>NC_080072.1:39318603-40032952 GCF_949987535.1 Balaenoptera acutorostrata | reverse complement strand
TCTAGGGTTCTGCTTTTCTGCCCTCCTGGGCCAAGCATAGCACGCCTGGAGATGCTCTTTGTGGAAACAGCCTATTCCCGGGGGTCCCAGGCTCCCGGTCCTTGTGGGCAGCCCTCCAATGCTGATCACTGCATCTAGAGGCCTCACTGAGAAACCACATCCTACCAGTCTCCTTCTGAGGCAGCCCGCAAAGTTCAGCTCTTTAGCCTGATGCCCATCCACTCTCACCGCTTAGGTCACTCCAGTCCTGGCCTTCAGTTCTGCCCTTACCTGCTCCTCCAGGGTCATCTCCATCATTCCCCAAGTGGGACTCAGGCTGCAGCTGAACAGACCCTTCCCCCAACATATTGGAACCTTCCCATACTCACTCAGAATGTTTCATCGACCCCCAAAAATTCAACTCGTCCATTAAAAAAATTATCCACATAGCATTATATCTGGGAAAACGTATCCGGTTTACGTAGAATGCTCTTTAAGTACAATGTAAGTGATAAATCAAAATGGTGGTACTCTCGTGACCCTGACCAGTCTCCACCTGGGAATGTCTCCAGAGAGACTCAGGGATAACAGCACTGCTTTGTTCTCTGACCACACCCGAGTGAAAACACACAGTCACACCTCAGTCTCTGGGCTTTGAAAGGCACCGAGAAAGACAACTGAGAAGCATGGAACTTTCTCTAGAAGCCCAAACGTGCTGTAACCTCACCACTGTAATTCAAATTTCACTTTTCAAATATTTAAAAAACGTATATGGTATCCCCTCCTCCTGGAATCTGGGTTCAAGCAAACTCCCCAGGAGGGTCTGCCCAGCACCAGTCCAAGAATCAGCTTCAGGGAGCCCTGCCCTTGGGCCCTTTGTACCATTCTCCCGAAACCTTGAGCTCAGGTACCTGTAACCCACCTGGCACAAAGTAGGTCTTCAACAGCACCGTGCCATGCACACAGGTGCACAGTGCTCAGTGTGTCTGCTGAATGACGAATGAACTCCTTCTGCCTTAGACTGGAGCCCTCCTTCCTTCCTCTCCACCCAGTCGAGTCACCTTCCCATCGCTCCTCAGTACACAGCCTCCTGGATCTGTCTCCTCTCAGCTCAGTTCCCACTGCTCACAAAGAGTAGGTCCCAGACCCAAGCAAGAGGGATTGCCCTCCCTCCTCCCACCTGACCCCTGCCTTCATTTAAGGGGAGTCCAAGCCCCCTCTTCTAGAGTCTTTCCTGACCGTGCCCAGCCCAGAGCCTCCTCACGGGCCTCCCAGCCCGAGGCCCTTCTTGCCCGGCTCCCTCATTCAGTACAGACTCTGCTTACAGACTGGCCACCAAGTCTGAAGAACTTTACTTGCATTATCTTTAACCTCCCAACAACCCTGTAAGTGGATGGATATTATTATCCCCATTAGACAGATGAGGAAATCGAGGCTCAGAGAAGTGGGAGAGATGAGATGCCTGCTGGCTCCAAAACCCCTGCTTGTTTTCTAACTACCACATGATATCCACTTACAGATAGAACTTTCTTGTTTGCATTTGTCCAATACACGTTTACTGAGCACTTACTGTGTGCAAGACCATGTCTTCTTTCTGCAGCTAGATTTAGAAAGTTTTCCTTTTCTCGGATCCCCCTTGATGATGGGCACAGAAGCCTTAAGGAGGCCACCATCTACAAAAACTGTGTGGGGGTCTCTTTATCACATCAATCCCCCATTCCCACCCACCTTGTGTCTGGTCCCCTTCATCCAGCATGGGCATTCTCTGACAGATGCTCAGCTGGCTCAGTGTTATTGGCCTGCATGGTGAGCGGGGAAGGTGCATCTCCCCCCTCATAAGGTTCAGGCCCCGTGTCTGGGGCAGTGGAGGCAAATTCTGGCTTTGGCCTTGAGCCCTCTCCAGCCTCATCTCCCCGCCTTCCTGCATATGGACTGGTCTTTCAGAACAGCCGCACAGGGGAAGCACACAACCTTCAGCATATGCAAATTCAACTCCAGGCATGCACCCAGCCAAAGATGGAGAAAGAGAGCAAGAAGCAAATTAAATAATGCATGTTGTTCCACTGGGTGACATTTGCCCTCCTGGGGCTGTGCTGGGGATTAAATGAATGAATGTATATGAAGTACTTAGGACAGTGCCCAGGGCTCCAAAATTTCAAGGGCTCTAAAATGTGTGCTGGATCTCTTCCTTTTTGCCTCCAGACCCACAACCCAGCCTCCTCCACCTGGTTTTATGTCCCAGGAAAATTTGCATAGGCCCACTGCCCTCTGCTCCCTGCTGTGTTCAGCCAGGGGGTGGTGAGAGGGCCTGGGGAGAAAGGGAGTAGGGTTCTGATTCCCCGGCTCCCTCCATGCTGGACCACCACGAGGCAGGTGCCCCCAGCTGAGCGTCTGACTGGGCGTCTCTCTTGCAGCCATACTCTCCCTTGTTCTGGAACCCCCTTCCGTTGCCCCTTCAGGAGCCCCTGGCCTCCAGCTGCTGCTCCTCCCAGACTGTGTTACCACGCCTTGTCAGCTCAGCCATCCCTGCCCTTCCCTTTATGCAGTCCCTTCATAAAACTCTTCAGTTTCCCATTTGGATGAGCCACCTGCTTCCTGCTGCGACCCTGGCTGGTGTGAAACCTTAGCTATTAGTACTGGTGGTACCAGCAGTACTTCTTCTCTGGCGCTTTTCCTCCACCTGCAAGTCTCCTCGAATACCAGCTCTCCTTGGTCAAGTCTTTCCTCAGGCTCCCCCACAAAGCCTGTCCTGTCATTCTCTGTGCACGGGATGGCACTTTGTCCCCACCTCTGCCATGGGACTCACCAAGCTGTGTCGGACTTTCTTTCTTCACCTGCCTGTCTCTCACTAATCTGTATCTAGTCCCGACACAGGTCTAGGGGAAGGTGGGGAGTGAGGCCACAAGCCTCTTCCCCATCTGAGTTTGCACGTCTCTGTGCTTCAGTTTCCTCATCTGTAAAATGGGGATAAAAGTATCTCATAGGACTTCATCCTTCTATGAGAGATTAAAAATTGTTTTTTTAATTATTCATTGAGTTAATAGTTGTTAAATACTTAGAACAGTGCCTGGAAAGTAGCAAGTTCTAAGTGTTTGTTAATTAAACTAAGTAAGAATAAATGAATACAAATTCCATGTTCTCAGCAGCTGGCAGAGAGTGGACCCTCCATAAATGTCGCTGGGATGAATGGATCTAGCTCCACTTCTGCCCAGGCCTTCACATTGTGCATCCCAGATAGTACTGGATTTATCTGACTCATGTTTTATTGTCCTTCATCTTTTCAAGAGACTCGTGTCATGCTACCTAGTTGGTAGCATTTGACCCAGTGCTGGGCACAGACGATCACGCCCTTCTTCTGCTGGTTCTCCTGCCTTCCTTGCTGTTTCTTCTCCTCTTCCTCTCCTCTACAGATTGGGGTGCTCCGGGCTCTGTTCTGGGTCTTCTTTCCATCTGCACTGTGTCCCTAAGTGACCTCATCAGTCTCTGGGGTTTAAATACCACCTATTCCCCAAGGATTCACTGAGGCTTATCCTAGCACAGACCTCTCCCCTGATTTTCACACTCCTACAGCTACTGGCCTTCTTTTTTTTTTTAATATATATATATTTTTAAACATCTTTATTGGAGTATAATTGCTTCACAATGGTGTGTTAGTTTCTGCTTTATAACAAAGTGAATCAGCTATACATATACATATATCCCCATATCTCCTCCCTCTTGCGTCTCCCTCCCACCCTCCCTATCCCACCCCTCTAGGTGGTCACAAAGCACCGAGCTGATTTCCCTGTGCTATGCGGCTGCTTCCCACTAGCTATCTATTTTACATTTGGTAGTATATATAAGTCCATGCCACTCTCTCACTTCGTCCCAGCTTACCCTTCCCCCTCCCCATGTCCTCAAGTCCATTCTCTACGTCTGCGTCTTTATTCATGTCCTGCCCCTACGTTCTTCAGAACCATCTTTTTTTTTTTTAGATTCCGTATATATGTGTTAGCATACGGTATTTGTTTTTCTCTTTCTGACTTACTTCACTCTGTATGACAGACTCTAGGTCCATCCACCTCACTACAAATAACTCAGTTTCGTTTCTTTCTATGGCTGAGTAATATTCCATTGTATATATGTGCCACTCATCTTTATCCATTCATCTGTCGATGGACACTTAGATTGCTTCCATGTCCTGGCTATTGTAAATAGAGCTGCAATGAACATTGTGGTACATGACTCTTTTTGAATTATGGTTTTCTCAGGGTATATGCCCAGGAGTGGGATTGCTGGGTCGTATGGAAGTTCTATTTTTAGTTTTTTAAGGAAACTCCATACTGTTCTCCATAGTGGCTTTATCAATTTACATTCCCACCAGCAGTGCAAGAGGGCATTCTTAGTCACCTCTGTACTTGGAGATCTAAAAGGCATCTCAAACATAAAACATTCAAAATGGAACTCTTGGTTTCCACCACCTCCCGCTCTGTCCCCACCAACCTGCTCCTCCTCCCAACACATAGTCTCACCCTTGATACCTTTTTCTCCACACCCACAGCCAATCCCATCAGCAAAGGCTGTCAGGTCTACCTTGAACATGTATCCTCGGTCTGGCCACTCCACCTGGTCCAACCCCCGCCTCCCCTCCCTGTGCCCTGCGCTACTTCAGAAGCCTCCTAAGTGAGGGTCCCTTTTCTACCCTTGGCCCTCTCAGTCTGTTCTCTACCAGCAGTCAGAGCAATTCTTTTAAAATGTAATTCAGTCATGTCACTCCCCAGCTGGCTTCTCTCACTTAGAACAAAACCCAAAATGCTGAGTATGGCCTATCAGGGCTCCACCACCCCTCTGATCCACCCCCTACCACTCTTCATTCCATAATTCTCAGAAACACCATCCTACTTGCTGTTCCTAAAGAAGGCAAGCAAATGCTTGCCTCAGGGCCTTTGGACTTGCTGTTCCCTCTTCCTGGAATGCTCTTCTACATATATCCCCATGGCTCCTTCCCTCATTTCTTTTATGTCTTTGCTCAAATACCACTTCTTCAGAGAGGTTTTCCTGACTATCCTATAAAAAGTACTATCTCGTCACTCTTTATCCCCTCACCTCAGTTTATTTTTTTCATAGCATTCATTACTACTTGGCATTATATGATACTTTCATATATGATACTTTGGTTTACTTGTTAACTGTCTGTCTTCCCCACTAGAAAGTGCTCTCTAAGAGGGCAGAGACTTTGTTTTGTTATTCAATGGTTAGAGTACTGCCCAGCATATATTAGTAGCTCAGTCAATATTTATTGCATGCATGAATGAATGACTGAATGAATAATTAGCAAATCCCTAGAATGTAGAGGCTCTTTCTGACCTTCTTATTTATCCCCCCAACCTCTTCTGCCAGATGCCTAGCTTTGGGCAGGTCACAGTATAGATGCCCATAAATGCATGATTGCTGAACAGTCAATAAATACTGTTTGAGCAAATGAGTAACCGAGTTCCTGCAACATGCAGATGCAGTGAGCATAGGGGCAGCCTTCTTTTGAAAAGCTGGTTCTCTGGGGTAGAAGTCTTAGTCTCTGATACCCCCTCCCCTCACCTTGGTATCCTGACTCCAAGGCTGTGACCGGGAAGGGCATGCAAGTACTGCTGGTCTGCTGGTGGCCTTGGGGAAACTGCACAAGCCCAACAGTCCCTGCTCAATGGCCTGGAGACTGTTGGCTCATCCAACAGGATGCTCTGCAGGTATCAGCTGGGAACAGTGTGGTCATTTACCAAATGATTACCAAATGACCAGAGCAGCCAGTATTTGAATTCCTATTTAATCCTAACTGTCCTGTGGGGTAAGCACTATGAACCTCATCGCAAAGCTAAGGAAACTAAAGCTCGGCGAGATTAAGTGGCTTGCCCAAGGTCTCACTGGCAGTGAGTGACAGGATTGAGATTTGACCCCAGTTCTACCTAACTCCAGACAACAGACAACAGTGGACATTTGTTGAGGCTTCACTAAGTAAAAGGGTCTATTTAAGCTTCCTACACATGTGTAGATCTCATCTAGTACTCACAACAAACTTACTAGTTAAATATTATTGTTATCCCTATTTAACAAATTGGAGAACTGAGGCACAGAGAGGTTAATAACTTGCTCCAGGTCACACAGCACTTTCCATGACAACACACTACCTTTAAAATGTTACCTCCAATGACTAAGAATTTATTTAGATTACAAACCATTCCCAAGGGGTAAATTTGCTCTGAAACGCTAGGGAAGGGACATCTTAGAAAGCAATCAACAGGCAAGGTCTCTCCTCTGCTGCTTCATCCTCTCTCCACAGTTCCTAGATGATCTCCACCCTGGGAGGGGAAGGTTGCTGCTGCCTCCGAAGCAACAGGGCACAAAGTCCAGCCCCAGCCTTGCCCAGCATGCCCTGCCTGCTCACACAGGGGCATTAATAGGTAATGACTTTTGTGATGCGGAAGAGGAGGGCAGTGGAAACACAGAGGCTTGAGGCCCTTTGGAGCCCATGGGGCCTGTGGAAGAGGAATAGGGGCTAACCCAGGGGCTGAGTCAGACACCAGGGACCCCAGATATAATTCCCTCAAAGAGGCAGAGAAAAGTACCCCATGAGGAGAAGACAAAAGAGGACCCGACATTATTTTCAGCCCAGGGGCAGGAAACTGAAATTTAAGCCTGAGTCATCTTGGGGTGGGGGACGGGCAGTTGTGCTCTTTCAACGTGGGTTGCCTGAAATCTACACTCACCAAACGGCCTCAGCGGCTGAAATTTCTCCCCTCAGGTCCCTTTGCAACAGGATGAGCTGGTGAACACTGTCTCACACTCCCCTTGCTATCTACCAGCCCCCAAACTCCTGCGTGAACTTCTGGTTATCTCTCACCCCTGGGATCCCAAGGCCTCATTTTCAGAAGACTTCCACCAGTATGAGCTGCTCTCTCTGTCCCCTCACCAAACCTTGATTCCAACACTCAGCACCCAGTTGTGGGTAGTTATTAGTGTAGGGTCTGCCTCCCACCCACATGACCAGCAATTTGAGGGCACAGGCTGGGTCTGGCACAGGGTGGGTGCTCAAAACATGTTTCTTAAATGGACAACTGACCGTCGGCCCCTAGCCCCAAGCCCCTGGCTTTTAGCCCCTGTGGCCTCCGCACTGGCTGGCTCCTTGGGCTCCCCTGGGCCTGTGTGTGGCGAGAGAGGGGCTAAGCATCCTGACCTTGCCTACCTGACCTCTGCCCCCTCAGGCCTGGGAAGGGGGTTGGCTTGGTCTAAAGACACTGCCCCTCTGGGCAGGCCTCAAGGTACTGTCACCCGTCCCTCAGGCAGGGCCTGTGGGTAGCTCCAGACACCCCTGCCTTTATCCTTGGGCTCTGAGGCATCCTCAGGCCTGGTGGGGTGGTCCACTGGGTCTCTTCAAATGGTCCTCTTTGACCTTAGGGTCTCAGTGACTCCTGCACAGCTCTGGAAACAGTTCTGGAAAGCCTGGGTGAAATCCAGTAGCTTTCCGTGATGGTCTCTGAGGATTCCGGGCCACCAATGAGGCCCCTCACTGGGACACACCAGGGGAGAGCCCGAAGGCTCTGGCTGACTGCCTGGGCCTCCTCCCTTCCTCCCACTGCCCCCTGGCCAGCCCCAGTTCCGCAGCTACTTCTCAGGCCGTCAGAAATGCCCTTAAGTGGGGAGGGGGCTGCCTGGAGTGCTTCGAACTGGAATTTTGAGGTCAAAAGACAGAAGGAAGCACCCACTTCCCCTCTCTACCAGTCCTCACCTCTCAGACACTACCCCAAACCCTCTCCACACGTTCCAACAGCCCAGAGCTGGGAGCACCAGCAGGGAGGGGGTTTGCCTGCTATGGGCTATCGCAGAGAAATAGCCTGTCTCAGACCAAGACTGGAAGGAATTCTAACCCCAGAGAAGTCCCAAACCTGGAGCACAGAAAGAGAAAGGACACTTTAAGGAGATCAGTTTAGTGGTTCCTATACCTAGAGTCCCACTGCACCTCCCTCATTTTACTGGGGATCCCTGCTGGCAACCAAATGACCCTCGGGGTCCCAGCCCGCCCAAAGCCCCAGGCCCTGCTGGGAAAGCGAGGGGTGGTGCCGAGGGTGTCCACTTCCCACCCACTCCGCCCCGGACTCCGAGGTCCGGGGCGCTTGAGGGGCCCCTAGCAGCTCTGACCTTGTGCCGGAATTCTCGGGCCACCTTCCGGTCCATGGCTGGGCCAGATCGAACCGCTCACTTCACAACTAGCTCCTTCGGGTGCGGAATGCTTGGTTGCCCCGAGCCGGCAGAGGCGGCGACCCTGACAGGCGGGGCCTGGGAGGGAGGGGGCGGGGCCTGGGATGGGCGGGGCGGGGCCGCGGGGAGGCGGGAGGCCCAAGTCCTGAATCGCGTCGCCTCTCACTGATGCCCTGGAGCAAATGGGCTGGAGTGTGTGTCAGTGATGGTGGCAGCGGTGGTTGGACTTGAGGCTGGCGCTGCTCTTGGAATGGCTCCCAGGCACACGCAGTTGAGGGAAAGGATCTCAGGAAGCTGTCTGTCACCCTTTGCCAGGCATCTCACCTTCAGTGTGCATTCCTCCGTGGGTTTTTCCCACTTGGAAGAAATCTTCTCTTTGTGAATTCCTTGGGGCTGGGTCTTATTGTGGCCCACAGGAGCCTGAACCAGTGGGTGGGAGTGCACCTTCTTAACTGATTTCCCCTCCCACGTTCCCTAGCTCCCCTCCAATCACACACACACACACACACACACACACACACACACACACACACACAGAAGCATAGAAGGGCCTGGCAATGACATCCTGATTTACAGCTGACCTTTACCCAGGGCCCAGGCCCCATCTGATTCATTTGATTCAATTCAACCAAAGTTTGCTTGACTCCTAGGTCTAGTGCTGGGGTGCAAAGATAATGATGAACCAAGCCTGGGACAGACTGAGAGGAAAGAGGGGGCCAGGAGAGGGGTGATAAAAACAGACGTGAATGGAAAGAGTGGGCGCTTTTAATTATGGGGCTTGTTCTTGGATTTAACTCAGTGTGAGGGCCTGCCCTGTTTGCCCCATGTCAAGGGACAGGGGACAGGAGGTGGACAGCAGCCCAAATCAGTAAACAACTGTAACTTCAGAGGCACCTAAAGACCCCCTCCTTTGCAGCCCACCACCAATAGCTGAAGTGTTGTCAGCAGACTATTTTTATTTGGGCTAAATTATTGCCTAGTTTAAGATATAAATCCTTCCTGGAGAAGAACCTTAAAATATCATCCATGTTCTCCCCTTCGTATTAACTAGTTAAGTCAGAGATAAAAGAATTGTGAGATTTTCAGAGGCCCAGGAAAGACACACAAAATATATTCCCCTCCAATTTACTTTGTTGATTTTCTGCATTTCGTAACTATGTCATATGGCTGTTTATTTCGTATATAGAATCCAGGCAGAGCAGCAAATGCCCTTATGAGGGGAATGCCATCCACTGGCACCCCAATCCTTCTTTTACATGACCACTGCCCCCTGCAGACTCTTCTTTAAATGCTTCCCTCTTGGTTTTAGGGACAAAACTGAGTCCTGGTTCTCCTATCTCATTGTTACTGAGTCCAAGTTTGAACTGCTCACTGCACAACAGACCAATAAATTGAGAGACGAGTTGTTGGGGCAAGGAACAGCAACTTTATTTTTTATTTTTATTTTTTATTTTTTTTAACATCTTTATTGGAGTATAATTGCTTTACAGCGTTGTGTTAGTTTCTGCTGTATAACAAAGTGAACAAGCTATATGCATACATATATCCCCATATCCCCTCCCTCTTGCGCCTCCCTCCCACCCTCCCTATCCCACCCCTCTAGGTGGACACAAAGCACCGAGCTGATCTCCCTGGGCTATGCAGCTGCTTCCCACTAGCTATTTATTTTACATTTGGTAGTGTATATATGTCCATGCTGCTCTCTCACTTCGTCCCAGCTTACCCTTCCCCCTCGCCAGCAACTTTAGTTTTAAAGCCAGCAGACCAAGAATATGGTGGACTAGTGTCCCAAAGAACCATCTTCCCTGAGTTAGAATTCAGGCTTCTTTTATACTGAAAGGGGAAGGGGTGAGGTTGCAAACTTCTTGGTGCCGGAATTCTTTGTTCATATAGCTGTCCAGGTAGGTCTGGGTCACAATGTTCCTATAAAGGTCCAACAAGACAAATGTTACTCTCTGTTCTGAAACTTTTTATTTCTATATGAATGGGAAAGTGTTATACCTTTAAAGGTCAGAGCCTTGAGAATGGGCTATCCTGTATATTTCAGGCGATTGGCAACATTCTTAACTTGTAGCAAAAGCAATAGAATACAAAGGTTAAAGTAAAAGAAACAGCTTCAATATGGAGTCAGATTTGTCCTTCCCTATTACATCATGAATGTTCCTTTTCAAGCTTCCACTAAGACAGCCCTGCCTTCACCCATTCCTTAACCAGTGTTCTTTAAGGCTCCATCCTTTGCTCTTTCCTCTTCATCTTCCCATCTAACCCCATGGCTTCAAATACCCCGTGTGGGGCTTGTGGAGCCCTACATCAAGCATATAGGATTAAAAACTCCGGAATTAACCAAGCCCCCATAGCAACTGTTGACATGGGCTCTCCTAATCTAAACCGGACAGCCACACACCCCCCCACCCCCACCCCGCCGGACTCCATATTAGGTAAAATATTCACCAGGTAGCAACCTTGTAGCACCCTGACCTATCACCTAATGCCATCCTGCCAACAGGAATTTTCTTTGTCTTCAGGCTATAAAATTAGGCTACTAGCCCACAAATGGGGTCACCTCTCCCTGGTCTATCAGGAAGTCGGCCAGCTGTGCTTGCAGCGCCCCTCACTAACTCTGCTCTTTGTTCTCCATAAACTCACTGTTTTCTAAAATACCTGGTGTCTGGAAATTCTTCTTCCAACCTGCGCACGGACCACAACAGGGATAGCTATGTGTGCTTTATTTACCACTTTATTCCCAGAAGAATGTGTGGCGAGGAGCTCAACAAATTGATTGAATGAATGAATGAATGAATGCATCCCAAATGTATACCCCTGCCCAGGGGCCTATGAGGGCCAACACTATCGTCATTATCATCATCATCATCATCTATAAGGCCTGGCATCTAGCTGGTGTTCTAACACTTAGTTGGCCAAATGAATGATACAAAGTTTCCCAAGGCTCTCAGAGGCCCACATTTCTACCATTTTAAAATTCCCCCTGGACAGAGAGGGTATCTTGTTCACAAAATTAAAGTTGTTTTGTCAAAGTATGGCCTTGATGGGAGCAATAATATGGGAGTGTGAGGCACTTCTGTCACTCAGTCAACATTCCCCAAGCTGGGGCCTGAGCTAGTGCTGGACATACAGAGGATTAAGGCATGATCCATTCTCTAGAGGTGTTCAAAACCGGGGGTAGGGTGGGGACTTGGGGACTCAGGAGGCTGTAGTGGGGAGTGGTGGGAGCACAGGCTACGACTCCACAGGCCTGAGCCCTGGTCTGCCACTGACCACGGAGTAGCATGTCCCCGGGCCTTTGTAAAAGGAGTGCATAGGACCAGACTCATAACAGCATCTTGGGTCTCTGGTGTTAGGGGCTTCGGAAACCCAGGTTCCAGAGCCAGGGATCTCTGAGGAGCAAGGGACGTTGGAAGTTGCACAGACTGCCTCCTTGCTCCCCCAAGGGATTTAGGGCTGCGTGATCTGAATCCAGCCTCCCCTGGGGAGGTGCAGCCTAAGGCCTAGAAGGGCAAAGGCGGGGCCACCGTCAGGCGCCTAAATTATGGTAATGAGCTGGGCAGTCCTGTCACTCCAGCTCAGGGCGGAGCCAAGAGCCTGGGAGGCAGGGCGAAGGGAAGCCCAGGGCAAGAGAGTGAGAGGGACGGCGGCCTCCTACGAGTAGGTGTTACCCTGCCTTCGCGGGAGAGGCACTCGGGACCCCGGCTGTTCGCTCAGGCTTCCTAGTCCCCGCGTGCCCCTATGGGGGCCCTGGCGCCAGCGTTCTGCCTGCTAGTCACTTGCGTCTGGCTGACCCGGGGTGAGCTGGCAGGGGAGTCCCTGCCGCTACAGTCTCTCGGTGAGACGGGTGTGGACTAGGGGACCCCAGGGGGCTGAGGGAACCTTTAGGGGGACGGGCCTGGGCAAGTTGGAGAGAGGCAGGAAAGACAGAAGGTTTGAGGGAGGGCAGGGGGACAGCCAGGGAGTGGGTCGGGGGAGAGTGACCGCAGAAGGAAAGAAAGGTCAGCCACAACCAGGGGAATGGCTCTCAAGCTGGGCAGGGTGGAAGATACCCAAGTGGGGGGAACCAGAGAGAACTGGGGCACAGAGAGGGGGAAGGAGGAGGGAGACCTTTGCTGGCGAAGAGTCGCCAGGGAGGGGGAGAAAGGATTTGAGAAGGCTGCAGGGAGAGAGAATGGGGTGTGAGAGAGGCTTCCTAGCAGGTGGGGGGCAGGTGGTGGGAGGCATCGCTTGAGTAGAGAGTAATCCCCCTCCCCAGCCGCAGCACCCACACCCTGGGGCAATGCAGAGCTGCAGCCTGAGCCAGCCCAGGATCCCAGGTGAGTAGGCAAGAGCTTGTGGCTGCCCCACTCACTGGTTCCATCTTTATTCCTGGAGTGGGTGACCCCAGGGGTTAGCATAGAGGGTGGGATGGGCCTGGGGGTGGTGGGGAGGCATGGCCCACTCCTATCCCCTCACCCATGCCAGGCTTGTTTCTCATCTAGCCACAGCCATCAGGAGGCGATCCTTGCCATAGGGGATGCTACAACAGTGATGGGAGGCCAGGTAAGGGGAGGCCTGGGGAAGGGGGGCTTCACTGGGCAGGGGCTTATTTCTCTCTGGGTTTGAGGCTGGCAGGGAGCTCTGTAGGTTGCAGGAAGGGTGTCTTTGCAGTTATTCAGAGGGAACAAACAAGATTCCTAGAATGTGTCTGAAGTACGCAAATTTATAGGATACCTCTATCCCCACTTTCCTAATCTCTTGGAGCTCTGTAGCCAGTTTATTTATTTATTTATTTAAAAATTGTTTTTTAGGGGAGGAAGGCACAAAGGTGCTATCAGGAGACAGCTGAGCTCTTTCCTTCCCTTGGTGAAAGTAGGAAGGTGAGGGTTTGGGAGAGTGGAGTCTCTTTTCCCTGCCTGGTCTAAACCCTGTCAGAGGCCCTTCTTCATCACTGAGCAGTGCCCCAGCAGTGCTGCCTTGAGAGGAGAGACAAAAACCGGGCCACCTGGTGGGGTTTGCAAGGAAAGGTTGGTTGAGAAACAGATCCCTGACTACCATCCTCTGAGTCTTGACCATTCACTGTTGCCTACCCTCCCCAGCTCCTCCGTGCGTTAGGGAGAGGTGGTGCTTTGTTTTCTCTCTTTGCCAAACTTCTTCGGTCTCTGGATCAGGTGACTCAGTTTCTCTTTCTAATCCTGGCCTGCATTTGTCTCCTTTCTACAACCACGGACACGTTACAAATTCAGCCCACCCGAAGCCAGGTCCCCCAGAGAATCTCGAGCCTCAATTCACGCACCCTGGCCCTGGGGATCAGCTGTGGGGAGCTCCTTGTGCCAGTAGGATGGGAGCATCATTTATAATAGAAAACAGTGTGTCCCAAATACCTGCCCTTTGGAAATAGATATGAAGACCCCAAGGTAGGAGGGGGCATACTTATTTTCTTTTCTTTTTTTTTTTAATTGAAGTATAGTTGATTTACAATGTTGTGTTAATTTCTTCTGTACAGCAAAGAGACTCAGTTATGCATATATATACATTCTTTTTTATATTCTTTTCCATTATGGTTTATCTCAGGATATTGAATATAGTTCCCTGTCCTATACAGTAGGACCTTGTTCTCTATTCTGTATCTAATAGTTTGCATCTACTAAGGGCATGCTTATTTTCTGATGTCTGGATTATATGGGTTTTTTTTTTCTCTTTTGCCCATTTCCTCAGGCCCCAAGTTTTAGAATCACAGTCAGGTACAGTTTGAATTGAAAGATAATGTCATCACTCTTTTTATTTATTTTTATTTTATTTAAAAAATTTTTTTATCATTCTTTTTATAGATGGGGAAATTGAGGTAGGTGAATGATTTGCCGGGGCCCTCAGGGCACAGCAGAGCAAGGTCTCCGGATAGAGCCAGCCTGTTCCCCTGTATCATGAATGCCCCTCCGGACCCCAGGAATCCCTGTATTTTAGTGGGGTAATGATCCTTTCCCAAGCATCTCATTCCCCTAGTGGGCTTCTTTCCTTGCTGGATTCCAGGGTAGGCCTCCCCTTCTTTTCCTTGGGGAAGCATCTAGACCAACCTACTGGCAACCCCAGTAGGTTTCTCACGTTACTCCTTAGAGCAAACAAGGGGTTAGAATGGCCCTCCTTTAAGGCTGCTGGAGTGGGGGGAGGGTGGGGAGGAATGAGGCTACTAGTTAGAAAGTGAACCTGGGGATCCTTTGAGGGCTTCTGCCTGGAGTGCCCTCTTCAGTGAGGGAGGGGGGTCTCAGACCGGTAGACCACCACCCTTCATTTCAGTGCTACCTCACTCTATAGAGCTCAGCCATTCTCCGGAGAATTGATGGTGTAGACCAGGAGTCCATGAACTTGGATGGGGGAAAAATGCATTTGTTTCTCAATGGAACAGAAATTTAACCTTCCCTTTAATTATTACTAGAGGCTACAGACCACAGAATAATAGCAGTGTCTGTGACTGTCACCAGTAGAAATCACAGATATTTTCCTATCACCTTGCAATCATTGTTGCTATCTCCAGATCTCATTTATGCTCACTGCCCCCAGATTCTGGCAGTGATACGGCCTGCTGCTTGGTCTTGTGATTTAACGTATTAATAAAGAAGCACAAATATTACTGTCACCCAGTTATAAAATATTTGATAACTGCATTGCAATATGCTTGATTTCCTTTGTAATCTTATGTTTTATATTATGTATTTAGAAACATTTATTCCAAGAAGGGGCCCGTAAGCATCACTAGATTGACAGAGAGGTTCATTGCATAAAAATGATTAAGAACTCCTGATCTATACTGAAGATGAATCATTTGGACAGGATTTAAAATTCTTCACCAGAAAATGGCCTCGGCTTTTTGCAGCACAGGCTGTCTTACCCTCACAAGGCCGATCACAGGGGCCACATCTGGGGGAGAGGGGAGTGAGGAGGGGAGAGGCACAAGGACCAAGTTGAATTAAGCTCTTCGGGCCTGGGGGATGTTGGTGATGAGCCTTTCCCCGGCTGCTCTCTTCCATTGCCAGTGGTCTTTGAGGCCCCGTGAGACTGATTACTACCAGGGTGGGAAGCCTGACTCCTGGCGCTCAGCCTGGATCTACAGGGTAAGGAGAGCTGGGAGAACCCAGGAACCAGGGAGTGAGAACACTGATACCTGGTCGAGGAGGGCCAGTGACCTCCGAGGGGGTCAGCAGGACAGTGAAGGGGGAGGGGGTGGGTGCCTGCAGGAGGTGCAAAGAGCTGGGGTTGGGCTCCAGGGATCAGGTGCTCTGCATACTTCCTATGTTCCAAGTCCTTTGCTAGAGGCTGGGGATACAGCCTGGGGACGCAGAGGTGACAGCGGGGGAGAAAACATGTGAGACAAACACCCTCAGTGTGGTCTGTGCCTCGTTGGCCCTGTGAGCAAGAACACGTGCTCCCATTCACCATCCCTGGGCCAGACTGGGCACCCAGTCTGGGAAGTTGTACAAATGCGGGGGCTGAGGTCCTGAGAGGGAGGAGCCTGCTGTGCCCAGGGTCCCAGTCCCAGGTGACGTCAGACACCTCGGGCTGGAGTCCTGAGAGGGCGACTAGCCGTGTGGTAACAGAACACGCATGATGTTCGGGCAGTCCTGATTTCAGATGCTTTGTATCTCTAGAGACCATGCATTGGGGTTTCTGGTCTGGAAAATAGGGTCTCACAGGGCTTTGCCTGTGTCCTCGGATGTGTGGTATTGGGGAGAGTCCTGGCTCAGAGCTGAGTTCTGAGGACAACCGGTGGTGATGTGCGAGGCACTGTGTTTGCTGTTAGAAGGGTCCAAAAGGTTGGGTGGGGGGTCGGGGGGATGTCCCCCTGCCCTGGGGTGAGGGGCTGCCTTTGTTTCTTAGCTCTGCCCCATGTAGTTTCTGTGGTGAGGAGGTGTCGTGTTTGTTCTCCAGACAAGGGGGTTTTGTTCCGGGCTGTGGAGGACACAGAGGTTTACTAGGGAGGGAAGGAGCTGGGGAGGCGGGGGCGGGGGGTGACGACACCCTGGGGCATGGAGGGCAGCGGGTGTGTTCAGGCTACAGGCCTCCCCAGCCTGCCACCACGACGCCACTTGGGAGGGTGTAAACCAGGCCTCACTCCTCTGGACCTAAGACAGGCCTGAAAATCCTGCCTTGCAGACCTCTCAGAGGGGGGTCTGGGGAAGTGGGGGTGACTGAGGCACCAAGCGGCAGAGGGCCTGTCTCCCTCCAGCTGAGGGGCAGGAAGGGCTGTGACCACCGGGAAGGCTGTGCTCCCTGAGGTCAGCCCTTGATTGCGTTCTCTTCCTTCTCCTGTCTTTAAAAGGAGGCTGAAGCCCTGGACTCCTTGGCCATGTCTTCCTGGGAAAGGCGACTCCATCGGGCCAAATGTGCACCATCTTGTAAGTGCCCCTCCCTGTGGCCTGTGGGAGGCCCTGGCCCGCAGAAAGCCCTGTGAGCGCAGGCCCAGGCTTCTCTCGGGGCCTCCTGGGACCTCTTTTCCCTGCATGGGGTCTCTTTCCACCGTCCCCAGCCCCAGCCTCCAGCTCCACTCTGCTTTCTCCTTCCTGGCTGAGGAAGTATCCTGTTCTGATGACCATGGCTCTGCGGCTGTCTGCCTCACACTATCTGACTCCAGAGAGACTGAGCTTCTTGTTTAGTGGTTGTTTTTCCCTCTCTACGTCACCCTGTGTCTGTAGCCTCTTTCTACTTTCTGTGGCCTCTCCCCTTGCCCTGTCCTATGTCCACGGCCTCTCCCTTCGCCTGTCCTGTGTCCATGGCCTCTCTCGTCATCTGGCCTCTGTCTGTGGCCCCTCTTCTCACATTATGGCTCCTTCCCTCACCACACTCTGCTCTGCTTTGTCCTGTCATCCTCTGTGGCCTTCCTTTCTACTGTATTACAAATGTGAGGCCCCTCCCCTTCCCTTGGTTTATGCCCTGGACTCTTTCCCTGAGCTTAGGGAACAGCGAGGAAGAGCAGTACATGAAGATCTCTGGGCAGTCTCCCTCCTCACCCCATATGCTCCATATTCGCAGTTCCGCCTGCCTTGCCTGGTGGCCAAGAACTTTTAGCTTAGGAAGCTGAAGGCCTAGGTGGGGCTGGCCTGGGGGCCACTTGGCACATACGGAAGGCAGGTACTCTGAGACCCCACCCCACAGCTGGCTAGGGATGGGGCGGGGCAGCTGTCTGAGGTGCCCTACTCCTGCCCCCATTAAAGCTAGCTACTGAGGAAAGCTGGGGCTACCTGTGATGGGGATCTGAGTTCCATGTAGCTCTGAGGGGGCTGGGGCCTGGGGTCCCAGCCTGAGGGAGGTGTTGCCTCGCTGGGTTCTGCCAATCTTGGCTTGACGGGGCGGTGCCTTCTGTCTCCCTTGCAGACTTGTTCTCCTGCTTCAACGGGGGTGAGTGTGTGCACCCGGCCTTCTGCGACTGCAGACGCTTCAATGCCACTGGGCCGCGCTGCCAGATGGGTGGGTCTGGGCTCCATCCCACCTCCGAGAGGGGCCATGGGTACAGGGAAATCTGCGGGCCTGAGACGTGGGGCTCTGGGCTAGAGGGGAGTGGGAGTGGCCCTGCCAGGGCTGGAACCCACCAGCCTCTGGCTCGGTGCCGACGGCTGCTGCACAGACAGCTTCTTTTTTCTCTGGCTCAGTGTACAATGTCGGCCCTGAGCGGGACAGCATCTGCCGGGCGTGGGGACAGCATCACGTGGAGACATTTGATGGCCTCTACTACTACCTGTCTGGGAAGGGCAGCTACACCCTGGTGGGGCGCCATGAACCCGAGGGGCAGACCTTCTCAGTCCAGGTGAGGCGTTCCCTGCCCTGCCTCTCTAGGAAGGTTCTACTAGACCCTGAAGGCTGGGCTGGCTTGGGATCTACTTGTCATGGTTAGAGAGGCTGGCACCTTCCTTTCCTCTCCCAGCTCCCGCCCAGGGCGTCTGCACCTGGAGGGAGCTGAGGGCTCCACGGTTCTTACTCACCCACCCATTCCTGGTTGCCCCTGGCCATTCATTCACTTAGTCTCTCACTCACCAAGTATTCATTAAGTGCGTAATTATACTCTTTCTGGCACAAGGCCTGGTGCTGGCTCTGTGAACAAAGACACAGATGTGGTCTCTGTCCTCATGTAGCTTATAGTCTAATGGGGAAAACAGACATCAAGTCAAATGAATCATTTCAAGTGCAACTGAGTGCAATAGAGAAGTTCCAAATGCTAGAAGAGCATGTGATGGAAACCTAACCTTGCTTATTGGGAAGGATGGTGATCAGGGAGGGCTTCCTGGAGGAAATGATATTTAAGTTGGGATTTGAAGAATGAATTAGAGCTAGCCAAGTGAAGGGGTGGGGGTGGGGCGGATGTGAGAACATTCTAGGCCAAGGGAACATTGGGTGCTACGGACCTTAGATAAGAAAGAGCATGGTACCACAGAGGAAATGGTAGAGGTCCTGGATGACTCACTTTAGGGTGATCTCCTCTAAGAAACCTTTCTGCATGCTCTGACCTCCTGAGTGGGCTCAGGGGCTCCTTTCTGTGGAACCAAAGGTCCGCATCATTACCCTGTCATTGTGTTTCTCTTACAAAGATCTGTTTCTGGTCCTACTCTGCAGATGTAAGCTTTCTAGGCAGGGAATATGTCTTTTCAACTGCTGTTCCCAGTACCTGGATTAATGCTCAGTAAAAGTTTGTCTTGTATATGAACACGTGTGAGACTCACTGTCGGGCAGGCCTGGTTTTCACGTTTAACCTGTGTGTCGAGTGGGCAGTCACCTTCAGGCACAGTTCTCTACCTGGAGAAGAGTCTACTTGGGGAGCCAGCTCTGCTGGAGGGCACCTCGGCCAGTGCGGAGTTAAGGCCAAGGGGTTGGGAGATAGGGGAGATCCCGGTGCTCAGTGTCACCCCTCTGCCAGCTGGGTGTGCCCCTTCTGTCTCAGGCATAGACCTGCCAAGAGGCTGCCTGGGAGCTATGCCCTGGGTGCACTGGGAACCCTGACCAACTCTCCCCGCTTTGCCTCGGGGTATCATGGGTATCACACATCATGACTGTGTCATTTCATGATGGATATGTCACAATTACTTAGACCAATGGGATGCCACACATTCAAGGGTTATGAAATGAACTTAATGAGTCATAACCAGCATAAAAAGAAAAAAGAAAGAAAGAAAAAAGAGACTATAAATAGAAAATATTGTAAGGATGCATTACACATTAATAGTGGTAATATTATTTTGTAAAACTTTTGTTTTATTTATATGTGTATATATTTCTCACTATGGGTCATGGTCACAAAAGTTTGAAAAATATTTAGACTATGGAATGGCTTTCACAGGTCCCACTTTTAGTTGAAATGGCTCCAGGCTGCTTAACCACATTTAATGATAATCTAGTGGAAGGTTTGTTTGTTTGTTTGTTAATTTATTTATTTATGGCTGCATTGGGTCTTCGTTGCTGTGCGTGGGCTTTCTCTACTTGCAGCGAGCAGGGGGCTGCTCTTTGTTGCGGTGCGTGAGCTTCTCATTGCGGTGGCTTCTCTTGTTGCGGAGCACAGGCTCTAGGCGCGCGGGCTTCAGTAGTTGTGGCACGCGGGCTCAGTAGTTGTGGCTTGCGAGCTCTAGAGCACAGGCTCAGTAGTTGCGGTGCACGGGCTTAGTGCTCCGTGGCATGTGGGATCTTCCTGGACTAGGGCTCGAACCCTTGTCCCCTGCATTGACAGGCGGATTCCGAACCAGTGCGCCACCAGGGAAGCCCCTAGTGGAAGGTTTGCTCACTCATGGGATGGATTTCCACATTTGGCAGATTGACATTTTCAGAATTTTCCCTAAACTCTGGGAGCCCCACCCCTCCCCTCCTTGGGTCCTATGGCCTTGGATGTATAGGTTCTGTCTGAGCAGGGGCCAGAGGAGACATGTATGTGACAGGCAGCACAGGAGTGACATGTCTGCCTGTGTGTGCAGGGGAGGGCTAGGCTGTATCTGCCAGGGTTGTGGTAGGAGTGTGTGTTTATAGTGTGTGCTTTGAGAGTGCCCTGTGATATACATATGAGATGTGTGTGTGTGTGGTTTGTATGAATGTGAGATGGTGTGTGTAACTGGGCTTTCAATCCAATGGGATAACCTGGGATGGATAAACAGAAAAGTCCGGAAATAGGAAGACAGCACACTTGGATTAGAATCCTGGCTGTGTGTGTCACTTCACCTCTCTGAGCACCAGTTGCCTCCTCTCTGAAATGCAGGTGATGAGAGCTCTGACCTTCCTGTGGTATTGTGGGGACTGGGAGAGATCACAGAGGAAACGCGCTTGGCATGCAGTAGGCAGGCTGTTGGCATTAGTGGAAGCTCAAGAGGGTGCCCCTGGGCTCACAACCGAAGCTCGGGGCCAGGTGTGTGGCAGGAACCTGCACACTGGCCTCCGAACCGCCCCTTCTCCCCCACCAGGTGCACAACGACCCGCAGTGTGGCTCTTCCCCCTACACCTGCTCCAGGTCTGTCAGCCTCTTCTTAGCGGGTGAGCAGGAGATCCGTCTGGCCAAGGAGGTCACCCATGGAGGCATAAGGTAACTGTAACATCTTCTGCCCTGAGCTCCCCTACTCCCTGGCATGGGTGGTGGTGGATGGGTAAGCATCTTCTCTTCTCAAGCCTCAAGGAAATTGTTTTTAGGGGGCAAACAGCAGCACACCAGGGCAGAAGCATACTGGCAGGCCAGCTGGGTTGCTAGTCAGCTGGGTTTGCAGAAAGAGTCCCTCACAATTTTCTGGAACTGTCAGGATTTCTAGACAGTGGGTTTTCAGGCAAATAGCAGAGTTTCCCAGATAGCTGAGAATTTACCACTATAAGCATGCTTAATTTTTTTTTCTTTCACAAGTTGAAGGAAATCTTCCTGAATGTATCATACATAGTTGAAGCATCCTCAGAACAGATTCTGAGCACACTTTCACCCTTTTCTGATGGCCTGGGCTCATTTTGAATGTCACTTACCTTGTTGGGACGTCAGGGATGCCTGAGGGACCACTTGAGGGGTGAAGTCCCAGCTTCCTATACCAAAAGGCCCCAGACTGTGGTCCTTCCTGAAATCTTTCTTTCATTTCTTCTTCACTGGCCTTTCCTTCCCTTGCTGTCCACTGCCACTTCATGTTGTTGTCAGGGGGACCTTCCTGCACTGACCCTTCTCCCCTCTTTTATTTCCTGCTTCAGACCTGGAAACTGGGTAACCAAGCTTTCTGGGGCTGAGTGTAGAACTGAAGGCCCAGGGGTTTCTCCTATGAAAGAAGCATTGGTAGATGGATCTTTTGGTACCAGCTTTGGCTGGTTAGACACTTCATTTGTCTTCCTCCTAATTTTCAGCTGGGTGAAAGTTGCCAAATTCCAGATTGGCTAGGCAAGCCTGTGCCGGTAAAATGGGGAGGTGTCAAGATTGCTGTAGCCCCGCATCTTTTCTTTCATTCCCTGTTTGTCTTCTCTCTTGGCTTTTTCTTTTTCTCTTCCTACACCCTTCTTGCTCCCCACCAAAAATATAAGCAAAATAGATGTCTGTTTATACCATCTCTCCTGTCTAGGAGAAAGGAACTGGCAAATTCAGTCACTCTAAGATTTATCCCTGCCAGGGAAATTGCAATTTTATTTTTTATTTATTATTTTTTTTCGCTTTACTAACTGCACTTTGTTTACTGAAGCACTGTCAATAAAAGATACATCAGGGCTTCCCTGGTGGTGCAGTGGTTGAGAATCTGCCTGCTAATGCAGGGGACACGGGTTCGAGCCCTGGTCTGGGAAGATCCCACATGCCACGGAGCAACTAGGCCCCTGAGCCACAACTACTGAGCCTGCGCGTCTGGAGCCTATGCTCCGCAACAAGAGAGGCCGCGATAGTGAGAGGCCCGCGCACCGCGATGAAGAGCGGCCCCCGCTCGCTGCAACTAGAGAAAGCCCTCACACAGAAACGAAGACCCAACACAGCCAAAAATAAATAAATAAATAAATAAATAAATAAAAATTAAAAAAAAAAGATACATCAATAATTTTAGTATAAAAAGCCACCACTATTAGTGCTCAAAATCCCATGATTGCCCTCACTGTGATTCCAGATAGCAAGGGAAATTGCAATTTTATTTTATTAAAAAAAAATATATATTTATTTATTGTGGCTGCACTGGATCTTAGTTGCGGCACGCAGGATCTTCATTGTGGCATGTTTTAGTTGCAGCATGCAGGATCTTTAGTTGCGGCACGTGGGCTCTTAGTTGTGGCATGTGAACTCTTAGTTGCAGCATGCATGTGGGATCTAGTTCCCTGATCAGGGATCGAACCTGGGCCCCCTGCATTGGGAGCATGGAGTCTTACCCACTGGACCACCAGGGAAGTCCCAGAAAATTGCATTTTTAAAAAGCAACTTAAAGCTCTGAAAACAAAAGAATCCCTTTCTAACTGTGGACTTCCAGGCACCCAAGAAGTCAGGGGCAGGGAAAATAAGGACCTCACACCCTGTGGTACCAGTGGCCGTGGGGTGAGGCAGATCCTGTGTACGTGGTGGGTCCTTCAGGTAGGGGATGGTGGGTCCTCTGGTGAAGGGACTGGGCTAGTGGAGGTGGTGTGGATGCCCTGAAGCTCTGGGCTGTGCCCTGCAGGGTCCAGCTGCCACATGTGATGGGGAGCATGCGCCTGCAGCGGCTTGCTGGCTATGTCCTCGTGCGGCATCAGTCGGCCTTCACGCTGGCCTGGGATGGCACCTCGGCTGTCTACATTAAAATGAGCCCAGAGTTCCTGGGCTGGACCCATGGGCTGTGTGGGAACAACAACGCCGACCCCCAGGACGACCTGGTGACCAGCTATGGTGAGGTGCAGGGCAGGTGGCCTCCAAGGGATTTTGGTGGGGATGGGGGATAGGTCAAGCTGGAAGGGGTGGAAAGGGACTTGAGAGAGAACCCTGGGGTCATGGCACTAAAGACGCAGTGGGAGGCCAGGGGTCCCTTCCAAGTGTGTGGCCTCAGGCATCTTTTAACCTCTCTGGACTTCAGTTTCCTCATCTGTAAAACAGCCATGATGAGAATGTCTACTAGGGTTGGGTGAGATCTAATGGGCACTTTGCTAGGTGGCACTGACCCTGCAAGGTGAGTGGGAGATGGAGGGGGCTGGGGTGGCAGCAGGGCACAGAGGGCTAGAGGGAGCCAGGAAGAGAAAGGCTCCAGCAGGAGTGGCATGAAGTTAAAGTGAAGGGTTCAGGCCACATCATGGTGACTCTGGCCAGAAGGGAAGTGACACCTTTGAGCAGACACAACACACTAAACACTTTACCCACATGGTCTCATATAGTCCTTGCAATAAATTCACAAGGGGACTCTTTGCCCTGTTTCACATATGGGGAAACTCGGGCTCAGAGCGGTATGGGAGCTTGTTCAGGCTCACACATTCATTCTCTTTCGATTGCATGGTGTTGCTTTCCTGAGTTTAGAGCAGCAGGGATCTACTCCAGGGAACTCACAGGATCTTGAGCATTCTTGACTATTCTTACCACACGGATTTTTCAGGAGAACGGCTCCGTAGGGAAATGCAGATTGGGATGGGAGCTCGAGGCTGGGTTCTATAACTCCTTGCCTTCCTCTTGGCATCTCTTCGGCTCCATCTGCCTGCCCTCGGGCTCCCCACCTGTGGTCATGCTAGTTCTCCCCTACAGGGAAGCTGACGGAAGATGTGGCTGAATTTGTGCACAGCTGGCAGGAGCAGGCCCCCAACCAGCCTCCAGGGCCCACGACCTCCTCCCTGCCTCGCCCTCCGTGCCTGCAGCAGAGCCTGGGAACCATGCAGGTCTGGATCCTGGGGAGAGCCCCCAACTCCAGCCTCTACTCCCACCCTAGTGTCTAGCTTAGGTTGGTTTCCTTCTACTTCTTGGGAAGTCATTGGCTGCAGGGGCCCAGGGTTGCTGGTGCCCATGCCCCTTCTGTCTGCTCTCTACCCGGCCTTTTCTCTCCCTCGGGCTCAAGTTGGGGTGCTGTATGGGACTGGCAAAGTCAGAGGGCTTTACCTGGCCCAGCCAGCCCCCAGCTCTGGCTCCTGGCCCTTGCCCCAGGGTGTGTATGACCGCTGTGAGGCACTGCTGCGGCCCCCCTTTGATGCCTGCCATGCCTATGTCAGCCCTCTGCCCTTCACGGCCAGCTGTACCAGCGATCTCTGCCAGTGAGTGGGGAGCCGGGAGGGTCGGGTGGTATTGGGTTGAAGGGAGACCTCTCCCAGTCTTGGGTGGGAGTTCATCACGTGGGCCACTGAGCTTGATGATCCCAGGCCCTAACAGGTATGTTTCCCAAAGCTTTGAAATTCTTATCTGCGTAGGTGGGACCGACCTTCCCCATTCAGCTGAGGCCCAGAAATGGGGCCTGACTCCCTCAGGGTCACATAAGTCAGGGGCAATGTTGAGACTAGAGCCCAGGTTTCCTGCCTCCAGTCTAGGCTGCCTTCCCTGGCTCCCTTCCCCAGCTGTGTGGCGCGGAAGGGTGCCCTGAGCCCTGGCAGTCTCTATCGGGTGCTGGCGGGCTGGCTACAGGGTGGACCTTATTCCAGTGTGACCCTCGGTTTCCCTGCACAGATCAGCGGGTGATGAAGCCACCTGGTGCCGGGCACTGGCAGAATATGCCCGGGCATGTGCCCAGGCAGGTCAGCCCCTGCAGGGGTGGAGGAACCAGCTCCGGCCATGCAGTAAGTGCAGCCTGGTGGTGGGCAGGGAGGGATTCCAACAAGTTCTGTCCTGGGGCTGTGGGTGGCATTCCCAGACCTCAGCTCAATGTCCTGTCTTGCTGAGAACCACAGTTATCAGAGCGTTAAGCCCTAAGGTTGCATCTGCATGTGATAGATGGGAAAACAGGCTCAGAGAGGGAGGGACTGGCCTGGGGCCACCAGGGTGGCTCTCAGCGTCTCCCAGGCTCTCACTAATTTCCTGGTCACCTGGTGCTCCCACTGGGACTAGGGGAATCAGGAAAATCAAAGCCCTCCCACCCCCGACCCCAGGGCTTGGGGTGGGGCCTGGGTCGGTCCTGGCAGAGCTGGGGCCAGAAGGGAGCTGTCAGGCCATACTGCTCCCTTCCTTCCAAGCGGTGCGCTGCAAGGAGAAGGCCTTTATCTACAACGAGTGCATCGCCTGCTGCCCCGCCTCCTGCCAGCCCCGGGCATCCTGCGTGGACAGCGAGATAACCTGTGTGGACGGCTGCTACTGCCCCGACGGTATGCGAGGGGTGGTGTGGGTGCCTGGCAGCCTCTTCCTGGCCCGACACGGATGGGCATGGAGCAAGGGCTCAGAGGATGCTTGTTTGCAGAATGAATGAAGGAACAAACAATAAGTGAATAAATGAATGAATGGATGGCTTAAGGGAGGTGAGAGTAGGGGCAGAACAGTGGCTCTTGAGAGGTTCATCAGGGTATTTAATTTCATTGGGACTGAGCTTTTTAAGGTGTGTAGGTGAGGACAAGTCATTCAGTCATTCATTTATTCATTTATCACACATGCATTTGCTTAAACATTCATCCACATACTGTTTTCATGGTGTATACATTTGCAGCACATCTACAGTGTGCAGCTCACATGGCTAGGCTGGGGGTTAGGATAAAAAATATAAAGATACAGTCATTGACTTTAGGGATCAAAATCAGGTTGCTGTGATAAGACACTTACACACATGACTGTAGTCTGAGGCATAATCTGGTGAGGACCAGCTCAGCGGTTCAGACAAGAAGAGATATAGGGATTCATTTCAAGAAGAGAGACTGTCAGGGAAGGCTTCCTGGAGGAGGTGGCACCTAAGCTGGTTCTAGATGCAGTGACAGGCTTTTGAGAGGTGGGGAGGAGAAGCTAGTCAGTATGCATTTTGTTTGGGGTGGGTTGTTCTCTGAGAAAGGTCTGGAAGTGGGATTATTTGCTCAGAGGGGATTAAGCATTTATACAGGAGAAAGTTTGAAAGTGAGCTGGATGGTGAAAGAGTGTGGATGAGGTGCTGCTTTTCACAGGCCCTGGAGAGCCATGAAAGGTTTGTGAACAAGAACGGAGGTAAGTTAAGTGGGCCTTTGCTGTCACCCTAGGGCTGATCTTCGAGGATGGGGGCTGCGTGGCACCAGCTGAGTGTCCCTGTGAGTTCCACGGGACCCTGTACCCGACTGGTTCTGTGGTGAAAGAAGACTGCAACTCCTGGTCCGTGTCCACTGCTGGGGAGCGGGGAAGGGGGAGGCGGTGACTTCTGGGGCTTTCCCTCAGGGCTGCCCCTCCAGGATCTGGGAGCCTGACCACATGGGAGTGCTCACTCAGCATCTCTGAGTCAGGAGATCTCATTATATCCACTCTATGGGTGGAATCTCCACCACCCATTTTAGAGCTGGGAAGACTCGGGGGCGGGGGCAGGAGCTCTGCGGACCCTGCAACCCTCCGACGTCTATCCTAGTCCTGGAGGGGTGAGCCCCTGCCCCCCTGGTCTCTGTGTTTCAGCACATGCACTGCGGGCAAGTGGCTGTGCAGCACATCTGTCTGCCCAGGTATGTCTGGCCCCACCTTGGACCTTACCCCCCTACCAGTCCCACAGCTTTTAGGGCAGGGAAGCTCTGGGGGCCAGGCCTGCTGCTGGCGTGGGCGGTCACTCAGTTCCATTGGCTCAGCACGCCCCTCTTCATTTCCTCAGAGCTGCTTTGCCTCATTAAGGGGTTTTGCTCCACCCCTGTTAGGGAGGGTTTTTCATGGGCTCCTTCCTGGGCGTGGGGGGCCTGGACCGAGACTGGTCTCCATGCTTGGGGCCTGGTCTCCTGTCAGAGGGAGATGCTCGGGGCAGGGCTGCATCTCCCTTCAGACAGGCCTGCGGGGGCAGGGCTGCATCTCCCCAGTGAGCTGGGCTCTCAAAGGGAGGGCCAGGGCTCCAGATACGCCCTGATACCTGAGGACAGGGTGCCGTCTTCTCTTCATGCTCAGAGCTGCAGGGAAAGGCACTCCCTGTGGGGCAGCTCCCCTGGGTTAGCTGCCTTTCTCTGCCCCTCAGCCGAGTGTTCAGTGACTGGCGACATCCACTTCACGACCTTCGATGGCCGCCGCTACACGTTCCCTGCCACGTGTCAGTACATCCTCGCCAAGAGCCGCTCCTCGGGCACCTTCACAGTGACACTGCAGAATGCCCCATGTGGCCTGGTAAGGGCTGGGACCCCGGACCTGATCCAGCCAGCCACCCCTGGCTGCCGCCCCCTAGAGACGCTGGGGATTTAGGGCAGGGCCTCAGGTCCTTCCACAGCCCACTCATCCTGCTGTCCATTCTTTCTGGGCAGAGCCAGGGGGCAGTAGACTGGGTTCTGGCTCCAGAACATCTGCTAGCTGAGAGTCACTTCCCTGTCCTGGGCCTCATTGTTTATTATTTTTTAAATTTTATTGGAATATAGTTGATTTACAATGTTGTGTCATTTTCAGGTGTACAGCATAGTGATTCAGGTATACATATACATATATTCATTCTTTTTCAGATTCTTTTCCCATATAGGTTATTATAGAATATTGAGTAGAGTTCCCTGTGCTGTACAGTAGGTACTTGTTGGTTATCTATTTTATATATAATAGTGTGTGTATGTTAATCCCAAGCTCCTAATTTATCCCTCCCTGCCCCCCACCACATTTCCCCTTTGGTAACCATAAGTTTTCAAAATCTGTGAGTCTGTTTCTGTTTTGTAAATAAGTTCATTTATATCATTTTTAAAAAATTAGATTCTACATATGAGTGATAACATATGATATTTGTCTTTCTCTGTCTGACTTACTTCACTTAGTATGATAATCTCTAGGTCCATCCAATGTTGCTGCAAATGGCATTATTTCGTTCTTTTTATGGCTGAGTAATATTCCATTGTATATATGTACCACATCTTCTTTATCCATTCCTCTGTCGATGGACATTTAGGTTGCTTCCATGTCTTGGCTGTTGTGAATAGTGCTGCAATGAACATTGGGGTGCATGTATCTTTTTGAATTATGGTTTTCTCCAGGGATATGCCCAGGAGTAGGATTCCTGGATCATATGATAGTTCTATTTTTAGTTTTTTTAAGGAACCTCCATACTGTTCTCCATAGTGGTTGTACCAATTTACATTCCCACCAACACTGTAGGAGGGTTCCCTTTTCTCCACACCCACTCCAGCATTTACTGTTTGTGGACTTTTTCATGATGGCCATTTTGACTGGTGTGAGGTGATACCTCATTGTAGTTTTGATTTGCATTTGTCTGATAATTAGTGATATTGAGCACCTTTTCATGTGTTTTTTTGTCCATCTGTATGTCTTCTTTGGAGAAATGTCTATTTAGATCTTCTGCCCATTTTTTGATTGGGTTTTTTTTTTGACAGAGAGCTGCATGAGCTATTTATATATTTTGGAGATTAATCCCTTGTCAGTTGCTTCATTTGCAAATATTTTCTCCCATTCTGTGGGTTGTCTTTTCATTTTGTTTATGGTTTCCTTTGCTGTGCAAAAGCTTTTAAGTTTAATTAGGTCCCATTTGTTTATTTTTGTTTTTATTTTCATTACTCTAGAAGGTGGATCAAAAAATATATTGCTGCAACTTATGTCAAAGAGTGTTCTGCCTATGTTTTCCTCTAAGAGTTTTATAGTGTCCAGCCTTACATTTAGGTCTTTGATCCATTTTGAGTTTATTTTTGTATACGGTGTTAGAGAATGTTCTAACTTCATTCTTTTACATGTAGCTATCCAGTTTTCCCAGCACCACTTATTGAAAAGACTGTCTTTTCTCCATTGTATATTCTTGCTTCCTTTGTCATAGATTAATTGACCATAGGTGCATAGGTTTATTTCTGGACTTTCTATCCTGTTCCATTGATCTATATTTCTGTTTTTGCACCAGTACCATACCGTTTTGATTACTGGAGCTTTGTAGTATAGTCTGAAGACAGGGAGCCTGATTCCTCCAGCTCTGTTTTTCTTTTTTAAAATTAATTAATTAATTAATTTTTGGCTGTATTGGGTCTTCATTGCTGCACATGGGCTTTCCCTAGTTGTGGCAAGTGGGGGCTACTCTTTGTTGCGGTGCATGGGCTTCTCATTGCGGTGGCTTCTCTTGTTGTGAAGCATGGGCTCTGGGCACGCGGGCTTCAGTAGTTGTGGCACACAGGCTCAGTAGTTGTGGCGCATGGGCTTAGTTGCTCCGTGGCATGTGGGATCTTCCCGGAGCAGGGCTTGAAACGTCCCCTGCATTGGCAGGAGGATTCTTAACCACTGCGCCACCAGGGAAATCCCTAGCTCCATTTTTCTTTCTCAGGATTGCTTTGGCTATTTGGGTTCTTTTGCATTTCCATACAAATTTAAAATTTTTTGTTCTAGTTCTGTGAAAAATGCCATTGGTAATTTGATAGGGATTGCATTGAATCTGTAGATTGCCTTGGGTAGTATAGCCATTTTGACAGTATTGATTCTTCCAATCCAAGAACATGGTATATCTTTCCATCTGTTTGCATCATCTTTGATTTCTTTCAACAGCATCTTATAGCTTTTAGAATACAGGTCTTTTGCCTCCTTAGGTAGGTTTATTCCTAGGTATTTTATTCTTTTTGATGTGATGGTAAAAAAAAAATCTCTAAAATTGGTCTAATTCAGCTTAATCTCTGCTTCCTTGGATTGTACCTTCAACATCTCTGTATTCGTTTATTCATTCGTTCATTCAGCATATACTGAACATCTGTTTCTTCCAGAAGCTATGTTAAGTCTTTGGGGCTGGGATGAATTAGACCTGGCTCTGCCCTCCTGGACCTTACAGTTTGGTGGGTGAGGCAGACAAGAGACCCCCATAACCTACTATGTTACAGGAGCTGTGACAACATGGACAGTACAGAGTAGATCTCCATGGAGGAACTTTTCCCTGTTATTGTTTCACCCAGATGTCGGGTGGGAGGAGGAAGTGGATCAGGAAAGGCTTCCTAGAGGAGGTGAGCCCTGAGCTGTGTCAACCACTTGTGAACATAACTCAGAAAAAGGCCAACTTGCAGGTCTGGGGTAGATGTGAGCTTGTTTGTCTCTCAGTAGTGACTGCACTGTCCCTGAGCTGACCATGCTAGCCAACCTCACCAGTCCTGGTCTGGGTGGCACTCAGGCTCCTCCTGGCATAGAGGAGCAGGGGCTCACACCCATAGCCAGGGGAGCTACCCCCAGTCCCTCCTCCCTGCTGGCTTCTGCAGCCCCAGCACTGAGGGCCCTGAGTGTGAGCAGACATCAGCTGGACATGCCCCTCACTGGCCCTGGGGACCCATGCTGGGCTGTGGACTAGGTGGAGGGCTGGGCTTTCTCCCTCTTTAGGCCTCAGTGACCCCCACCCCTTTCTCTGCCAGAGAATGGCCTGGCCCTGACCTTGGCTGCTGTCTGAGTCAAGACAATACTTGTCCTCAAAAGTTGGGTCACACTCATCACATCCTGAAGGTGGCAAAAGGCAAGGCAGACAGACACAGCCCAGCTGGGCTCCTTCCCACTTATGGAGGTCTGGCGTCTTAGAATACCGGAGGGCTGTGGGACCTCGGGGGGTCCCTTACTCAGCCCTCTCTCTAACGTGTCCCTGACTGGCTGGCCAGCCTCAGCCTGAGGTAACCTGCTTCAGTGCTGGATGGCGCCTCTTGATAGCACGTTCTTTTTACCATGAGCCGGGTCTCCTCCTTGTGACTTCATCCATGCTGATGAACTGGTGGAGGGCCAGCTTTGGGCCAGTCCTGTGCTGGGCACGGTGAGGGTTATACAGATGAATCTGACCTGGTCTTACCCGCCAGGATGTGGGAGGTCAGTCACGTCCTCAGGTCTGTTGCTTCAGTATGAGATACAACACGATCAGTGCTGTAAGAGGGGAGTTCTGTGAAGGAAGAAATACCCCTATGGGGTAGAAGAAAGGAAGAGGGAAAGCCTCATGGCAGAGCTGGCATTTGAGCTGAGTGACCTAAAAAGTGGGCCTGAAAAGGGAAAACAGAAATAAAATATGTATATTTGAGGATGGGGAGGAAGGGGGGCAATCCAGGAGGATTAGAGCACATGAGAAAGGCAGTGAGGTTGCAATGTTCTAGAATGTATTAACACAGAAGCAGAAGGACCTGGCAACTGGCTGACTGTGGCTGGTAAAGTTAGGGGGGATGTGGGAGAGAAGCAGGAATGGTCAAAGAGGAAGCTGTGACTTCAGTCTGGGTGAACAGAATGGGGTGGGGTGAGGACAGTAACAGAGAGGGTGATGAAAAATACTTGCACAGTGCTAGGAACTTCAATCACTTTTGCATACAGCATCTAGTTTAAGGCTCAAAATACCCCCACGTGGTAGTTATTATTATTCTCCCTATTTTAAATGAGACAAGCTTACAGAGGCTTGGGGCATTTCTGACAACCCACAGCCATCAGGAGGAAGAGCTGAACCCGATCCAAGTTTGGATGTTGTCCAGAAAGCCTGTCACAACCTATTATTAACATTTTACGTTAATTACAAATAATGAGCCAGTATGGATACATCAGTAACTAAAGCCATACCTTATTCAGATTTCCTTAGTTTTTTACCTAATGTCATTTTTCTGTTCTAGAATACTACATTACATTTAGTCATCACATCTCCTTAGGCTCTTCTTGGCTGTTATAGTTTCTCAGACTTCATTTTTGATGACCTTGAAAGTTTTGAGGAATACTGGGCACTTACTTTGTAGAATGCCCCTCTTTTGGAATTTGTATGATGTTTTTCTCATGGTTAGAGTGGGGTTGTGGGTTTTGGGGATGAAGATCGGAGGTAAGGTGTTATTTTCATCACATCTTACCAAGGGTACACACTATCAACGTGGTTTATTATTGTTGATATTGACCTTGATCATCTAGCTGAGGTAGTGTTTGCCACCAAGAAGTTATTCTTTTTTCCCCCTTTCCATACTTTCCTTCTCTTTGGAAGAAAAGTCATTATTTTCAGCCCACACTTGAAGAATGGGGAGTTATGCTCCCCTCCTTGAAGGCACAGAATTTATGCAAGTTTTTCTGCAGATTCGTTTTTTTCTCCCTGATATATTTATTCAGTCATTTATATCAGCATGCGCTCATGGATATTTATTTTATAATTTGGTTTATAATCCAATACTTTTTTATTTTGTTACTCAGATTGTTCAGCTTTGGCCACTGGGCAGTCTTTCATGTGGCTTCTGTGTCCCTTTGACACACCTCCATCACTCTGTGTGTGTGTGTATGTACTTCCTTAACCTTTCGGCCCTACAATGTGTACCAGGCTCATCTCGTATATTTCCTGTCCCAGTCCTAGAATCAGCCATTTCTGCAAAAATATTACCAGTCTTTCTTGGTTCCTTTTGTTAGAGAATGGTGTCAGAAACCAAGACCTGGGCACTAGGTATGCTCATTGCTACTGGGGTATCATTTCTTTTAGGCCATTTCGGCTGACAGAGAAAGGAAATATATGAATAACCCATGCATATCCTGTCTAATCAACATATATACACATATCGATAAATATTTCTATAAATAACCATTTGTTATGTGCTAATCAGGAGTTCATACTCATGTTCCAACTCTAAGGTACTACCATATGGATCATTCTAGCCTCCTCCCCTTGCTTATCTCTAAACACCCACTCCAACAGTAAGAAACCTGGCTTCCATTATTCACCTATTCATTTACCTAACTGTTCAATTCCAGTATGCATGTAGAAGAGTATCAGAATTATTATCCTGTATCTCCATGGGAAATAACTTTATCAAGTAGAGTGCAGTGCTTAGGCACAATTCCTTATGCTCTTAGTCTTACAAACTCCATTTATTTCCAAAGTAACTTAGGTCAACAGCTTTCCCCAAAACCCCTTTAGTGAGGTTGTTTCATGTATTTGTAATATATTAGATTCTTTTATCACAGTCTGCATTCCATTCTGGGATCCCCTGACCTCCTACATGATTTTTTTAAATTGCACACGTTAGCATTCACTCTTTATGCTGTAAAGTTCTGTGGCTTTGACAAATGCAACCCCAAAGTATTTCATGCACTGTTTTCTTATATGTATCCAATAGGGAGGACCAACCACATGTTGTATCTCTATTTTGCAGAGGAGAGAACAGAGGTTTGTAGAAGTTAAGTGCATTCTTTAGGGCCTTATGGCTTTCAGTGACATCAGGATTTGAACCTAAGACTGACTAAAGGTGCAGGCTTTCTTCCTGCACCAGTGACATGTCCAGGGGGGACCAGAGGATAAGTGGGTTTGACAAAGAAGGTGATGTTTAAGGCACGATGATTTTGAGCTGTTTCAGGGATTGTCCCCTTGGGCAGAAACTTAAAAGAAAGGTCATAACTGGTTGCACAGTGTCTTGAAATGTTTCAAGCTCTGATCAGTTCATTTCAGTGCTCGATTGTATTACTTTCCTGTTACACTTTCTCTGGCTGTCTTTGAACTTAGGATAAAGTCCAAAAATATTACAAAGCTCTGCCTAAGCTGGCCCTTACCTACCTCTTGAAACTTAAACCACTTTGCCCCGTGGGCTCTGACCCCTCTGGTCTTCTTTTACATCCTTGAATACAGTAAAAGCCTTCCTGTCAGGGATTTTGTACAGGTTGTTCCTTCTGCCTAGATATCTTCCCCATCGCCTTCTTCCGTTGCCCAGCCAGCTTCTATGCATCCTTCTGATCTCAGCTCAAATGGCTCTTGAGCTTTTTTCCCATGCCTCAGTTTTCTGATCTGCAAAATGGAGTTGTTAGTAGTACTTACTGAATAGGATTGCTATGATGATTAGGTGTGTAAATATGTTTAAAAATATCAGAATGGTACCTGAACATAACTCTAAAGTTAGCTGTTATTATTATGTTATAATAATATTGTAGTATAACTGTTATATTATTGTTATGATTATTTTTACATTACTATTATCATTCCCTAGGATGACCTTTCCTATCTCTGCAGGCCAAGTCTTGTTCCCTCACTATATGCTTTCCTAGCACCCTACACCTGTTTTCAGCACCGATCACAATAATAATTAACCAACTTTGTAATTACTTATTTAATGTCTGTATCCCACACGAATATCTATTCTTCTTGAGGGCAGGGACTATATCATTTTCATCATGTATGATTGTGTGACCATCTTCTGTCGAAGGGAGGTATGAATGGGCCCAATGTGTACTACCCATTTCAGAGATGAGAACCTGAGGCCTAGAGAATATTAGCTCATTTTCTGCCTGCTTATGAGTGGAGCTTGATACTCTGCAGGATGTGACACATAGAAAGAGCTACATAAACATCCATAAAAGGATGAAATTAAAGCCCTGGATTGCAGTCAGGTGGGGAAGCCAGTGTTTCTGGGGCTGGACTCTGGGTCATCTGGGGTCCATCTCTGCTCTGTGTCATAGCCTGAGGGTTGACTATCATTTTTATTTGTATTATCCCAGTTCTGCCACTAACCTTCTCCAGTCTGTGCCTCTGCCTTCCCATTCCCCAGATGAAAGCATTTGGTTAGAGGACCCCTAATGTCCTTTGGGCCTCTGTCACTGTGAGGAGGCTGCCCCTAGCCTCAGACTGTGCTGAAATCCCTGCCTTTGGAGGGCTCTATTGGGACCAGCAGGCAAGACAGACTAACTCTGCCCCTTTGGCCTTCCTTTCTCTCTAGAACCAGGATGGAGTCTGTGTCCAGTCAGTGTCAGTGATTCTGCATCAGGACCCTCGGAGGCAGGTGACCCTGACCCAAGCAGGGGATGTCCTTCTGTTTGACCAGTACAAGGTCACGCCACCCTACACAGACGGTACGTCCCTGGTGGATGAGAGCTAGCTGAAAGGTGGCGGCCCAGGCTCTTCTGGCCAAAGGCACTGCCACACGGGCAACAGCTCACATTCTAGTACTGGGTGAATCAGGCCAGGGGGACACCTTGGTCCCAGGAACATGGACCCTGGACTTATAAAATTGTCTTTGTCCCCATCCCAACATGACAATGGGCTTCATGGCAGTATGATGGCTTCTCCTAATATTAGGATATTAATGGAGCTGTCTTCCATCCCTACTTTCACTATCTATTAATTAATTATTATCCTTTCTGATTTCACAAGGGATTTGTGATAGCTCGTAGGAAGCACATCTAACAAAAATGGCAAAACTATTAAGAAATAAAATGGCACCAGAAAAAAATTAAAAAAGAAAAAAGGATAAGGGCTCAAGATTGAGAAGAGGGGAGATGCAACAGTGTAAAGAGCCCTGCCCCCCTCCAAAAAAGGCAAAAACCACAAAATGTGTAAAATTCACTACAACTGAATCTAAAACTTAAAATTGCTACAATTGAATCTGAAATCATATTGTGAGCTTCCTGGTAGTCACTGTGGAAAAAAAAAATAGGTAGTTAAGAATTCTCCTTTGCTAGAGAAGGAAACATACCACTTATTTAGGGAGGCAAAGCTTTAATTGGCACTCGATGCTAGAAGAAATTTCTCAGCGGGAGCTGCTACGGTAGGTTATCCCTGGGTCCTGACTTCATCATTGAATAGGATTTTCTCGAGGCTCCCCAAACCAACCCCCAGGCAGAGCCTCACTGTGTGTGAAGACTGGGCTGGGTATGGGGGTCAGCGTGGGCCATGCAGGTGGTGGCGGTGGATGGGGTGATACTGTCCGTACCTCCTACATCCCCGCTCCTGTTGTGTGCCCAGACGCCTTTGAAATCCGGAGGCTCTCGTCCGTGTTCCTGCGCGTGAGGACCAATGTGGGTGTACGGGTGCTCTATGACCGCGAAGGACCGCGTCTGTACCTACAGGTGGACCAGCGATGGGTAGAGGACACCGTGGGCCTCTGCGGCACCTTCAATGGCAACACGCAGGATGACTTCCTGTACGTACCCTGACCCGGAACTGGAAGGAGAGGGGGAGGCAGGCCCTTTAAGAATGTGTACGGGCTGGCACTGCCTAGGAACGTTTCTCCCGGGCTGCCGTGGGCTCTCACTGTTCCCAACGTGCACCATTGATTATTTAGTCCTCTACATTTAAATTTAAGTATGTTTCTTTAAGGCAGTGGTTCACAGTCTTTCTTGCGCCAAAGAATCATCCCGGGAGCTTATCAAAATGCTGATTCCTGGGCCCCACTTCTCAAGAATCTGATTTAGGGTACTGCCCGGGAATCTAATTTTTAATAAGCACCTCTGTGATTCTAGTCTGTGAGGTCTAGAGAGATACCTTGAGAAATAGTGTTTTACAGTGAGGTCTTAAAATGGATGGACCTCAGGCTGAGTTTGATTTGGCTCACAGTTTTGTCTGTTTTAACTGGTTGTGAACACTTTTAGATGAGTGTGAGCCCCCAGTAAACCAGTGATGCCAAAACCCTTGCTTTCTATCCCACCAGCCCATTTTAACTCACGTACCTCTCCTGCCTGGTGCTGGTGGTTTGCGTCCTGTGAGCCTCCCAGTATTCTGGGGAGGGCTGTTTCCCATGGACTGACAGAGAGTTGAGAGAAAGTCTATCTAGGCATGGACACAGTTTAGGAATTTGAGAGAGGACAAGAGTCAGACCATCCAGAAGGGAGAACAAAGGGTTGATCTTGACGGCTGAAGGTTCTGGCCAGTCCTTCAAGTTACATGCGTTGGGTGATGCAGAAGGAAACGTGAGAGGCTTTCTTCAGACAGAAATGAGAATTTGTTCGGAGAAGCAAGAACAGGAAAAACCTGAGAGCTTTTCGATGCATGTACATTTTAAAATGTAGCGTCCTACTCTGCCTTGCCTGGTGGAGCTGATGTTAGGGCAGCTGGTTAGAATGGTGGGGGCAGACCTTGTTTCGTGTGTGGGCTGCTTGCAATGCTGCTAACTGTGAACTCTGGGTGGCAATACTGCTCTGTGTAACTTGAGTGTTCTCACTGCTCTGGAGCAATAACGTGCCTGTGGTGGGCGCCAGGCAGAACCTGCCCCTCATGGACACTATGATCTCTCTCCATTCTACCATCTACACCCAGTTCGGTGACCTTTGGAGACTGGTGTTGTCTAGGAAACATGCCTTTCCCCTTCCCCCCTTTATTGCCCCTCATGTGACTATTTCCCACCTGGAGAGAGAGGGAGGGCAAAGGAGTTTGGGGGAACTGCCCTTGGGGAAGGGAAGAGGAAGTCCTAATGTGGTGAAGTTTGGTTGATGGTGTCCCTGTTTATCTCTTTCTGACCTGAAGAACTGGGGTGGGTGGTGAGGGTGGTGCAGTGTGTGGCCCCAAGCCCATTTGGAGCCTGTTGAATGTGATGTGTGTGTGTATGCACGCACATTTGTAATTGTATGTGTTTGAATGTGTCTGTGTAGATCCCCTTGGCTGTTTGCGTGTCTGGCATATATTTGTGTTCTGTGTGTGTGTGTGCGCGTGTGTACATGAGCAGGTGGATGCTTACCTGGGTGTATGCTGCACGTTCACTTGGGTGCACGTGGGCCAGTGTGTGAATGTGGCTCTGCCGTGGCTGCAGGTCCCCAGTGGGTGTGCCTGAGAGCACCCCACAACTCTTTGGCAATTCTTGGAAAACACTGTCCGCCTGCTTCCCGCTGGTCTCTGGCTCCCCGCTGGACCCCTGTGATGTGCACCTGCAAGCCGGTGAGGTGATCGGGGAGGGGAAGGGAGGATGGGTGTGACTGGTTTGAGAGAGATGAGATGGGAACCTGGGCATGAGGATGTTGACCACATTGGGTAGGAGTGATCAGAAAGGAGAAGGTGCGGGGAGGGGACTGGGCTTCACTTCTGGTGAGGGTCCGGCAGAAGGGAACCTCATGTCCTATCCCTGTCACCTACACACACATTTGTACCAGCTCCTCCATCCCAGGGCAAAAGTCTGAGGCCTCACAGCGGCCCCACCAGACCCTACGCTCTCCTCCCATCCCCCTTATCTCACCTCCTCCTCCCCCCACCTCCCACCCTCCCCCTTCCTCCAGCTGCACTGGCCTCCTTGCTCTCTTCCTACACAGCCTGGTCCTTCTCCTCTCCAGGTCTTTGCACTTGCTGTTCCCTTCACCTGGAATGTTTTTCCCTCATAGACACATGCCTCACTCTCTCACCTCTTTCAAGTTTTTGGTCAAACATCTTTCCACTGAGGGCTTCGGACCACTGGGTTTAAAATCACAATTCCCCTCCTGCCCCAACTTGCAATCCCCATTCTCCTTCCTAGCTTTCTGTCTCTCCTTAGATTCTTCCTCTTTAATTTACTAGGTAAGTCGTCTAGTGATGGTCTTCTCCAACCAGAATGTCCGCTGTATGAGGGCAGGGACTTTTGTCTGTTTCGTTCACTCCCTTGACTCCTTCTGGCATATGGATTCATGCCTGGCATGAGGAATGCATTGCACGAGTGCCTGCGCACGTGCACACACATACACGCGCACTCCCGTGTACAGAGTCCCCTGAGCTGTGGGGAGGGAGGGAGGGAGAGACTGGGGCCTGGGGCACCAGGCAAACCAGACCTCTGACCCTCAGCCCGTTTGTCTGTCTCCAGCCTCCTATGCCCTGCAGTCCTGCAGCGTGCTCACTGGGGAGCTGTTTGCGCCCTGCTCCGCGTACCTGAGCCCCGTGCCCTACTTTGAGCAGTGCCGCCGGGACGCCTGCCGCTGTGGGCAGCCCTGCCTGTGTGCCACACTGGCCCACTATGCCCGCCTGTGCCAGCGCCATGGGCTCCCCGTCAACTTCCGCGCCCACCTGCCAGCCTGTGGTGAGTGCCCCACGCTTGTGTGCCCATGTGAGGACGGCTGGAGGAGCCGGAGCTCCAGATCTGAGTGTCCACCTGCCCCCCTGAACTCTCCCCTGGGACATCCTACAGTCTCCTCCAACCTAACACCCCTTCCTCCCAAACTGCTTCTCCTCCTGTGCTCTCCATCTCTGCTGAGGGCCCCCAACCATGGATTACCCAGGCCTGACACCTGGGGCACGTGTCACCTCCGGTCCACCTCCAAGTCCTGTAAGTCTGGTCAACTGCAAATTCAGCCAGTTCTCACCACCTCCATTGCCACCACCCTAGTCACAGCTACCTAACAGGTGTCCCTATAGCCTCTTCTCACTGCTGCCAGAGTGAACTTTCTAAAGATCACTGGCTGTGTGGCCCTCAGGTTTGAGTGCACACGTGGCTCAATGGGCCTGGACTGGCCCGTACCCACCCCCACTCCCACCCCAGGCCACATACCTCTCCATGTCTTAGTCATCTCTGTGCCCCCAGCCCCAGCACAGGGCCCCACTCTCAGTAAGCTTTAGCAAATGTTTGTTGAATAAATGGAAAAGGCACAGTACAGTAAGTCCCCTACTTATGAATGAGTTCCGTTCCTAGAGCATGTTCGTAAGTTCAATTTGTTCGTAAGTCAAACAAAGTTAGTCTAGGTACCCAACTAACACAATCGGCTGTATAGTACTGTACTATAATAGGTTTATAGTACGTTCACATCTTTGAAAGTTCATAACTCGAAGGTTCGTATGTAGGGTGCTTACTGTACTGGGAGTCAGGAGGCCTGAGTTTTATTCCAGCCCTGCAGGTAACTTTCTGTGTGTCTGTGACAAGGCCCTGCCCGTCTCTGAGTCAAAGTTTCTCCAGAGCTGGTTGGACAGGGCCACATTAGAATCATCATGGGAAGTTTTAAAAAATGCACCTATCTGAGCCACATCCAGTATCAATTAAAACAATGTATCTGGCAGTGAGGGGCAGGGGTCAGCATTTTTAAAAGCTCCCAGGTGGCTTGGATGTGCAGCCGGGGTGAGAGCAACTGGGCTGGGCAGTCTAGGTGGCTCTACTGGCCCTGACAGGCTGTGGGAGACCCCAGGGGAGTGGGATGGTGTCCAGATGAGGAGAGGGCAATCCTGAGTCTTGGACAAAGGGCCCTGAGAGGCTGCTGGAGGGAGCACAATTGATCTTCATAACCCATGGAAGCGAGAGAGGCAGAAGTGTGTGTGTATTTACACACCTGTGCATGTGTGTCTGCGGGTGAGTGCAGGGCTGTCAGGGGGCAGTGACTTCCACTCCTTCCCCAGTATCACTACCTAATAGGAACGCCCTGCAGAGAAAAGGAAATACCAATGGCAGGGTCCAGGCTGAACCTGGGAGGTGGGACCCACCTCTATGGCTCTGCCATTCTGGTGTAGTGGGAGGCAGACTGGGTTCAAATCTCAGCTGTGACCTTGACCTGCTGTGTGACCTTGGGCAAATGTCTTAACTTCTCTGGTTCTCAGTTCCCCTCTTTATGATGATGACTCCACCCCACACAGTTGTGAGTAAGAGAGAAACAAAGCACAGTTACATTCCTCACTACAGCACTGTCCTGTGAGGCTACCAAGGAGTACAGCCCCTGTGTGGCTCTGTGTGGGCAAACCTGCCAGGACCTAGCCGGCCCTGAGGCCTGTGGAGTTGATGGTGGCGGCGACCTCAGCGGGGACGAGTGTGTGGAGGGCTGTGCCTGCCCACCAGACACCTATCTGGACACCCAGGCTGACCTCTGTGTTCCCAGGTGAGCAGGCTGGCTTGAGCTCTGTGTCAGGTGGTGATGAGGCTGGGGGCCTCCAGAGCATAGGAAACTGGGGTGCCTGACCGGGCCTCTCACGTCCCTACTTTATTCATCTCACAGTCTCAGGGCAGAGCTTGGAGGGTAAGCTGGGTCAGTGGTTGGGTGGGCTTCCTCCTCTAGACACCCCTCCACCCTCCCTGGCCTCTCTTCTCAGCTCTGGCTCTTTGCTCCAGCCCAGCTTCCCCACAAGACAGAACAACCCCGCAGAGCCAACAGGGTCTCTGCCCTCATCTCCCCTCTCCTTCCACAAATCTTTACTGACCTAGGATGTTCCAGACATTTCTAGGCCCTGGGAATTCAGCAACGAACAAAACAGAGTCCTGCCCTCACAGAGCTCACATTCTGGGTGGTGAGACAGATAATAAGCAAATAAACAGATCCTTAATGGGGCTGGTGGTAACCAGAGCTATAAAGCCAAATACAGCAGAGTGAGAACAGAGGGTCCTGGGGCAGGGAGGGGTTACTGTTATGTCATATGAAGTGAGCATGGGAGGAAGGCCTTTCTGATGAGGTGACATTTGAGCAGAGATTTGAGTGAAGAGTGCTCCAGGCGGAGGGGCACAAGGGGAAGGCCCTGAGACCTGCCTGTGGGTGTTCTCGGTGTGGCTAGAGGGCAGAGTTGGGGGGGAGGTGGCAGGTGGTGACCTCGCCTCACAGGACCCCGGGGCTGACTGGCAAGGTCCTTGTTCCCTTCCAGGCCTATTTCTCCATCTGTAAAATGGTATCACATTCAACTGAATGATGGGGGTGCTGGAGAGAAGCCCCTTTAGGGGGCATATTTGACTCACTCAGAGGCCTTTTTGAGCTACAGTCCTCCCTTGAGATCCAGATGTGTGCCCTGCCCCAACCCCTTGAGTTTGAGTATTGCCAGCGAAGGGAGCCTCTGAGGGATATATGGGGCGGAGGAGGATTTAGAGAGGGAGAAGGTGGTGAGAAGCACTGGGGTTGGATGAGTTCAGCCATCCCTTCCAGCCCTCGACTGCTCTGCTTCAAGGCCTGCACTTGGCCGTAACCGGCAGGTGCTGTGGGAGGTATATGAGAAGGCAACACAGTCTTTGGCCTCAGATGACCTACAAAGAGGAGCCTGCAGAGACGGTAGTATAAGGTTCTCCACCTTATGATAGAAAGATGACGTATCTGGAGGACCTAGCCTGGTATTCACAGTATTTTAACAACCTGTGTGGTAGAGGCACTGAGCCATCAGAACGGATGCTGGGTCTGAATGCCCCTGGCTGGCTGAGGGGTGGGGTCCCTGTCCTTGGCGGTCCCTGCCCCCGGCTCCTGAGCTGGCTCACCTTTCTCTGTTCCCGGCTTTTATAGGAACCAGTGCTCCTGCCACTTCCAAGGAATGGATTATCCCCCTGGAGACAGTGACATCCCGTCTCTGGGCCACTGGTGAGCTCCCTAGACAGCAGCATTATTATCTTCTCTTTATTATTATTATTATGATTATTTTTAATCTTAGTCTGGCTGCGCCTCAGGGCATGCGGGAACTTCCCAGACCAGAGATCAAACCCGCGCCCTCTGCAGTGGAAGCGCGGAGTCTTAACCACTGGACCACCAGGGAAGTCCTATTATCCTCTCTTTAAATAGAAGTTGCTGACTAAAGATAATTCAGCAGTGCAAAACTTTCCATGAAGCGACACCCACCCTCCCCCTCTGCACGGAGCCAGGGACAGAAGTGGGCATGTCTTTCTGAATCCTGCAGTAACCTGAGTGCAGTAACTCGAGGTCTCCGGGCCCTGCAGTGACTGGATGGGCTGATCTCAGTGCCTCTCTCTCTCTCCGCAGCCACTGCAAAGATGGGGTCATGAGCTGTGGTAGCAGAGCCCCAGGTAAGGGTGACAGGGAGGGTGGGGCCTCCTTCATGGTAGTGGGGTTGTGGAGAGGGGGGTGGAGAGCCCGAGGACAGACCAGGACAGGGACACCCCACTCCAGGTCTTGTGCCACACCGAGCCTTCTGTATTCCTTGCCCTTTCGGGAAAGGCTCCAGCTTGGAGGGTGGCATTGTGAAATCCTGCCCCAACCTCAGCCCCACTCAAGTGGCTGTCCCTCCTGCTTCTCGAGGAGATGCTGGGACTCCATCTCCCTCAGGGGTAACCAGCTGAGGTATCGGGACAGTCCCTTGACCTCCCCTGGGTCCTGGATTTCCTCTGTCTGAACCATCACGTGTCTGCTGAGGCTGACTCTCTGTCCAGTGCGGGATGTGGGATCACAGCAGTGGGGAGGATAGGCTGAGCCTTTGAGACGCTCACAGGCAGTAGAGATGGGGGCATCAGGGTGACACACTGGTGGATCAGCCTGTGAGGGCCTTGGGGGTGGTAGGGCAAGGAGGCTGGAGCCTTCAGGGAGGGCCTCCTGGGGCGAATGATGCCACTAAGTATGGAGATTGGCACAGAGGAGATCAGAGAATAGTCATATGGCAGGTGGCAAAGAGCAGGGCCTCCAAACTCAGGTAGCCCTGGGTTCAAATCCTGCCCAGCACTCACTACCTGTGCAGCCCTGGGTAACTCACTTCACCTCTCTGAACCTTCACTTCCTTTTTGTATATAATCTAGATTCCTATGTTCTCCCCACGTTTCGTGTATGTCCCTGGAGTGTTTTTCTTTTTGTTGTTTCTGGCTTCAGGTTTCTGCCCTTTAGGACTTTTACTTCATCTCCTGTAGCTATCCCTTTCTCCCTGTTCCATCCCAGGGTGGGCATAGAACTCAGCCCCCCTTTATTGATTTTCCTAAAAAAGATCACTCACATGGTATAAGTGTATACGGCCGACATGACTGAAGGCTCTGGGAGAGAGAGAGGGTTTATGTCACAGAAATACAGGTAAATGGGAAGTTGACTTCCATGTTGCTAAAAGTCCCCTGGCCACCCTGCCACACTGCATGGCTATCCTCTTTCTGGCTCCTCTTCTGGTCCCTCTGGGGCACTTCCTCTCACCTTATCATGCCTTTGAAAGCAGAAGTGACTTCTCTCCATTATATGGGAAAATAGGGGATAGTAATACCTCACAGAGTTGTTGCAGGATTGAAGAAGAAAATGCACATGAAGGGCCTGGAACAGTACCTGGTGGAAAGGACACGTCCAGTAATTGGTACTGGTGGTGGTTGTCCTATTGTGGGACAGCACACACCCCTCCCGCCCACTGTGATGTGCACTTGGGAACCCAAGGAATGCCTGAGGGGCAGCAAGGGCAGGAGAAAGCATCAGAGCCCCATCTCTGCCTGCATCCTCCAGATGCTGGTCCCCAGGTCTCCCTGCCCCCCCCCCAACCCCTGCCGCCCAGGAACCCACCCCAGGCCCAGGTGTTCCAAGCATCCTGCTGAGTGTCCAGGCTCTTGCCAGCACCACCCTCTCCTCTTCCAGCTGCTGCCTGTCCAGCAGGCCAGGTCTTCGTGAACTGCAGTGACCTGCACACCGACCCTGAGGTGAGCAGAGAGAGGACGTGTGAGCAGCAGCTGCTGAACCTGAGCCTGAGCGTGCCAGCCCGTGGCCCCTGCCTCTCAGGATGCGCCTGTCCCCAAGGGTATGTATCTGTGTTGCCATGGGTTACCACTCCCGAAGGCTGGCAGAGCCAGGGACCATAACGTGGAGTGAGGGGCAGGGAAAACCTCACACAGCCTTGCAGGGAGGCACCAGCCCACAGCTGGCCAGTGACAGTGTAATGACTAGCGAGAATCTGAGAAAGAGCAGGAGGGTGGGGGGCCAAGCCGCAGGGGAGTCCACCTGCCTCTGCTGCTCACCAGCATGTGGCCTTGGACAAGGACGGGGCTTAGCTCCTCTGAGGCTCAGCTTTTCATCTGTAAAATGGGAATAATAATAATTCCTACCACCTCAAGAGATTGTTGGAGGATTAAATGAGGTGCCAACCACTGGGTGGGTGCCGGGCATACCCTAGAGGCCTCATGGGCTGAAGACCGTGAGAGAGGAAACCCGTGTTTAGCTCTCAACCTTCATCCCTGCAAAATTCTGACCAGGTGCAGGGCTCAGTCCCCTGTAATACTTGAAAAAGAAAGGCCCCACCCTGTGGAAGTAGTCTCCCTCCTGGGTGCCCGAGATGCTGCCATCACAGCTGGGTGATCTGCATGAGCTGAGTTTTGAAGGTCGCCTCATGGGTGCTCTGCGTGCGGAGGTGGCTGCAGGGGCCCAGCGCCCGGCTCTGCCCGTTCTCGTTCCTGATGCTGGTCTTGCTTCAGGTCTAGGCTGAGAAGATAGTTGGGCACCTCGTCCCATGACTTGGCAGCACTGGGCTGTGTCCTTCAGCCTGTGCAGAGAACAGGGCTCAGCTGGGAGTCCCAGCCCGGGCCTGGCAGCCAAAGGAAGTGAGAAGGGGGTCAGAGCTTCTAGGGTGGGAAGGGGAGGGAATAGTCAGTTGGAGTTTTGCTGTTTATAAAACACCTTGATATAATGATCTCCTTCAATCTCAGAGCATCCTTGGGAGAAAGGAGGGGAGGATCATTATTCCCATTTTGCAGATGAAGAAATTGAGGCCAAGGGTGGGATGCAGGGAAGTGGTCTGCCCAGAGATCTATGACTCAAACCCAACTCTGCTTACTGCAAACCCTGCCCTTTGGCCAGAGCATGCTGGCTCTGTGAGGCCTAGAGTCTGGTCCCCTACACAGAGGTCATGATGTGGTTTATGAGCCTGCCCTTTCCCAGGCAAGGGCATCCACAAGGGACCCCTGTGAGGTTTGGCGAACTCGCACAGGACCCTAGGCCCAAGACTCCACATTTCTAACAAGCTCCCAGGGGGTGCTGTGCTGCTGGTCTAGGAGCCACACTTTGAGTAGCAAGGTTCTAAAGCAATGTCCAACATTAGGGATTAGTTTAACTCAGAAGATCCCAAAGCCAGAGTGGGGCTCCCTTTTCAATCCCCAGGCTCCAAACGCTAGGATAGGATGTGAAGATTTCTAAGGGCTCGGTGACTTTTGACAAGTTACATGACCACTTGGGCCACAGTTTTCTTGTCTGTGAGGCCTGGCTGGCTGTTTGCAGGACCAGTCTGAGCAGGACAGTACCTGAATCCTCTTCCTCTGCTTCTGGCCTCCCAAACTTCAGTCTGGGTCCTGGCGCTGTGCCAAGAGCATCCACAGTCCAGAGGACTTAATGTTTGTCACTAGCTGTGTGATGTCGGACAAGTCATTTAATGTTTATGAGCCTGAGTTTGCTCACCTGTGAATTGAGGACAGTTAACACCTACCGTGCAGGATTCTTGTGAGATTTAAAGAAGACAGCGGCTGCAAGGAGCCGGGCACAGTAAGTGCTCCAGAGAAACTTGTCCTCTTCCCCTTTGTAGTCTTGAACCCCCATCACCTCTTGGGGTATTTGCCCTAGTGGCTCATGTGCTGTATCAAATGCCCTATGAGGAGCTTATACACACTCCATAGGGGCTTGTCAAAGGGAAATTGTTACAGTCTCAACTTGTAAAGGAAGGACAGGCATTTCCTGCCATAGTGGAACATTCCCTTGGGAGCTGGGATAGGGCTCCCAGTGATACCTAACAACCCCTGCCTGGGGCCCTCTGGGCCTCCGGTCCCTGTGCCCCTCCCCATGGTGTTTCTTAGAATCTCTGGGTGTGTGTAATCCTCCTGGGCCACTGCAGGGATCTGGGGCTGTCTGTGCTGCCCCAAGTTCCTTTGCATGTTGGTGCTGAGCCAAGGGCTCTGGGGCCACTAGGTAGTGTAGTACAGTGGTTAGGAGCACAAACTCTGGAGTCAGGCTTGAGTTCTGATTCCACCACTTACTGGGTGAGTCAGTTAACTTCCCTGAGGCTCCGTTTCCTCACCTGTAAAATGGCATGGAATAAGCACTCTATGTGAGTGATGGCATTGTCTTCCTTCACCTGGATCCCATGCCTGTGCAGATGCCCTCTGAGGGGGGTCTGGAACAAGAGGATCCCTTAACAGTTAAGGAGAGGGTGCTCCACAAATTGAGGGCAACTTGGAGACAGAGGCCAGAGCTTCTCTCTGCATGCTCCTGTCTGTGGTGGGCACACAGAAGGTGCTAGAGATGCAGGCAGGTCTGCAAAGGGCCAGGAGGGAGCAGTGGATGGTGGGCGGCAGGAAAGGTCTCCTCCCCGGGTGGATGGTGGGGGCCAGGGAAGTGCCTGGGGGTGAAGATGGAAGGCGGTGAGCCAGCCCATCACTGGTGTCTGATGCAATTATGGGGAAAGGAAGGGTAAGAAACCAGTATTTATTGTGTATCTACTAAGTGCTAGGCAGTGTGCCCAGGTCTATAAGTAAATTCTCGTAATGAACTTGGGAAGAAGGCGTCGTTATCCCCGTTTTACACATGAAAAACCGGAGGCTTAGAAAGATTAAGTGGCTTCAGGTAGAGCACTGTGGATTAAGCACATACTTTTTAATTTTTTTCCTGCTTCCTCTGACAATCACGATGAAATGTTGGTAGTGGAGTAAAAAAAAGTATAAATCACCAGGGACAAAGGGAGCAGGGATGGGATGACAGTGGCATGAGATGGGTCAATAGTTTTTGAAGAAGGAACGAGGGTGGCTATGTAGAAACTGACCTTGCAGAGCAGAGGATGACAGCTGATGCTTGTAGAGAAGGAAGGCCAAGGAGAAACAGCCTACATGGTGTTGACGGCTTGAGGAACAGGAGGCTCCTGGCATCTCAGAAAGAGGGGTGGCGGGAGCAAGACAGGAGGATGAGGAGCAAGTCTGGGTAAGGAGCAGTTAAACTCCCAGATACTCTAACCCCATCCAGCAGAGAAAGGTGGTAAGAGTTTCTAGAAAAGTCAAGTCAGAGGCTTTGATCTCAGGGACACAGGCAGGGATGAGATGTAGAGTGAAAATAGGGAGATTGAGTGAAAGCCTGCTGGGACCCAGGCATCTTCCCCAGCTTGGTTCCCAGGATGGTGGCGTCAAAGTTTTTGCCTCCCAGGCCAGAAATGAAAGATGATTCTTCTGCAGATTGGCTGGGCCAAGAGGAAAAAAAACTCTAGAAACTGACATTTTGGGGGTTCCACAACAAAAATGATGCCCCCCCCTTAAATATGGAGCTTCCAATCAATGTTTCGTGTCTCACTCATTTTCCTTTTAATTTTTTAAAAGTGAGGCATAATTTATATACAGTAAAACACACAGATTATAAGTATACAGTTTGCTAAGCTTTGATAAATTTATACCCTCTTGTAACCCACACCTCCATCAAGATAGAGAACACTTCTGTCCCCTCAAAAAATTCCTTCGAGCCCTATGCTTTTTCCTAGTTAGTGCCTCCCCCATCCCTCCACCATAGTTCTTCATTTTGGCATAGATAGTCTCTGCCTGTTCTAGAACTTTATGAAAGTAGAATCATGCAGTATCTACCCTTTGATGTCTGGCTTCTTCTCCTTAGCATATGTCTTTGAGGTTGATCCACGTTGTTGCGTTTTCCAGTAGTTTGTTTCTTTTTATTGCTCAGTAGTATTCCATTGTATGAATATACAATAGTTAATTTATCCACTTAAATGTTGATGCATATTGGGGTTATTTACAGTTTGGGCTATTTTAAATAAGGCTGCTTTCTCTTGGATGAACACTTCAGCATGGAACTGAGTCCTAGGGTAGATGTATGTTTAACTACGTAAGAAATTGCCAAATTACTTTCTAAAACATTTGTACGACTTCAGCCTCTCATTGCGTGAGAGTTCTGGCTGCTCCACATCCTCACTAACATTTGATGTTTTCAGTCTTTCTCATTTTTGTTATTTTAGTGAGAACATAGTCAAATAACATTATGGTTTTAATTTGTATTTCCCTAATGACTAATGATGCGTACTTTTTCATGTGTTGTTTGGCCATTTGTATATCTTCCTTTGTAAAGTGTCCATTCAAGTCTTTTGCCTACTTTTTATTTAGCTGATTTTTAAAAAAATTGAGTTGTAGGGACTTCCCTGGAGGTCCAGTGGTTAAGACTCCGCACTTCCAATGCAGGGGGCCCAGGTTTGATCCCTGGTTGGGGAACTAGATCCCGCATGTATGCCGCAACTAAGAAGTCCACATGCTGCAACTAAAGATCCCACGTGCCGCAACTAAGACCCGGTGCAGCCCAAATAAATAAATAAATAACTTTGCTTGTAAAAAAAAATTGAGTTGCAGAAGTTATAGATTCTGGATGCAAGTCCTTTGTCAGACATCTGTATTGCAAATATTTTCTCCCAGTCTGTGGTTTGCCTATCCATTTACTTATAGTGTCTTAATATGTCTAAAAACTTCTGATGAGCAGAAGTTTAAAATATTGGTGATGTTTACCTTATCACTTTTTTCTTTATGATTAGTGCTCTCTGTGTCCTAAGAAATCTTTGCCACAGTTCCAAAGATGTTCGTCTATGTTTTCCTCTAGGAGCTTTATAAATTTTGCTTTTACATTTGGATCTATAATCTATCTAAAATTATTGTATTTTGTATATGCTGTAAAATGGAGTTGTTTCACTTTATTTTTTCTGATGGATATCCAGTGGTTCTAGCCGCATTTAAAAAAAGACTTTACTTTCCCTATTGAATTGTTTTGGCACCTTAAAAAAAAAGTCAATTGACTGTATAAATGTTGGTCTATTTCAGGACTCTTTATTCTTTTTTTTTTTTTTAACATCTTTATTGGTGTATAATTGCTTTACAATGGTGTGTTAGTTTCTGCTTTATAGCAAAGTGAATCAGTTATACATATACATATATCCCCATATCCCCTCCCTCTTGCGTCTCCCTCCCACCCTCCCTATCCCACCCCTCTAGGTGGTCACAAAGCACTGAGCTGACCTCCCTGTGCTATGCGGCTGCTTCCCACTAGCTATCTATTTTACATTTGGTAGTGTATATCTGTCCATGCCACTCTCTTACTTCGTCCCAGCTTACCCTTCCCACTCCCCGTGTCCTCAAGTCCATTCTCTACCTCTGTGTCTTTATTCCTAGGACTCTTTATTCTGTTCCATTGATCTATTTGTCTATCTTTAGGCCAATATCACACTGTCTTGATTTTTGAAGGTTTATAGTAAGTCCTGAAATCAGAAATTGATAGTGCTCCGACTTTGTTCCTTTTCAAAGTTTCTTTTGGCACTTCTAGATCTTTGAATTTCCACATAAATTTAGGACCAGCTTGTCAATTTCTACAAAACAGCCTCTGGGATTTTCATTGGGATTGTGCTGAATCTATAGGTCACTTTGGGAACACTGACATCTTCATACTAGTGAGTCCTCCGATCTGCAAACATGTCATTATTGCTCCATTTACTGGGCCTTCTTTAATTTCTCTCAGCAGTGTTTCATAGTTTTCACCTAAAGGTTTGCACATTTGTCATTGAATTTATTTATAGATATTTGGTGTTTTTGTCGTTCATTCCATCTAAGTTGTCAAATTTATAGGCACGTCTATGATGACTTTTTGCCTATTAGTAATGGAGAAGAACGTTGAAATCTCCAACTATAATTGTGCTTTTGTCTCTTTTCTCCTTTTAGTTCTATGAGTTTTTGCAGCTCTCATACTTGGTGCATACCCATTTAGGATTCTTATATTCTGTTGATAAATTGACTCTTCTGTTATTATGAAATAGCCCTCGTTATTGCTGTTAATACTACTTATCTTGAAGTCTACTTTGTCTAATGTTAATATAGCCACTCTGTCTTGTGACTAGTGTTTGCATGATATCTTTCCCCATCATTTTACTTTTAGCTTATCTGTGCCTTTATATTTCAACTGTGTCTTTTGTAAACAAAATATAGTTGGGTCTTGCTTTTTTCACTAGTGTTACAGTTTCTCCCTTGTAATTAGAGGGTTTATGCATTTGCCTTTAATGTAATTGGACTGAGTTTAATACTACCATCTTGTTATTTGTTATCTGTTTGTCCTATCTTTCTTTGTTTTTTTTTTCTTTTCTTTCTTCTTTTGGGTTAAGTCTTTTTTTTTTAAATTATTTTATATTTATTTATGGCTGTGTTGGGTCTTTGTTTCTGTGTGAGGGCTTTCTCTAGTTGTGGCAAGTGGGGGCCACTCTTCATCGCGGTGCACGGACCTCTATCGTGGCCTCTCTTCTTGCGGAGCACAGTCTCCAGACACGCAGGCTCAGTAATTGTGGCTCACGGGCCCAGGTGCTCCGTGGCATGTGGGATCTTCCCAGACCAGGGCTCGAACCCTTGTCCCCTGCATTAGCAGGCCGATTCTCAACCACTGCGCCACCAGGGAAGCCTGGGTTAAGTATTTTTTAGTATTCTATTTTTTTTCTCCTTTATTTCATTTCAAGTATATATCCTGGTATTTTTTATTTTTGTGGTTCTCTAGAGATTACAATATGTATCTTTCATTTATCACAGTCTACCATGAATTAATATTTCACCACTTTAGGTAGAATACTTGTAACAGTCTGCTTTCATTTACTTCCTTCTTGTCCTTTGTACTATTATTGTCATACATTTTACTTCTACATGTGTTATAAACCCCACAATTCATTGACATTAATCTTGTTCTAAATGCTCAGTTATCTCTTAAAGAAATTAAAAATAATTAAAAAAATATTTACCAACATATTTTCTACTTTTGGAGCTCTTCATTCCATATGAATCTGAGTTTCCATCTTCCTGAAAAATTCCCTTTAACATTTCTTTTCAGTGCAATCTACTAGTTACTCTATGAGTCACCTGGGTAGGGAGGGTCAATGCCCATGTCCATGGTCTGTTCATTAGTATACATCTAGTGCCTACGGGACAACTGGCATCCAGCCTGGCTGGCGGGTGTGGGGTGGCATGTGGCTGGTAGAGCTGAGCCTTGCTTCCTGATGTATGGCAGAGACTTCTGAGCTGGGCCAAGTCTGTCTCTGGTTTTTCCAGTTACCAAGGTACCTCTGAACCCCACTGGGTAGCAGCAGGATGGTGGTGGGTACATGGTCACTGTCTTCCAGGGTAAATGCTGAGAGCCACTCCAGGGCATCCATGTGGATACAGGGTCCTCCACAGGTGACAGAGATGGGAAGGGTGCTCTCCTGACCACCTGCTTGCTGTGTCCTTATAGCCTGCTCAGACACGGGGATGCCTGTTTCCTGCCAGAGGAGTGCCCATGCACTTGGAAGGGGAAGGAGTACTTCCCTGGGGACCAGGTCATGTCTCCCTGCCATTCCTGGTAAGTGAGGGCCCCATCCAGGCTCTGCTTTTTGCTGGGGGTGAGGATGGATATGGGATGCATGATCATGAGTACAATCTAGCATCCCCCCTTCAACCATGTTCATATTCATGTTGTGTGTTTCTGTGCTATGTAGGGGTTTGTGTATATATACAAGTGTACACATAGAATTTTGGGGAGTGTTTTTGTGAGTATTTACATGAATGTGAGTTTGATCAAACATGTTTATGAATGTGTGTAGATGTGTATTTGTAATCATGAGGATGTGTTTGCATATGTATATGGATGTGCAAGTGTGGGCACGTGTCCAAAATGCATAGACTGCATATGTGAGTGTATATGCACATGCATGTATATGAAAAGATGGGCATTCATAATCCTGAATATGTTAGTGGATACATAGTTATGAATTTGTGTATGTATACAGCTATATTTATATACATTTGTGTGCATCTCCATCCATTTAGTATGTGGGGACATATATGTGCAAAGTGTGTGAATATGTGCATGCGCTGGGTGTGCATATTTGTATTTACATGTAAGTGAACAATATGTAAAATGTGCATTTGTGATTTCCTATGAATATGTACATGCTTATATGTGAGAGTGAGTTTATATGTGAATATATTTGCACACTGTATATCTGTTAATATAAGTATACATACGTGAGAGTGTGTGTACCTGGATTGAATTCTGTGAAAACAGGACTGGGGCCAGTTCTGTAGAGCCTGCCCTGGGCCAAGCAGCAGGGGATAGAAGTGGGTAGAGACTCAACCTCCTAAATATCCTCGCAGCCTTCCACTGCTGCTGTGCCTAACTCATGTTAATTCACTTTCCAAAGGCTTGGCTCCTGGAAGTGTCTATGGTGATTCTTTTTTAAATAACTTGTTTTCCCACTCTCCACCTGTCCTCTGCTTCTGGGAGAGCTGAGCATCTCTCCCACCTTGTTATCACCTAAATCTTGAGGTTCGCCGATGACTCCCCCCACCCCCGCAAAGGCCTTATAACTACCCCAACAGCTAATGAGGCCTTTCAACCCATGCCTTCCAGGCTGGGCGGCTTCTGTTGTGGCCTCCTTTGCCAGATGTCCTCTGTGTTCCTGGCACACGGAGGCATGTGGAGCCTCCCTGACATTCCCCCTGTGCCCTTGCGCTCCTGCAGAGGGCCCGGCCTGGGCTTTCCAGGGCTCTGAGTGTCCAAGTGCTCCTCCAGCCCTGATGTGTCTGCAGGATCGAGGTGGTCCTGCCACTACCCCAGGGGGTCAGGGGACACATCAGGGACCCCTGAGCCCTGGCTCCTACAACTCTCTGGAAAATGACCAAAGCACATCAGCTAGACTAGTTGGGCTAGGATGAAGAGGGGAAGGAAACAGGACGAGGACCCCTCAAAGAGGTCTGGCCAGCTCATTCCAGTGGAGGTCCCCACCCAGTGGAACCTGTTCCTTCTTAGCCCCACATCACATTCCAGTGACTGTCCAAGGGGTCTGGCTGGGCACAAGACCCTGTGTAAAGTAACTTCAGGTCAGGCTTGGTGTATTGATTCCTGGTCTGGTGTTTCGGAGACGGGTGTGTTCTGTACGAGCCCTTCCCAGCCACTCAGCTCCCCTGAACCCTTCTGTCTCTTGTAGGCTGAGGAAGGTCTCCTAGACTTCGGGATTCATCTCACATTAATGAGTGTGTGCTCCATCTCTCTGCTCCCTTTTTATTGCAGAACTTCTCAAAACAGTTGTCTGTATTTGCTGCTTTCAATTCCTCTTCTCCCCTTCTCCCTTCCATTCCACGAAAACTATCCCTACCAAGGTCACTGATAATCTCCATGATGTTATATCCAGTGTTTATCACTTGGTCCTCATCTTCCTAGACCTATTAGCAGCATTTGACACAGTCAGTCATTTGTTATCATTCTCTGCCGTCATACCTTTCTTCCTGTGACTCTGGGATTCCCCACCCTCTTGATTTTCCTCCTGCCTCTCTTGCTGCTCCTTCTCCAGTTCTTTTGTTGATTCTTCCTCTTCTCCAAATTCTTAATACTGAGTGCCCCAAGGGACCTCTTCTGTATTTATACTCATTCTGTTGGTCAACTCACCCAGTCTCATGGTGATAAGGCCTATCCATAGGCAGCTGACTCCCAAATTTCTACCCATAGTCCAAACCTTACTCCTGAACTCCAGACTCACACATCCAACTACCCACTTGACATCACCACATGTGTGTCTAATGGACATGTCAAACACCAGCACACCCAAAACCGAACACCTGATCTTCCCCCTCAGACCTGCTTCTCACTCAGCCTTTCCCATCCGGGTGGAGGAAGACTTCATTTTTCCAGTTGCTCAGGCCAGAACACCTGGAATCATCCTTGAGTTCTCTCTCTTACTACCTTCATCCAAGCTGTCTGAAAATCCTTTTGGTTCTACGTTCAAAATAGATCCAGAATCTGGATCTCATTCCTGCACCGCTGTTACCCTGCTCTGAGCCACCATCATCTCTTTCCTGAGTTGCAGAAAAACCTCTCAATTGATCTTCCTGCTTCCACCCTCCAGCTTAGGCTCAGCACAGCAGCCAGAGTGGAACATAAATCATCCTGTTATTCCCGTGATTAAATCCTCCAAACACTCCTGGTCTCACTCCTACCATTCTTACAATGGCCTTCATGGACCTATGGGATCTGGACCTCTGTTACCTCCCTGAATTCCTCCTCTCCTCCCACACTCTCCATTCTAGCTGTGTTGTCTTCCTGAGGTTCTTCAGGACCTTTACAAAGGCTGTACCCTCTGCCCAGGATGCTCTTCTTCCAGATGTCCATATACTTAATTTTCTCACCTCCATTAAGTCTCTGCTCACATGTTCCTCTGTCCACCTTATTTAAAATTACAACCCACCCCCCCACACATTCCCAATCCCCTTTATCTTGCTTCTTCCCCCCCATAGCACTCATCACCTTCTTACCCACTCTATTACCTACTCATGCTTACTTATTATTTAATGTGTAGCTTCCTCCTCTAGAATATAAGCTTCACAAGGGCAGAGGTGTTTTGCTGTTTTGTTCACTGATGTATCTGAAACTCCTAGAATAATGCCTGGGATATGGTAGACGCTTATTACTTGTTGAATGAATGAGTGAATGAATGAACAATTGGAGTGGTAAAGAGAGTGTGGACGTTGGAGTCAGATAGATCTGGATTCAGTCTTGGCTCTGTTATTTGTTGGCTTAACCTCTCTGAGCCCCAGTGTATCCTACATAAAATGGGGACCCACCCTGCCACCCTTTGGGCATATGTTGGAGGTCAGTGATGTTTGTTGACCTCCGGCCCAGGGACACACAGTGGGCGCTCAATGGGCAGTGGCTGCATCTTGGATATTCAGGGTGGGGGCAGGGCATGCCCTGTCAGGGGTCTGGGCATGTGTGTTTCAGTGTGTGCCAGCGCGGCTCGTTCCAGTGCGCCCTCTACCCCTGTGCCTCCACCTGCACCGCTTACGGCGACCGCCATTACCGCACGTTTGATGGGCTCCCATTTGACTTCGTGGGAGCATGCAAAGTGCACCTGGTCAAGGTGAGTGCCTGGGTGTGTACCAGCTGGCTCTACAGGGACCCAGAGCAGCTGGTACGTAATTAGGTGGGTGGGAGGATCTAAGCCCTGGTGTGTGGCAATTTAGAGACTCAAGGAAGTGCTAAGGAGCAAGATTGGGGCTGGACAGAGCCCACCAGTCATAAATACCCTACTGCCTGTCCACTCACCATTATAACCTTGCCCCCTTGGGTGCCAATGGTTTTTCTGTCTGTAATAGTAAACGCAAATGCTTTCTGGGCTTTTATTATATCCCTGGTGGTCTACCAAGCCATTTTAAAGCATTATTTCACTTAACTCTTACAGCAAGACAGAGTTTATTGAGCCCATGTTATAGCTGGAGCAACTTGGGCTTAGGGAAGGTGGTATCTCACCCGAGGTCACACAACTAGTCAGGGACAGAATTGGGGTCAGGTTGGAACCAAGAAATCTGACTGGAGAGTTGGTGTGCAGGCAGGATCCCCTCCAGAAGGAGAAAAGGGTACCAACAGGGCGGGTGGGAGAGTGCCTCAGACACATTCAGGGACCTTGGTTTTGCTAAGGGCCTGTCCATCTCATTATATGATAATAAAAGTAACAGTAATAATAATAATAATAATGACAAACCTTTCATGGAATAAGTCCTGTCTCTGGGGCAGGCACTGTGCTGGGGTCTTTCACATAATTTCAATAACTCCACAAGACAAAGATTATAGACCTTGTTTTATTTTTTAAATTTCAAAGGTTTTGCATGCTCTTCACTAACATGTGAAACAATATAGAAGCATATATTAAAAACAAATATTCCTCTTCACATCTCTTCTGTTCCTACTCCCTGCTGAATAAGCACTCATAACAGCTAGGTGTGAATCCTGCAAGATCATTTTCCATAAGACAGACAGACAGACACACACACACACACACACACACATTTTGTTTAGTTTCTATGAATAGAATCCCGCAATTTGCTTTTATCACTTAATAGTGTATTTTGGACATTATCTCATATAGTCAGTAAATTTTTCTTCTTCTTTTTGTAGAATTCCACAGAAAAGATGTACTCTAGTTTGTTATTCGCCATTGATGGGCATTTTGGTTGTTGTCAATATTTAAATGCTCAATGAATACTTGTGTGGATGTGTCTCTAGACGCTTAGAAGCAGAATTGCTATAAAAGTTATACGTTTAGAATGTTGTCCAGTGCCTGCAAATTGCCCTCCAAAAAGGCTTACATTAGCATCATCAGTGTGTGTAAGACAGTGCCCCTTCTCCTACACCCCTGTCAACACCAGTCATCCCTATTATATGTTCATTCATTCATTCATTCATTCATCAGATACTTTTTGGAGAGTCCCTACATGCTAAACACTGCACCAGGCACCCAAAACAAAACTGAGCTTCAGAGAACTGAAGTAAGTTGCCCAGAGTCACAGCTCATATGAAGTAGAAGTGGGTTGAAAACTATTTCAGAGTCTGTGTCCCTCTACCCCATGCCTCTCAGCAGAATCTCTTCTCTCCCTGGTTTATTGCACTAACTTATTTCTCCTCAGAGCACATCCGATTTCAGCTTCTCTGTGATTGTAGAAAATGTAAACTGCTACAGCTCTGGCATCATCTGCAGGAAATTTATTTCCATCAACGTTGGGAACTCACTCATCATCTTCGATGACGACTCAGGAAATCCCGTAAGGCCTGGTGCAGGTGAAGGTTGTATGGACAATTTGCCGGTTAATAGGGGGCAGAAGAGGGCTAAGGACTGGTTTCCTTACCACAGCACTTTCTCTTGGAGCCACTGAGTCCGCAGCCCAGATTGAATTCCTTGGCCACGGCCAGGAGCCCAGAGGTCAATGTCAGGGCATGAGGGAGGCAGAGGAATTGGTGAACTCCTGGGGCCGGGCAGTGACTTATAGCCAGGCCCAGCTGACCCAGGTGTTGGGGGACACTCTGGCCTCAGGAATGGCCACCTCTGTCCCCCTAGAGTCCGGAGAGCTTCCTGGATGAGAAGCAGGAGGTCCACACGTGGCGAGCAGGGTTTTTCACGCTGGTGCATTTCCCACGGGAACACATCACCCTCTTATGGGACCAGAGAACCACGGTGCACGTTCAGGCGGGGCCGCAGTGGCAGGTAGTCACGTGATCAGTGACCCTCACGGGCCCTGTGCTCCTTCCTAGAGCCAAGCCAACCCACTGGGTGTCCTTGCATGAGCTGTACCCTCGCCAAACAGCCAGGAACATCATGCCTGCTGTCCTATCTGCCCACCCGACTCTGGGCCCCTTCTCCTCTGACTCTTCTCTCTCTGCACACCATGACCCCAGTAGTTGCTTCTGGGCCCACGACAGACTCCTAGGCTCATGGCGACCCCTCTGCCTGTGGCTCACGCTTGGAATGCCTGAAACTGACCATTCTCTCTTCTTTCAGGGCCAGCTGGCAGGACTCTGTGGGAACTTTGACTTAAAGACCATCAATGAGATGAGGACCCCAGAGAAGTTAGAGTTAACTAACCCCCAGGAGTTTGGTGGCAGTTGGGCTACAGTTGAGGTAAAACCTCTCCAAGCTGGCTCACTCCTCTCACCCGAATGGACCCTGGTCACACTGAGAGAAACTGGCCACAGGTCAGGGGAGAGGGACATTGGTGCAAGGCTGCTCCTGCAACCTCTCTCTCAGCTTCTGACCCAGCATCCTCAGCCCTGGACTCTGTCCTGTGGCCTGAGGACATGCACCATCCCATCTCACACATCAGACCCCGGACCAAGCCCTGGTAGGAGGGCTGAGGCTGGGAAGGAGACAAAGTCTCTGTCCTAGGAGAGATGACCACCTAGTAGGGAAGATGAGTCTTGTTGAAGCATTACCATCTTACCCATCTCTGTGCCCCCGGTGCCTGGCGATAGGTCTGGCACACAGGAGAGACCAAGAGAGACCCACATGGGTTGAGGCAATTAGAGAAGGCTTCCTGAAGGTGGTGGCACTAGTGTGGTACTTAAAAGATAGACCATATTTGGATGGAGGAATGTATCAGAGAGAGGGAGGACAATATTAGCAGAGGCAGAAATGATGGGGGATGTCTCTGAGGTTTGGGAGATGTCTGAGGCTGCCAAGCTGTGAGCGATGGGGGGAAACATCACTGAGCTGACAGCAGGAGACCTGGGTTCTTATTCTTTTATTTAAAAGATTATTTTATTTTGTTTTTCTTTTGTTTGTTTGTTTTATTATTTGGGGTTCTTGTGTTAGATCATCCAGTGACTTGCTGGGTGACCTTGAGTAAGTCCCATCTTCTCTGTGGTCCTCTGTGAAGTGAAGGGGCTGGGAGAGGGATAGTGTATAGATTTCACTTCATGTGACAAATCTGATCAGTCAGATGAGGCTGCCTGGGCAGCTGTGTTGAGAAATACCAACACTTGTGTCAGGCTCAGCTGGAAGAACTGCGAGTGATTAGTTATGTCTGCCATGGGTGCTGCATTAGAGAGTGGTGATATGAGTGTTACATATTTGCCTTTCTTGGACTGAGTGATCTTAGGTTCCTAGTTCTCTGTTAGGGAGTAGGTGGAAATAAGCCTATGTAGACTGGTGTCAGGGGAGCAGTTAGTCATGGCCTGGAGCTAAATGTAATCCTGAGGTGGGGCAAGGCTGTTCTCACAGCCTCAGAGAAGTATGCTCTAACCCATTCCATTTTAGAGAAGCTTAGTGGGTGACTAACCTTTATTGCTTCCCTCCTCTCACCCCTCACTGTCATTTCTCTCTCAATAATCCCCTTGGGCATACCCTGGGGGGCTCTAGTGACAGTGTAGGCCGGGGGAGGAGGTTCAGCAGACATCAGGGAAATCTGTATTAGTTTTCTGTGGCTGTGTAACACCGTAACTGCAGACTTAGCAGTATCCAACCACACACGTGTATTATCTCACAGTTTCTGTGGGTCAGGAGTCAGGGCACAGCTTGATTCGGTTCTCTGCATACAGTATCACAGGCTGCAGCCAAGGTGTCAGCCAGGGCTGGGCTCTCATCTGAAGCTTCGACTGGAGAGGGATCTGCTTCTCTGACCACTCATGTGGTGTTGACAGCCATTCCTTGTAGTCATAGAACTGAGAGCTTCAGATTTTTTGCGAGCTTTTGGCCCAGGACAACCCTCAGCTCCTAGAGACCACCCACCATTTCTGCCACGTGCCATTCACAGCCAGCAAGGGAGAGACTCCAGCCAGATGGGCTCTGCACTCTTACGTAACATGATAATGCAGTCACTGGCACATAACCACATCCGTGTGTCACCTTTGCTGTCTTTTGTCGACTTGTCAGTTTGGTCCCTCCCACATTCAAGGGCAGGGGATTATACAAGGATATGAACACAGGAGGCTGGGATCAAGGGAGCCACTCTAAGAGTCTGTCCACCACATCAGGCAACAGGCATTTGAGGGGTAGGGAGATCAACAGCGCTGCCTTTGCCCCCTCAGTGCCCAGACACCCTCGACCCCCGAGACACGTGTGTCCTGAATCCTCTCCGAGAACCCTTTGCCAAAAAGGAGTGCAGCATCCTGCTCAGCGAGGTGTTTGAGACCTGCCACCCTGTGGTGAGTGGACTCCAGGCTTGGCTGCTCCTGGGCCCCCTTCCCACCTCCCTGGAATCCCTTCTGCTCTCAGACCCTCCATGCCTTGGAGAGACACCTCAGGTCCAGAGGAAAGATTCACCTCTGCCATTCCCTTGCCTCTGGTCTGCTCAGATGAGTCTGCCCTGTTTCCCTGGGACAGACACAGTCAAACAGCTTCTGTGCCCTTTTCAAGCCCATCTCGATCTGGCTCTTCCTCCCAGTCAGGAAGTTCTTCTGAATGGTGAACACAGACCCCTCATGCTGTGGCATCAGCCCTCAGTGGAGACAGAGGAGAGCTGGTGCTCAGCTGTGCATGGCCCCCTCCAGGGCCTCGAAGGCTGCCGTCAGATGGGCTTTGGCTGTCTCTGGCCCTGGCTGGGGGTTCACACCCCACGTCTGTTTCTCAGCCACACCCTAAGCCCCTGGATCCAATAGCCTAGGCCCGGGGAAGGAGAAAGCTTAGTTCTCAAAAGCAGGGTCTACCTGGGTCATGGAGTTAATGTTTCCCTCTCAGCTGCCTGCCTTTCTGCCCTCACCCTACATGGGCAGCTCGCCCCATCCTGTGGTCCTGTCACGTTTATGCTGCTCCCTGAGGCTGAGTGGCATCAGCCCAGACTCTGAAGGGCTAACATTCAGGGTCTGTCCTCTGACATCTGACTTCTGACCTCCTCTAGGTCGATGTCACTTGGTTTTACTCAAACTGCCTGACAGACACCTGTGGGTGCAGCCGGGGCGGTGACTGTCAGTGCTTCTGTGCCAGCGTGTCTGCCTATGCCCACCAGTGCTGCCAGCACGGGGTGGCCGTCGATTGGAGGACCCCGCGCCTTTGCCGTGAGTGTCCAGACCAGTCATCCGAGGGGGAGAGTGGGGCCCCTTCTGTGGGCAGGCCTGTGGGGTCCCATCACTCTGGCTTGTGCTTATCATTCATTGAATTCTTACAACTACCCTGTGAAGTAGGACTGTTTATTCCTGTTTTACAGTTGGAGAAATGGGCTAGAAAGAGAGAGATTAAGTAACACACTCAAGGTCACACAGGTTGGTGGAGGAGCCAGGGCTCATCTCCATTGCAGATGGTCTGGCTGCAAACCCATGCTCTTAAACACTTTACCAGAGGAGTCAGGAACCCTGGGTTCCAAACCCAGAGCTGATATTTGCAAGCTGTGTGACCTCAAACAAGTCCCCCAACCTCTCTGGGGCTCCATTTTCTCATCTGAAAAATAGGAATAGACCTGTCCCACCAGGTTTATTGTAAGGGTCAAACGAGATAGTGAATGTGAAAGCCCTTTGTCAGGTGAGACTCATGGGGCCCGTCAGAGGCACCACAAGATAGCAGTTTTTCTGGAGCACTGGTGGTCTGCAAATGCTTTTGGTTGCACACTCCTATCAAGTAAAAACATTTTGAGCACATATACATGCATATATATATATACACACACACATACACACATACACATAGATGCATGTACATATATATGTACTATTAGTAGTGTAAATGTATGTCACAAAACAGATACAAAAGTAAATATTTAAAAGATGAAATAAAATTCATAGAAATTTAAATGATTAATTAATTGATTATTATTTGTTTCTGCATACCAAAGATCTTGCTGGTGCAAGACGCCTCACTTTGGGGTGCAGTGGTTATTATACAGGTGCTGGGGCCACACTGTCTGGGTTCAGACTCCAGTTCCACTAAGCAAGGTGACCTGGGGCATGTTCCTTATACTCTGACTAGTAATTGAGGGTTAAGAGAACTGTACCTTCCTTGCAGGGAACTGTGAGATTTACATGAGAAAATGCAGGTAAAGCACTTGGCACAGTGCTTGTGCTAGAGCCGAGGCTGCTGTCATTTTTCGTGGGGGACATGGGTGCTGGCATGAGAGCTCCAGGCAGGATGACCTCAGGAGGAAGATGGAGCAGAATCTGCCTTTGGCTTCCTTTATCTTTGCCCATTTTACCGTGAGCCTCTTCCATCACAGAAGCCTTGGGTCCTCATGCAGTCTGCTTCTCCTTCTACTTCTCTCATAAAAATCCTTCAATAAGGAGGAGGGAACACACGTTTACTGAGAATCCACTGTGTGCCAGGCCCTGTGCCTTCTGTGCATTAACTCACTTAACATTCAGGCCTAGGGTGAAGCAAGTGAGGCCAGTTCCTGGAGCACAAGATTTAAGGGGGTACCAAAAAAGGGAATATTTTAAGGCAGTATTAAAAAAAAAATCAAAACTAATGCAAAAACATCTCTGAAAAACAAAATATCACAATTTTAAGTAGTGACAGTCTCAATATTATTGATTTTTCCTTTTGCCTTAGGCTCCAGTATGGCTCAGCAAGGTGCTGTCACTGATCTTGTCTATTTTAAAATTTTGATATTTTGTTCATCATGGATATTTTGCATTAATTTTGCAATTAAAAAATTGTATTAAAATATTACATATCCTGATTACTGAGATTTTTGAGGTCCCCGTAAATTTTGCACCTGAGGTGAGCACCTGCCTTACCCCAGTACAGGCCTCACAAGTCTATGGGGCAGATACTAGTGGTAGTCCCCGTCCTACAGAGGAGGGCACTAAATTTCAGAGAGGTTGAGAAACTTGTCTCGGTATGCACAGCTGATGAGTGAGAGAGATGGGATTTCAATCCAGGTTTGCGGGTCTCTAGAGAGCTGGCTCTTGACGACTTCTCTGGGAGACCTCCCATTAACCTGGTACACACTTGAAACCAGATACTTGGAGATCTTTTAATTTTCGAGTTCAATCTTCTGAGTCCACAAGTGAGGAAAAGCACATACTTACCCATAGCCACATGGTGGGTCAGTCTACTGATTCCTGGTGCTCTTTCCAGAGGGCAATGCCAAATGCAAAGGAATAGTGTTCATCATGGGGCTTGGGGGTGTGGGGTGGAGATGGTGGCTGTCTTCAGACCATGCCTGTGAGTGAGGGAGACTCCTTCTCAGCCTTTGTCCCAGATCTGCTGGGTCAGCTGGCTTCTCATGGTCTTGCTCCTGGCTTCAGGTGCCCCCTGCAAAGTCCCCAGCTTATCCCAATGGACTAAGGAATCCATGGCCTACGTGCCAGGGGAACAAGCTGTGGTGCTGCTCTGTGCCACTAGGGGGCGTATGGAGCACATACTTGGAGGAGCTTATCAAAACCTGATGGAGACTGCACCCAGGGGCCTGAAAAAGGCTTGGATTCTGGAGGCCCTGGGTCCCTTCCTACTCAAGGCTGTTGAAAGACTGACTTCTATCTTGTGCTTGCATTCCTCCAGGACCTTCCACAACATTTCCGATTGGAGCTTCCGTTCCTTGGTTCAGTTCTTGCCCTTTGAGGTCACACAAAACATACCCTTCTGTCCCAGCATTCATTCATTCATTCATTCATTTGGTACATGCCGAATGCCTACTCTGGGCCAGGCTTTGAGCTTTGTGTTAGGGGCACAGAGAGGGAGCCATTGTATTTCCTACACCTTAAGACATCTGGATCTAATGACCATGTCTGAATCTTGGAGTTTGGGAGACAGGCCAGGTCCAGCCCTTGGGGAAGGAGAGAGAGCTGGGATGGGGCTTTGGCCCTGCGCATCTGTTCCAGGCTTCTCAAGAAGTCTCTGTTCTCTCTCTTTCAGCATATGACTGTGACTTCTTTAACAAAGGTAAGCTCATCCTCCCCAGGTGGAGCCTTGAAAGCTGGGGCACTGCCATCCTTGCCCTGGGACCACAACAGCAGCAGCCATCCTGAGGCCCTGCTGGCCCTGGAGGAGCAGTGACATGGGGCAGGAAGACTACGTCATGCAGACAGAGCCCTGACAGTGCAGGGCCCAGGGATGCCCCAGAACTCTTTCTCCAGCAGCTCCTGCAGCCTCTGTCCAGAGCCCAGGCCAGGCTAGCTTCCCGGGGATGTGCTCGTGCAGGGCAGCTGCACCAGGAAGTGAAAACCCCATTTGCACCAACGTGCTACCCCATAGCTTTCATAATCTAGCTCATCAGGCCCACAGGACATTGTCTTGGCTTTCCTGAAGTTTTGAGTTGGCAAAGGCAAATGCAAACTGCTCTTCCTTTGCTGGGGCAGAACTTACAGTCTGGCACAGCCTGTCAGATTCATCTTTAAGTTTAGCCGGTGTTGCAGGGCACCAGGATATGCTCCAACTTCTGCATTAACCAGGTCATGACTAAAGACCCCAGGGAGGTTAATGACCAGTGTTAGAATCAATGAGTCAGTTTAATCACTGGGGTTGGGTGGGATTGGAGGGCTGCCCAGGAGTAGTTTTCAGCGCTGATCTTTGTGCGGTGGGGCCAGGTTGGCAGAATTAGATACTCATCAAGTCCTTGGTGCCATTCACCTTTGACTTCTGAGGTCCCCTCTGCCCCCGCTTCCAGACACCATCCTGCCAGGAGCAGGCCTGTACGGGTAAAGGCCCAAGGCTCTGTCCTCAGATAACTGCATTATCAGATTTGGTTTGAGAAACGTCTTCTGGCGAGAGTGTAGTGGGTGAAATAGTGGGGGGACTGACTAGAGAGAAAAGGATGCCAGTTAGGCGGTCCGTGAGATGAGGGCTGGACCGGGTACAACATGATCATCCACAGTGCCTGCAGTCCCACCAAAATGTTAGCCTCAAGGGGCTCCTGATGGCCCAGACCTTTAACCCCTGAAGGCAGGAATCTGCAATGGGAGGATTGCAGTCCCTGCACAGGCGGGGTCTGTCTGACACCAGGCAAGACATTTCAGCAAGACAGCTCTGAGCAGAGTTTTCTCCCTTCTGTGGCATTTTGGATGGCAGTAACTGGCAAAGGACAAGCTGTTTCTAGCATCCTGCACCCGCCCACCCGCCCACCCACCCATTCTTACTCTGCTCTTCTACCAACATTTTCTTTGGTCCAGGCCTTTGCCGGGTGCTGGGGATTCACCAGTTCATGAGACCTGTCCCAGTGGTGCTCTGGAGCCGGCCCACCCTGGCTTTCTAGAACCCACTGTGTGTTCTTCACTCCACATTCAGTCGGTAGCTTGAAGTTGACCACTGGTGGGAGTATTTATTCATGGAAATCAGCAAACATTACCAAATGGGGTTTTGTTTGTTTGTTCATTTTGTGAGAGCTGATTGTTAAGCCAGCACAGCACTGCCTGTGTCCTGTCTGGTAGGGTAGACAGACGTGGACCCCCGATCGAGACCCTCCTCATAAGAGCTGGGATCAGCATGAGCCATGCTCCGAGACCGTTGGAGCACAGGGGAGGGAGGACGCTTGCGTGTGGTGGGACAGGGTGCCGGGAGAGCTTCACCAGGAAGGTGACATTTGAGCTGGGCCCCAGAGATTGAGGAGGCGTTGGCCCCGGGCACAGAACGGGGAGGACTGCGCTGAGTGGGTGGGACAGCGCGAGTGAGACAGGAGGTAGGACACCGCACAGCTCTTACAAGGAAGAGCGAGAGAAATTCAGTGTGGCAGGGGCCGGGGTTGGGGCGTGAAGGGCCCCTGAATCAAGCTGGGCTCTTGGAGTCTATGCTGAGGACACAGGGGAGCCACTGAGGAGTCGCCGAAGGGAGTGTGGCTAGGAGGGTGACCCTGGAGGGCGGGGCACACCAGAGGCTGGGAGGTCAGTTATGAGGCTGTTGCAGTGGTCTAGGAATCCCATGCCCCTGTCCAGCTTACTGACAACCGACCACCGCAGGAACCCAAGAGACACAGAGGTGACACGTGTTTGAAATAAATAGATAAACACTAATGCTGAGCCCAAGCCTTCCTGGCCTTTACCCTTCAGACCTCAGGTGGGCAGAGACCAGGTCTGGCATCTTCTCCCAGAGGCGACTCTGAATAGCGCAGCAGCTGGAATGGTAGAGTCTTAGGCAGGGGGAAAGGCCCATGGAGAGACATTTGGGGGGCCCAGATGCCCCCCAGGGGTGGCCTTGTTTCCAGGCTTCCTGTGAAGTGATTTAGGTGCTGTGCAGAGGGTCAGTTCCCATCAGGGGCTGGCAGCCTGGGGCTCCCGTCCCTTTCTTTTCATGGAAATCAAGGTCCCCGGGGCCTGGGGTGAGGGACGTGACCAAGAGGAGCTCTTTAGCATCCTCTCTCCTCCCGCTTCTGGCAGGGCTGGGCAGGTAGGGATGGGAGGCGGGCAAAGGCCCAGGGCGGCAGGGCTTATGACCGGGCCCCCTCTCTCCAGCACTAGGTAAGGGCCCCTACCAGCTGGCCAGCTTGGCAGCCAGCGGTGCCCTGGTGGCCGTGAAGGTGGCAGGCGGTGCCGTAGTCCTAGTGAGAGCAGAGGATGTGGCGCCGGGGGACATTGTGAACTTCCTGCTGACGGCTGCCTTGTACAAGGCCAAGGCCCACGGTAAGGCCCACCCTCTGGCCCCACTCCAGCCCTTGGTGGAGGGAAGCATGTGCTGGAGGAGGGGAGGATGCTACGATCCTAAGCCAGCTATAGTAGCTGGAGAAATGTGGGGCTCCAACAGGCACCCCTTTCCCAGTGGAGACAGGGTTCTGGGTCAGGCTCTTAGTCTCTTTCAAGAAACACCTTCTATCTTCTTCTTGAAAAAACCAGAGAGGCCAAGGTCCAGATGTACCTTTGGACCTTGCTTCACACAGCAGCTGTATTCCAGAAAAGCTGGGCGGCAATAACTACTACTTCCCATCCCTCCCCCTAAATCTCCTTCTTATTCTCCCTCTTCCTACCCCCCTCCCCACGTCTTCTCTCTATTTTTAAGACTAGATAGACTGTAAATACCAGAGGGGAACTGGCTGATGTATTAACTCCAGTGGGACCTCCTCCTGTGAATGGAGGAGTGAGCTCTTGATTTGCTCAGGTTATGGTCCTGAGTTCTGGGCTGGTGGGTTACACAGACTGAGGCACACCTGGAACCAGCCAGCCTCCTGGGTCTTAGACTGCCAGCAGACCTGAAGGGCTCAGCTGTAGTGGGCACCATCTTCTCTTCAGAGTTCAGTAGTGCCTGAGGGGTGGCAGGACCTTGCCCGGTGGAGAGTGACCGCCGGTGGTGTTTGTGTTGGGCCCTGGGCCAGCCAAGGCCTCAGTTCACCAGTGCTAGGAAGCCTTCTCTTCTGTGGCCATTTGTGTGTGTCCCAGTGTGTGGTCACTGTGATCACTGATCAGGGTTTCTCCCCGCAAATCCTGTTGGTCCCATCTAGTCAGTATCTCCCTAATCACAGGGATGGTCCATGAAGCCAATCCCAGCATCGCCCGGAATCTTGAACCAAGACACATCTCAGAGAGTTCATTCCAACCTAAGAATTTAAGTTCTCAGATTCTCAGGTCTGCGGTTTATCTAGTTATGAAGATCATCCTCTCTTTCTCTCTCTCTCTTCCTCCCCTCCTCCTCCCCTTCCTCTCTCCTTGCCTTCCTCCCTTTCATTGAGCCCTGTTCCCATGCCAGGCACCAAGCTGGGCACTGGGGAATCAGTGGCATCAGAGACACGACCCCTGCCCACCAGAAGTCCACAATCCCATCCAGGGGACAGACAGGTCAAAGGCAGTTACAATGCCTGTGGGAAGGAGGAGCCCCTAACTCAGTCTTGGGGAGTCAGGAGAGGCGTCTTAGAATAAGTGTTGTCCCCTGAAGGGATGAAAGAAGCCAGGAAGGAACTTGTAAGCCAAGCTCAGGAGGTGGATCTTTATCCTGAGGGCAGTGGGGAGCCCTGGAAGGGCTTTAAGGAGGGGAGGGACACCCCAGGCACAGCTAAGGGGGATGTTCATGGTGGGGTGAGCCGGGGGTAGGTGCCAGGAGGAATCACGTCACTGCACGAGGAAACCTGGGAGTGAGGAGCCAGGGACTGGGCCACAGGAGGGCCAGGAACATCCCCACTGCCCCAAAAGAGAACACTTCCTCCCTAGACATTCCCGACCCCCAGATCTGTGTGGTCCTGCTTGAAGAAGGAAGGGTGTCTTATAACCTTCCAGATGTAATGGACCATCTGCTTAGTGGGAATTTTCTGTTCTCCATTCAGTATTTTAGACCAGTAAGTAAGGTCTAGTCTAGAGGGGGTGTTGATTTTCCAGTGGTTTTATGGCATGTTAAGCAAACCCTAGAGTAGCCTGGCCCTGGAGAATGTCACTGTGGATGGGATGCCCAGAGGCTGTGAAGCCCAGCCTCCATCTCAGACCTGGGTCTCCTGGGCAGCTGGGGGCAGGGCCCAGTGAGGACCCAGGATCCCACTCCCACCCCATCCTGTGTTCCTTCCCTGTGCTGTGCCCAGAGTACTGGACAGCAGAAGAGAACATACCTTCCAGGTAAGATCTGGGGTGGCTACGTAGGGGAGGTGTCCCTTGAATTTGTCCTTGAAGGATGTGTAAGATTGTGATGGGAAGAAATGGAGAGCAGAAGATGTCGCGGAGAGGAGGATTCAGCCGTCATTTAGGCCTGAGCCTCTCACTCTCATGGTCTTGATGTCCTATAGGATGTACTAAAGGGACACAAGCCACAACCTGGTACAGCTTCCTGGAGTATCAATTTTACTTAAAGATTTTTGGAAGAGGTTACTGATTTATTATTAATAATATCTCACTCTTCTGTAGCACCTACTGTGTGCTGGGCACTGTTCTAAGTGCTTCATATATAATAACTCATTTAACCCTCACAACAATCTTAGGAGGTAGGTGCTATTATTTTCCCAATTTACAGATGTGAGAACTGAGGCCCTGAGAGGTTAGGTAACTTACCCAAGGGGACATCACTTGCAAGTGACAGCAACCAGCCTTTTGGCAGGCTCCTCCCAAACAGAGAGATTAAAAGAGAAATAAAATTTAGAAAATGGAAGGTGAAAATCATTTGATTATTTAAGGTAAAACACAAGACTTTGTATAGGCAGTCCTCTATCCACGGTTCCACATCTACGAATTCAACCAATCGCGGGTGGAATTTCAGATGGATACCTATGAATACGGATGGATGACTGTACTGGGCCATTTTATGTAAAGGACTTGAGCATCCTTGGATTTTGGTACCGAGGGGTGTACCAAGGAACAGCTGTACCTCTAGGTCTGGCTTTCTGCCTCTCCCCTGTTAGGAGGACTTCAGGACAAATGGTTGAGAACCTTGATTTAGGCCAACTCCAGTCTTCACAAACGAGAAAGCCGAGACCCAGAGAGGGGAAGTGAGTTGCCTGAGGTCACCCAGCGAGGGACTCAACACTCTACCCCCCTGGGCTGCCCCATGACCACTCCTGGATCCCATCCCTGAGACAGGCCTGCACAGTGGTTAAGAGCCTGGGCTCCAATCCTACCTCCTTTTTCCACCGTCAGTGTGACTCTAGGCCTCACCTCCCTCATCTGTAAAATGGGGATAACAATGTCATCAACTTCTAACCTGTTACAGAATTCGCTTGTTCATTATGTTTACTCCCCACCCACCACCCGCTACTTGAATGTCAGCTCCATGAGGACAGGGGTTTTGTCGTTTTGTCCCCTATTGTGTCCCCAGTGCCTGGAATGGTGCCTGGCACCTGGTGGGGGCCTCAGTAATATTAGCTGCTGAATGAATGAATTCACCACCTCACAGGGCTCTCTTGGAATTTAATAAAAGCAGCAGGTAGAGGGCTTGCTTAGCATTGCGCCTGGCACAGAGTTAAGTCCTGATCAATAGCAGTTGTTATTGACATTAATAATTAATCCTTCCCCCAGTTACCTCATTTCTTCTCACAGCTGCCCAGGGAGGTCTAACAGGAACTCTGTGCAATATCTCCTGGGGCCACGGGGTGGAGTGGTGATGGGGGGAGGGGGAGACACACCAGGCCCTGTGCTGGGCCTTTCACACATCGTTCGTCCCGCACAGTCTGGAGGCGTGAATTCACTTGCCTGCAGCACAGCCAGCCGTGGCGGGCCAGGACTCCAGACACCTGCTTGTGCATTTGGGCCCCGACCCTGCAGGGCCCTGTAGGGGGGTGGGGGCAGGGGAGATCCACCCAGCAGAGTGGAGATAAGAGAGAGGACAGCAGAGCCCAGCTCTTAGGCCTCTGGGCAGGCCCCTTCCCATCTCTGGGGCAGTTTCCCTGCCGTGGGTTGGGCTCAGCCTCAGGTCCCCCAGCCCTGACCCTCTGGGATTCTGTGAGGAGCGGAACCAAGAAAACTGACAAGTCAGCAAACCCCAGCTTGTCTAGTACGTCCCATAGAACAGAACTCCACCAGGGCAGCCGTTTCTGTCTGTCCTACTCACTGCTGTATCCCTAGCATCTAGACTAGCACATGGTACACGGAGGGAAAGATGTTTGCAGGAGGGAGGGAAGGTGGAGAGAGGGAAAGAAGGAGGAAGAAAGGAAGGAGGGAACGGAAGGAAGGAGAGAGGGAGGGAGGGAGGAGGGGATAGTTCAGTCACCTCCCCAAGGCTCTGCAGTTGGGGCTTTAACCCCCCACCTTCCCTCCCTCGGGTAGAGGTGGTGTGTGCCGAGGGGCAGCCAGCAGGCAGAGGTGGGTGAGCTGAGGGGAGGTGGGCAGGCTTGGAGGAGCAGGGCCCAGTCCTGAGTCGCTGAGACTGCAGACGGTGCCTGGGTGTCTGCCCCCTCCCCGCATCTGGACCTCTCTCTGCTGACCTCACCCTCGTGGCTCTTTGCAGACCCAGATGTGATATCCCTGGAGGCAGCGGACAGACCCAACTTCTTCCTCCACGTCATGGCCAACGGGTCTCTGGAGCTGGCCAAGTGGCAGGCCAGCGATGCCTTCCACCACCATGCCTCCTTCTCGCTGCACCGGGGGACGTGGCGTGCGGGCCTGGTGGCCCTGGAGTCCCTGGCGGAGCCCGGAGCCTTCCTTTACGTGTTGGGCCCAGTGCTGGCCCTCCGGCTGTACGAGCACACGGAGGCCTTCCGCCGGGGCACGCTGTTCCGCCTTCTGGGTAGGTGTCCACCCTGCATCGCCCTCGGCTCCTCAGCCCCTTACTCAGCTTCCCTCCCACCTCATCCTTCCAGTTGCCCCCAGGAGACGAGATCCTCACTCCTGGCACAGGGAAGCCACAGGGGTGCCACCCCTGAGATGGGAGGGGGCCCGGCCTCCTTGTTGGTGGCCTAGGGAGCCTTGGGCAGTGTGACTTGGGGCCCAGCCAGCTTCCTGGGTCCTGCCTGCTCCCACAGGCCATTTACAAGGTCTAAAAATAGGGCGGCCTTCGTGGAAGCGAGAAAAGTGATCATTGTGGCCGCAGCTTGCACAGCCCGCAGGCTCAGGTTTCTTGCTGATGGGGGCACATGCCTGCCCTGTGAGCTCAAAGACTGCCCACTGGGGCACAGCCTGAGGAGGCCACAGCCCCCCTGACCCCCATGAGAGGCCCAAGACCCTGGGCGGTGATGGGGCAGCTTCGTGCCCTTTCCAGCTGAGACCAATGGGTTCCAGGGCTTTGCCATCTCCCAGCCAGGTGGGTCAACCCCAAAAGTAGTTGTTCTCTGCCTAAACCCTGGAGACAGTGATCACAATTTCCTTACTGCTCCAGGCTGGTCTCTGTGTCCTGCACGTGCACATGTATGTTTGTGCCTGTGAGGGCACCTGTGCTGTATGAATGGATCCATTTACATGTACACATGTGTAAATATGTCCCCAGTCGGCCTTTCATTTATCATCCCCCACCCCTCCCAGCCCAGGGCTGGGCCAGCTCACTCTCACATTCAGCGGTCACCTATCAAGTCCACCAGTGAACCCCACCCAGGACAGATTCATCACTGGCTATGATGGCAGGACTTGTGTCCCTTGCTGGAAGACACCGGGGCAGAGTGGAACTTGTGTCCCTTGCTGGAAGGCACCCAGGCTCTGAAGGCAGACAGCCTTGGGTTCGAATCCTGACCCCAGTCCTTGGCACTTGGAGGAGCCCCAGCCCCTCTCTCCCTGACCCTGTTTCTTCATCTGTGCAACGGGGATATTTGCCTCAGAAGGTTGTTGTGAGGATTGACTGTATCTCCCGGGCTTTGCTTTGGGCCTGGCTCATAGTAGGTGCTCCCCAGATGTAAGTTCCTAGTTCTGTTCTCAAGGATCTTATAAAAGCAGGCTTCTTCACAGTCAGCAGCAGTCTGGGGACTGGGTATGGGGCTTCGTTAGGATGGGGCTGCCCGGGTGGGACTGCTCCCTCCAGCCTGCTGGGGAGCTTGCCCACACCTCCCAGCTGAGGCCGTGGTTTCAGAGACTGATCACTCATGCCAACATGGTCTGGGGTCTTGTCTGCCTAGAAGCCCCCCATGGGCGCCAGACTTTCCCTGAGGATCCTTCATTTGTCAAGGCACTGGCCACAAGACCTTTTTTTGAGGAAATCTCCTTTGGGAAAGTTTAATATTCCCAGCATCTTCTGTGCTCAGTTTCCTCATCTGTAAAATGGGGATAATAATAGTGCTACTTCATAGGATTATTGTGAGGATTAATGAGTAAATACTTGTGAAATGTTGAGTGTAGTGCTTGGTGTTAAGATTGGCTGTTGTTGTTATTATTATTGTTAGCTACCAAGGTCTAAGGGGGCAAGCCTGGCCACCAAGGTCCCAGAAGGTCAGGGTGACAGGGCAGCCTTATGGAAAGATCAGGGGTCCCAGCCTCTTCTTTGGCCACCTCTCAAAGCCCAACTCCAACTGCCCATTCCATAGTCCCACCCCACCCCCAGTCCTCAGCCCTTCCACCAAGTTCCCAGAGTCCCGACCCAAAGATCCCCCAGCCGCCGACCTCAACTCTCAGGAATATGGTTTCCCCTAAGGTTGGATTTGATTTGATTTGATTTTGTTTTGTTTTGTTTCATCTCATTTCAGTCTTCACTTTTCTTGTACGAGTCCATTTATCTCTTCCACGGAGCAGGGCGGGCATGGGCTGAATTGGGATGACCTCTGTGCTCTGGCACCTGATCAGGAGGAGGTGCCCAGTCTCACTGTCTCGGGTTGGGGCACCTTTCCAGATGCCAAGCCCTCGGGGGCTCCCTACCCCACCTGTGAGTGGCGCTACGATGCCTGTGCCAGCCCCTGCTTCCAAACCTGCCAGGACCCACGGGCAGCCAGCTGCCGGGATGTGCCCAGGTGAGGTGGCATGGAGTCAAGGTGTGTACATCACTGTATTTGAGCATACACCTGAGTGAATGGGTTTATGTGTAGTCTGTGGGTTTAGGCATGAGCATGTACTGTGGTGTGTGTGTATTCACATGTACTTGTGTAGGTATGTTTTGTGTACTGGGTATGGGGATGTGTGTGAACCAGAGTGAACCTGCCTGATACGGGCATATGTGAATGTCGATTTGTGCACATGTGTGTATAATTGAGCCCTGTGGGTGTACAAAGGGTAGCTGTGGGTGCACAGCTGTACACAGCTGTGTGTATGTACATGCGTATGAGCTGCATGTATCTGGGTGTTGGTGCAGCTGGGTGTGTGTGCATAAGGTACACTGATGTTTTGGCATACTGTGTGGTTGTATATGTATCCATGTGAATGGCTTTGAGTCCTGCAGGCGTGGAGGAGGAACGTGAGAATGCGCCTAAATGGAGACACGTGTGCATGTGTGAGTGTGGGCACAAGTGTGCACATAACCAGACTTTGTTCGTGTTTTCCTCTCAGTCTGAGGGCAGGAGTGTGCAGCATGCATGTTTGGGTTTGTGTGCTCCTGTACATGCTGTCTCCACGGAGGTTCATGTGAGTGTGTACGTGAGATGCACACACACACACGTGTGTCATGAGAAAGGATGAGGTCTGTGCTCCGCCCAGGTGAAAGGCGGTGGCCCTCCTGGTGCTCCAGACCGCTGACTGGCACCCTGCTCTGTCCTCAGGGTGGAAGGCTGTGTGCCTGTGTGCCCCACCCCCAGGGTCCTGGATGAAGTCACACAGAGATGCGTCTACTTGGAGGACTGTGAGTGGCCTGGACTTCTCATCCCTCCTTGGACCTGTAAATCCCCCGGGTCTCATTGACCAGTCGTGCTCACCAGAGCCCCCAGGTCCCTGGTGAAACAGGGTCAGCATAGGGGCCTCTGGAAGGAGAACACTCTAGAGCAGGCAGGGACCTCATCTGGTCTATTCCCCCTAGTTCACAGAGAGAAAAAATGAGGCCCATGTGGGGAAGGGACTGGCTTGGGTCACGTGTTGAGAATGCGGCCAGACTTAGACCTGAGGTCTCTGGGCTCTGGGCTCAGGGTTTGAGGTGTGGGACAGGGTCCAGACCTGCTGACTTCCCTGGGCCATCTAACACCACGTGACAGAGTCCCTGGGTTGGTCAGGCAGCCTGACTGGCCCTCAGAAGCTGCCTACCCCCCTCACCAAGGGTGCCAGCCCAGGAGCCCCACATCACAGCCCTGCCCAGTGATGACCCCTGGGGCAGCAGTCGCCCCACTGGCTGAGCCTCTTCTCTGGTCTGCCCCAGGTGTGGAGCCTATGGTTTTGGTTCCCACGGAGGCCTCTGGCAACGAGACCCTGCCTCCCGGTCAAGAGCTGCCCACCCCCAGTGACGAGGTGCTGCAGTTTCCACAGGGAGCTCCCGGGGCCTCATCCCACAGGCCAGCACCCACACCAGCTGTCCAGCTCACCACGGCCCTGAACCCACCCATGGCAGCCACTGAGGGGCCAGCTCTGTCTCCAGGCCCCACCCAGGCCACTCAGAAGCAGCCACCGGGGGTCACTGCATCTAACGTCCCTGAGCACCCCACAGAGGCCCCGGCCAGCACGGGAGTGACCGCCAGCCACCTGGCCACCCCCCGTGTCCCAGAGCCCTCATCCCTTCCCCTTTCACAGCAGATGCCCACATCAGGCGTGGGGTCGGGTGCCATGGAGACGACCAGGGTGACTGTGATCTTTGCAGGGAGCGCCAACATCACAGTCTCCTCCCGGTCACCCCCTGCACCTCGCTCCCCTCTCGTGACCAAAGCCGTGACGGTCCTAGGCCTTGGCTCCTTGCCTGTTAAGACGACACCCCTCCAGCCCTCCCCGAGCCTGGAGTTGCCTGCAAGTCCCTCCTCCAGGCCTGTGGCTTCCCCTGCAGTGACCTCCAGGCCTCGCACTTCCTCAGGATCCCACGAGGCTTTGCCGACACCTGCAATGAGGGAGGTCGTGACGGGGACAGGGATCCCCCAGCCCACACAGTCCCCGAGCGTTTCCAGTCCCAGCAGCCCCCCAGCTGAGGCTAGAACAGCCGCAGAACAGATCCCTGCCAGTCCCCTGGTGACCGAGATGGTGGAGACAGCGCCATCCACAGAGAAGGTCCAACCTGGGCCCAGCCAGGCCGCGGGCCCACCAGCATCCCCACTGCCAAGCCCATTCCCCACGGCCCCGCCCCGCCCCGCCCTGCATGCCACCGCAGCCGCCAGGCCTCCCGCTCTGCCCTCGGGGCCTGCAGCTGCCGCCAGCCTGTCCACAGTCACTCATGGGCTGGGGGCCACACCCTTCACATCTCTGGAGTCAACTCGGCCACCCCAGCTCCTCTCTGGTCTGCCTCCTGACAGCAGCCTGCCCCTGGCCAAGGTGGGCACGTCTGCCCCAGTGGCCACAGCCGGCCCCAGCGTCTCTGCCATCCCCGCTCCACTCCAGCAACAGGCCACATCTCTCGCCGTGGCCACGACTCTGCCTGCTCGGACACTCAGCCCCGCACTGCCTCTCACCCCGGCTGTCCTGGCCCAGGTGCACCCGCCCAGTCATGTGGTCCCTGAGGCAACAGGCACAGCCTCCACAGTATCTGCTGGCCCACGAAAGAGCACCACGGAGAAGATGGCCATCCTGTCCGAGCAAGTGTCTCAGCCCACCTGGATATATGGCTCTGCCCAGGGGGGCCCCACAGAGCTCACACCTGCTGTGGGCCACACTGCTGCTACCTTGGTGATGGAGGTTGAGGGCCCCTGGGCCGGCACAGTACCACCGGTGCCCACGTCCTACCCGCTGAGCAGAGTCTCAGCCAGGACGGCCTCCCGAGAGAGCTCGCTGGTTCTGCTCCCCCAGCTGGCTGAAGTCCATGGCACCTCGGCAGGACCTCAGCCCCCAGCAGAGCCGGAGGGAGAGGCTACCACCGAGCAGTCTGGGCGCTCGGCTCCCGCCCAGAGCATCTCGGCAGGTTCGGCCGAGGCCTTGGTCACCATCCCTGAAGCCAGTACATCTGCCACCTGTGTCGTGAGTGATTTGTCAGGATTCTGCCCCTGTATGTGAACCCTCCATGGCTTCCCTCCTCCTGTGCCCCGGGGGTGGGACACCATCGTGTTCTCACATCCTCAAGGTCGGTGGCAGCTTCTCCTCAGCCAGCTTCCAGGCTGCCAGATGGCTGTTGAGTCACCATCCTGACCCCTGCCCCAAGCTCCTGGAGCCTGCAAATTCTCCAGGCTCCTCTGGGCCTCTGATGCCATAGCAGATCCCCCCATGCCCCACCTGGGGCCCAGGGGCCTATTGGATGGCTTGGTGTGACAGCATGGTGTGCTGATGTGTGCATTGCATGTATGTGTGTACCCATATGGGACTGTGTGTGAACTTGTTTGTGTTTACGTGTATGGGACTCCATGTGAACGCTCGTCTGTCTGTGTGTGTGTTCTTGTGCATGTGATATGTGGTGTTGCAAGATGGTATATGTCTATGCGTTTGTAAGAAAAGAGATAAACTGTGTGTGCTTGCGTGTGCTTGGGTTTCTATGAGTCTGAGCTAGCGGGCCTGCACACCTATGTACCTAGAACTCTCTGCAGGGCCAGGTGGATGTGCAGACTCTCTGGGACTCAGTCCCCTGACCCCAGTCTCACTCTTAGCCCAGCCCTAGGCCCCCGATGGTGTGTTGGGTGGGTGGAGGGAGGGTGAAGGCACCGTTCCCTTGTTGTTGTACCTCAGGGTCCCCTACCTGCCAGAACCTACGGGGTAAGGATCTGTGCCCTCATGGCTTGGGGGTGGATGGGGCAGGGGAATGAGTGACCGTGGTCCCAAAGGCATCGCTCAGGCTGTTCCTCCCCCCTGTGCCCCAGCCAATCGCCGAGCAGGACTGCGTCCGCCACATCTGCCTGGAGGGCCAACTGACCCGAGTGAACCAGTCCCAGCACTGTCCCCAGGGCGCTGCGCCCCCTCACTGTGGGGTCCTGGGCCTCGCAGTGAGGGTGGGCGGGGACCGCTGCTGCCCCCTCTGGGAGTGTGCCTGTGAGTCGTGGGGTCCGCGGGCGCCTCCCATGTCTTTCTCGTACCCCGACCCCGGCACAGCCTCAGGGTAACCCTGACGTGAACCCCCTGTGGGACCTCTGACCCCTGACCTGGCAGATTTCCTACCCTTGTGACCTCTGATTTCTGTGTGACCGTCCAGTCCCCCACGGCCTCTGGATCACCCAAGAGAAGGCCTCATGTTCCTGGGTGGCCTTGGCCCCAGGGGCATCTGTTTATTCTTCTCGTCCCTGCCCTCCCCAGGCCGGTGCTCAGTCTTCCCTGATCTGAGCTTTGTCACCTTCGACGGGAGCCACGTAGCCCTGTTCAAGGAGGCCATCTACATCCTCAGCCGGAGCCCCGACGAAATGGTCACTGTCCACGTCCTCGACTGCAAAAGTGCCAACCTGGTGACTGTCCCCGGCTTCCCTTCCTGCTGGGGCCTTGGGACCTGACTAGATTTGGAGGGGAGATTGAGCAGTGAGTTGGGTTTTGAGGGTTATCAGAGACGAGGCCAGATGAAGAGGCCCCTGCAGCGGCTCTGTCTGTCTCAGTCATGGGGGTCTTCTGCAACCAGCGCCTGGGGAAAGAGTGAGTGGAGCGCCACCTCCTGGCCCTTCCTGGGGCCTGCACCGTTCCCAGCTGCCTAGGCCCCTGTGAGAGGCACTGAAATGCAGAGGAGCTGGGATGCCACCCCTAGGATATGGCCTGTGGTCAAGGGTGCTGGCTGCAGGGAACCACCTACTAGGATGCTCCCATGAGCCAGGTGAAAGGAGGCAACTTTCTGGGGGGCTTGCAGGAGGTCAGGTGGAAGCAGAATGTTCTGTGGGACTCTGTGCACCATCTGCACAGCCCCAGTGGGTGCCCCTAGCATATTGAGGCAAGGTTGGGTTGGGGGAGGAAGAGTTGCTCCCCAGGAGGAGGCGGCAGCAGGGCTCCAGGTAGATGAGGGCTGGGTTCTCTCTGCAGGGGCACCTGAATTGGCCGCCATTCTGCCTGGTGATGCTGAATGTGACTCACCTGACCCATCAGGTCACCATTGACCGCTTCAACCGGAAGGTGAGTGCATCAAAGAGCAAGCCCCCAGGGAAGGGCAGCCGTCAGGTGAGGGGCAGGGCATCAGGGGAGGAGGGGCTTTGAGGCTTATTCACAACTGGGAGCAAGGGTAGGGAGGGATCCTCTAAAAGAAAAATAGTGCAAAATTTAGGTATATTTGGAGGTGATTTTAATTAGAATATTTGTGGCCACTCTAATGTCAGGAGAGGAAGTGTACCAGGAAGAATATTGCGACCGAAAAGAAGTTAAATGGCAAGAGACAGTAGCCTTAAATGATTGTGGTTAAAATATCTCACTTCTGCAATTTTTACAAAAATATAAGGCCATGTGAACACACTAAGCTGCGTCAGCTTCACATCAAGCCCACCTCTGTCAAGGAGGCTGGTGCCCAACCACAGCCCACCCTCTGTGGGGTACCTGCCCCTAGGGCTCTGCCTTTGCTCTTCCCAGTGGGAGGGTGAGTAGGGCTGATTCATCTCCTCCTCAGGTCCCAAAGTGTCGGCTCTCCCCACCTATTCCTGAGCTCAGACCTGCAGCCCTGTTACTAGAATCTGCTCTTGAACGTTGAACACAAGGGCCACACCTGTGAGACTCCCAGGAACAAGGCTTAGGGCAGTGGGTTTTCCATGAGATGGAGGCTTAAGCATAAAACTCCCTGGGTTTCATCCCAGGTGCTCCAGCATTGTGGAGCCCATGACCCTGTCTGTACAGCTCGGAAGGCTAGGTTATGAGAGAGCCAGGGACTTGCCCAAGGTCAAAGTTTTCCGACTACTGGGCTAGGGCTCCCTCTATTCAACACAGTAGTTTATGCACTGGATAATTTGCAAAGTGATTAATAAAACAGTGATTCTTGGGTGGGAGGGTATAAAGTCATTATAAATATTTTAAAATCCTAATATTTTCATCTCCCATTTCCACATAGTAAAACTAATAATCCATAATACATACAAATTTAACCTTGTCTGTAAGTAACAGGGGTTGTAGCTTTGAGTTTAAAGTGTTGCATATTTAACAAACATTGCTTGAGCCCCCGATTCATGTCAGGCCCAAAGGCAGGTGCTGGGGATTCAAAGGTGAGTGAGACACAGTTTCTGCCCTTAAGAAACTCACAGCCCATGGAGGGCCTTGATGACGGAACAAATCTGTCTTAAAGGCCAGCACAGAGCTGGGGGAGACTCCAGAGAAGGGGTACCCAACCCAGCGGCTGGGGATTTAGGGTCAGTCTCCCAGAAGAAATGATCTGAGCAGAATCAGGAAAAAAGAGAGTGATTAGAAGGGCTCAGGATTATTTGGGCATGTAGATGTCGCTTGCCTCCAGCTGTTGCATTTCTTGTTTCATTGTTTCGTGCTCATAACATGTTTTTAGAACTTTTCCATGCCACCTTGGACTGTGTCTTGGCTGCGTGTGCCTGAAATAGAGCCTGCCATGTAGCAGATGCTTAATAACTGCTAGTTGGATAAATGGATGGATGGAGGGAGGGAGGGACGGATGGACAGGCAGACAAGCTGTGCTCACATTGAACACCCTCCCCCACAAGGTGTCTGTGGACTTGCAGCCTGTGTGGCCCCCTGTGAGCAGGTACGGGTTCAGAATTGAGGACACAGGCCACATGTACATGATCCGGACGCCATCACACATCCAGATCCAGTGGCTCCACAGCTCAGGACTCATGATCCTGGAGGCCAGCAAAGCCAGCAAGGCCCAGGGCCGTGGCCTCTGCGGTGAGGTGGGACCCAGCTGGGGGGGGAGGGGGATGCTTCCTGGGTCCACCTCTGCCCCCAGACACAGGTTCCCCTGGAACATGGAAAGCTGGGACAGAGTGCCGGGCCAGAGGTGGGCCCAGCAGAGCTGCCAGGGCAGAGACCTAACGTCTTGTGTTCTGGGGCTGAAGCTGCCAGCAGGGAGATGGCACAGGGCTGTGGCCTTGGCCAGTTGTCACTTCAGCCGAGATTGTCAGCTTCCCTGATCGCTTCCTAACACCAGATAATCTTCCCTGTCTGCATATGCCCGGGCACTTCACAAAACACTTCTACACTCTGATCTCACTTATTCCAGGTCATCCACGCAATAGCCCTGAGGGATGGCCATTGAACTAAAGAAGAAAGGGGGCTCAGAGAGGTTAAGTGGCTTGCCTAAGATCACACAGCAGAGCTGCCACAACACAGAACTAGTGCTCTTCAGGCCGCAGCATGGTTGCAGAGAGCATGCCCTAAGGGCCTGGATGTATTTTGATAAGAACAAGGGGTACAGGAGGAGTCTAAGTGTGGACTGCTGCTCCTTGCAGGTGCAGAAGGATGTGGGCCCCCATAAAGTGCTCCATGACAAACTGTTGTGATTATGATGATGGATGACATAGGAATACTTACACACACATACTTGCATGCCCTCCATGCGTAAACCTGCACCCATTTTATTCATTCACACTCATGCGCCTGTGTTCAGAATGCCTTCTACGCATGAGCTAACACGTGTGAGCCTGCTCATTCTTTCATTTGTGCAACACATAAACACATATTTACCGTGTACCAGTCACTAGGGACAGAACAGTAGGCAAAAAAGACAAAATGTGTCTTATGAAGCTTCCATTCTTACTGGCACAAACATCTCTCCTTACACACACACACGCACACACACACACACACCACCATTACCACCTCCTCTGCTATCCCTTTCTCACCATTTTTTCCTTCTACTATTTGTGCCTGATGCAGAGTGCTGTGGTCAGCCTCTGGCGGGCCAGCTCCTCCCTAGGATGCCTTGGTGACACCCTTCAGTGACTCAATGCCAAGACCAAAAATCTGACCATTGGGACTGTTGATAAAAATCTGAGGATTTTGTAGTAAATCATGCTTTATATTCACGAAATTGGTGCCTGGAGGTGTCAGAGCAGAAGTCAGCAAATGTAGTTCTATTTTATCCAAACTAACACTTGGTATCTTGGGCACCTGCTAGGCAACTTGGGGGAATATTGAGAGAGTGAGACTATAAGGGAAAATGAATCTTTGCACTCAGAGAGCAAAACAGACCTGCAAAATGAACCTGTTACACAGAATTGGGACAGTCATGGACGGTGCATCTGAGGAGCCCGTGAAGGAAGGACTTCTGAGAAAGTGTTTCAGACAGAAGGAGTAGCATAAGCAAAGTCAAGGGCAGGGAAGTGTGTGTTTGGAGCCTAGAGTGTGAGAGATGAAGCTGAAGGTTAAGATCATGTTAGAAGCTGTGACAGATAAACTTCAGCGCTGCCCCCATCTCAGTGCCTTAACACAATAGAAGTTTATTCCTTGCACACATAAATTCCCCGGTGGAGATTCCTTCCATCCTGTGGCTCTGCCATTTTCAACACAAGCTTCCAACTTCATAGAAGGGAAAAGAGCTGGGCAGGTTTTACGGATCCAACCTGGAAGTGGTGCCCATCACCTTCACTCACGTTCCATTGGCGGGGACTTACCACGTGGTCTCACCAACCACAGGAGAGCCTGGGAGAAATAGGCTAGTGGCCCGCCCAGGAAGGAGAGGAAACAGGTGTTATAATTAGCTAGCAATCTCTGCTAAAGCAGATTTTTTGGAGTAACTTTTAATTTTGATATAACGTTAAACTTAGAAGTTGCAAAAATAGTATAAGGAACTCCTATGTATTTTTGACCCAGATTTACCAAGTGTTCACATTTTGCCTATTTGCTTCTCTTTCTCTCTCTCTCTCCATATATATATATATATATATGCGTGTATATATTATATATATACATACATATGCATGTATATATGCATTAATATATGTATATATGCATTTTTATATATTCACTTTTCTATGCATATGCCTTTTATATAAATGCATTTTTTTCTGAACCATTTGAAAGTATGTTTGAGACACTGTGTTCCTTTATCCTTAGATACTTTGGTGTGTATTTCCTAAACAAAGACAGTTTCTTTCACAGTGCATTTCTTAGCTTCTCTGTGCCTTATGTCTCTCATCTATAAAATGGGGATAACAGTGATACCAGTCTGGAAGAATTATTGTGAGGAATATTCAGTGTGACAGCTGGGGACCTGGGAGTGGTGATTATTATGGCCGCTGGGGTAATTCTGCCCCTTTCAGGTATCTGTGATGGGGACGCAGCCAATGACCTCACCCTGGAGGATGGCTCTGTGGTGGGTGAGGCCGAGGACCCTGCTCCCTTTCTGGACAGCTGGCAGGTGCCCAGCTCCCTGACCTCGGTGGGCCAGACCCGCTTCCGCCCGGACAGCTGTGCCACAGCCGACTGCTCTCCCTGCCTTCGCATGGTGTCCAACCACACATTCAGCGCCTGCCACCGCTTTGTAGGTGTCACCTGGGTTCAGCGTGGGGGGACCTCCTGGGCCGAGAATGGCAGCATCTACCTGCAGAGGGCGAGCTCCCTAGAGGTGTTGATCCTGGGACAGATTGGGAGCCTGCCAAAGCTCCTTGTTGCCCCTGGGCCGGGCTGGGAGGAGCTGAGCCCTGAGATACGGGGGATGAGGGTAGGCAGCACCATCTGATGCACGGCCCAGGTCACCCCGGAGTCATTCTGTGAGCTGTGGATCCGGGACACCAAGTACGTGCAGCAGCCCTGCATGGCACTGACCGTGTACGTGGCCATGTGCCACAAGTTCCACGTGTGCATCAAGTGGCGGCGCTCCGACTACTGCCGTGAGTTGCAGGGGTTGGGGGGGGAGGGGGAGGAGAGGGGAAGGGCCGGGGGCTCTCCTCCATGGCTGCTTTTGCTCTCACCCCTCACCCCTGTTAGAGTGGGAGAAAGGCTCACAGACCTGAGTCCAGGTCTAGGCTTTCCCAGATTTAATTAGTCGTTCACTCACTAATGGATATTAATTAATTTATAGATATTTTCTAAATAAATCTATAAACATACTAACAAACTAAAAATTTTTACTTTTATTATACTTTATATTAATACATCAAATACATGTTTTATGTTTATTATTTAGTTTCTTTGAGTCTCCTTGCCTCATCTGTAAAATGGGGGCGGTCATAGCACTTTCCTTGAGGGTCGTTTTGAAGATGACATGAGATAATGTGTACAGAGTGCCTCACACAGGCCCATCACACGTTACTATCCAGTAAATATTAGTTCCTTTCTCTTAACTTTTAGTCATGTTTCTCTTTTGGTCTCTCCTCTCCTTCGTTGAGGATGGACGTGAGAGCATTCCTCCCCACCCCCATTAGGTTTGCACTAGTGGGGTAGGCAGGGGTGGACCAGCCTAGAGTACTTTGATTTATAAATGTGAACACATCCAGAAAGGCTGGAAACAGCTCAAAGGAAGGCCACACCTATAATAAGATAGATAGAAGATGAAAAGACAAAATCATCTAGAGTAGTGTTTTTCAAACTGTGGATCCCAGCTCAGTGGGTATGAAATCAGCATACCCACTGATTTGGGCGTCAGCATCAGCATTTTTAAAATACAATAGAATAAAAAATACTAGTGTGTACTGCACCTAGAATGATAAGTATTGTCTTGTGAAAAGGTTTTTTGTTTCAATATAGCAGTGATTCTCAATCCCAGCTACCCTTTGAAATCACCCAGAGAACTTCAAAAAGTACTCATGCTTGGGCCCCACAATCAGAAATGCTAATTCAGTTGGTCTGAGGTGGAATCCCAGCCATGGTGTTGCAAAAGCTCTCAGTGATTCTTTTACAGTGGCTTGAGGAGCACTGTTTACATGCATGTGTATATTGGACCACAACGTGAGATCTAGTTTTTACAATCAAGAAAGTTTGGAAACACTGATCTATAGCAAGGGGTTGGCAAATGTTTTCTGTAAAGGACCAGATAGTAAATATTTGAGGCTTTTGGGACCATATGGTATCTGTCACAATTACTCAGCTCTGCTCTTGTAGTACAAAAGCAGCCAGATACAATAGGTAAATGAATGGGTGTGGCTGTGTTTCAATAAAACTTTATTTGCAAAAACAGGCAGCAGGCTGGATTTGGGCTGTGGGCTGTGCTTTGCTGGCTCCTGATCTAGAGGAAGGAGGCAATGACACTAAACCCCTTTGCACTCTCTACTGAGGCACAGATGATGCTCTGAGCCCCCTCCTCACCCTGCCTGGGGTCTGAGCTCAGGCTGGTGCCCGCTGCTGTGCCCCTGCAGCCTTCCTGTGCCCCAGTGACTCCACATACCAGGCATGTGTGGCAGCCTGTGAGCCCCCCGAGACGTGCCAGGATGGGATGCTGGGCCCGCTGGACCCAGAGCAGTGCCAGGTGCTGGGCGAGGGCTGTGTCTGCTCTGAGGGCACTATCTTGCACCGGCGCCACTCGGGGCTCTGCATCCCCGAGGAGAAGTGCGGTAGGTTCCTGCCCTCCCTGGGCAGGGCCCTCTCCTCAACCTAGGGTCTCCTTCACCCTCCTGCTACCCATGGCTGAGGCCCCCTGCATCCCTCCAGGTCTACTCTGGGGGTGGTCAGTTTCCCAGGGAGGGTCTGGCCCGGGACAGTCTGGGTCTCTCCACCTTCCTCAGTCCCCTGCACCCCGCCATGCCCACTGCAGCCTGCACAGACAGCACGGGGGTGCCGCGGGCCCTGGGGGAGACCTGGAACAGCTCCCTCAGTGGCTGCTCCCAGCACCAGTGCCAAGCTCCGGACACCATTGTCCCAGTGGGCCTGGGCTGCCCAGGCCCCCGCCCTGAAAGCTGCCCACGCTTCGGGGAGGTGGCTCTGCTCCTGCCCACCGAGGATCCCTGCTGCCTGGGGACTGTTTGCGGTGAGTCCCACCCTGCACTTCCCTAGACCTCAACTGTAAGATGGTTAAAAGGCTCCAGCTCTGCCTCTTAACCTTGATGGATAGGATAAGCCCTGGAGAAATGAAGGTGTCTTATGGGGGTGTGTTGGGGGGAGTGGAGGACCTGCGGTGGGGTGGGGGCGCTGTGCCCTATGAGTCAGTGTGGGGCAGGGCTTAAAGGCACGGGCTCTGGAGCCAGGCAGCCTGGTGGATGCTCGCTCCACCACCTTGCAGCCTTGTGACCTCAGGAGGTCATTTAACATCCTCCGTGCCTCGGTCAGTTCTGTAGCATGAGGCTGATAATGGTACCCACCTTCTGGGTCGTTATGAGAATGACAGAAGTTGATACTGATCTAGTAGAACAGCAGTGGGCACATGGCCCAGCTCAATGAATGTTAACTCTGATTGCTCTTCTGTCTCAGTCCTGGACTCTGTGTGACCCTCAGAGGCCCCCTCCAAGAACTTGGGTCCTGGAGGCTAGGGGAAGTACTGGGGGCCAGGTGTCCAGGGGCTGGGCAGTGCTGGAGGCTGGGGGAGTCCCAGCCTCCAGGTGACAGTCCCTGTGGCCCCTGGGCCAGTGTGTAACCAGACTCTGTGTGAGGGCCTCGCCCCCACCTGCAGCCCAGGCCACCGACTCCTCACCCACTTCCAGGAGGACTCCTGCTGCCCCAGCTACAGCTGTGGTGAGAGGTCCCAGCGTGGGGGATAGGGGAGGATACCTACCACCCAGGGGCAGGGAAGCCCTGCAGCTGGGCGAGGGGAGCAAGGACAGCTCTGGGGACTGGGTTCTGGCTGGAGATTAAAGCAGAGCTAGGGTGGGGGTCCAGGTGTGGCCATGCAGGGTCTGCTCCCAGTGCCAAAATTCTGTCTTTTCCCCAGAGTGTGACCCAGACCTGTGTGAGGCAGAGCCGGTCCCCAGCTGTCGCCAGGACCAGACCCTGATTGCGGGCCGCCTGGGGGATTCGTGCTGCACCTTCTACTTCTGTGGTGGGTCGACATGCCATCAGATGTTAACATGCACGCCTGGATCACAGCCACCTCCTTCCTCACCCCTGCTTCCCTGGGTGGCTGGGAGGAAAGGGTGGGGATCTTCTGGTGGAGTGGGCACGGGGAGAAGGGTGAGACCTCTGTCCAGAAGGAAGTGTAGGAAGAAGAGGAAACCACCACCGCTTCACCCCATACATTACTGAGCACAAGAAAATTGGTGCTTGTTCAGTGTAAGAATTTAGGTGGATGTGAGAGAGAACTTCCAGGTTCTGCCTCCAGGACAGGTCACACTGGACTGTGGAACACTGCTAGTGTTACCGAACCAAACTTGCATTTGCAAGCAAGGAGAACAGGCGGCTAATGCTCAAAAGACCCAAATTCCTTGCTTGGCGCCTGCAATAAATGCTGCACTTTCCTTCATCCCATGCCAGTGTCAGTAGATTGGCGGTACTGCACGCAGGTGAGCGGACCCAAGTTTGGTTCGGTAATGCTATGAGTCTGGCACCTGTCACACGTGGGGTTTAGGTGCCTCCCCCAGCAACCTGCTGTGTACCATGCTCCCCAGGAGAGGTACTGCCTGTGACAGCGGTGGCCCTTCTCTCCCCTCAGCCTGTGGCGACTGTCCAGATCCCATCCCCGAGTGTCAGGAGGGGGAGGCGCTCACCGTGGACAGGAACACCACGGAGCTCTGCTGCCCTCTGTACCAGTGTGGTGAGTCCTGCTGGATATGGGGGCCAGGGCCGGAAGGGGCTCTGGGGACCTTCACAGAGTCCTCACCCTGGGACCAATGGGAGTTCAACAGGGGGCAACAGGGAGCCCCCAGGTGGCGAGGTCTGGGGAAGCCGTGGGAGGAGGCCCCTCCCGAGGAAGCTGGGCCAGGCCCTGGGAGCTGGATCGCAGGGGTACAGGCTGTCACATAGGTGGCTCTGAGGCTTCCTAAGGAAAGTCCCTGTTCCCTCCATGGAGGCTCCCAGGGGCCAGGGGGAGGCCTGGGTTGAGGGACAAATGCTTAGGCCACTCGCATTCTCTCAGCCTGGATCCACAGTCCTCATTCACTGACTGACCCAAGGCCCCTGCCTCGGGGTCCCTTTCGCCACTGTTACCATAGTACCTGCACGAGGCTGCATTTTGAAGCCTCTGAAGCTCTTTTATTTTGCAATGATAAATAAAAGTGAGCCCTTTCTGATATTTTTACAGGACATAACACCTGTAAGTAGGATGTACCTTAACATAGTACTGTATACTGTGTACAGTGTACTGTACCTTAATTGTACCTAATAAGCATAGTACAGCCAGCATCATGGACTTTAAGCAAACCTAATGGATGAAAATTAACAAAATGTTTAAATTTCAATATGACTTAATTTACAAAAATTCCTTTCCATACCGACTGTAGGAAAGATGTGAGGTAGACTGCACTGGCACAGAGCAGTGTAGGGCGGGGCCTCCTCCAGGATACCCCAAGGGCAACCCCGACTGGTTCAATGTCAAGAGCCAACTTTGAAACAATGTAGGCTCCCACTGAGAGTTCCCCAAAAGGCTTGGCCATACCCGACCAAGTAGCTCCAGCTGGGGGCTCAGAGGCCGCTTGTCACAAAGTGTTTACACAGCTCATCTGAGCAGAGAATCAGCGTCCTTCCTCTCCAGCCTCTCTCCTCATCTCTCCTCCTCAGCCTCCCTCTCCCTGTTTCTCAGAAAGTACTCCTGTAACGTGGAGTGAGTACAGGCATATGGAGTCAGTCAGGGTTTTGAGCCCCAGCCATTTACTAGCTGTGTGGCCTGGGGCAATGTACAACCTCTCTGAGCCAAGGTTCCTCATTTGTGTAATGGCGATAATAGTATGTACCTCGAGGGGCTGTTGTGAAGGTTAGAGATAATATATGTAAAGTGTGTGCTGTGTACATAGTACCTTAATATAACAGTGCTTGGCATACAGTAGGTGCTCAGTAAACAGAGGCCATCGATATTATTACCTTGTCCCAGTCTTCATTATACTTTTCTTACAAAAGCACTATCTAAGCCTTGTAGAAAGTATAGAATCCAAGTAAATACAAGAAAATGAAAACACTATTTTCCTACCTCCCAGACATTTTATTGTCAGTATCCTCCAATTCAGTACAGATCCTTCTAGATATTCTCCCCTTTTAGGTAAGTATGTTTTACCAAAATGAGGTCATACTGTACATGCTCTTTTTTACCCAGGTATTTTCAGTTAATGATGTTTACCTTTCATGTTAATAACATTTTCAAGTCATAGAGTACCAATCCATGGTTTTTCTGGTCTGTTCAATCCAGGATCCCATCCAGATCCACACATTAACATTATGTCTCTTAAATGTCTTCTAATCTAGCACACGTTCCTTCTTCTGTATGATGCTAAATTGTAGAGTTTGGGCTATGGGCCTGCAGAAGGTCTCATGTTCTGGGTTTATCTGGTTGCTTCCTCTTGGAACCATTTACCTTGCTCTTCTGTCCACTGTGCTTCCTGTAAACTGGAAGTTAGATCCAAGACTTGGTGGCTTCAAATTAAAAATCTTTGGCTACACTGTCCTCGAGCTTCATAGGACATCACACCAGGAGACGTGTACTCTGTGGTTGAGCCAGTATAACCGAGGTTCACGTTGGCCCTGGATTACGGTGGCAGCTGTCTGATCTGTCCATCTTACATTTACAAATTTCCTCTTTCAACCAGAAAGTAACCCATTATTTGGACATTATACAAATGCCCTTCTCCCCTCTACCTCTTATGTTTTTGAAACACCGATTAATACTCCTTACCTGTGCCAATAATTTTTTTTTGTAAATCAGAGAAGTTTTACCATCTTTCACCTTCAGCGTTGACCCTGGCACCTCCCCTCTTGACCAGAAAGTTGTGTCCAGGGATTCCTCGCTCCTTGCCTTGGTCTCTCAATAAATGAGAATGGCCGAGGAATCCTAAACTAAGAGGGGACTGGCTGGAGAGCAGGAAGACGGGAAGTGTGAGCCCTAGAGTGTAGCATCTGCTGAAGCAGAGCAGGCTCCAGGTGGGCTACAAGAGGATGACGTCTCCACAGTGTAGGAGGAGTTGTGTTCTTCTTAGAGAGAAACTGTCCCATCAGCGGAGCTTCAGCTGGTCACCCGCTCCCCTCTGACCACTACTCTCAGGGTGACACAGCATCCAAGGGAGGGAGGCCCAGCCAAGTGAATTTAAGGTTCTGACACTGTCAGGTCGCTAGTGCCTCCCAGGGCAGAATGAGGGCCTCCTGATGTAGTTCTACGGGGAGACTTCAGGAGCCCAGTCTTCTCCCCTGGACCCCAGGGGGTGTCTGAGGACACTGGGGGGACCTCGGAGGAGCTAGGAGGTACTCCCTCCTTAGCCAGTGTGTTTCTGAGTATTCCTGCTCCAAGGTGTCTGTGGCTGACGTGTCCCCTGCCTCCCCGCCCACGCAGTGTGTGAGAGCTTCCGCTGTCCCCACATGCAGTGTGGCATGGGCACTGCCCTGGTGGAGGTGTGGAGCCCAGACCGCTGCTGCCCCTACAAGTCCTGTGGTAAGTCCCCGCACAGGGACACCCCTCCCCAAAGGCGGAGATCCAGGCCCCTTGGGGGAGAGGGGAGCCGGGCCACCACTGTCCACTTGGCTCAGATTCGACCCCTCCAGAGTCACCAGAGGGAAGCCACCAAAATGACCCTCCCGCTGCACCCGCTCCCTGAGTGCTGAACATTCTTTGTCTTCCCCGGATAAAAGAAGGAAAAAAACAACTTCCCTGTTCCAAAAAGGAACTTCTCCACCTTAAAAAGTCTTTATTGCAACCATCCGATAGTAAATATGATTTTGTTCAAATTCACCTCAAATCCTTTTGAGAAGCAGGCAGGGAGTGGCAGTGATCAGTAATGAACACCTGCGAGCTTTATATAAAAATGTTTTTCAGGGACTTCCCTGGCAGTCCAGTGGTTAGGAGGACTTCGCCTTCCAATGCAGGTGGTGCAGGTTCAGTCCCTGGTCGGGGAGCTAAGATCCCACATGCCTCGGGGCCAAAAAACCAAAACATAAAACAGAAGCAATATTGTAACAAATTCAATAAAGACTTTAAAAATGGTCCACATCAAAAAAATCTTTTTAAAGAGATGCTTTTCAAAAAAGAGTTGAGAGACTCTGTTTTGCATCTGGATATTTTGCTTGCTTTTTCCAGGCCTCACTGGAATGTAAACTTCACGAGGGCAGGAATTTTAGTCTGTTTTATCCATGGCTTTGTCCCCAGAACAGAGAAAAATCTCGGCATATAGGCACTTAAAACTATTTGCTGCATGAATGGGTGACTCCGAAGTGTGTTTCACAGCCACTGTGACCTTGACTTCTCCTCCTCCTGAAGCTAGAACTGGTGGAGCCCTTAAGTTAGTCAGCGGTGCCTCGGCAATCAGCTCCCTCGTGGCTTAGAACTGGACCTGCTCATGGGCGAAGGCTTGGAGTAGAGCTCAGCTTGCTGAGCATATATATTTGGGAAATGCAGATGGTCAGAAATTCCACCCTTGCCTTGTCCCTTCCTGGAGAGGCCCCATTCTGCTCTAGAATGTGCTCCGGAGTACGGGGTGATGGAAGGGAACCTGGTATTGATCCATCTACCTGTTTATCCTCCCTGCACATTCTATGTGGAGCTCGGCATTTGGACCCATCACGCCCCACCTGCCCAACCAGGGGAGCTGCAGCCCCCATGCGGGATGGAGGGCAGCTAGAGGAGGAGCTGCACCTGCAGTGAGGGGCCTGGGAGGCTCAGGGGGACTCCCACCTGGACACCTCTGGTGAGGTGGGTCCTGTCCCCTCCTGTTTTTCAGAGTGTGACTGCGACACAATCCCAGTGCCCCGGTGCCGTCTGGTATGAAGACCCTGCTCCTCCCCACTCCCCCTGGTCTGCCTCCCCCTTTTTCTTTCCTTCTCTTTCCCTTCTCTTGGAGACCCTATTCCTTTAATCTAGTGCAATGAGCCTTGAATTGCAAGTCAGCATTCTCATCCCAAGCTCTGCTGTCTGGGCACAGTGCCCTCGCTTGTAAAGTGGGCCTGATCATGCTTCAGAGTTGTGGTGAGGATTAAGTACTATGATGATGCTGATGCTGATGCTGGTGATGATGCTGGTGGTGATGATGCTGGTGGTGATGGTGCGGGTGGTGATGGTGCGGGTGGTGGGGATGGTGGGAATGATGGTGATGATGTAATGGTGATGGTGGGGATGGTGTGGTGGTGGTGAAGAAGATGCTGCTTCTGCTGCTGGTGGGGATGGCAGGGATGATGATGATGGTGATACTCATGACGGTAGCTGATGTTTACCGAGAGCTAACTATATGCCAGGAACTTTCTTATGTCTATTATCATATTAATTCTCACGACAGCCCAACGAGATTGCGTCTATGATTATCTCAATTATACAAACAAGAAAACTAAGGTTAAGGTCATGTAGCTAGTCAGTCACAGAACCAGGATTGCAACCAGGATATCTGACTCCAGAGAACATGCCCTTAACCACCAGGCTGCATGGCCACTGAGAGAAGTGAAAATACTTTAAGAAATGGAAAGTTTTGCTTAAAGTTATGTTTTCTACATGATTTTTTGGATTATAAGTATTCCCTCTTTCCCACCTAGCCCACATTTTCTCTCATTTTGTCCCCCATCCCATCCTCTTCTCCTTTTAACTGGTGAGAAGGAAGGGAAGTGTATGAGCCAAGCAGGGCCCTGGGCCGGCAGCCATGCAGGGGGCCCTCGCTGAAGTGGCCAGTGGGTGCTCAGAATGACAGGAGAGTCCTGAGGCCCGGGAGAGGACACTGGGGAGCCACATGGGCATCCTCGAGGGAGGGTGACTGAGCTCACAGGGTGCCAAGGGCCCCCCTGGCTCACAGGCCTGCCAGCCCCTCCCCGCCGCCGACTCCCGCCCACTGCAAGGAGACGACTGACAAGAGAGGGCCCCAGGTGGCAGGCTGCTCACGGCGGGGCTGGGTCTCCTCACCCGGGGTGCTGACGGCCTCTGCCCACCCAGGGGGAGAAGTCCCAGCTGGACGAGGCGTTCATGCACAGCGCGGGGAACGTGTGTGGCTGCACCAAATACGAGTGTGGTGAGTGGGGAGGGGGAGCCGGGGAGGTCGAGCCAGCTGGGTGAGCCAGGGGTGGGCCAGCCGGCCTGGGGCCAGTGTGGGCGCTGGGCTCTTGGTGACTGTCGCCGCCTTGCTTGCCCATCCAGTGAAGGCCCCCGTGTGTCTGAGCCGCGAGCTGGGGGTGATGCAGCCGGGCCAGACGGTGGTGAAGGTCTCCGCAGAAGGCGTGTGCCACACATCACACTGCACCACAGTGCTTGACCCTCTTACCAGTTTCTACCAGATCAACACCACCTCCGTGCTGTGTGACGTCCACTGCGAGGCGGTAGGGGGCAGCGGCGCAGGACGGGGTGTGCAGGGCCAGGGGGAGCTGGCCTGTAGACCCTTGGTGCTCTGGGAATCAGAGGGGCCCTTCAAGCTCCACCAAGCTCTTTGGATGAGTCTAGAGAGTGGGCATTGGGGGGACCTCTGAGACCTCTGTGGAAAGTGCTGAGGCCAGCAGAGGAACAGCAAGAGTGAAGGCCTGGCAAGGGTGAGCATTTGACAGAGAAAACTCACGTTTATTAAGCACCTACTTATGCCTGGCAAGGTCCCTATCTTCTTGGTTTGTGTGTTTGTACTGCTACCCTTTGTTGAGTGCTTCTATTGATACGTGCCCAGTACTTAGGACAGTGACTGGCTTCTATTAAGGGCTAAATAAGTATGAGTTGAATAAAAGGGATTGGAATTATTCCCATTTTTCAGATGAGAAAACTGAGGTTTAGGGAAGTCCAGCCATTTGTCAAAATTGTCACAGGAACTGGGGCTCAAACTAAAGTCTATCTGGAATCAAAACTGCCATCCTTAATTACCAGCAAGGCCATCTCTTTGTCCACTGGGGCTGGGTTTAGGACCTGCTGTCTACCCTTATATCTACCCTGAGCCTCAGGGTAGATATAAGGATGACCTTCCTGCCTGAGATACAAGGAGGCTGGGAATTTCCTTTCTGAGCATCTACAGGGGGCCTTTCTCTGGGTTCTGGGCTCAGGGACAAGCAGACAGTGGGAGAGGCGGGAGGGTGGAGGTGGGTGTGTGGCCGAGGCCCCTCACGTCTCTCCCTGTCCTGCAGAACCAGGAGTATGAGCACCCGAGGGGCCTGGCGGCCTGCTGCGGCTCCTGCAGGAACGTGTCCTGCCTCTTCACTTTCCCCAACGGCACCACCTCCCTCTTCTTGGTATGCAGCCCCTTAACTGCACATCCCAGGAGGGGACACCTAGGACCAGGGCCCAGGGCTGGGAACAGATGGGGTCCTGGGCAGTGCCAGGTCCTGGGCTGCACCTGTCTTCGGAGCTGTGCCCTGTCGGTTCACTAGGGCCATCGGCCGCAGGTCCCCATCGGCTACCTCTGTGCCCTCTAGCCCGGGGCATCCTGGATCGCAGACTGCACCCGCCACCACTGCAGCAGCACGCCCCTGGGCGCCGTGCTCGTCCGCTCGCCCATCAGCTGCCCACCACTCAACGAGACCGAGTGTGCCAAGGTCAGTGCCGGCCGCCTCCCCCGCAGCGTGGCCTGAAGCCGGGCGCAGCAGCTGTCTTAGTGGTGGTGGCAGGTAGGGGCAAGGGTGTCTTGTGGTGTGGGGAGCTGTGGAAGGAGGGCTTCCCTGGAGCCTGGACCTGCCCTGCCACCCCAACTCCACATCTCTCCGTGTATCTTTGCTCTGACCACATCGCCCCACATCCTCACGCATCACACCACATCCTCACACATCACAGGGCCATGCCCAGATGCGCGCAGACATACACTGTCCCATGTTCTAGGCACACTCACATACACACCAACACGGGCAGTCAGCCGCTCACAGGCACCACACACTCCACGGGGACGTTAACACCTTGGCAAGCCAGTACACATACCACGCGCTGTCACACGCCAAGGCACACTTGCACGCACACACCACGCAGACGCACAGTTCAGTCCTGCGATGGGCTAACGGGTTCAGCACTAGCATGGACAGCTGTCACTACGGGCATACCTCAAGGAAAATGATTTCCTGGAGGGTTTGGGGTTATTGTTGAATTATTAGAGTTCTTGCCATTAATATTGGGCATTTAAAGATTTCTGGTCTCACTTAGAAAACAATTACACACATCCAAGCTTTCTCTCCACACAGACACACACATGCAAAATCACACATGTACACACACGTATGTGCTCACAAAACCACACACATATACTTAGACCGACGCTCACACACGCACACACACAGACACACACACTTATTTACAAAGAACTGTCACATCCATCGTTTTATCAGTTTCACAGCAGAGGAGGAGGGCTATCAGGAATCATTGCCCCACTTTAGAGATGGGAAAACTAAGTCCAGAGGAAACGGGTAGCTTATCCAGGGCTGAGATAGAGCCCAGGCCACTGACCCAAGTGGGTCAGTCCCTAACCCCTCCCCTCCCTGACCCTCTGTGCAGGAAACACTAAGGTGGACGACAGTACTGGGTGGGGGGGTGCATAAGGAGAGCTGCCACTGGAAAAACAGGAGGCCCTGGCGCCCTGCACCATCTTTACCCAGCCTCCAGCCTCACTGGGGGCTGAGGCAGCCTCAGTGCCAGTGTCCCAACCAATTGGGTTAGCCCCTGTGGCTCTCAATGGCCAGCTCAGGGGCCCCTTCCCCCTCTGGCCAGGGCCTGATGGACAATGGGGCCTGGAACTCCTGCCCTGGAGCATCATGGGAGGAAAGGAGTCTAGACTCTAGCAGTCTTTTTGCCTCTTGCTGGGATCTTGGCTCCTGGCCTAGGATGTGGTCTCCTACCCACCTCTCCTCCTCTCCCTCTAGGCTGGGGGCTCGGTGGTACTGTCCTTGGAAGGATGCTGCAGGACATGTGAGTGAGCATGGCGGAGGCCAGGGGTGAGGGGCTCTGGTGGGGGGGACAAGATGTCATGTTGGGGCTCAGAGGGCCAGGTTCCTGGCCTGGCGCTTCCAGTGGTGGCTCTTCAGGGGTGAGTAGTTGAAGGGATAACACCCCCGCTATGGGGCTAATGGTACAGACACAGATCTGCAGGTGGGCAGGGGCCATGCTCACATCCCTGTCCCAACAAAAGGCCTCTGCTCCTGTTGGAGACGGGACATGGGGACATTGGGTCCAGGAGGTTAGTAACTGACCAGCTACTCTGCCACCTCCTGCCCTGCCATGACCTCCAGCCGAGATGCCCCCCACATGAATTCTCCCTGTGGTCAGGAGCCTTGTCATGGAGGTGCCTTCAGGCCCATGAGCTCCCAGACCGAGTTTGAATGAGAGCTCGGTGCGTCTGTCCTCACCCCTGGCCCCTGGAACCTGCAGCCCCAACTGCGTGTGCGTGCATGTTCCAATCAGCCTTAGGACCTTTGCCCACATGCCTCCCATCCCCCAGGGCCCTCAACCTTTCCTTGGAGGGATGTAGAATTTTGGACCCTTTTATATCCACTTCACATATTCCAAGGAAACTGGGCTCAGTGCCTCATTGGCTGATCTCTGACCAACAACTCAATGTTCCCTGAATGTCCCGTGTGCTCCCTGTGACCCGTGTCCCTCTCCCCAGGTTCCCCGGGGACCCTGTTTCCCGTGGTCCCCGTTAGCCCCGCCTCTCCTCCACGGGTTAGTGTCCACTGCCACCCAGGTACTCCTCTCGGAAGCCCGCGGGACTGGAGGCGTGTAGCCGCGTTGCTATTTCTGCCAGTGTCCCTTCTGCTAGGTGGTCCTGAGCTCTGGGGGTGGGGGAGGGGAGTGCGGTGCCCCTGCTCCCTGCCTCTGGCAAAGGCCGTAGGGCCAGCAGTGCATGCTGGGTAGCACGCTGCACCCCTGGGCTTGCATGGGAATGCTTCAGCAGTGCCCGCTCTCTTGGTGCCCAATGCCCACCAGTGCCCAATGCCACCACTGCTTTGCTACCGCTGGTTACTCAGCTGGTCTCAGTCTAGGACCCTGAGGCCATGGCCAGGACAGCTCTCAGTTCTCCTGTCTCCTGGGAGCAGAGAGGGAGGAAAAAGTGAACTTAGGTGTGGCCAGGAGACCTCCAGCCGGTGTGGTTGGAAACCTACTTGGTGAAACCCAGAGGCCAGAAGAGGGGATTCCACCCCATTTCCCACAGGCACCCCGGGGTCACAGAGGGAGTCTATGCATCTGGCAAATATTTATTTAGCACCAATACGCCAGGCCCTGTTCTAGGCACTGTAGACACAGCATAAATGACACAGCCCCACAGAGCTGACGTTCTAATGGGAGAGACAGAGGAGCAAGTGAAATTACAATAAGATGGATGCATCTGGTTTTATGGGGGCTGAAACTTATGCAATTGGTGGGGGGGTGCTTCATTAAGAAAAAGAACACAAACTTACAAATCCATACCGAGGTATGAAAGTGAAGATTTATTTAGAATGAGAGAACTCACAACAAATTGTGGAAGGAGGCTGTGCAAAGGAAGACCCTAAAGCTTACATGTCAAGAGCATCATTATAAGTGTGTCTCTCGGGAAGGTGACAGTGCCCTGGATAGAAATAAGGAAGGGAGGGGTCAGGGAGGGAGGTTGGGTGGAGGGAGGATGTTGTAGTTTCAAGAAGAAGATCAGGAAAGGCCTTGGTGAGGAAATACTTGAGCAGGTGAGGGTGTAAATGAGCCATGTGATTGGTTGTCTTTGGGAGGCGTGGTCCAGGCAGAAGAAACTGCGCGCTTATCAATTTCCATCTCTGTAACAGCTGTGTGAGGTGGGTGACTCCTGGCCCTGTCCTGTTTGATAGCTATGGAAACCGAGTGATCCTGCTATGTGCAAACATCGGGCTAGGGACTGGGGTTTCCATTCACTCAGGCAATTGCGGGATCTTAATGCTTGAACTGAAGCTCAGAGAGAGGAGAGGACACATCCAGGGTCGCCAATGGATTAGAGACAGGCTTTGGGGCTGGGGTGGGCAGGCAGCTTGCCTTGTCCCCAAATCCTCGTCTTCCCTAGCCCAGAGTCCCCAGGCCGTCCCTGGCATCCTTCCCTGTCTCACCCATCTCCCCTGCCTTGTCACCTCCACCTCCTTCCAGGGCACTGAGTTAAAAGGGAGGGGCTCTAATGCATGGGCACTAACGCTGGTGGAGGGACCCTCCAGCATGACACTAACTGCCCCAGTCTGGCCCAGCCTGCTGCCCTGGGAGCACTACTCAGCCGCAGCTGCCTCACCCACCCTGTTCCCCCAGGTAAAGAGGATGGACGCTCTTGCAAGAAGGTGACTATCCGCATGACCATCCGCAAGAATGAATGCAGGAGCAACACCCCTGTGCGTGGCCCCAGCAAGGCGGTGGGGGGGGGGGGGGAGGCAGGGTGCAGCCGAAGATGGGGATGGGGGTGCTTTGGGGGATGGAAGCCACACAGGCTGCCTCACTGGCCTGCCCGTCTCCAGGTGAACCTAGTGTCCTGCGATGGGAGGTGTCCGTCCGCCAGCATCTACAACTACAACATCAACACCTACGCCCGCTTCTGCAAGTGCTGCCGCGAGGTGGGCCTGCAGCGGCGTTCTGTGCAGCTCTTCTGTGCCACCAACGCCACCTGGGTGCCGTACATAGTGCAGGAGCCCACTGACTGTGCCTGCCAGTGGTCCTGAGGCCTGGGGGCTGGGGCGGGCTGGACCACTTTTTGCTTCCAGCTGGCCCAGTGTAGGGTGGGCGGGGGGCACTAAAGGTGTGGAGAGCTGGTACGTGCTGAGCATGGACTGGCGGGCAGAGACACAGAGAGTGACTGGAACGGGCCACACCGGCCCATCCTGGCTCCCTCTCTGGGGTCCCCCTCCTCCACATATGGGAGAGTGCCACAGATTGGGGCTCAGGGAACTCAGCTCTGTCCCTGGCTTGAGGTCTGGGAAGGGTCCTAGGGCAGGGGCATCAGCCCCTGCACATCCGTGACTCTGGCTGCAGTGCTTTGGTAGAGGGGGTAAGAGCTTTCCTGAGAAGCCGGGACCAGGGCTGGACCCAAGACCCAATGGAGGGGCCAGATGTGGTGGCCCATTCTCTTTCTCGGCCCTTTTGACCACGGAAGAAGCCCAGACTCAGTAAAAGGAAAGGGGGCTTAAATTGAAACATCCAGGTCTGTGTATCTCTGCCCAGGAGGACTTCCCAGAAGCAAAGAGGGTGGGTTCCCAGGTGACGTGCTCTCACCAATGTCTGTGAGGTCAGGTCCGGAGACTGGGGAGTAGACTCAGTGACCTTCAAGCCCCCTGTAGCCCCAAGAGGGATGCCCTGGTATTCTGTTATTGACCTTGTAATTCAGGAAAGGATTTAGAAGAGCAGGGCCATGCCTGCTCCATACCCACCCCCACTCCCATCCCTCAAAACCGGCCTCGCCGGCAGGTGGGCTGGCTCTGGTGAGGTGTGGTGGATGAGTTGTGCTGGACCCTCCTCAGTGAGGGTCCGACTCATCCCCATGTGGGTGGACAGCCCACCCCTCTGAGGGCCCTATGGTGTTTAATGATACCTTCAGCTTGCAAGGGCAGACCCTGGCTTTACAATGTGCCTCTTCTCCAAGAACATAGCAGAGTTGGTCTCTGGAGGGGCCCGAGTGTGAGTTTTGTGGCTCAGCCAATTGCCAGCTTTCTACTTCATGGGACTGTCCGGCAGGAGAGCGATAGTCAGTGGAAAATGCAGGCCCTGTGCGTGTGCAGCTGCCTCTGAGCATTTCTCAGAGCCTTGTCTCTGAACCAGAGTGTCCTTCCTAAAGCCAGCCTAGGGCCCCCTCCACACCCCACCCTGTAGCCCTCCAACCCTACATACCACTTTGTGCTGCTGGGTCCAAAGGGCATGAACATGAGGTTGTTCAGACGCCAGCACTGCCCTGTATGTCTGGAGATGTACCCCTGGGATTGGGGTTGGGGCCCTGTGCCAGGATGGCCCCCAGCTGTTCTTGCAGCCTCTTTGTTCCTGTATCTGTGTTCTGTTTATATATCCAATAAACCACAGGAAGACATCAGACCTCTGAGCATCTCTGAAGGTGTCAGGTTTGCTTTGAATCTGAAGGAATTTCAGCTGTGAAGACAAAATCCTATTTTATGTCCGTGGAGGTCACCCTGACTTCTCTTGCCCCACCCGTGCCCAGCACTGTGCGCCACTCAGAGCAGGTCCTCCATGGGCATCTGCTGGTTGGAATTGAACTGATAGGAGGCTGGCTCCTAGAGGAGGGGTGGGGAGAAGGAAGAGGACTTTGGGAGCTGGAAAGCTGGCAGCCAGGTGAGGGGCCTGAGGAGTGGTCTGAGCTCTGTGGGGCCAGGGACCGATGCCTCTCACACAAGATGTGGAGGGGTCAGGCCCTGAGAGTATGCTTCATGTTGGCCTCTCAACATTTCTGTATTTATTTCCCTGTCCTCTCATAGAGATCAGTAAGCTTTGCAGCTACTGTTGATTGTACTAAGGTTAGGGAGAATCCAGGGATCAGGTTGTTAGTGACGCTTCAACTTTAAAGTACTGTTGGCACATCTGAGGGGCAAATGGGAGAATGCTTTCCTGGCTTGTCCCATTTGGGAAGGAATAGGAGAGGGGCGGCCTGAGGTAGCACCCGCCAATAAGAGGGGGATACTCCTAGGGCCTGGTTCAATGTTTGGATGCAAGGGCTCCACTCAGCCTGGAGGGGTAGAGCATTTCCTGTGAAGCTAACACTTGGAAAGCTTAGTTTTTATTTCACAAATATGTGTCTCCCCTCATGGTATATCTGTCTGCTAACATGAGCCCTGGGACTTTTCCTAATGAAAAGAAAGCTTTACAGCCTCTTAAGAAACACACTTCTAGATAAGCAGTGGATCAAAGAATAAATCAGAGTAGAAATTAGACAATATTATGATCCTCATGATTATGAAATTACAACACACTAAACTTGTGAGATGCAGCTAAAGAAGTACTTAGAGGGACATTTATAGCCTTAAATGCATACTTTGTACTTCTTAATTTCCTATCATTATAGCCAGAGATGGGGTGGGGCAAAGCTTCTCCATCACTGATGATAATTAAAGGCTTGTAATCAGTCATTTTCTCAGCACAACACACTCCCTAAGTCACATGTCAATAGCTTTCAGAGAGAGTTTTGAACCCTGAGTTCAACAGAACATGACTTTAAACCAGCCTTTAAAACCAGCCTGATTTAAAATACTAATTCTATCATACAGCAATATGTTTAGATTAAGACAAAGGTGGCTCTTTAGTCATTGCTGGAACCCCAGTGTTCCTGGCTGTTCAGCCCTCACCTCACTACTACTCCCATCTGTTTACATTCACGTATAAGCAGGCAGACTTTTAACAGGACCACTCCTTGTTAGCTGTTGTGTAAACAGGCAGAGGGCACCAGCTCAAGCCAGCCAGTCTCAGCCTAAATGTCTTCCTGCAGTCTTAGTTGGAAGGGTGGCCTCAGACTTTCAGAGGCCTGTTCTTCATAGCCTATCTATAACTGGTGACCCAGCTTTGCTGACTTGGCCCTCTTGGCTCCAGTTGGCAGCAGCTTCCAGGCTTCCTGCTCCACCTTCACTATATACTCACAGGTGGCCACAGATTCTGATGATCACACCAACTGCTGGAATCACAGTGTTCGTAGGTTTCCAACCCCCACCCAGGTATCCCCTCCTGCCTGCTTCTCCTGGAAGTCAACCTCACACACCAACCCTTTGGCTAAAACTTCCAGTCCTGTTCCCTTAGCTTCCTCCTGGGGAACCAACTCTTTTGGGCTAAGACACTAGTGAAAGAGTAACAAGAAGCAAATCACCAACCAGCATGCTACCCTGCTCTGCACTGAGGGAAAATAGGAGAGGATGAGGATTTTAAACCTAAATCAGTGTTGCCCAATTGCCCTCAAAAAGCCAGTACCCATAGTGTTGATATGAGTGTTCATTGATACAGTGTTGATTTACATTAAAAATACATACACCCTTTGACTAAGCCATCCTATTTTTAGGCAGCTGTGATAGGCTGAACTACAGACCTCCAAAACTGTCCACATATTAGTACCAGGAACCTCTGAATATGTCCCTTACATGGTAAAAGGGGCTTTGCAGATGTGATTAAGTTCAGGATCTTGTGGTGGGGAGATGATCCTGGATTATCCAGGTGGGCCCAATGTAATCACAGGAGTATTTGTAAGAGTGAGGCAGGAGGATCAGCATCAGAGAGAGGAAATGTGATGACAGAAGCTGAGGCTGAAGTTTGTGGTAATTTGTTACAGCAACAGGAAACTAATAGAGCATCTAAAGAAATAATTTGTACAAAGAGGCATGTGCCAGGATGTTTATTGCAGCACTGTCTTAAGCTAAAATATATTGGTGGGACTTTCCTGGTGGCGCAGTGGTTAAGACTCCATGCTCCCAGTGCAGGGGACCTGGGTTCGATCCCTGGTCAGGGAACTAGGTCCCACATGCATGCCACAACTAAGAGTTTGCATGCCACAACTAAGGAGCCTGCCTGCCGCAACTAAGACCCGGCGCAACCAAATAAAAAATAAATACATAAATATTTAAAAAAAATATATATATATATTGGTAACAACTTTAAATGCCAATCAGTAGGGAATGATTAAATAACCTGGTACAGCCACATCGTAGAATATTATATAGCCCTTTTGTAAACTGATACAGTGGGCTCTCCAGGATATGTTAAATGAAGAAAGGAAATTGTGGGTCAGTTCCCATAGGATGACCTGCTTCCTTTATGCTTCTATGTGGGGACACACACACACACACACACACACACACACACACACACACACACATTATATCCCTCTCATTCCCTTGAAGGGTTTTCAGGACTGAGGAGGCCCTTCCTGGCTGTTTGGGCCGGCTGGTTCAATGGCAACATTGGTCTTGGAACAGCCTGTTTGGTTCTGAGGGTCCCAAAAGCTGTCGCTGTGTACAGAAGGATGAAGTGATCACCCCAGAATAGACTCAAGGCATATCTATATCATCTTCCCCATCCTTTGTTTCCTACCCACTCTCTGCACATGACTTAAAGCTTGAGGGAACCCTGGAGGCCACACACCAGACAGGTAAGGAAACAGAAGCCTAGGACCCAGCCGCTCAGAAAGCTGGTAGCCGAGCTGGGCGGCTGCCCAGTCTGCAGCCCCCTGTGACGTATTTGCCAACACGAGGGGTTCTGAGCCCCAGAACTATCCCATTTTCCGTGCTTCAGGCTCAAGTTCCCGCCCTGATTTTCTGGGCTTAATCCTCTTCCTGTGGAAATCAATAAGGACATTGTGATGGAATGATTCACGTTCAAGGTCAGGCCAGAGCAAATTGGAGGCGACATGCTGATTTTACTGCCCTCAGTTAGAGGAGAGCCAATCCTGCTCACAGACCCCTTAACCCTTTCTTCGCCACTCCTGTCGCTGTGTCAGCACCTGCCCCGCCCCGGCTTCAGCCTTCTCCTCCAGGCCTAGGTCTCCAGGGTCTGTTTGTCCATGTGTGGCCCTGCCTTTTACATCTCCCCAAGGCTCTGACCCCACAGGCCTTGGAGCGTCACGCACTTGTCGTGGTGGTTTGGGGAAGGCAGATGGCAATCACAGTACTGAATCAAACAGGAACAACTTCAAGGTGAAGGTTAAACGCTGCCTGTGTAAGTTCACTGGCCATGTCCTGCCCCAGGAAATCTCCTCAGAGCAGAGTGTCTCCTCCTTCCAATCTTCTTCTCAGAGTTCCAGGTCCCCTCTTCCCTGATTTCTTGGGTTGTCCAACATGGGGTGATGGAGGAGCAGGAGGACCAAATTCCTTTCTTTCTTTCTTTTTTTTTTTTTTCATGCACAGCAACTCAGATCTTTTCTGTGGCTGAAACATGATAATTTATTTCTCCCTCCTACTATTAAAAAAGAAAAGTAGGTGTTCCTGAGTAGCTGGAACCTTGTGTCCAAAATGATTCAGACACCCTGGCTCCTCTGTCTGGAGGGTCCACCATCTTCAGCACGAGCCTTCCAAAAGTGCCATGCTCCTCTGCAGCAAGCCAGCCCCGGAGAAGTGCAGGAAGCATGCACTGCAGGTTTTGGGGAGCAGGACTGAAAGTGGCCGGCTCTCTTCCACTTGCATCCCCTGGCCAGAACTCATGTACGTGGCCACACCTAACTGCAAAGGAGGCTGGGAAATGTAGTCCAGCTGCGTGCCTGGGAAGAAGAGGAGACGGTTCTGGTGGACAATGTCTTCTCGGTGAGGAAGCAGAGATAGTGCGGACAACGCTAAGGAGTTTGGCTGAGAAAACAGAAGAGAGATAGGGCATGAGGTCAAGGGAAGGTTTGTTTGTTTGCTGGTTTGAGGAAGGCAGTGACTTGACCATATGTCCTGGAAGGAGCCAGTGGAGAGAGAAGTAGGGTTTTGCTAGGAGAGAGATCAAGGGTCTCAGAGATACCATGGCTGGCATGAGGAGGGACAGTGATGGATAAAGGTGCCTCTGTCTGGATAGACCCTGCCCTAGATCTCTATTCATCTCTGTCTCCCCAGTGTCTAACACAGGGCACTGAAAACTGAGAATGAACATGCCTTTATTTTTTTTAATTAAAAAAATTTTTTTAGAACATGCCTTTAAACATGAAAGCGAGGGGGCCCAGGCAGCAAGCAGTTAAAGGGTATGGGGTGGGCAGAGTGGGGGCCAGGTGCCCCCCACATACCGTGGCAGTGCCAGTTAATCCCCTGCAGCAGGCAGGAAGCCTGCGCAGCTGTCTTTCCCAAGCTGGAACTGTACCCCAACCCGGCCCTTTGCCCAGAGGTGCTGGCAACCCAGGGACTGGGGTGGGGTTCGGGGGGAAGATGGGTGGGCAACATGGAGGGTAACTGGTCCAGCCCCTGCACCCCTGGAGAACTTGTTCTCCAGAGCCGAGCATTCTCTAGGCTTGCTGCTCAGCCTGCACTCACCATGAAGCCCCACCTCCCTCTGGGCCAGTGTCGTCCCCAGGCAGCTCAAACCCAAACTCAGTCCCTGTTCCTCCTGCACTGTGTCTGTTCCTGCCTCTGCATGGCCTGTGGCCTGTGCCTCACCTGGAATGTCCTTTTCCTCCCTCTCCCTAGGCAGTTCTTGCCTACCCTTTAGACCAGCCCTGGCTCCCACCCTCACTGCAAAACCCCAGCCCACAGGATCCTTCTCTTTGGCCGTTAGCACCGTCCTCCACCCCCAGCCCTACGTTCTGCCTCTCTGGGGTGTCCCATGCCAGCCTGGGTCTACGCTGTGCTCAGGGAAGCAGGATACAGGCCAGGCTCCAGCACTCACTCATTATTCACCCATATCTCACTGACAACCCAGGAGGAAACTAAGGCTCAGAGAAGTTAAGCAACTGCACAGCTAGAGAGTGAGGGAGTCAGGACTTGAGCCCAAGCTTGCTTAACTCCAGAGCCCACACTCATACTTTCCTTTTCCACCCAGGAGGAGCAGGAACATGAAGGGGATTGCTGGGTGCCTGGTGGCTAGTATTCTGGCCCCTTCTCCTCTAGTAGCCCAGAGGGGACAGTGGAAAGAGGGCTCTAGTCTCTCTTCAGCTAGTTACCAGTTATAGGAACATTGGCACATTTCAAGCTTCAGTCCCTCATTGTGAAGAGGGGTGACAGGTTCTGCATCTTAGGGTTGGCATGAGGGTCAAATGAGATCATGGATGGGAACGGGCTGGACAACTGCAGAGGCTGTGGCTGTGTGTGAGGCTGCCTGGCTGAGCCAGCTGTGCCCAGGACAGGAGAAAAGAAGGGGCCAAGAGTCCAACCCAGCCCCAGCCCACCCTTCACGCAGGGGCTCTGGGGCTCACTGCTAAGCCTCTGCCTCTGCTGGGCCCCAGACCACTGTGCATCCAGCCTCCATTCTACCTGAACCCGACCACCATTTCCAGATTGTTGGAGCTGAAGACGGAGCAGGATGCAGCGAAGAGCCTGGATTATGGGCTCAGGCTCTGTCTCTGAACAGCTGTGTGATTTATTCTCTCCAAATCTCAGTTTCCTCGTCACTAAAATGGGAGAATCTGGCAAAGTGATGGTGAGAATGTTTATCGATAAAGCCCCTGGCAGATAGTAGACGTTTAATGAATGGAGCTACTGTTACCACTACGGACAGAACCTTAAAAATCATCTTCAAATTCCACATTTTCAGGAGCAGGAAATAGATCCTAGAGAGACAGTGACCTACCCAAGCCCTCACTGCCAAGTGAGCAGCAGTGGAGGAAGCAGCAGACTCCAAACCCAGTGCTCCTTTCATTGCATCCTCCAGGGAGTCTTCCCTGAGCTCCAACCCAGGCCGGGCCTCACTGCTCTGCCCTCATGGTCTCCACTGTCTGAGTCACCTGCTGAGCCTTCCACAAGATTTGTCTCCTTCTGGGACAGGACCCGAGCCTCTTACTCCTGCTCTAGCCTCCCCAGCAGTAACTGTCACAAGGCTGGGTCCTCTGCAAGGTGTTCAGGTCCAACCAGGGACATTCCTGGGACTTGGCTGAGCTGGGTGACATCAGTTCCCAGGATGGAGGGGAGAGAGAAGTAAGAGAGGGAAGGGTTAAAGGCTTGGCAGCTGGGGAGGGCAGCCTGCAGACGGCCCAGCCCAGCACTGGGAGGCCTGCACCATTCCATTCCTTTGCAGATCAGTTACACCCAGCTGTCTCCCTCCCCACCGCCAGTGCCCCTCGGATTAGGCGGGAAAGGATCCCCGGCCTGCAGCCTGCACACGGCCCATGGGGAACAGCGCCTGCAGCCCACGCCTCTGCGACAGCTGCTGAGTGTCAGGCAAGAACATAGATCAGCAGGATCCTGGCAGAGATGCCCCCAGCCCGGGCCCTGCCCCCAACATGTGCAGGAGGGGCCGCCTGAGGAGGAAGGGGGTCTGTAAGGGATTTGGGAGGTACAGGGAAGGGACTGCTCCCAAAAATATCTCCTCTGCCCATATGTCACTGTGCCTCAAATTCCACCATTAGACATCTTAGAAACTTTGGGTCTTCCAAAGACACCAGTTAAAAACTACATTCCATGGAGTAGCTGGCATTCTTATGCACTGCTTGATGGAAATATCTTGATAAATTTTATGAAAATTTTATTAGACAAAGTATGAAGTCCTTCAAAAATGTCTATTCCTTTGTCTCAGTGTTTCCACTGAGACTTTAACTTAAAGAAGAATTTAACTTAAATAGTTTATAATGTGGAAAAAATATTGTGGGCTGTAGTTTCGAGATTAAAAAAGCCATATGAAACATCAAAGAAAAGTTTTAAACTAGAAAATTCTGTACCTGTATTGAAAAACAGGAAACAATTCCATCGATAGTCCAGATATATGAAATTTCTGGAAGCTATGAAGCAAATGGGGGATAGCACAGTGTATAGGTTGGACAGACTGCCTGGGTTCCAATCATGGTTGCTTCACTTACTAGTTCTGTGACTTTGGCAAGTTACTGAACCTCTCTGAACTTCAGCTTCCTCAACTGTAAAATTGGAATAATAATTAAAATAGTTGTGAGAATTATGCAAAGGTTAAAAGAGTTCATATGTGGGAGACATCTTTGTGATCCTTTCATAAGAAGAACCAGTGTCACCCAATGAATGAATGGTTGTGGTATGTCTCTCCCCACCTCCCACCTACATGGTTGCTGAGGAACCCCACAGGGTACCAAATCTAATTAATCTTGACTTTTATTATAAATATTATCAGTCAATTAAAACTCACTGGCTATTTGAAAATGATGGATGACCCAAAAATAGTGTCCAAGTTGAGATGGCAGGGGAAATTTCCCTCAATGAAATACCATTAATTCGAGAAACAGGAAGAACATGAATATTATTCTCATTAACATTCCCGGGATGATTCATATCAGGATATTTAAGTATCCATAAAATAGGAGGCTTATATGTAAAAGCATAGTCAAAAAACAAAAGAGAGTTTTTAGAAATTGAAAACATACATGACCTCATAACAGAGTACTCTGCAAATTGCAGACTTAACCCTGCAATTATAAGCAACTGGAAAATTGGACAAAATACATGAAATACGTGTCTTCAGACATTGGACAACAGGCAGTGCAGGGCTGGGACCCCCAAGGCAAGGGAAACAAATGAAGTGAGTCTTACTAAAAATCTCCAACTATCTGCCTGAAGGCATTTTCTGGAACAAAGTGCAGATAGGGGGAAGCCCAGAAGAGCATGGTGGTCTCACTGAGTTGAGGAGACAGAGATCAAATTCAGAAAGTCTGAAGCAACTGGAATTTGTGTAGCAGACTACCAAAGCAGAGGGAACTATGTAGAGAAAGAGCTCCAGAAACCTGTGTAGATTACTTCTGTTGCCGAATACTAAGTGCACAGGTGTAGGGTGGACATTCATAAGGCTGGACAAAGAACTACTAATTGTCAACTGAGCAGTTCCTGTAGCTTACACAGGGCTGGGAGACATTCAAGTGCTTACCAGTCAGAGTGGAGAGACCTCACTGAACATCAGCACACTTAATTGAGTCTCCAGAAAAGGTCATACCTTAGAAATAGGACTGGATAAATAGAAATAGGAATAGGTAAACACTAACCCTAGGGTAAATCCTATCCTAAACCTACCCTAATTAAGCTTTGAAACAAACCTCAAATTGACCATGCTGTTACACAACTAACTTAACTATAAGACCCAACAAAGTCTAAATATTCTTTAGAAAAAACCCTAGATACTCAACAACATAATAATGTCTAGAATTCAATAAAAAATTACTAGGCATGCAAAGAGGCTTGAAAAATTTGACTCATGACAATGAGAACAATCAGTCCAATGGAAACAGACATAGAAATGACAAAGATGATGATAATAGCAAATAAGGACTTAAAATTAGCTATTATAAATATGCTCAAGAAGCAGAGAAAAATATGAACATAGTGAGGAAAGAAATGGAAGATATAAATAAAGAAAATGGAACTTCTAGAGGTGAAAACACAAAATTTTTAATGAAAATGGGATTAAGAATAGATTAGAGACTTCAGAAGAAAAGATCAGTGAACTTGAGGACATAATAAGAGAAACTAACCTAAATGAATTACAGGCTGAAAAAAATGAATAGCACCTCAGTGACCTATAAAATAATATGAAGAGATTTTTAAAATCCGTGTAATTTAAGGCCCAGAAGGAGAGAAGAAGGGAAAGAAAAAAGTGATCTTAAGAAATAATGGCTGTGTGCTTCCCTGGTGGCGCAGTGGTTGAGAATCTGCCTGCCAATGCAGGGGACACCGGTTCGAGTCCTGGTCTGGGAAGATCCCACGTGCCGCGGAGCAGCTGGGCCCGTGAGCCACAATTACTGAGCCTGCGCGTCTGGAGCCTGTGCTCCACAACAAGAGAGGCCGTGATAGTGAGAGGCCCGTGCACCACGATGAAGAGTGGCCCCCGCTTGCCGCAACTAGAGAAAGCCCTCACACAGAAACGAAGACCCAACACAGCCATAAATAAATAAATAAACAAATACTTAAAAAAAAAATGACTCCCTTCTTAAAAAAAACAAAAAACAAAGAAATAATGGCTGAATCCAGAGTATATAGAGAACTCCTACAACTCAACAACTAAAAAACAAACAACACAATTTTTAAAAGGGCAAAGGACTTGAACAGACATTTCTCCAAAGACTATATCCAAATGGCTAATTAGCACAAGAAAAGATGCTCACCATCAATAATCATTAGGGAAATGAGACTCAAAAGCACAATGAGACACAACTTCACACTCATCAGTGTAGCTACTGTTCAAAAAAAGTAACAAGTGTTGGTGAGGATGCAGAGAAACTTGAACACTTGTGCACTACTGGTGGGCATGTAAAATTGTACAGCCACTATGGAAAACAAAGTTTTCCCTTAAAATTAAAAATGGAATTAACATATGATGCAGAAATTCCACTTCTGGGTATATATTTAAAAGATTTGATAGTAGGGACACAAACAGATATTTGTACACTCATGTTTATAGCAGTATTATTCACAATAACCAAAACGCAGAATCAACCCAATTGTCCATTGATGGATGAATGGATAAACACTCAATGTTTATACATACAATGGAATATTATTCAGCCTCAAAAAGGAAGAAAAGTCTAACACTTGCTAAGGATGAGCCTTGAAGGCATTATGCTAAATGAAATAAGCCAGTCACAAAAGGACAAATACTGTATGATTCCACTTACATGGTATTTAGAGTAGCTTAGCTTTGTGGTTAGCCAATGAATTGGACAGAAGTTATGCTTAAACACCTCAAAATCGGGAATTCCCTGGTGGCACAGTGGTTAAGAATCTGCCTGCCAATGCAGGGGACACGGGTTCAAGCCCTCCCCAGGAAGATTCCACATGCCATGGAGCAACTAAGCCTGTGCCCCACAACTACTGAAGCCTGCGCACCTAGAGCCCATGCTCCACAACAAAAGAAGCCACTGCAATGAGAAGCCCACGCACTGCAACAAAGAGTAACCCCCGCTCGCCACAACTAGAGAAAGCCCATGCGCAGCAACGAAGACGCCACACAGCCAAAAATAAATAAATAAATTATATTAAAAAACACCAGGGGCTTCCCTGGTGGCGCAGTGGTTGAGAATCTGCTTGCTAATGCAGGGGACACGGGTTCAAGCCCTGGTCTGGGAAGATCCCACATGCCGCAGAGCAACTGGACCCGTGAGCCACAACTGCTGAGCCTGCGCGTCTGGAGCCTGTGCCCCACAACAGGAGGGGCCACGATAGTGAGAGGCCCATGCACCGCGATGAAGAGTGGCCCCCGCTTGCCGCAACTAGAGAAAGCCCTCGCATGAAACGAAGACCCAACTAAAAATGGCACAACTAAACACAACTAAAAATAAATAAATAAAGTAGCTAAAAAAAAAAAAGAAAGAAATATTGTTTAAAAAAAAAACAAAAACCAAAAAACAAACAAAAATACCTCAAAATCCACAAGGCCCTGTACTCTGCTTATCAACCTATGTGTGGGTTGACAAGTGCACTCAAATTTTCAGTCATGGTACTGACATAAGGATAACACATAGATCAATGGAATAGAATTGAAAGCCCAGAAATAAACCCATACATTTATGGTCATTTAATTTTTGACAAGGGTGCCAAGACAATTCAATGAAGAAAGAATAATCTTTTCAACAAATGGTGCTGGAACAACTCATGCAAAAAGTGAAGTTGGACCCATTCCTTATGCTATACACAAAGATTAACTCCAGATGGATTATAGAACTAAATGTAAGCGGTAAAACAATAAAACCCTTAGAAGAAAATATAGGAGTAAATTTCCATGACCTTGGGTTAAGTAAAGCATTCTTAGATGTGACATAAAAAGCTCAAGAGACAAAAGATACTTTGAATTTCATCAAAATGAAAATTTTATGCTTCAAAAGACAACATCAAAAAAGTAAAAAAACAAACAAACAAAACTTCACAGATGGGAGAAAATATTTGCAAACTTTATGTCTGATAAGGGACTTGTATCCATAATAAATAAAGAACTCTTACAAATCAACAGTAAACAAGAAAAACAGCAACAACAAATTCCAGAAAATGCAGTTTTTAAAATGGGCAGAAAATTTGAATAGACGTTTCTCCAAAGAATATGTATAAATGTTCAATAAGCACATGAAAACATGGTCATTAGCCATCAGGGAAATGCAAATAAAATGCATAATGAGATACCACTTTGCATCCACTAGAACAGCTGTGATCAAAAAGTCTTATTGCTCTTATAACAGGTGTTGGAGAGGTTGTGAACAAACTGAAATCCTCATACATTGCTAGCAGGAATGTAAAATGATGCAGCTATCTTGAAAAACAGTCTAGTAGTTTCTCAAAATTTTAATCATATGGTTTCCATATGACCCAACAATTCCATACCTAGGTATAAACCCAAATGAACTGAAAATATATGTCACGCAGAAAATGTTCAACAGTGTTCACGGCAGCATTATATTTAATAGTGAAAAAGTGGAAAAACCCAAATGTCTATCATCTGATGAGTGAATAAATATAATTTCGCACAACGGAATATTATTCAGTCATAAAAATAAATGCCATACCAATAAATGCTACAACATGTATGAATTTTGAAAATAGTATGCTAAGTGAAAGAAGTCAGTCACAAAAGACCATGTACTGTAATTCTATTTATATGACTTGTCCATATACAAAAATCTATAGGAATAGAAAGTAGATTTGAGGTTTCTTAGGGCTGGAGGGTGTTGAGGGACATGAGGAGTGACTGCTAATGTATACAGGGCCTTTTTGGGGGTGATGAAAATGTTCTACAATTGATTATGGTGATGGTTGCACAACTCTGTGAAGGAAATAAAAGAACATTTATTGATACACTTTAAAGGAGTGAATTGTATGGTATGTGAATTATATCTAGATAAAGTTGATATATATATATATTTGGATACATAAGCAATGATTGTCAGACCAGATAAGAAAAGCAAGAACTAACTATATGCTGACTCCAAGAGGCAACTTTTAGATTCAAAAAGGCAAATAATTTGAAAGAAAAGAATGGAAATTTGTATATTCTGTAAATGGTAACCATGATAGAGTTGGAAAGGCTATATTAACATCAGACAAAATAGACTTTAAGAAAATAAATATTCTTAGAGACAAAGAAGAATGTTTCATAAAGATAAAATGCTGAATACATTAGGAAGGTACAACAATTATACATGTAGAAGCATTTTACAACAGATGCCCAAAATGCATGAACAAAACCTGACATAACTGAAAGGAGAAATAGACAATTCAACAAATATAGTTTAAAATGTTAATATCCTTCCCTCAGAAATTGATAGAAAAATTAGACAGAAAATCAGCAATAAGAGCACTTGAACAACACTGTCAACCAACTTGACCTAAATGATGTATATAGATCATTCCATGAACAATGGTGAAATAAACAATTTTCAAGCTCAAATGGGCCATTCCCCAGGAAAGACTATATGTTATATTATTAAATGAACCTCAATAAATTTAAAAGGAATATAGTCATACAGAACATTTCTCCAGTCACCATGGAATCATGTCAGAAATCAACCAAAGAAAAAATCTGGGAAATCTCAAAATACATGGAAATTAAACAACATACTTCTAAATAAACAAACGAAAAATCTCAAGTGAAACTGAAAATATCTTGAATGGAATGAAAATGAAAACAAAATATATTTTTAAATTATGGGATGCAGTTAAAGTAGTCCTTAGAGGAAAATGTATAGTTTTAAACATATATTAGAAAGAAAGAAAGCTTCAAAGTCAATAATCTGAGTTTTTACGTCCAGAGGCCATAAAATGAAGCCTGAATCAAACTCCAAGTAAGCAGAAGGACATTTATAATAAAAACCAGAGCAGAAACCAATGAAATAGGAAAAAGAAAAACAATGGCAAAAGCAAATAAAGCCAGAAATTAATTCTTTGATGAGATCAACAAAACTGATGAACTTTAGCCAAATTGACCAAGAACAGAAAAGAGGAGACACAAATTACCAAAATCAGGAATAAATGAAAGCAGGAACATCACAATAGATGCTACAGAATTATAAGGGAGTATTATGAATAACTTTATGCCAACAAATTAGAAAAGTTAAATAAAGTTTAAAAAATTTGGGACTTCCCTGGTGGGGCAGTGTTTGGGAGTCCGCCTGCCAATGCAGGGGACACGGGTTCGAGCCCTGGTCTGGGAAGATCCCACATGCGGCGGAGCAACTAAGCCCCTGTGCCACAACTACTGAGCTTGCGCTCTAGAGCCTGTGAGCCACAACTACTGAGCCAGCATGCCACAACTACTGAAGCCTGTGCACCTAGAGCCCGTGCTCCACAACAAAGAAAAGCCACCTCAATGAGAAGCCCACGCACGGCAACGAAGAGTAGCCCCCGCTCGCCGCAACTAGAGAAAGCCCGCGCGCAACAACAAAGACCCAATGCAGCCAAAAATAAATAAATAAATAAATAAATTTATTGGGGGGGGGGAAAAAGGTTAAGCACAGACGATCCTTGATCAGTTTGCTTGATCAAGAACGTTTGTTCTTTCCCTTCCATCCAAACTCCCCAACCCACAGTTTATGCACCTTTCAATGCCTCAGCGATCTTCCAACACCCTTGACATACAGTCTACATCACTAGCCAGCACATGTGTGTGCACCTACCCACATACACATGCAAAAAAAGCTGCCACACACAATGCTACGCTTCTTGCGGGCAGCACCTTCTGGTATGTTAAAATCCATTGGATTTTGAAAAATTCTCATTGCATCCACTCAACTGACTTCTAATTGGTAGTAACCTGTAGTTTGAAAAGCACCACCAGAGCCAGAATAAAAGCACGTCAATTTATCTTCACCAACTTTTTAAAGTTCAAGTTACCCTGCAGGGACTGACCTGGGTTTTCAGGTTGCTTTACATACTCAGGAGAAGGAAAAGGTTTTAGACAAACATACACAAGTTGAAAAAAGGAAGCCCTAATCCCTCAGAGTGGATTGACAGATTCCCGCCACTGTCCAGAGGCCTGAGGTTCAGGGCCGGAATGTTGAGCCATCCATGGAAGTTTTTAGCAGCTCCTGAGTTTTGATTTCAAAACCAACCATGTGTTTGATTCCAAAATAATTCACTCCAGGGAGATCAAATTCACTGAAAGTTGCCTTCCTTCAGGACTTGGTTTTAGACGTCATTTAGGGACGAGGAGGAGGAAAAGGAAGTGTGTGGATCCGACTGCAGGAGCTAACAGCAAAAAACAACAATTCTGTGAGTGGAAGGAGAAGGGATGGCTGAGTACAAGCCTCCATGTGAGAGGGTTTCAGATGCAGCCAGGGGTGTGGGGAACAGGGGCTGAGCACAAAGGTTAAGTAACCTAGACTAGGGGTGCAAAGAGCAGACCTGGATCTGAGGATGCACAGAGCCAGGGCACGTTATGACTTTTAAGGGGGGATACTGTTCAACATATTAACTATTCTCCCTTCCGTCCATTGTACTATCTTCCATCCTAAGGCTCCTCGGGGAATTTGATTAAATTAAACACACAGACAACATGATAACAGACGGTGACCAATAAGAAAGAAAACGTTAAGCATATACTTCCATAGGACCCAGAAATTCCACCTCTAGGTAGATACAGAAGAAAAATGGAAATTTGTGTACCCTAAAGACTTGTAGGTACAAGTTCATAGCAGCATTATGTATAATGACCCCACACTGGAAACAACACAAATGTCTATTAACAGGTGAATTAATAAACAAATGGCATGCACATAAAATAGACTACTACTCAAGAATAAAAAAAGAAATGAACTATTAATACATACAAAAACACGGATGAACCTCAAAAACACAGTGCTAAGTGTGAAATGCCAACTACAAAGAACTACATATTGTGATTCCATTTATATGAAAAGGCGAAAATACAGAGACAGAAATCAGATCAGTGTTACCTGATTCTTGGGATGAGAGTGGAATTGATCGTAAATGGACAGGAGGAAACTTTTAAAGTAATGGAATTATTCTGAAACTGATTGTAGTGATGGTTACAGAACTGTATAAACTGTATAAACTGCATCATACTTAATAATGAAAGACTAGATGCTTTCTTCCTAAATTTGAGAACAAAGGAAAGATATCTGTTCTCACCACTTCTATTCAGACTTGCACTGGAAGTTCTATCCACTGAAGTAATGCCAGAAAAAGAAATAAAAGGTAGAAACAAACTCACAGAGAGAACAAATTAGTGGTTACCAGTGGGGAGAGAGACAGGAGGGAGAGGAAATATAGAGGTGAGTATAAAAGAAAAAAGGGTTATTATGGGATTATATGAAATCATGTGTGTGAAACTTTTTTTTTTTTTTTTAAATTTATTTTTGGCTGTGTTGAGTCTTCGTTTCTGTGTTTGGGCTTTCTCCAGTTGCGGTGAGCGGGGGCTACTCTTCATCGCAGTGCATGGGCCTCTCACTATTGCGGCCTCTCTTGTTGCGGAGCACAGGCTCCAGACGCACAGGCTCAGTAATTGTGGCTGACGGGCCCAGCTGCTCCGCGGCATGTGGGATCTTCCCAGACCAGGGCTCGAACCCGTGTCCCCTGCATTGGCAGGTGGATTCTTAACCACTGCGCCACCAGGGAAGCCCTGTGTGAAACTTTTGAAAATTGTAAAGCACTATAGAATTGAAAGAATCTTTCATTCAATAAAAATTTTTTAACATTAAAAAATAAAAATATAATTTAAGAGGGCTTCCCTGGTGGCGCAGTGGTTGAGAATCTGCCTGCCAATGCAGGGGACACGGGTTCGAGCCCTGGTCTGGGAAGATCCCACATGCCGCGGAGCAACTGGGCCCGTGAGCCACAATTACTGAGCCTGCGCGTCTGGAGCTTGTGCTCGGCAATAAGAGAGGCCGCGACAGTGAGAGGCCCGCGCACCATGATGATGAGTGGCCCCCGCTCGCCGCAACTAGAGAAAGCCCTCGCACAGAAACGAAGACCCAACACAGCCAAAAATAAATATAAATAAATAAATAAATAAAAATTAAAAATATATATATAATTTAAGAAAATTTTAAAAGAAATAAAAGTTATACAGATTGGAAAGGAAAAAATAAAACTGTCTCTATTTACAGATGACATAATTGTCTCTGCAGAGAATCCCAAAGAATCAACCAAGAAGTGATAGAACTAATAAGTGAGTTTAGCAAAGTTGTAGGATGCAAGGTCAACGTATAAGGAATTTGAAATTACAATTTAAAACAAATACTGCATCAGCTGGGACCAGCATAGACTGAGTGGCTTAAATAACAGAAATTTATTTTCTCATGGTTCTGGAAGTTGGGAAGCCCAAGATCAAGGTGCAGGATGATTTGGTTCTCCATTCTCCTGCATTGTTACTAATCTTTGTCCTGGGCAACCACTGAAGGTTGATGGAGAAGAGGCTGCCAGTGAGTATGAACCACCCTTTTGTTTGCAGCTCCCACAATTTCTATACTTCCACATTAACCCACGTTTGGCCTTTAACAGTTTAAAATTTTTATCTCCTGAAATAAGTCAGACAGAGAAGACCAAATACTATATAATCTTACTTAGGTACATAGATGTAGAGAACAGATGGGCGGTTGCCAGGGGTGGGGGGATGGGGATGGGGGAAATGAGTGAAGGGAGTGAAAAGGTACAAATTTCCAGTTATAAAATAAATGTCATGGGGACTATAGTTAATAATACTGTATTGCATATTTGAAAGTGACTAAGAGTAAATCTTAAAAGTTCTCATCAAAAGAAAAAAAAATCTTTTGCAACTATATATGGTGAAGATATTAACAAGACCTACTATGGTGATCATTTCACAATATATACAAATATTGAATCATTGGGTTGTACACCTGAAACGGATATAGTGTTATATGTCAATTATACCTCAATAAAAAATAAAATCATTTCGGGGCTTCCCTGGTGACGCAGTGGTTAAGAATCCGCCTGCCAATGCAGGGGACACGGGTTTGAGCCCTGGTCCGCGAAGATCCTACACGCCGCGGAGCAACAAAGCCCGTGCGCTACAACTACTGAAGCCCGCGCACCTAGAGCCCCTGCTCCACAACAAGAGACGCCACCGCAATGAGAAGCCCCGCGCACCGCAACAAAGAGTAGCCCCCGCTCGCCGCAACCAGAGAAAAGCCCACGCGCAGCAACGAAGACCCAACGCAGCCACAAATAAAAAAATAAATAAAATAAAATATATTTATTTTAAAAATTAAAAATAAATAAAATAAAATCATTTGATGTATCAAAAAAGTTTATCTCTATTCTTTTTACCTCTTTCTCTGGCACCTAGATCTCTTCTTCTCGTACTCTACCATAGGTAAGCAAATGCTCACTATCTGCCTCTGCTTGGAGACCACTGTCTTTCCTTAGATTTCAGACTGCTTCATTACCCTGAAACTTCCACTCTGGTTGGGTTATTAGTTATCTACTGCTACATAGCAGATTATCCCCTAAACGAAGCAGCTTAAAGCAATGCACAATTATTATCTCATGTTTCCATGTCTCAGGAATATGAGAGTGGCTTAATGGGGTTGTTCTGGTTCAGGGTCTCTTATGAGGTTGCCGTCAAGCGGTCAGCCAGGGCTATAGACAGCTTAAGACTTGAACAGAGCTGAAGACCTTTTCCCAGCTCATGCCTACGGTTGTCAGCAGGCCTCAGTTCATTGCTGGCTGTTGGTCAGAGACTTCAGTCCCCTGCTACGTGGGTCTTTCCATAGGGCTGCTCACAGCATGGCAGCTCACTTCCTGCAGAGCAAGTGATGAGAGAGAGAGGGAATGAGAGGGAGAGAAAGAGAGAACCCAAGACAGAAAACTGTATTCTTTTATAACCTAGTCTTGGAAGTGGCATATCATCACTTCTGCAGCACTGTATGGCTTACACAGACTGACCCTGGTACAATATGAAAGGCAATTACACGAAGGTGTAAATACCAGGAAGTAAGGGGTCACTGGGGGCCATCTTGGAAGGTGGCCACTACAGACAGGTTCAAGAAATATGGTTTTGTAGTTTATGCAGCTTTTTCTTTTTGTTGGTGCAGGAACAGTGAGTGACTCTCTTTCCAGCTTTCTACATCCCAGGCAAAAGCAGAAGCCTTGAGTCTCTCTATATTTAAACTCGTATCTTACGCTTTTCACCTCTTTGTCTTATTGCTCTGTATTTTGGGAGAATTCCTTGGCATTATTTTTCAGTTCACTGATTCTGTCTTGGGTATGCCCATCAGGCTTTCCATTATTTTTCTCTCACCAATCAGGTTGCTATTTCCGAGAAATAAAAAACCTGAGTGGTTTTTTTAAAAAAAATCTATTTGAATGTACTACATAGGCTCACTTATGCAGGTTCTTGGTAACTGCTGGTGGTCCAGGGATGGGCATGTGACCCGAAGTTGCTCAATTAGACTTAAGAAAAAGACTTACCTTCTACAGTTGAGGAGAGATTACTTTCCTCTTTCCCATTAAATTAAATAAAGGGGTAAAAATTCCTCTTTTCTGCTGTCAGCTACCTCACAACTAGGAAACAACTATCTTATGACATGGAGTAAAGCAAAGCTGAGAGTCAGAAAGACCCTGAGTCCTTGATGACATGGTTGAGCTGCTGAATCAACCAATCGTGAGGCCCACTTTATCTCTGAACTTCTTGTTAGTGAGTTACTAGATGCTCTTATTGTTTGATCCAGTTTGAGCTGGGTTTTCCTGTAACCAGATCCATCCTGTACCCATATAATCAGTCTTCCATTACTGAATGAATCCCTACTTCATGCAAACATAAAGAGAAAGACTCACACAGGCAAGAACCTAATAAGAATGGGCTCCCATTAATGTAAATTGGTGCTGCCACTGTGGGAAACGGTATGGAGTTTCCTTAAAAAACTGAAGCTAGAGTTGCCATATCATCCAGCAACCCCACTCCTGGGCATATATCCAGAGAAAACTCTAATTTGAAAAGATACATGCACCCCAATGTTCATAGCAGGACTATTTACAATAGCCAAGACATGGAAACAACCTAAATGTCCATCAACAGATGAATGGGTAAAGAAGATGTGGTACATATATACAGTGGAATACTACTCGGCCATAAAAAAGAATGAAACAATGCCATTTGCAGCAACATGGACAGATCTAGAGATTACCATACTAAGTCAGAAATAAAAGACAAATATCATATGCTATCACTTATATGTGGAATCTAAAATATGATACAAATGAACTTATTTACAAAACAGAAACAGACTCACGGACATAGAAAACGAACTTATGGTTACCAAAGAGGAAAGTGGGGGGATAAATTAGGAGCTTGGGATTAGCAGATTCACACTACTATATATAAAATAGATAAACAAGGTCTTACTGTATAGCACAGGGAACTATATTCAATATCCTGTAATAAACCATAATGGAAAAGAATATCAAAAATAATATATATATATCTGAATTACTTTGCTGTACACCAGAAACTAATACACCAGTGTACATCAACTATACTTCAATTAAAAAAATAAAAAGAATAGACTCCCATTAACCTTGCCTTTTATCCTTAGTCAGTTATCCTCCCCTCACTCCCCCGCCTCTTATAAACTGGTCCTTGACTTTGTCTCCCACCCACTCCTCATCTCCAGTCTGTGGAATTCAGAGCTGTCATGAAACACCTTCAGGACAACACTGGCCCCCACTGACTATGAAGCCAATTCAGCCCTTGACTTATGAAAGTAAAGCATCTTTGATGTCTGTTGTAGGGCTCCACACTAGGCAGACTCATAAGTGAGAGCCTCACTGCCCGTTCTCATCCTGGCCCCGTGTGATCTCTCTCCTCTCTCTGGACCCTCGCATTCCTCTACGTACAGTAATTGGGCTGGACCTCATGTCTCAAGGTCTCTCCCAGCTCTGACATTCTAGGATTTCTGCGCTCTGAGATATGTTAAACTCTACCTATCCTGGTTAGCCCAGTACCCCATTTTGCATTTAGCACACAGCCATTCAGCGCTGGTCTCCTGCACTATATGACAAACATGGAGGGAGGAAGATAGAAGCCCAGGTTCCCAAAGCCCCTGGCTCATGGTCCTGGAAGCCCCTGACTTCAGGCAGCTGATAACAGGGCAGGCTTTGCCAGGATTCGCTCCCTGACGTCAAGAGGGTTGTCCCTAGTCTATAGAGACACCCAGGAGAGGAATAGATGTGCCAGGAAATGATTTCTAGGGATGTGGGATGAGAAAAGGCAAGACTATGGTGATAGATGGACACTTGGGAGATGGGAAGGAGAGGATTAGAGATCCCAAGGGAGCAGAGCTGATCACCCAAGAGATCTCTGGTCTCTCCCCATCACCTGGGAGCTCTGTTGGCCCATTTCCTCCCCCAGCCCCTCCCCAGCAGCTACATCAGCATCCCCTCCCTCCCGATACTGAGCCTTGCTCCAATATCAAAGCTTTCTCCAGCCCCAGCTGGGTTGGGAGACCGAGGAAGGGAGAAGGCATAATTTTTAGTCCTGTTTTGGGGAGGGGATATAAAGAAGGGGCTGGGTGGAAGAGGGAAAAGAAGTGGAGCCTTTTGAAGTGAAAGCCGGGCCAAGCTCATCAGAGATTAACGTAAGAAAAGCCCCGCTCATCTGATAGGGCCCAGATGGTGGGCAGACTTGCCGAGCTCGCTGACAGATCCTGATGGTCCACAGCCTGCCTCCCACTTCTCACCCTCATCTTGGAGAAAGAGATGCAGGCTCACCCCCTCAGGAACCTTGGGGCTACCCCAGGGCTGGCTCCAGACCAGCTGGGGAGCCAGAGCTCTACCTAGTGGCTCTTCATTCCAGCTGCCCTTACACAAGGGCACGCGCATGACCACAGACACCCGCGCACACAGAAAGGGGAAGAGAACAGACATCTGACCCAGGCTCTGTCCTCCATGGGAAGCCTGGCCCAGAGGAGAAAGGTCCCAAAGAAGACTCTGCCCTTGTTCTCTAGCTGGAAGTTGGTGGAAAGAAGGTTGTGACCACCATCCCAGCTTCAAACCCTCCCTCCATCTGCTCCCAGGCCCAGTCACTGCCCCGCCTCTTTCCTTCTCTTTCTAGCCAAGCTCCTCAGAAGAGCTGTCTGCATTCCTGGTCCCGCACTTCCTCACTCCCCACTCGCTCAGCTCCTTGCTGTCTGGATTCCACTCTCCGCATCCCATGGAAACTATTCTCTTCCGACCACTTCACTGCCAAATTAAAGGGACACGTCACGTCTCAGTCCTCAACGGTCTGGACCTCTCAACATTGTAAGACAAATTGGCAGCTCCCTCCTTCTCAAGCCTCCCTCTCTTTCCAGAGGAGCTCTCCTAGTTTCCTGACTGTCCCTTGTCTGTCTTCTTCATTGGCTTTTCTCCTTTTGCCTTTCCAGTGCCTTCCTTTCCCTTCCATTAGAGGTGGGGGCTCCTCTTGGCACTGTCCTCAGTTCCCTTCTCTCAAGACACTCTCCCTGACATGTCTTCTCCTCCAAAGCCGTTAAACACCTTTCTTGGCCTTCTCCAAACCCTCTTTCAAAAACGACACTGGATCGTCACTCTATTGCTATTGTATTGGACCCCCGCCCCTACCCCCATTCATGGGATGCAGCTGACACCGCTTACCCTGGCATTCAAGGCCCTACATATTTGCCTCTAGTTTACTGTCCTGATTGATATCTTACCTCTCTTGCATACCCGTTATGCAATTCCCATGCACGCTACAATCTAGCCACAGGGATGTACTGCTCCTTCTATGCGTTGGTTCACACTGCTTGAAATTACTTTCCAGCTTTTCATCTGGAAAACCCAGATGCCACCTCCTCCAGGAAGACTTCCCTATTTTCCCAAGAAAAATTACTCTCTGCTATGAGCTCTCATGGCATCTTTCACATGCCCCTAATGCAGTATTTACTTTGGTTTCTATTTCACCTCTTAGATTTCTCCTTCCTTGGCTAAACTGTGAGCTCCTTGAGAGCAGAAACAATGTTTGCGTCATCTTCATATAGCCATTCTGCAGCCCAGGGCTTAATGGGTGATGAAAAACGATTTGATATTTGACTAAATGATTCTATATCAGGTATTGTGGCTGCCTTCTTGAAACTAAGTCAACATTAGATTTCACTGTGCTGAATGTAGGATCCTGAGGACCAGTATGGCTGCCCCTGGATAGAGCATAGGCAGAGCAATTATTTCCACACTGGGTGTTTTCACTGGCATAAGCAATACTATGGTGAACATCTTTGTACATAAAGCTATTTCTGTATTTTGGATTCTTTCCCTGGGACAACTAAGAAGAGCAATCAGACTACCCAAGTTTCTCTGGGAAGGGATAGGCCCCAAGAGTGGGGTCAGCCTTCTTTGCAGGTCCTCTGGAAACATACCCTGGAACGTACCACCAACCAGGAATCACTGGTATCATGCCTCATTAAAAAGTTACGTTCCTGTCCTGCCCCTAGGTTTTTCAGAACCATTTTTTTTCTCTTTCTGACTCACTTCACTCTGTATGACAGACTCTAACTCCATCCACCTCATTACAAATACCTCCATTTCATTTCTTTTTATGGCTGAGTAATATTCCATTGTATATATGTGCCACATCTTCTTTATCTGTTCATCTGTTGATGGACACCTAGGTTGCTTCCATGTCCTGGCTATTGTAAATAGTGCTGCAATGAACATTGGGGTACATGACTCTTTTTGAATTATGGTTTTCTCAGGGTATATGCCCAGTAGTGGGATTGCTGGGTCGTATGGTAGTTCTATTTTTAGTGTTTTAAGGAACCTCCATACTGTTCTCCATAGTGGCTGTACCAATTTACATTCCCACCAACAGTGCAAGAGGGTTCCCTTTTCTCCACACCCTCTCCAGCATTTATTGTTTGTAGATTTTTGATGCAGACATAGAGAATGGACTTGAGGACACGGGAAGGGGGAAGGGTAAGCTGGGACGAAGTGAGAGAGTGGCATGGACATATATAAACTACCAAATGTAAAATAGATAGCTAGTGGGAAGCAGCTGCATAGCACAGGGAGATCAGCTCGGCGCTTTGTGTCCACCTAGAGGGGTGGGATAGGGAGGGTGGGAGGGAGACGCAAAAGGGAGGAGATATGGGGCTATATGTATATGTATAGCTGATTCACTTTGTCATACAGAAGAAACTAACACACCATTGTGAAGCAATTATACTCCAATAAAGACGTTTAAAAAAAAAAGTTACAGAATATGAGTGCCATGGAGACTTGGGGACATGATGGAACGATTCCACAGCACCGTGGGTGAGAATGTGTGGCTCAGGGAAGAAGAGCAGCTCCTCCAAGATTGTTCAAGTACTTGATAGACTGGGCCATGCCTGAGACCAAGGGTTTCCTGACTGCCACACCTTGCTGTTGCATCTCATGCATTCTTTGGAATAGCAGGCAATTAGCAAGTGCCCAGGGGAAGGTTAGAGATGGTCTCAAGAAAGAGTAGAGGCTCTGGGGAAAGCAGAAGCCTTGAGGATAGGAAGCAATTGGCTCCCCCTAGGAGGCAGACCTCCAAAACCTTTTCCATTCCCCTGACCTCACAAGGATGTTAACTAGGGGCTTCCCCAGGGAGACAGGAATAGCAGAGGGAAAAGGGGTGGGAACTAAGGCACTTAAAGGATGCAGTGGAATCACCCTGTCCTTCTCTTCATCATTCTTCAGATAATAGATAGTAATAACAACAACAACAATAATAAATATTTATAAACAACAATAATAAACATTGTCTAAGCCTCTTAATTCTGAGCCACGATGTTATTCTTATCTTCATTTTACACATTTGGAAACAAGCTCAGAGAAGTCAGCCAACTTGTTCTAAGGCACACGACAAGGACTCAAATGCAGATCTGCCAGACTACAAAGTCTACAGGATTAAGTCCAACGACAGAAGTTTCCCAACTTCCAGCCAGTCTCAGGCCAGGTATCGGCTGAGCAGCTCTGGAAGGCGGGAGTCCTGAGTGCAGACCCCCCACCTCACAAAGAGTTGTTGCGAAGAATAAAATAGATATATATGAGCAGACACACATATATATGGAGAGCTGATTTATGACAAAGACGCCACTGCAGTGCAACAGGAAAATAATGATATTTTCAATAAATGGTGCTGGGTCATTTGGATAACCACAGAGAAAAAAGAAAATAAAGTTGGATCCCTGCCCCCCACCTCATACTATACACAAAAATCAACTCCCTTTGGATTACAAATCTAAATGTGAAATGTAAAACACCAAAGCTTTTAGAATAAAATATAGAACATTTTTGTGACTTTGGGATAGGTAAACGTTTCTTAAATAGAACGTAATAAGCACTGACCAAAAAGGGAAATTTTTTGATAAATTAGACCATATGAAGATTAAGAATGTCTGTTTATCAAAAGATGCTACTAAGAGAGTGAAAAAGCAACACATCAAGAGAAGGGGAAGACAAGTCACAGACTGGGAGAAAATATTTGCAAAAGACATATCTGATAAAGGACTGTTACCAAAATATACATAAAACGCTTGAAATTCAACAATAAGAAAATGAACAATTCAATTTAAAAATAGGCAAAAGTTCTGAACGGACACCTCACCAAAAAGATATAGAGATAGCAAATAGCATATGAAAAGATGCTCAACATCATATGTCATTAGGGAATTGCAAATTAAAACAACAGTGATATACCACTGTATAACATTAGAATGCCCATAGTCCGAAACACTGACAATACCAAATAATGCTGAGGATGTGGAACAACAGGAACTCTCATTCATTGCTGGTGGGAATGCAAAATGGTACAAACACTTTGGGAGACAGTTTGGCAGTTTCTTATAAAACTAAATGTATTCTTACCATACAACCCAGCAATCACACTTCTTGGTATTCCTCCAAATGTGTTGAAAACTTACGTCCACACCAAAAAACTGCACATGAATGTTCATAGCAACTTTACTCATTTGCCAAAACATGGAAGTAACCAAGACGTCTTTCAATAGGTGAGTGGATAAGTGAGCTATGGGATATCCAGATAATGGAATATTATTCAGCATTAAAAAAGAAATGAGCTACCAAGCCATGAAAAGACATGGAAGAAACTTAAATACATGTTACTAAGAGAAAGAAGCCAATCTCAAAAGCCCACATACAACATGGCATTCTGGAAAAGGCAAACCTATGGAGACAGTAAAAAGATCAGTGGTTGCCAGGGGTTGGGGGGAGGGAGAAATGCAGAGCACAGAGGATTTTTAGGGCTGTGAAACTATTCTGTATGATACTATGAATATATGTCATTATACATTTTTCCAAACCCATAGAATTTACAACACCAAGAGTGAACCCTAATGTAAACTATGGGTTTTAGATGATAATGATGTGTCAATGTAGGTTCATTGATTATAACAGATGTGCTGCTATGGCGCAGAATGTTCATAGTGGGGAGCTGCTCATGTGTGGGAGCAGAGGGTTTTAGGAACTTCCTGTACTTTCCTCTCAATTTTGCTGAGAACCTAAAACTGCTCTTAAAAAAAAAGTCTTAAAAAAAAAAGGCAACACAGAGACTGAGAGAAGATATTGCAACACATATATCCAAGAAAGCACTCATGTACAAAAATCTTACAAATCAATAAGAGGAAAAAAAAAGACAAAGTAACTGAAAAAAAAAAAGGCACAAAAGACTTGAATAGGCACTTCTCAAAAAAATTACTTCCAAGTGGCCAATAAATGTATGAAATGGTGCTCAACTCCGCTAGTCATCAGGAAAATGCAAATTAAACCCATCACACAATACCACTCTCATTCCATTGCATGGCTAAAAGGAAAAAGACAGAAAATAACAAGATTTGGTAAGGATGTGAAAGCCAGGACTCTGTGAACTGCTAATGGGAATGTAAATTGGTAGGATCGGTTTGGAAAATTGATTTGCAATATGTATCAAAGACAAACATATGCATACCCTAAGACCCAGCAATCCCACTCCTTAGTATACACTTAGCAGAAAAGCTTACGTATATTCACCCAAAGATAAACCAGAATGTTCATAACGGCACCATTCATAACAGACAAAAATTGAAACCACCAAAAATGTCTACCAACAATAGAACAGGTAAATAAATTGTGAGATATGCACACCACGGAATACAACAATGAGAATAAACGAATTAACCTACACACAGCAACAAAAATAAATCTTGCAAACATAATATTCAATGAAAGAAGCCAGAAATAAAAGTATACTGTATAGTACCATTCAGATCAAGTTCAAATCCAGGCAAAACTCTTTGCGGTGATGGAACATTTCTGTATCCTGACTGTGGCGGTGATTACATATATGTGATAAAATCTTATAGAAGTATACACCAAAAAAAAAAAATGTGTACATAAAAACTAGTGAAAGCTGAATAAGATCTGTAGCTAAGTTACTATTATTGTACTGATGTCAATTTCCTGGTTTTGTTAATGTACTATGGTTCTGTAATATATTATTGGGGGAAGCTAGGTAAAGGGTATGCAGGAACTCTCTGTACTACTTTTGCAACTTCTTAGGAGTCTAAGATTATTTAAATTAATCAACTGTGCTAGAAGTCAGGATAGCAGTTCCCCTTGGGAGAGTCACAGTGACTGGGAGGGGACACTAGGAGGTTTCTGCAGTGCTGTCATGGTCTGTTTCTCAATCTGAGGACTAACTACAAAAGTGTTTTCATTTTGTGAAAATTCATCAAGCTGTACACTTATGTGTATTTTTGTCTATGTATATTATACTTCAATAAAAAGGGTTTTTTTTAAAAGAAAAAGAAGTAACGATATGCTCATAAGAGCTTGGCCCAGTGCCCAGTGTACTATAAAGGCTCAGGAAGAGCATTTCTCTATGTCTGTGGCTGTCTCCTGCCTTACTCTTCAGTCAGGTTCTATCCTGTGTTGTCCCCACGGCCCAGGTGAGCACATTTCATAAAGGAGGGGCCTTAACCCATAGACTCCAAGGGTGGGAATTCCAGGCAGATATTGGGGAATAACAAGACCTTCTGGCAGGAAAAATAGACCCCAGGGCAAAGCCTCATGTGCCTCCACCCAGGACTGAGCACAATAAAAAAGGTTTATTGTAAATACTAGGCAGGTAACTTTACTAACGACCAATAATTGGTTAAAACAAAAATACACCTCATGAAAAAAGAACCCCGAAAATGTAAAACAAATCTTGACAATATAACAATCAAATGGTATTCTGTTGCTGTGAAGAACTTTATGCAAATTACAAAGGGTACGCTCTGATTTTGCAGTGCCTCTGGGTGGGAGAGGGTTCAGCTATTTGAGCCTTTTTGATAAGCTGTGCTATACTCACAAATGATGCTGCGTCCCATAGTTCTTTAAAGGGTCTCAAATTATTTTTAATTTGGAGAAGGAACATTCTGCCAAAGTGAAAAGAGATAGAAATTGTTCAAACTGCAGAATACATTTCAGAAAAGCAGGCACTTGGGCTGTAACATTTCATAGTTAACCATCCCAGCAAATTCAGGCTTAATTTTTTGCCAGTTTAGCATTTAATGAAGCAGCATTGATAATACCTCTGAAGGATCACTTGAGAAGTCCTTTTACATTGTTAGTGTGTCTGCCACACTGGATTTTTCACCCATTTTTAGTGGGTTTGGAGTAAGACATGCAAACAAAGCTGTACTTTGCCTCTGAAATATTGGGTCTCGATAGGCAGTTAGTGTATCAATTACAGGATGAAAAATTATGAACTATAATCCTTTTCTCTAAAGAATCTGCAGATCAGAGAACCATCATATGCTCTGGAGCAGATGACACAAAAATGTTTAAAGTATTATCCTTTCAACCAAGAGAGTTTTACAATGTGGGAAACGTGATTTAAAACAGTTGGGTTTTGCATAGGCTTTAAGACAATGCCACTGGCCACTGTACACTTTGGTAACTGGATTACAATTTATGCATTACAGTTCAGATATGCAAGAAAATATACTTTTCTTTATTGTTCTCTAAATATTTTATCTTGCTTCAAAGTCTCCAAACAAAATGCTGGTGGGGGAAAACTGTACTCCAACTCTTCAACAGTTACTCAACAGTACTCAACTGTTAAAATAGCCTGTACCTAAGTTCTCTCTGCAGTAGTTACTCAGTCCTTCAAGGCGCTCCCCACTCACGCCTCCCTCTCTGCTCCCTGAGTGCTACAGGGACACCCAGAGGAAGAGAGATCTCTGGTCTGGCTTCTGTTCACCTGGGGAAAGGGGAGCTCAATCCACCTGGTTTCTGGACATGAGCCTCATCCATAGGAGTCTAAGGCTGGAGATCTCGCAGTCTATGCTCTCAGCACAGGCAAATCACTCAGTGATTGTTTTCTGGGAGATGGTCCTCCCACCCTCTCTTGGGCTCCTGCTCCAGCTGCTGCCTGGACCTCCAGCTTTGGGCTGCTACCTGCAGCCTCTTGTCGTGGGGGTCCTTGTACCTCCACGCAATGGGGGTGTCCTTGTGTCTCCATACCATGGCTGCCGATTTTCGATTCTCAGCCACCTTCTCTGTTTGCCATAGTCGTGCAGAGGCTTTTGGACCTCTTCCATAGCACATGAAGACCCCTTCAGCCTACCAGTCTAGTCACATCTTGCATCAAGAGGGTGAGGCTGGAAGAAAGTGCAACAATGGCATGAATGCCTGCAGCATTTCCTGAACTTGGTGGCAGATGAGTATTTCCTCTGGGGCATCTTTCATCTTCCCCCTCCTCTGTATCCCTGGGCTAAGGCAGCACCCTGATCTTATGGCATCTTCTTCTAGCAGCTGAAGGGCTCTCAGCTTCCCCTTCCTGTCTGACAGTGCTGCTCTTACATCATCTCCTTCTCCTTTCCCACTCCAGCCCCACAGCATGAAGGTTGATGGTGGAAATGCTGTAGGGCACAAGCCCAAACCACTTAGAATAGAAAAATATATCAGGAGGTGTTTAAAAAAATATATATATATATATGTATACATATCCCTGACAAATGATTCTGACAGATTTCCATACACTTTCAGCTAACAAGCAGCCAAGTCACAACAACTACTGTCAGCAACTACTGACACAGCAGTCTATCCTTGTCGATGTTCACACAAGCTTCCAGATTTTTCTGGCAGACGGCAGGCGATGACCAGTTTACTTAGGGTCTCCCAATATCCTGACCAGATATATGTATGTTATTTTTGCATATGAAAATAGTTGCATAGGACAACCTAATCCTAAGATTTAGAGTAATAAATATACATGAAACATTCTTTGACAAAGTCTGAATTCCAAAAGCTGAATTTGACCAATACAGCAATTTCCTGTACCCTTTTTTTTTTTTTCTTTAACTCACGGGTGTTTTTATTTTTATCAGTACTGTACAATGCATTTTTGCTCTTGTAACTGCTTAGCCAAGTAAAGACCAGGAGAATGGTTATTAAGTGTTAATGGGCAATTGGCAGAAAATCGTGTTAATGGAATAGTGCAAAGATACACTTTAAAACACCTTAGATCTTTCTTCCTCTGTTGTTATAATTGTTGCACATCACGATACTGTAGTTGTGTGTTTGAATCCAGATCCTTTATCCTGTATTTGAATCCTATGTAAATATGCATTTCTTCCTTTGCTAATGCTTTTCTGTTATTTTTTAAATGCTTTAGCATATTTAATAGCCACAATTAATATGTTTGCCACATCTGATTCACATGGTTCTCTCAGAGCACTGGTCTTAATGCAACGTTCTTCTACCTCCTCCTCTCCCTCCTGGACCTCTAGCTCACACATGAAGCCTCTGCCTGCTCCTCAGGAGGGACAGGCCCAGGTAAGACCAGCCACTGGGGTTGTCCTCACCCAGGAAGATAAAGAACTGCATCCCTGAGATCACTGACCTTCACCCAGTTCTGCACACTGGCTGATCTTTGGACCAAATCCTTAGCCACTCGAGGACAGGACTGGGTCTTTATTATTTTGCAAGTTCCCTTCCCTCTAAATACACAATAGGAGTAGCTAAAATTTATTGAGAACTGATGTGCCAAGTACTTCACATTCAGTATTTCATTTAATCCTCACAGCATGTAGGTAGTATGTACTACTACTACCCCTATTCTATATGAGGAAAGTGAGGCTCAGAAAAGTTAAGTAACCCATTTGAAATCACACAGCCAGCAAACAATAAAGCTGTATTTGAACCCATCTAACTGTAGTGCTCTTAGCTATTAAAATTGGGGCATACAAAAGTTAAATAGCTGGTTTACAGTCATAAGGCTAAGAAGTGTCTGGGCTGGGATTCAAATCCAGATCTCATCCATCTCCAACTTTTGTTCTTCACCCTACAGGACAGGGAGCAAGCATATTTAAGGTAGGCTTATTAGAGTAGCATAAATGCAGAAGGTCATAGCAGGAATTAGCCTTTAAGTAGAAATTGTTTGGAAGGTGTGTGAGAGCAGAGTCTTTTCCACTGATTGGCTGGTGGGACTTACCAACCAGAGAAAGTGATCTTTGGTGAGCACATGGTGGACTCGACCAACGAAAGCTGCATATTGTGAGGAGTGGGCAGTGGATCTGGCCAATCAGTAACTTCGAAAAGGGCACTGGCTAGACCTACCTCTCTGAGCTGGGAACTTGCTCCTTGGAGAGGTAATTTGACTAACAAATGGCGAAAGGCCACTCTGGGCTCTGACTGGCGCCAGGGTTCCAGGAAACAGGTCTGAAGCCATTCCCATGCCAGCAGTAACTGCCAGCGCGCCTTTGCTCATAGATTAGCCATGAGGTCAACCGTTTCAGTGACTCACCTCATGAAAATGAGGCGGCAGTGTCGAGCCTTACTGTTTCTCTGTAAGCATTTAAATTGATTTTTACAGCTGGTTAAATTCTCCCCTTTGTTTCTATACAGAGACTTAGGATGTGACTAGATATCAGCTCCAAAGATATTACCAGGTAAAAGAGTCCCCCACTCCATGCAAGATCCAGCCTCTGTGACCAGTGAAACTGGCTCACTGAAACTGTGACCAGGTAGTGACCCAGCTGAGACAGCCCCACTGGTGACAGTCTGGGGAAGCCACCACCAAGGACTGAGGTACAGCCCTAACTAGAGACAGGGACAGCCCCATCCTGAAACACCCCACTGAGTGATGACCCCGCCCATGGCCACAAATTCAAGAGATCACATGTCTCTGCCAGCTCCCATTAACCAGGTGATGCCTCCCATTTAGACAGAAACTTCAGGAGCGCCCGTTATTTTACATATGGAGAATCTCCAGGGAAGTAAAGGAGATCCTGGCTGCTGTGTCCCTCAAAGTTTACTTTCTGTTCAAAGTTCTCTGTCACCGTGTCCCCCCCCCCAACCCCAACACACACACCCGCCGAGGTACTGCTCCCAATTCACAGCAGCCTTCCAGGCACCACGCCAGGTTGGTTTGGGTCACCCTGAAAGCAGAGCAAGCAAGGCAAGGATTTGATGGAGGTGGTCTACTCAAAAGGCGACCCCAGTAAGCAGACGTGTGGAGTAGGAAGAGTGAACCAGGGAAATAGGAAAAGCCAAGATGAGGGTGTGTTTCCTTGAGGTGTGTAGGCATAGAGGGCTCGAGTCCACTGGAACATCCCAGAAATGTGCAGATGCCTCCTGGAAGTGTCCACCAGATGGATAATAGCTGGAGTCTTTGTCTTCCCTCCTCACTGATTGGAAATTGTTCCTGGGGAAGTTAGCTCCCTTATCCTTCCGGGCAGCATTTGCAGGCTGTGAGCAAGCTTGTGTGGTGTAGGAGAAACACTGAATCAGAATCGGAAAGACTCTGGCTCTGCTTGAGGGAGGGCATTGAGAATGAGTCTGAGCTCGCATAGGTCTGTCCTCTTCAGCTGTGGCTGAAATCAGAGGTGGGCCAGGCGCTTGTGGTGTGACTGCAGCCTTCCTGAACGATTTTATGAACTGTGAGGGAGAGTGACAGGGAAATAAACTCAAAAGGAACAAGAAATGTGAACCAATTTATTTCATCCAAACTGAAGTATGTAGTGTTTCACACTTCTACCCAAAAGGCATTGGAGAAAAACATACTGATTTCTGAATCCTAAAAATTTGGGTTCAAATCCTGGTTCTGCCACTTAGTAAATTAGTGACCTTAGGCGTGCCACCTGACTGCTCTGAGCCTCAGTTTCCACAAATGTATAATAGGGATAAAAATACTTACCTTATAAAACAGTAGTGTGCAAAGCCCTTGGGACATAGTAAGCCCTTTCTCAACATATGGCAACTCTCACCAAAGGGCTGGCATGTTTTCCACACCCTCAGCCATCTCCGAGCCCCAGGCTGTCTCTGAGAGAAGGTGGCTATATCACCTCCTCTAGGCAAGAGCTGCCTGACATCCTGGCGCTTTGAGGGCCAAGACCAGATAGCTATATGGCCTCTGCTGTCCCCACCTTCAGAACCTTAACAGAATCATTTCTTATCCTAGAGATTTGGTTCAAATCATTTAGGAGGTACAAGGGAAGCAGGTCTGAGTGAGATGTGTAAAATCCGGGTATTAAAAAAATGGAAATATATGGGAAAGATCAGTCTGTAGAAAACTATCTTGACTTTTCTCTCAACTACTAAAGAACAAGTGCAAGCTTTCCTCTATAAAATTTTCTGTTTCATAGTCTAGGTTTCCATACCTTTGGATGAACATGATAATAAGCAAACTCAGATTCCAGAGGTGAGTGTTCCTATGTGTCCAATCCAGCCATCTGTGTTCCTCAAGTGTGCTAAAAAGTGCTATGTCTATAAAATACATTTTAAAAACGTATTTATTGCCCTTATTTCAATTATTCCCATATTTTTATTCCTGCTACTCCTCAAATTTCCAACTTCAAATGACCTGAAATTGGACTTCTTTAATCTGGGTTAAAAGGATCATGTGCTTTGGTTCAAATGCTTCCCTCCCCTGATCTCCTCTACTTGTTGTCTGTGGTTGGACAGTAGCCCCCATATCAGACCCCATCACCCAGACAATAGGTCTGCAGAAGAACTTCTCCAGGAGGATCTGGGGAAAGAGCCTGGGCTAGGAGCAAAGAGATCAGAGTTCTAGTGCAAGCTCTGCTGTGAACACGCTGTGTGACCTCAGGCAGGTGCCTCACATCTCTGGGTCCCCATTTTCCTGTTCTTTAAGGTAAGGTACTTAGACAGGAGGTGCTCTGAGAATCAGTGGATGTGATCCTTGTGGGCCTAGGCAGAGGTCCCTGGATAGATGGGATTTTCTGAGCCCCGCCATGGTGTCCCTGGCTTGGCTAGGGGCTCCCGCAGGGCAGGATCACGTTGCCCCAGATTCCAGGACTGGCTGCAGCACAGACCCAGGATCGGGTGACAGATCCATCCAGCCTGGACTGGTTCAATCTCTCAGCTACAGCTACAACCATGGGGGCTGGAAAACCAGAGCTAATGCAAGCCAGCTGGAGGCCAGGACAAGATTGATGAAGGACAGGCAGAGGATTTGGCCAGGGGGTTGGGGGACTAGAGCATAATTAGTCCTGCCTGCTTCCCAGAGGCCCTCAAGCCAAGTAAACCTCATTAATTGGGAACCCCCAGTGGGGAATTCCTGCTCATGATCCAGAGAAGGAAGGGCTTGTTAGGAGTTAATTAGTAGTAGAGTGCCAATCGGGGAAAGTGTTTAAACTATTAAATGGCTAAGCACCTGTTTACTTACAAACAACTGATATGTCAATTATTCAACCATCAAAGCAGGTCCCCTAAGATAGTGATTACCAACCTCAGGTGATCCTCAAGGTCACCCAGGAACCTTGTTAAACATCCATCTCCAAAACAGTGATCCTGATTGGTCAGCCAAGGGTGAGAACCACTGCCCTAAACTATCCAGTAGCCCAGGATCTCTTGGCCCAATCTCAGTGGCTACTTGTATCAGCAAGCAATAAGTAATACCCAGAAACAACAACTACTACTGCTACTGCTCTTTCTGTAATTTGTTTAACATTTACTAGACACCAAGAATAATGCTTGGCTTTTAGAATAGATGATCTCTTTCAATCCTCATAATAGCCATTTGTGGTAGGTGTTGTTTTCTCTTGACTACAGAAGAGAAGTAAATTGAATTCAAAGAGGGGGAACCCTGGGACTTCCCTGGTGGTCCAGTGGCTAAGGCTCCGCACTCCCAATGCAGGGGGCCTGGGTTCGATCCCTGGTCAGGGAACTAGACCCCACATGCGGCAACTAAGAGCCCGCGTGCCACAACTAAAGAGTTTGCATGCCACAACTACAGATCCTGCATGCTGCAATGAATACCCCATGTGCTGCAACTAAGACCTGGTGCAGCCAAATAAATAAATATTAAAGAAAAAAAAAAGAGGGGGAAACTTACTAGAAATAATGCTAAGTGGCAGAAATTATATTTGATCCCAGATATTTTAACTCCAGACCCCAAATCTTTACTGCTTTAATGATCCCCAAAGCTTTTCCTATCCTTTGGCTGACTAAGACAATACTCGGTTAGGCTTTTAAAAATAGTCACAGGGCTATTCAAGATATTGTCCATTATACAGACGGGAAAACCAAGCTCCCAAAAGGAGACACTAACTGATTCAAAGAGTCCAGGTTTATGGCTTTCATGCCTGGGCCATTTTCCATTAGACAAGGCTATCACCTGGAATTACAGACTAGAAGGAAGGAAAGAGGCCAGTCTTCAGTGCTAAATGTCAACATGTGTGCCCAGGTATTCAAGATGTAGACTGATTTAGTTAAGAGCACTGGACTCTAATCACAGCCACACCACTGACCCCAAGTGTGACCTAGATCAAGGCACTGAACTTCTGTGGGTCTCAGTTTCCCCAGCTGTCCAATGGGAATGCTGCTAACTGCTGTGCCTTCTGCCTTGTAAGGAACAAGTGAGTGGACGGTGAGTGAGGGTAAAGAGATTTCTCTCTTTGTAAGGGATTGCTCCAACTGATGTGGGGCGGCCTTAACTTTAGGGAGCTTCTCACACAATTATGTGGCAACTTAGGGCTCTATAAGATGGCCTTTTAGGCCCCAGAGCCAATCTTTCCCTCCCTGGGTTGCAGGAAGCTAAAGAAAGCACTTCCTAATTTTCTCCAGAAAGCTGGCAAGATGGTTGACAAGATGGCCCCTTTCGACTTCCTGTGTAACTCCTAGATTTGACTTTACTGGTCAGGCCGACCTTGCAGCCCTAGCCCTCAGACCAACAGCAGCTTCTTTCAGAGCCAACCTCACCTAGGGGCCCCATCCAGATGCCCGCCTAGTTCCCTTCCGGCCCTGGCGGAGACATGAGCCTCCCCCGCCTCCTGCTCACTCCTCGCTCCTCGGCCGCCAGCCCAGCAGCTGTTGCCTCAGATCAGTGTGGACCATCTAATCCCCTCTCCAGAGCCCTGGCCCCCTCCTCAGGCAGTAAATTAAGGAGGATGTAAGAACAGAGGGCACCAGCGTCAGCAGAGCGGCATCCGAAACATCCTCCACCACCCTGTGCCTGAGTCACAGGGCCCTGATCTGGCCCCCTCTCTGCCTGGGGTGAGGGAGGAGGTGGCAGAGAGAACCAGGCCTAAGGGAAGAGGGAAGCAGGAACCCAGAGCCAGGAAAGGGTGCGGGGCTTATAGAGAAGAACCAGGCTGGGCTCCTAGAGGTGTTCTAGCTCAACCACCTTCCCTGTCACCCTGTGTGAGACCCCAAATCCATACACCAGAGTGATAGGGCATGGAGCCCACACATCAGCTTCTCTGTCATGCCCTGACTCCCTAATCCCATCTCTTTCACATGCCACATCCCTGACTGTCAGTGTCTCCATCCCTAAAATGGACAGAGAATAGTCAGCTGACAAGAATAGGGAACACCTCACTCCAGGACCCACCCCGAATGCCTGGGTGGAGGGGCTGGGGAGGAAGTGGCATTTTGAGGAGCTACACTCACCTCCTGCCCCTGAGAGCATGATCTAGAGGACCAACCTTAAAATTCTATTACTCTCTGACTTAAAAACACCATCTAAGACTCTACGCATATGACGTATTGAAGTTCACACCAAGAGTTTCCTGGTCTGATCCTGATCTACCAAAAACTGAAAATGGAGAAAGAGGGAGAAAGATGGCCAGATAAAAACTGGTGTGGCATCTACTGGTACGACCTAGAAAGAAGAGCTACCCAGCTTTTCAGAGATGCATCGTGGGAGGAGGGGCTGGCGAATATCGCAATGGCTTTCAGTGTAGAGATCAGAGTTGGGTGATGAATCAAGGAGGTCAGTGTACCTGGGGCAGAGAAGGAGGAAGAGGAGCAGGAGATGAGGGCCAAGTGCTGATGGATCGAGTTTATGTAGAGCCTTGTGGGCATTGCCAGGACTTTGGATATTAGTTTGAGTGAACTGGGGAACCTTGAAGAATTTTGAGGAGAAGAATTATGAATTATGAAGAATTATAAAGAACTAACTTGCATGTTACAAAGGAATATACAAACGTGTCCCAGGGCTGGCCCAGAGGTCCATTTAAGCGGTGATGAGGTCTTCATTCATCTGGATGTCCTGCTACAAGGGACTTATGGGTAAAAGGCAGGCCCTGAGGAGCCTTCAACACAGCTATAATTATGGCTGATCCAACAGAAATGGGCAAAATCTGGAAACAACTTACTCCCAATATTCCTCAGGTTTACTCCATGTCTGCTGCCCTGTTGTAATGGGATAACTGTCTTGGTTCTTGATTTAGTCCCACCCCTTAACTTTAGATGTCTATCCTCCCACCCAGGGCAGTCCAGGCCCACCTTATGAGAATGCCATTTATTGACTCCTTTGCCACTCAACTCAAAGGGCTTATTTTGTTTTCAACTTTTTCCCCATTTCCATTTTTGCCATCTGGGTTTGAGAAAGCACCTTCATTAGATTTCTACTGCTGTATAACAAATTACCCCAAACTCAGTGGCTTTAAACAATACCTACTCAAAATCAGTTGTCATTAGGGGAGTGCAAATTAAAACCACAGTGAGACAACACTTCACCCCCACTAGGATGGTTTTAATAAAAATTAGATGTAACAGTTGTTGGTGGGGATGTGGAGAAATTGGAACCCTCATACACAGCTGGTGGGAGTATAAACATGTGCAGTTACTTTGGGAACCAGTCTGGCAGTTCCTCAGAAAGTTAAACATAGACTTATTATATGACCCAGCAATTCTGCTCCTAGGTATATACCCCAAGAGAAATGTAAACATAAGTCCACATAAAAACCTGTTCACGAATGTTCGGAGCAGCTTTCTTTGTAATAGCCAAAAAGTAGAAACAACCCAAATGTCCATCAACAGTTGAATGGAAAAATATAATGTGCTATATCTATACAATGGACTATTACTCATCCATAAAAAGGAGTGAAGTACTGATATATACTACAGTTTGGATGAACCTTGGAAATATTATGCTAAGCAAAAAGAGCCAGACACAAAAGGCTACATATTACATGATCCCATTTATATGAAATGTTCAGAATAGGCAAATGCATATATACAGAAAATGGATTAGTATTTTCCAGGGGCTGGAGGAAGTGAGGAACAGGGAATGACTACTTAACAGGCTTTGTTTGGGGGAGGTGATTAAAATCTTCTGGAATTAGATAGTGATGATGGTTGCACACTTTGTGAATATACTATAAAACACTGAATTGTATGCTTAAAAAATACCCATTAATTAGTTCACAGTTCTGTAGGTCAGATGTCTGGAGGGGCTTAGCTGGGCTCTAAATCTCAAGGGCTTACGAGACTGAAATGAAGGTGTCAGTAGGAGGGTGGCATGAGACATATTCTAAGAACCTGAAACACATTCGATTGTTGGCAGAGTCTAGTCCTTGTGATTAAAGGGCTGGAGTCCCCGTTCCCTGCTATCTCTCAGCACGTGTAGGCCACCTGCATCCCTTCTCATGTGGCCTCATCTATCTCCAAACTAACAAATCATATCAAATCAGTGCACCGAGTCCTTCTTATGCTTCAAATCTCTCTGATTTCCCAGGGTGTGAGAGTTCTTTGCTGTTAATGACTCATGTGAGTAGATTCGACCCCCTCAGATAATCACCCCCTTTTAAGGTCAACTGTACCACATAGCATAATACAATCAGGGGAGTGGTATCACATTCACAGATTCCAGGGATTAAGATGTGGCATCTCGGGAGCCATTCCTAGAAATTCTGCCATGACAGCACCTGATAACTATTTGGGGTGGACTTGCTGACACTCTGATCTCCCAGAGGAGCAAGCATTCCTGAGCACCTGTTCCATTCCGATGCTGGGAGTTCCATGAGTGATCCTCCTGTCTCCCTGGTCCCTAGCCCAGTCCTAGCACAGGATGTGTGCTCCACGGATACTCATCAAGTGTTTGCTGAACTGTCCCTACCCTATGGTAGGTCTCTGTTCAGTTGAGAAGACAGAATCATACACACACGGGAAAGTTTCAGGAGCTGACTGATCGCTGTGAGAGGAGGGTACGAGTGCTAGGAGCACACAGGAGGTCGTTTCTTTGAAACTAGTTTTGACCTGTTAGATGAATAAAAGAGATAGGAACCCTGAAAGAAGGTAACCAAGTCACCTTAGAACTTATGATAACCATAGAGATTAGCTGCATGAGATAAATGCCAAGCACATACCCCTTTTTGGAAGACAAATTATAGAAAGTGGGAGAGAAGACAGACTCCCAGGAGCAGATGTGTTATTCAAAGGTAACATTTTTTTTTTTTTTAATGATATTCTTGTCTGCTTACATTCTTTTTATGTATGTATGTATGTATGTATGTATGTATGTATGTATGTATGTATGGCTGTGTTGGGTCTTCGCCTCTGTGCGAGGGCTTTCTCTAGTTGTGGCAAGCGGGGGCCACTCTTCATCGCGGTGCGTGGGCCTCTCACTATCGCGGCCTCTCGTTGCCGCGCACAGGCTCCAGACGCGCAGGCTCAGTAATTGTGGCTCACGGGCCGAGTCGCTCCGCGGCATGTGGGATCCTCCCAGACCAGGGCTCGAACCCGCGTTCTCTGCATTGGCAGGCAGACTCTCAACCACTGCGCCACCAGGGAAGCCCAGTAACATTTTTTTTTAAGTTTAATTGCAAATGACTCCCATGAAGAAAAAAAGTGTGGGAGGTGGGAGAGGGGGTAGGGTAGTATCCAAAGAGAACAATATAGAATAATAGTACCTCTGCAGAGTGTCTTCTGGTGACTGCACTCATTCTTTCAGCAAATATCTACTGAGGGCACAGTGATAGGTGGGATAATACAGGGAAAAACCATGCTGCGAACTGTGGTAGGCAGCCCTTAAAATGGCGCCCAATGATCCCTGCCTCCTGGTTTAATATAATCCCTTCCCTTTGAGTATGAATATCAGCAGAAGTAATGGTGGTTACTTCCAAGATCAGGTTATAAAAAGATGCGTCTTTTTTGAGGGGTGTATTCTCTGTCTCTTTCTCTCTCTCGGCTCACTTGCTCTGAGAGAAGCCAGCTGCCAGTTGCAAGTTGCCCCACGGAGAGGCCCTCGTGGCAAAGAAATGACATCTCCAGCCAACAGCTAGCCAAGGACCTGAGGCCTGCCAACAGCCACATGAGTGAGCTGGACACAGATCCTCCCCTAGTCTTGCTGCAAGATAACGGCAGCCCCAGCCAACACTTTAGTTACAGCCTGTGAGAAACCCTGAGCTAAGCTGCTGCTAGATTCCTGACCCACAGAAACGGCAGGATAATAAAAGTTTATAGTTTTAAGCTGCTAAGTTTGGGGGTACTTTGTTATGCAGCAATAAATAACTAATACAGGAAGGTTTATACTGTAGGTGACAGTACTTTATAATAGTTATGATAAAGAATATAAATAAAGAATATACCCCAAATCAGAGGCAGGACACACACCTGAGGATAAACCAAAGAGAGGGCTCCAGAAGAGGGAGTCAGGAAGGGAGAGCACCCATGTGGAGTGAGACTTGGGAAAATGCTAAAGGTAGAAAACAGGATTTCTAAGAGTTTTGTTTAAAAGCAGAACAAAGAAGGCTTCCTGTTGGGGCCGAGGGTGGTGGAAAAGCAGGAAAACCCCTCCAACTTCATCCTGCATCTGTTGCCTCCACTGGGGACATGAGCCTCATTCATTCATTGCTCAAATGTTGCCAAGGGAAGACTTAGGTCTGGCTGGAGCAGACTGAAGAAGGAGATGCTGAAGAGGTTTGTTCTAGAACTCAGAGCTCTGCCAAAGGCAGTCTTCTCTTTAGGTCCCAAGAAATCCCATTCTGAGGGCCCAAGAGGATGTGAAGTGAGATTGTTGAGGTGCTATTGGTGGCCCTTCGGGAGATCTGGGGGATGGAAGGGGTCGTATTGTTGGACGGGGCAGACATTGTCCTCATTTCCAGAAAGAAGGAGGAGGATCCGTAGACACACGGACTGGGGATCCTGACCCAGAAAGAGGGTCTAGAATAGATTCTGAAGAGATGATGTATGAGCCCCAGTCCCCAGCCCAGCATTTCCTAAACAACTTAGGTCTAGCCTCATGTGCTTTCTTAGTTTTTAAACAGCAAAGAATGAGCAATCATACCTGACTGGGATTGAGGGAAGGCTATGAAAATGACATATCCTGATTTCATCTGCCAGTTGTCAGCTCTTCATAATGTGGAAAGTGGAATAAAAATACTTTTAAGGAGATTTTGAACAGTTATGGCCAGAAATGACTGATTAGAGGGAAATGATCAACTAGAGTGTCCCAGGAGCCTTTCAGCCCCCACTGTATATTAATATAAACAGTTAACATGTATTGTGGACTTACATTGTACTAGGAACCGTTCTAACTACTTTCCATGGATTGTTTCATTTGATTCTCAAAACAATCCTATAAGATGGATATTTATTATAATCAGTTCCATTGAACAGATGAGGAACCTGAGGTCCGGGGAAGTTAAGTCACTTGACAAAGTCACCCAGTTAGTATATCACAGGGCTGGCAGCCCAGACTTAATGCCTTCGCCTTTTTCACATGGCCCTATTGTCACAGAGAAGGCAATACATATTGTCCCACCTGGGGAGAAGCACCTTGGCTCAGCTTGCATGTGTATGAAGCAGGCTCAGACGTGCGCATGCATGCCTGCACCCCGCTGTGTGTCTGTGTGTACAGTGTGAATCTGCATATGCCTGATATTTGTGGGCTTGTGTGCTCTGGGCCAGTAGGTTGTTGGGAAAACCTGAAGGGAAGGGGGCAGGGCACTGCAGCCCTGATCGCACAGTGCCCAGGGTGCTGGGAAGCAGCAGGAAGTTGGTCAGTGGGTCAGGCAGCCGGTCACCCGAGCAGGAGGGTGACAGGTGGGCAGGGCTGTCAGGGGTGACCAGCCGGCTCCCACCTGCCTGGGCTGTCCGTCAGCACCAGTGCTGGCAGTGCCTGAAGCCAGGACCCCCAGCAGGCCAGTCCCAGATGCGCACCCGTCCAGGGGGCATCCCAAGGTGACAGAGACCCCCCACAGACAGTCCCAAGCCCTGGCCAAGACCTAGGCGCCCAGATTCCACCTTGTTTTCTCTTAACCACCTACACACCAGAGGCTAAAAAGCTGCCTTGGCCGACTCAGACCCTGAGAGCTAAGTGATGGGATGAGACGGGGTGGGGACACATGGCCAGTGGGTGCCCTCCCACGCTCATCTGTCTTCAACATTCACACGATGGGAAGTCCATGACCTTGCTAATGTGATGGGAGAGGAAAAGACAAAAGGGTCCTCAGAGGTCATCTGAATCACACCTCTTTACTTTGCAGACGAGTAAAACTGAGGTGCAAAGAGGCCATGGAATCCCTCCAAAGGTCCTGGGATCCATCCCAGGGTTTAGCAAGAGTCAGAAGACTGGAACTGAAGTTTGGCTGTCCTGGGGGGAGATGACTTCTGCCTGGGAATAGTAGGAGCAGCTGGAGGCTGGAAATATGTGTGGTGGGGGAAGAGGGGACCCTGGAACTTTACAAATCCAGGTAGGGGAGGGGGCCTGAGCTCTGGCCAGCAGAGAGAGGGGCAGAGCAGGTAAAGGAAAGAGGTGGAGAGTGAAGAGGTTGGAGCCCAAGTCGTGAGCCGGTGGAGGGGTGGGCATGGAGCTGGCAGTGGCTGCCTCCGGGGCAGGGTGGGACACTGCAGGTCCTGCGCGGGAGAGACTGGGATGCGGGGTGGGCTCTAACCAGCCTGAGGACCCAGATGGAGGCTGATGGGCCGACAGCGGGAGGATCTGGGGGCGGGGCAGTGCGGGGCTAGGAGATCGACGGGGGTGGGAGCCCAAGGTCAGTGGCGGCGGAAGGCCGGCGAAGTTTGCGCAAGGCCGGGGAGGTGCGAAAGGGGTGGAGGGTGGGGAGGGGCCCCGCGGCGGGCCGGGGCTGCGGTGATGGGCGGCGCGTGGCCGGCCGCCCCCAGCTGTGGTGTTGCTCAGGCCCGGCTTAGCGGGCCAGGGCCAGGGATTAGGGGCAGTGGCCGCACCTGGCGGGGCGGCCGCAAGGCTAATGCTGTGTGACCGCGCGGCCCCGCCCGACAACTGGCTCCCTCCCGCCGAGAAGGGCTGTGGACTCGTTAGCCCGCGCCGGCATGTGCGAGGGGGTGTGCGGGCTGTGGGCGGAGTACGCACGTGTGCCACTTGGGGCCCTGGGCTGCCGCTGATGGCCACCGGCTGCGCGGGTCTGAGAGGGTCTCTGGAGTGAGGCTGCCGAGGGGCAGTGTCTTGAAGGTGTCCCGCCGTGTGTCGGGGCTTTGAGGGTCAAGTGGGGCCACTTGACTGTGTGCCGCTGTGAGCAATTGTCACCTTGTGAGGGTGTCACTGGGGCTCTGACTGGGGGTGTCTCTCTGATATGACAGTCCCTATTATCACCTTAGGTTGGCTGTGTGTCACTGTCCAGGACCTTAAGGCTACTGTGAGATTGAGAGTCTCTGGACACACTCTATGGGATGCCGCCATTCTGACTGCGCCTTTAATATCAGGACGAACGCCCACCTTCCCGGAGGCCGGCTGCCCAAGTCCCCTCTGCGGATGTAGACTTTGGGGAACAATCCCCTCCCTCAAGCTATTTCCCCACAGCAGTGTCTCAGCCATGTATCCTGTACAGCCCCGAATCTCTGGTGCGGAGCTCCCTAAACTCAGGTCTGCACCCCTCAAACCCATCCTGAACTCAGGCCTAGCCCAGGGCCCCCAGACTTGCTTTAACGTGCCCATTTTCTACCAAAATAACCAGATCTGGACAAAGTTAGAATTGGAAATTCTTCTTATCTAATGCCATAGATAAGCCTCTGGGCCCTTGCACCTGCGGTTCCCTCTGCCTGGAAGGAGGCCTCTCCCTTTCCTAAAGCTCAGGCGCCACCTCCACCGAGAAGCCTTCCCTGTAGAACCCCCAGCCCAGCCCACTCTTCCCTCTCCTTGCAGAACCTTGGGTCACACCTGGCTTAGGCTACTCCAATATCATCTGCATCTCCTGGAGTTAGGAGCTCCCTGAGAACAGAGACAGGTCTGGACACATGGTAAGTGGCAGAGAATTGTCACTGAGTGGAGGCACTGGGCAGGCAGAGCCAGGGACCCCGCCCTTGCCCACCAACACCTAGACAGAGCCTGCTAGGGACTTCATTTCTAAGAGGCAGGAGAGTCTGGCTCATTCCTCCACATACACTCATGTCCTCTCTCCTTCCAGGGAGGCACCAAGCTGCCAGGAGCAGTCCTACCCCCACCCCAGGCTCCTAGCAGTCCTGGGCTGGGCTGAGCTGTCCTCATCTGCCCTCCTGGCCCTTCCCTGCCTGGGGAAGCCAGGACCCACAGCAGGTGCCTGGACAGACTTGGGCCTGGAGAGAAGGGCTGGGCACAGCGGGCCAGCCTCTGGCCAAGAACAGACTCATAGAGAAACAAGTGCCACAGTCTTCCTCTTCCTCCTTCTCCCTGCCCGCTCCTTAGTATTGTTAATAATAACAGTTACCATTTCCTGCTTATTGTCTGCTTTACACAGTGTCTGACGCTGTAGGTACACTATTTAATCCTAAATCAACCCCGAAAGGTGGGTGTTACCATCCCCATCTTTCTGACCACACGGTAGTGATTCGGAGAGGTCATATGCCCTTTCCAGATTCACCTCACTAGTCAGAGGCAGAGGCAGAGCTGGCATTCCCACCCAGATCTTTCCATGCCCTTGCCCCCCAGTGCCGACCCCGGCTGCTGCTCTCCTCACCGTGGGTGGTGACTATGTTAGACCTCTGCCCTTCCACAGTAAGGTGGGACCTGTGGGAGGGCTCCGTCTCGATTGCCCCGGTGGAGGTGTCGAGGAATGCTAGTGGGATGATGTTGCCTTGGCTGTTAGCACAGCAAGTGCTAGGCATCAAGTCCCAGCTCTATCTTACTTGCTCTATGACCTTGGGACACTGATCTTTCTGTCTCTGTTTCCTCATCTATAAAACGGGAGAGATAATCGTATGGTGGTGTTAGGAGATGGAGTTAACGCAGGAAAAGTTCCTGTCATATAGTAGGTAGTATATGTGTTAGATATTACCACTAGACTAGAATGAGCTCTCTCCCATTCTCTGCTGTACCCCCGGCACTTAGCCTGGCCTGTAGTGGGTCCTTCCATTTCCTCATCTGTAAAACGTGGCTAAGATAGCCAACTTCCAGGATTAAGGGGTTATATGTAAAACACCTGGCCAGAGGCTGGCATTACCAGCAGGGCCGTGGGTAAGTTGATGGGCCAGGTGGAGCTTTCCTGGACACCCCATCTTTGCTTTTTTTTTTCATTGACGTATAGTTGATTTAAAATGTTGTGTTAGTTTCTAGTGTACAGTAAAGTGATTCATATATATATGTATTCTTTTTTAGATTCTTTTCTGTTATAGGTTATTACAAGCTAGTGAATATAGGTCCCTGTGCTATACAGTAGGACCTTGTGGTTTACTATTTTATATGAAGTAGTGTGGACACCCCATCTTTGTATCCAGGGCAGGGACTGCAACCAGCACAGTCCCCGGCCACATACTCTTCAGGCCCCAGTACAGAGGCAGACAGAGCTTCACTCTGACGGTGCCTCCACCACCATGTGGAGAAACCCCCATACCCATGGCTACCCTGGAGCCGAAATGCCCCTCCTCACCCCTTCCTGGGTCTTCCCCAAGGAACTGGCAGCTTAGGGCTTTGGAAATGGGGTCAGGTGGATGGGAAGGCACTCAGGAGATCATTCCAAACTTCTTTATGAGCAGAATCCTACCTTCAGATACGTAGAGCAGATGGAAGTGCCATGTTGTTGTTATAAGTTAATTTTATTAGTTCAAATGTATAATTCTTATTTCTATAAAGAACACTATTTTTCTCTATCAACTACAATAGAGTCTGGTACATAGTAGGCACTCAATAAATAATTGTTGACTGAATGGATAGTTAATTGTTATTTTGATGAATACAAATATGTGAAATGGGGGGAAGGGTTATCAGGATAGTTGGAGAAACCTACTGGCCTGAAATGCTAATCCAGCATTTGTAGTAACTCTGTAGCACTACTGAATGGCCCAGGACTCCACAGAGCACTGTTTGAAAACAACTTGTCTACACCAGCCCTCCTTTTGGCAAATGAGGACACTAAGGTCAGAGGGTCAGTAGCAGAGCTGGGCTAGAACCCAGGTCTCCTGACTCCCCATCCCAGGGCTCCCTTTCAGCCTCTCAAACCCTCAACATGATGCATTCTGGGGCCATGATGCAACACGGTTCTTCCTGTTCATTTCACCCTGTGTGCCAGCGGCCCACCATCCTGTTCCAGGCATTTCCCACCAGCCTCTGCCCGGGCCTGAGCCAGGAGGGAGCCAGGCCCTTCCCACTGACTCCAGTCCAGGCTCTGTTCCTAGTGTGTGTCATCCGGGGAAGGAAGGCCCATTGCCCAAGACCCTTCTTGGAACCCTAAGTGGCAGGCATTCCCAATGGGTGCCAGATTAGGGTGGGTGAGGAGTGGGGGGATGAGTACAGCTACTGAGGGCCTGGGCAGGGGGAGCAACCAGAAGCGCCCCAGATCATGGGCCCCAAAGCAGTTGGGGGCATTTATGGGCCTTCCTATAAACTTCTGAGAGGGTAACTTTATCTTGCTTCTTTCGGCCAAGTATCCTCCTCCAGCAGCTGGTCACAAAGCTGGTTAATCTCCCAGAGTGCTCAGCTTAAAACCCGTGACTCACAGCACAGCCAGTTTGGGGGAGGGGGAAGCCGCCTCCAAAACGTGGCGCCCAGGGTCAGCTGTTCCGGGGGCCTTCTCGGGTTTCTCCAACTCAGGCCTGATATTTGGGGCCTTGTCTTCCCTCCCGGAATCCTGTTCTTCACTGACCCCTCGATTCGAGCCATGAGAGGTTGGGGCCCTGGGAGGAGGGCCAGCTCCATGCCTTGGCTTTGGCCACGACCTCAGGCTGTCCCCAGGAATGAGTAGCAGGCATTGGCCTCCAAGGGAAGGGCGAGGTTTCAAGTGTAACTCTGGGAGCAAGGAGAGGAAGCCCTACAATTGGGGGTATAGACCTGGAAAAATTCCCTTCAACCATGACACCCTCGCTGCAGAGCTGCTGTTCCTTGTCAGAGTGTGACATGAAGCCTGTGGGGAATGGCTGAAACAGGTTCGCAAAAAGTAACACAAATGTCAAATGGCCTCTAACTTGAGCAGAATAAATTCAAGATCTTTAAGGGAGAAAAAGTGAAGTAGTTAAGACTATTGGCCTCGGAGTTGTAAAGACTCGGGTTCAAGTCCCAATTCTGCTACTTGCTAGCTGAATGGCTTCTCTGAGCCTCAGTTCCCTCATCTCTAAAATGGGCTGAGGGCTTCCCTGGTGGCGCAGAGGTTGAGAATCTGCCTGCCAATGCAGGGGACACAGGTTCGAGCCCTGGTCTGGGAAGATCCCACATGCCGCGGAGCAACTAGGCCCGTGAGCCACAACTACTGAGCCTGCGCGTCTGGAGCCTGTGCTCTGCAACAAGAGAGGCTGCGATAGTGAGAGGCCTGCGCACCGCGATGAAGAGTGGCCCCCACTTGCCGCAACTAGAGAAAGCCCTCGCACAGAAACGAAGACCCAACACAGCCAAAAATAAATATAAAAATAAATTTTAAAAAATAAATAAATAAATAAAATGGGCTGAGTAATAGCAACTAACTTTGGTGAGTTAATGTGAGAATCAGATGAGATTCTGTTTTGCCTACTTAGTAGGTGGGAGCTATGAATATTATTATTGATATCATCATCATCATCATTATTGCTTAGAAGGCAGGAGAATCCATTTATATTTGTCAGGGACTTGTGTCTCTGTAGTAGTAAGGAAGCTAATGGTTTGAAAGGCTTTCAGTGACTCCTCTCATTTGACAGGAGTCTATTCAGATGAACAGAATGCTGCAAATGATGAGCGACTGTCTGCCAACCAGTGGCATTGTGTAGTTATGACTGAAGACCAAACTTGATAACAGCTATAGCAGGTACACGATGGAGGGGCCCACTGGTAGCTCTACTGAGCAAAACATAAATCTTGTGTTACCCTTGCTGCTGTGTCTCCACAATCCTCCATATCTTCTAGTCTATCCGACAAGTCCCGGAAATAGCCTAAGATTCCGGGCTATTATAAGTTCCAATCATGGGCCAGGCAGGCCTATAGTAAACACATATATGACCACATCTGATCTTTGTGGGGAAGGCACACTATTGTCCCCATGTGGTAGACTGATTAATGAACCCAATTCTTCACTCCTCTTATGTCCATGCCCATTGTCACGTGACTTTGCAGCTCTTAACATCAAGAGGCATATTTCTCCATCCCTTAGTTCTTGGTTCAATCAGGTAACTTGTCATGGCCCCAAGGGATATTAACGTACATGACTCAAGCAGAGGTTTGAAAAATTGCTGTGTGCTTCTGCTTGCACTTTTGCACCACTTCTATCACTGTGAAAACACGCCCAAGCTAGCCTACTGGATGATGAGAGACCTGTGGAAGAACTGAGTTGCCCCAGTCACCCCAGTCAAGGCCGGCCTGGAGCAGCTAAGATCCAGACAGCCACAACAGGGGACTGAGCCCAGCTGAACCCAGAACAGCCCAACCTAAATAGCCAAACTGCAGATTCATAAACTAAATAGATGCTTATCGTTTGAAGCCACTGAGCTGTGAGGTGAATCATTACATATAAGCATTATCATGGGAATAGGTAACAGATATACACCTTTTTCAAAAAATAGACTTTATTTTTTAAAACAGTTTTAGGTTCATAGCAAAATTGAGTTGAAAGCACAGAGAGTTCCCATCTGCACACTGTCCCCGCAACACATACAATCTCCCCCACTATCAACATCCTGCACAGAGTGGTACATTTGTTACCATCAATGAACCTACATTGACACATCATAATCACCCAAAGGCCATAGTTTACATTAGGGTTCACTCTTGGAGTCTTACATTCTATGGGTTTAGACAAATGTATAATGGCATGTATCTACCATTATAATTTCAAACAGAATACTCTTACTGCTTTAAAAACCCTGTTCTCTGCCTATTCACCTCTCCCTTCCCCATAACCCCTGGCAACCATTGATCATTTTACTGTCTCCATAATTTTGCCTTTTCTAGGATATCATATAGTTGGAATCACATAGTATGTAGCTTTTTCAGATTGGCTTCTTTCCCTTAGCAATATGCACTTAAGTTTCCTCCATGTCTTTTCATGGCTTGATAGCTCATTTCTTCTTAGCGCTGAATAAATACTTCATTGTCTGGATGTACCACAGTTTATCCATTCACCTGCTGAAGGACACCTTGGTTGCTTTCTAGTTTTGGTACACCATTTTTTAGGTGAGGAAACTGAAGCACAAAGGGGTTAAGTAGTCTGTCCAAAAACACAGTCATAAGTGGCAGGTCTGGGATTCAAATTTAGGTTTTATTCCAGAAATCATAAATTTTCTATTGTTCTGTTGGAGTGTCCCTTAAGAACTTTGCCCTTTTAGAGCTCTCTGCCTTTGCCTATTCTGGTCCTTCAGCTTAGAATGCTCTTTCTTCCCTCTCTGTTCAGCTGTGTTTAACTCAGAGTCCGTCTCTCTGAGACCTTCCTCACACCCCTCCTCCCCAGTCCAGCCAAAGTATTCATTAGTTCTTCTCTAGGTCTCCACTTTGGGTTGTTCGCAATGAAGATGTTATGGAAGTTCTCACTGAGGCACATTCCAGAGTGAGATCCTAAACTAAGATGCAAGCATTTCTAACTAGGAGGCTGAGAACCAGTCATCTTAGGGCACTGAGGGTTTGAGGGAGGATTTCCTTTGGGGAGAGCTTTTGGGACCATGAAGATTCCCCCATGGGGTAGAATGGGGGTATGCTTTCCTTTTTACCTCAAGTCAAGAAAGAGGGGCTTTAAGGAGACCACATGAGGATCTTAACATGTCTCCCCTGCAGTTGGGGGACATGGTAGGCTGACATCTGAGTCGTGCGTGCAAAACCTAAAGAGTGATAAGATGGCTCAAATGGCCTGGAGTTGCAGAGTCGAAGGCTGCCTTCCCAGAAGTGTCTGGGCAAGGATTCCTGTGGACTATATGTGGGCCACATAAGAAAGAACTGTTATGGGGTGCCTTAGAACTTGCCCTAGAGGCCACCTGGAGAGCAGTGGGGCCTCAGCAGAAGAAAACTGGAGGTAGACCACTGAGATCCTAGAGGAGCGAGAGATCAGTGGAACAGAGATGCGGGTGAGAGGTTCCCAGCAGCGAGGGTAGGAAGGGTCTCCAAAGGACTTGTGAAAGCATCCAAGATGGAAAGAGGGAGTTTTAAAACATCTTTTAAGCCTGGAGAGCACTTCTACCGGAATATTGTAATAGTACCAGTGAAAGAAGAACAGCCCTGGGAATTCCCTGGCCATGCAGCGGTTAGGACTCCACACTTCCACTGCTGCTGGCCCGGGTTCCATTGCTGGTCAGGGACCCTAAGATCCCACAAGCCACGTGGTGTGGCCAAAAGAAAAACAATGTCCCTGCCCCTCTTGTCTCCTCTTCCTCCAGTAGCTGGTCTCATTGACTGAGGATTTCCCACCCACAGGAGACCCAAGCAGGAGGCCAGGGGAGAAAACCTCCACTTAAGTCACTTTTCAGAGTTTTGATCATTGCATGAGACTGGACATTGTAATCTCTGAATTGAGATTGTATTTGTGTTAGTTTTCTATTGCTGCCTAACATAATTACCACACACTTAGCAGCTTAACACAATGCCACACAACATCCTGTAGGGAGTGGTACATTTATTACATCAGTGAGCCTACATTGACACATCATAATTACCCAAAGGCCATAGTTTATGTTAGGGTTCACTCTTGGTGTCTTGGTGTCATTAGCTCAGAGTTCTACAGTCAGGGGTCTGGCGTGGCATGGCTGGGTTCTCTGTTCAGGGTCTCATGAGGATGAATTTAAAGTGTCAGCAGGCTGAGTTCTCATCTGGAGGATCTGGGGAAAAATCCACGTCCAAGCTCACTCAAGTTGTTGGCAGAATCCAGTTTCTTATGGTTTTATGACTCGGGTCCCTGTGTGCTTGCTAGCTGTTGGCTGGGTGGGGGGAAGGGGGCCATTCTCAGCTCTTAAAATTCTCTCTTAGGTCCTTTCTACATGGCCAACTCCATCTTCAAGCCAACAACGGCGTGTCAAGTCCTCCTCATGCTTTGAATCCCTGACTTCTTCTTTTGCCAAAAGCTGGAGAAAACTCTGTGCATTTAAAGGGCTCGTGTGATTAGGTCAAGACTACCCAAATAATCTCCCAATCTTAAGGTCAACTGTGCCATGTAACATAGCCTATTCATGAGGGTAAAATAATCAAATTCACAGATTAGTAAGGATGTGTTTGTGGCAGAGGGAGCAGGGGGAGTCTTGAGGGGCATCTTAGATTCTTCCACAGCATCGCACCCTAAAATGACAGTAGGACTTTTTATTACCTTAAACAGACAAGAGAAGTCACGAGACTGCCCCAGTTTTCATCCAGGATCAGGAAAAGAGCTATCATGCCAGACAGCAGGTATAAAGGGATTGTGGAAGACCCTTCTCCCACAAAAAAAGTTGTTTCCTGATGACCTGCCACCCATCATTCTCGTTCAGTGCGAGGATTGCCATTTACCCCTCCAGCTGGCACTAATTTCATTCTGCCCTCGGGCATCAGGAAATATTTCCCCATCGGCCTTCCTCCCTCGAACATTAAGAGACTTAAAGGAAAAGACCAAGACTTGTTCAATTTTACATCTTCCAGAGCTGGGCACTACGTAAAAATGCATGGCTTGTTGAAAGAATGCATGAGTGAGCTAAGTACACAGGAACCATCTGCAACAGGTGATAAAACTGTCCCTCTTCCCGAGAGCCATTAGTGGTAAGTGTCATCAGAGAGCTGCCCTTGGGAAACATTTTTAACAGAATTACAACTGGATCCTACACATTTGCTGATAATCCCTCCTTATTAGGCTATTAAGTCTCCATCCTCATGTAGGACAAAAAAGAATGTGACAGAAGAGCGGGCAGGCAAGGCAGACCCCCTTCACTTCTTCCTCTCTTACTTGGGCATGGCTATTAAATGGCAGCTATAACTCTTCTAGAAGTCTGTGTGTGAGAGACCCCAGCTTAAATATTGGCAATACACAGAGACTGAGGGGTGTTGGATCTCTCTAACATTCAGTAGATGGGCCCCACCACTGAGCTGTGGACAGGTGAGACCTTAAACACAGCACTGTTTATTGAGCCCTTACTATGTTCCCAGCTTTGGATCCACTTTTCATGCGAGCTCTTAATATCCACACCAGCACTTTGACAAATGTAAATTAACATCTCCACTTTTCCTATGTGGAGAGTGAGGCTCAGAGAGATGAAGGAACTTGCCAAAGTCACACAGTCAGTGGCAGAGTCAAGAGCACAACCCAGGCAACTTGACTCCCAGAGCATACAGGCTTAACCATATCACTTTCACTGCTTCCCTTCCTGTGGCTCTTACTTTTCATCTTCTCTAAAGGTTACCCCAGAATCTCCGCTTCCCTCTCAGGGGCACACCATCTGTTAGCCTGGGGGAAAGTCACCAACCTCTTGGCCACCACTGCAGAATGAAGAAAACTATCCTTGCTTACCTAGCAGCAGATAGCTTAGCTCAACAAATATTTCTTGTCTTCTTTGTTTATGGCCACATAATTTCCTGGGCCTATCTCAGCCACCACACTTACCATGTGCGTTATACATTTTATTTTTCACAACCCATGTCATTGCCAGATACCTAGAGTAGATATGCATATTAATTAGGATGTAGGTTAAGCTGCGGTAACAATAAAGACACCTAAAAAGGCAGTTTATTTCTTTCTTACATAAAATTCCAGGGAGGTGGCCAAAGACTTGTATGGCAGCTTAACAGTAGTAGGGACCCAGGTTCTTTGTATCTTGTTGCTCTGTGATTTTTAATAAACAACTTCCATCATTAGTTTCCTATTGCTGCTGAAATAAATTACCACAAACTTTGTGGTTTAAAACAACATATACTCATTATCTTACAAGAGCCCTGAGTCTTACAGGGCTAAGATCAAGATGTTGGCAGAGTGGCATTCTTTCTGAAGGCTCTAGAGGAGAGTTCTTTCCTTGCTTTTCCAGATTCTAGAAGCTACCTGTATTCCTTGGCTCATGGCCACATCACTCTGACCTCTGCTTCTGTAATCACAATTTTCTTCTCTGACTCTGACTCTCATGCCGCCCTCTTTTCCGTTATGGACTCTTGTAATTACATTGGGCTCACCTAGGTAATCCAGGATAATCTCCCCATCAAGATCTTTAAATTAATCACATCTGCAAAGTCCTTTTTGCCATGTAATCCACAGGTTTTGGGGATTAGAACATGGACATCTTTGGCTGCCGTTTATTCCATCTAACACAGATGACTACTCCAGCTCCTGCTGTTCACCCATATTCCAACCAATGGGGAGGAAGAAAGGAGAAGAGACATCATAAACAAGAAGTTGCTTGCAAATTACTTCCATTCATACCCCATGGGCCAGAACTTATTCACATGGACACAGATAGCTGCAAGGGAATCTGGAAAATGTAGTCTTCTGCTATTTGGTCATGTTTCAGGCTAAAAATTATATTAGTGTACAAAACAACAATGACAACAAAACAAACAAACAAAACACACCATAGGGATGCAATCAGAAAACTCCCGACTGTAGAAAACTCTGCAGGACAAGTAACCCAGTTTGTTTTGTTGTTTGGTTGTTTTATTTTGTTTTTTTGTGTTGTTTTGTTTTGTTTTGGTTTGGTTTTTGTGGGTGCGCCACACAGCTTGCGGGATCTTAGCTCCTGGACCAGGGATTAAACCCGGGCCATGACAGTGAAAAGTGCCAGTCCTAACCACTGGACCACCAGGGAATTCCCTAAAAAATCCAGTTTTTGTTTTTGTTTTTTAATACATAAATTGCAAAGGAAAAAAGATACAGAGGAGAAATGTTTAGACTTACAGGGGCTTAAAAGATTAACCAATCCCAATGTGTAGGCCCAATTTGGATCATGATTCAAACAAACAAGCAAATAAAAACGTATCTGAGATCATTGGAAGTTTGATTACTGTTTGGATATTTGATGGTAGAAAGGAATTACTATCAATTTTTTTTAGTAGGTTGATGGTATTGTGCTTATGGCAACAAAAGTTCTGATCTTTTAGAAATATATAATCAAATATATACAAGTGAAATGATATAATGTCTGAAATTTGTTTCAAAATAACAGAAGGGGAGGAAGGGGACAGTGTGTGAACAGGTCAGGTTTGGACATAGGTTAATGGTTGTTGGAGCTGTAACCAGGCTCATTATGTTACTGTGTCTATTTCTCTGTTTGAAATTAGTCATAGTTTCAAAAAAATTGAAAAAAAAAGGTTTGGCTGGAAAGGGGAGAAGAGGCAGGGGAGGCGCCGAATGGACAGGGAGCATATCTGATGGGCCCAGCAAGACCCTGAGACCAGATGTCTCTTTCTCTCCATGTTCTCCCCACCTCCCCTGTCTCTCCCTAGTTCCACGACAAGCCACTCTGAGACCCCATCCCCAAATAGCTAAGGAGGAACAGTGAGACCCAAGACTCCTGAGCCCGGTGGGTCAGAGGTCAGATGTCAGGGCAAAGGTGGCCACCTCTTGACCGCAGAGAAACCAAATCAGCGCCAGCCTCTGGTGACCCCGAGTGCCTGCGCCCACCACGTGGGGGTGTCCCTGCTTCAAGGGCATGAACCGGGGACAAATTCATCCTTATCCATTCAGGGAATTCTGTGCATAAAGGGGCCACGAGAAGCCATCAAATCCATTCCAAGAGCTTCCAAGAGCTGGCCAGATTTGCAGAGCTAAGAGACCAGAGTTCGCATCCCAGAGCCTCCACAGCTAAGCATACGTGAGCCCTGGACAAGGTGCTTAGAACCCTGGGCCTCAGATTTCTACACTCTACGGCAGGGATGAGTGTGGTCGCTAGGGTGGGGTGGGGCAGGACACTGGCCACTGAGATGGAAGCTCCGCTGGGCCGCAGCCTTCTCTGGGGATGTGCCTTCCTCAGAGCTGCCTCCTCGGGCCTCTCCCGCCCGCCACCCGGCCCGCACCAGCCTCTCTGCATCTGTCATCAGTCTGCTCTGCTCCCCCTGGACCAGGCTTTGTTTGGGGGCGACTGGCAGGCTGCCCGTGTGCGCAGGGGAGGCGGCGACACCCACTGCCGCAGACAGTGCTTCACGGGCTACACGGTTACCCACACTTCCAGCATCCCTGCACCCGCTGTGGCCCCCAGCTCCAGAAGGTTCAGAGCTCAGAATAACCAGGCCAGGCCCCGCACTGCCCCATCCTCATCCCACCCACTGCTTACTCATAGTTTCCATCCAAAAGGAGAGCACGCCAGGCAGGAATAATTCCCAAGCCCCTACCAAGCACCATGAGACAGGCACCACTCAAGGACACCACATGCCTTGGCATATTGATCCCTTACAATCCTTTGCGATTGGCACTAGGACTAGTCACATTTTACAGCTGGGATAGGTGATACCCAGAGAGCAGAAGTGACTTACCCAAGGGAAGTGAGGGGCAGAGCCAGCATTTGAGTCCTGGTCAATCTGACCCCCAAGTCCAGTGGAAACACTGGGAACACAGCCCTGGGCACCGGTGACCCAGTCTCTGTGTCAGACAAGAGCAGCACCATATTCCCCAAGGCCAAGTTCAGACCAGGCCTGACAGAGGTTGTGCCACATCTTCAGGAGAAGCCGGAGACTGTGACATTCATGGTTCCCCAGCGCTCCTTGGAGTGGGGACCTCCAAGTGAACTGCCTTTCCAGCCTGAGGGACAGGCTTCTGCAACCATGCTGAGCCCCAGCCTCACTCAGGTTTCTGTTTCACTCACCCCGGCCCTGTGCTGGGCCAGGTGGACAGGTCAGAGGACAGGCCTCTGCCTTCCATGCCAAGAAGGGGGGACCAAGAGGGAGGCGGGGAGGCCAGGGACCCCCAGAAAGACCCCTTCCTGAATGGGAATAGAGCCAGGAGTACAATGCCTCTGTCCTTGTGTCCAGAAAGTGAGCCCCAGGAAGGGGCGTGGAAGGGTTCGGGGCGGGCCGCACAGCAGCGGGCAGCCAGTGCAGTGAACACCCTGGTCTTTGGACTCCAGTCCAGCCTCTCTCTGCTGTACAAGGTCGCTGTCCTCCCCCTGCACTCCCTTCTCATACCACCTTCTACGCTTGACTTAACCCGATGTCTTGCCTGGGAAACTAGTGGGCTTCACCTCAGACCTCAGGGCCCGTTTACCCCTCTGGGGCTGTCTGAGGCCACAGATCCCAAATGACCAGAGGAACCCCAGATAGTATCAGCTGCACGGGGACATCCTCTGGCATGTTGTCACACTTCCGGGCCTTTGCTCGGGCTGTTCTCTAAGCCTGGAATGCCTTTCCCTCCAGTTCTCCCACTGGGCACTTCTGCTCATCCTCCAACACCCCAAGAAGAAGGATCCCAACACATCCTCCTTGCTGAAGTCTTCACAGGTATCCACAGGAGAGTTTGCTGTTCCCTCTGGGTGTTTTGATGATTCATTCGTGGGTTTTCCTCTCCCCACTAGATGGAACTCCCAGAGGCCAGAGTCCCTGTCTGAATCTGCCTTAGATCCTTCTGCAGGACCTAGCTTGGAGCCTGCAACCAGAATGGATGCTATGGAACACTTGAGGAATGGAGGGAGGGTAGGCCTGTTGGGGGACATGGGCCATAAATCACTTTCCCAAACCAAAGGGGAAGCAGCAATCTAGGAGGGCTTCATGGAGGTGGCAGAACAGGAGGTAGGACAGAAGCAGATGACAGATGTCCTGAGCATCCTGGCTACCAGTCATGAGGCTCTCTGCCGTCTGTCACTCTGCCAGAAAACTCCTGTCCTGGGTGTCACTGGCCAGGGGTGGGCAGGTTTTGGGGAGAGAATCAGGCCTCCCCAAGGCATCCAACCTCCCTTCAGAGGCGTGTGGATGGGGCAGCTGCCGGGGGGAGCAGCTGGTGTCTGTCCCTGGAGCCCAGCGGCTGTGTGTGTCTTAATCCCAGTTCCTTGGAGCCCCCCAGGCTGGCAGGTGGGCTGATTAGGCAGAAAGGAGGCAACAGGAGAGGGGTGGGGAGCTGAGGCCCCTCCCCAGGCCCCACAGCTGCCCACTGGATCCTGCCACATGCGCCGTACCCATCACCAGGCCCCCATCACTAGCTCTCCCTCAGCCCAGAGCTGCTTCTCCTTCAGCCCTTACAGGGAGGCCTGACCTCTAGGCAGGAAGATTCAGCTTTCAAACTAGAAACTGCAAGAAAAAGATGGATGCCACAGCCAATATGCCCCCTTAGCATTGTTTTCCTGGGTGGAGCAGGGGATGTCCAGGCACATACGTGGAGGCGAGTGTTCATACTGGGATGAAGGTATAGATGCACCTGACCCAGAATATGAGCAGCGTGGCACACAGGAGTGTCCTGTAAGGTTGGTGTGCACGGTGTGTAAGGTATACACATGTGCGAGGTATACAAGGAGCAGTGCGAAGTATCCACATACAAGGTACATGTACATCGTATATGATGTGTAATGGGTGTGAGGAGGACATGTTGTGAGCAGTGTGCACAGTGTGGAAGATAGGTCCTGTGTATGCGGTATACGGATATGTGAGGTGTCCATGGAGTGTGAGGTGTCCACGGAGTGTGAGATGCCCATGGGGTGTGAAGGACATGCAGTGTGACAGACGTCCTCGGTGTGCGAGGTGAGCAGTGTGAGGCGTGCCCACAGGTGCATGGAGGGATGGGAGTGAGGGCAAGCGGTCCTTCCAAGGAGATGTGGCTTTTCGGCCCTGCACACTGGACCATTGGTACAAGCACCTGCGGGCTGTCATAGGCAGAGGACACAGAGGACATCTGGACTTTCTCAAATCCCTACGTGCATAGAGCGGAGGGCGACTTGGAGAGGCCCTCTCCTCCTCCTTCTGCTGTATCCATGCCATCTGAGCTCAAGGACAGCATGCTCTTTGAGGAGACGCCATACTTTGGTAATATTATTTCTTGTGTCTGACTTAAATCCCTCGTGCTGCAAGTTAAACTTGTGTTTTTTTTTTAAAAAAACATATATTTTTAGAGTTTGTTCAGTGGAGGTGGTGAACTCTTCTTTCATGAAGTTCTCCTCCCCCCAGCAGCCTAATGCCCTTGGGCTGGAAGAATAATTGGCACCTTCCTGAACCCTGCCTTCCTTAGCACCTCTAGTCATTAAGCTATTGGCACCTTATCTGTGCAGTTTAGTAAAGCAGAGCGAGTTTGTACTTCAGACTCTAGGAATCTGGGTCCACAGAGACCTCTGAGGCGGAGAAAGGCTTTAATTACATAAAGGATAAGCTTGAAGGGGAGAGACTGGATGAATGAAGTCCTCAGGTCTTTCCAGAAGCCAGGCATCAGTGGTTCTTAAAGTGGGCCTCGGCCAAACAGTTTGGGCTCCTGCTAATTTCCCTCGTCTGGCTTCTCAGGGCCTGGAGAAGAACCTGGAGGTGGGAGGTTTGCCCAGAGACGGAGGTGTGCGTGCAGTGAGGTGCACATGGCACCTGAGTGAGGGGCCGGGCAGGGAGAAAAGCTGTGCAGCCTGTGAGGGTTTCCCTTCCCGTGATGCCGAGCTCCCCCCGGCACCTCCCATGCTCCCCGCCCGCCCCCTGGGCACACAATGCACTGTACACACGTTTCTGTGTGCACAAAGCATTGCATCCTTACCTTATCCTGTGCTCACAGGTCACCCATCCAAGCCATCCTCCAGCCCTGTCTCATGCCACCCCCACGCCCTCAGCCAGCCCACGCAGCGCCGGACATTCAGACCAAGGGCTCCTAGGACAGCAGGAGCCACGCCCATCTCGTCCTCCTTAGAATCCTCTGGTCCTGGTGGAGGCAGTTGTCCCAGGCAAGGTGCTCAATGATGATCTGTTCTCTCTACCGGGAACGTTCTTCCCCAGATGGGCACGTGGCTGGCTCCCAAGCCTCTTTTACCTCTTTGCTCAAATGTCACTGTGTCAACCTGACCACTCTTTTTAATTCTGCCCTGGTGCCCCAATTCCACTCACCCCGCTCTGCTTTTAATATCCCTCTGCCTCCTAACGTACTCCGTAATTTACTTGTTAGTATGTTTATTGTTTACTGTCAGTCTTACCTGCTAGAATGTCAGCTCCACAAGGGCAGGGAACGTTGACTGTTTTGTTTTCTGCTATATTTCCGGCAACTGGCGCAGAACGCGAGCTGCATAAATAGTTGCTGAATGAGTGAACGAATCATAGGACTGGGCACGCGTCCCCGCAGTGAACACACCACCCCACGCAGCCCACAGGCGGGGGGGTACGTGTGCCATTTGTTGTCTCCCTGTCCCCTTGCTCCTCCACGTGGACCCCTTTTCTCCAGCTCCCAGTTCATCCGCTAGACTCCCAAGCCCTGCTTGTACGTGGGAGGCTGGGGAGTACCCCAAAGTGGGAAGTATGGCCACTGTGGAGAATCTCTGGGACCCTGACCCTGAATCTAGGACCGCGTCAATTATCCTCCTGACCAACCCAGACTGGCCCCAGGGCAGGACCCATATCCAGCTGGCAGGCAGTTTCCCAAGGAGCAAGGTTGGTAGAGACAGAAGCGGGTGTTCGAGGTGGATCCAGGGGCAGGAAGGGAAAGTCTGGAGACAGAGAGGGGACCCGGGGTTGGCCCTGCCCCACCTGGCCCGCTCCTGTTTTCACCCTCTGGCCCATCCCCCTGCTAGATATGTAGCCTGTGCCAACCTCGGGGGAAGAGACCACAGGTCCAGCCTGGGCAAGGGCAGGGTGCTTGAAGACCGGGGCAGGTGCAGGCTGGATTGGGTTTCCAGAGGCTATATATATATATATATATATATATATAAAGGCTGCCGGGAGCCCTGGGGCCGGCCGCTCCCTGAGGGCGCAACTCTGTGGGGCCCAGGCAGGCCTGCATTCCTGCCCAGAGGCCGGCTCTCCATTTATAGCCCCAGGCAGGCAGGCCAAGAGAACCGAGGAGGGAGGACTGGAAAGGGTGGAGAGAGAAGGGAGCCCTCCCTCCCTCCCTGCTGCCAAAGGAGCCCCTCATTGTGAAGATGAGAACCAAAGCCCGGGGTGAAGTGTGCCCTGCCCCAGATCACCCAGCCCGCCCCTCTTCTCAGCTTTGAGATGGAAGGAGAGGTGCTGGGGGACGCCCCACCGTAGGTCCTTCAGTCCATTGCCATTGGCCTCTCCCAAGACAAGTCCAGGACCTGTGACTCCGAGGGGCATCCTCGACTACACTCTACAATATAAGAGCTTGGACTCTTTCTGCTTCCAAAATTGACGTCCTTTTCCCTCCCTGCCCCCAAGCCAGCAGTAGGACTAAATGGTCCCAGGTCCAGGGGTGGACACACTTCTCTCTGATCTTTTGGCAACAGGGATGGGATGCTGGTGTTGGCCAATCTTTCCCAAAAGAGGTGGTGGCACGACCAAGAGAGTGACCCCAGGCAAGCATGGGGCCCAGCCCTGGCAAAGTCTGTAAAGGTCCCCGAGTTCAGTGATTCCCAAACTCTTCAAGCAGCAGAAGCCTTGCAGCAAACAAAATCCCACTTGGAAGGATAACATAAAAGTCTAATATAAAAGTGGCCTCGTACGACCAGAGTGTGTATGCATTTTAAAATCATGCTTCCTAATTACCAAAGAAGATAAAGCTACAAATCAAGTTAAAAACTGTCAAAGCAGTTTAGATTTCTAAGCCACAAGTGATAAAATATTAAATGTGTTTGGTAAGTTGGAACATATAACATTTACTTATTGTAAAGGCACCTTGATGACAGCCCTGAGGTGGTTTTTATGAATGCAAAACACACAAAGCAAAGTTGTAATCATTTAAGTCTCAGAATCCAATATATTTCTGTGTTTTCTTTGCTTGCTCGGGTTTGAGAAGAATCCAGATTTGCATAAGCGGCTTGAAGAACTCACCTGGAAATTTCAGGGTACTCTTCAATTAAAGGGTTTGATTGATTCATTCATCCAAGAAATATTTATTGAGTGCCTACTATATGCCAGGCATTCTGCTGAGACTTGAACAAGGGGGAAGAAATATTTGTGTCAAACTAAATTACTAATATAACAACTATTGACATTCCTCATTGTGAGTGTAAGTCAAAGGAAAAGACTCAAGGTTATAATAAGCACCAAATCTTTCTATAGTATGCTATGACAATATTGCAGCAGGCCATGTGTATTTGATCAACATAAAAGATCACGGTCCAGGCAGATGGGCCTGAGTCTTGCCTGGGAGGAGCAAAGGTGACCCAGCATGTATGTCTAATCATGTATGTGACTATCCAGTTTAGAAAAAATACAACCATCCTCATTAATGACACTTTTCAAGAAGTTCAAATATATGCAGAGAGATTCAAAGGCTATGAGGCCACCCATTCATTCATTTGACATTTATCAAGATCCTACTATGTGACAGCTGCTGTGATGGTTTTTGGAAATGCCATGGTGAACAAAGCATCCGTGACTTCTTGGGGCTACATCAATCAATGTACAAACTAATAAAGAAGATAATTAAAGAGTGATTGTGCTAAGAAGGAAATGAGCAGGGTGATGTGACCCAGCTACTATAGAGAGGATGGTCAGAGTCATCTCAAGGAGGCAAGTTTGAGCTGAGACCTGATATATGAAAAGCAGCTGATCTTGGGAAGAGCCTGGCAGAAAAGCAGCAAGTAAAAGCCACCGAGGCAGGATTGTACTCAGAGTGTCGGAAGACAGGAAAGGAAACCAGGCTAGCATGGAATGATCAAAGGGGATCTTGGTTCCAGATGCAGTCGTAGAGATGGAAGCTGCTGTGTAGTGAATGGATTCTACTGGGACAAGAGTGAAAGTGAGGAGAGGAACTAGGAGGCTATGGTGGGCTTCCAGGCCAGCAATGCGGCAGTGTAGTCCAGGATGGTGACAGTGGGGTTGGAGAGACTCGAGAGGTGTCTTAGAGGTTGAGTGGTCAGGGCTTCCACGTGCCCAGACCTTCCCTTTGGAACTCCAGCCTCATAAATCCCCTGCCTACTTGACCTCTCTACCTGGATGTTGAAAATGCATTTCAAATTTTGTGCCAACCTGGACTCTGGGTCTGCCACCCACAAACCCACTCTTCCCCAACTCCATTCTTCCAGGAGTCATCCTTAATTCCTCTTTTGTCTCTTGCCTACATCCAATCACAAATAAATCTTGTGGGTTCCATTTTCAAAACATATCTGGAATCCAACCACTTTTCACCATGTCCACTGCTGCCGCCCAGATCTAAGCCACCATCACCACTCACTTGGATTATTTCAATAGCCTCCTAATTGGTCTCCCTGCTGTGTCCTTGTTCTCCATAACCAGCATGAGCCTGTTAAAATGTAAGTCAGATGGTGACATTCTTCTCTTCTGTTCAAGCCCCCTGGTGGCTTTCCATCTCAGAATATAAATCCTTTGCTCCCTTTCTGACCTCATCTCTTACCACTCTCCCACTTAGTCATTCTGCTCCAGACATACCAGCCTCCTTGCTGCACTTTAAAGCTGACAAACAGTCCTGCCCCAGGACCTTTGCACGTGCTCTTCCCTCTATCTGACTCCAGATATCTGCTTCTGCCCTCCCTTCATTCTGGTCTCTGCTCAAATGGAATCAGGCTAGAGAGGTCTTCCCTGACCACTCCACATAATGGAATAATCTTCATCACTTTGTTTCCTTGCCTTGCTTTCGTTTTCTTCATAGAACTTAAAAGCTCCTGACATCATATACTTCCTTGCTTATTTGTTTATTATCTGTCACCTTACCCTACAAAGTAAGCACCATGAGAGCAGGGTCACTGCTGTATCCCCAACACCTCGACCAGTATCTGGCACATAGTGGACACTCCATGTTGTATGTTGATGAATAAATGAGGATGGTGTTATGGAGGGGTGAGCACTTCCTAAATGGAGACCTTCAGCACTACCACAAGTGGCAGAGAAGTGAAGATGACAGGGCTCCAAAAGAGAAGGGAAGGAGTGACTCCCCAGAGGGCCAGTTAGGACAGCTTTCAGAAGTTAGTGGGAAAGGGACAAAGATCATTCTTGCTTATACCTGTGGGCTCCAGGAGGAGAGACCCCAGTAGGGTTGTCTTGTCCAAGGGAAATCTCTAGCCTGAATGCTGAGAGGAAGGTGTGGACTGCAGTTTCAGCAAGAGGCTGAGCCACCCTATGGGAGTGGGGAGGGGGCCCACCCCACGGCTTGTGGGGGAGCCAGAGTCCCATGGGTGGCTGCCTCCTCCTTCAATTCCCAGTCTCTCCGGTGGGTCTGCTGGGGAGAAATGCAGCTGTGGCCTTCACAGGAGCCCAGCCCTAAGACTACATGGGCTCCTGTCAGGGCTCAGTGCCCCAGCCAAGAGCTGAGAAGGTCGCAGCAACAGAAGCAAGCCCTCTTGTTGGAATAACCGTGCACCTCCGACTGAGGGATTCCGCATCTTTTGTCTCTTTAGATTCTCACCACCACCGCGATCACTCACAGGGGTCCCTAACTCCGGGGCCTCGGACGGGCACCGGTTGGTGGCCTGTTAGGACCGCGGCCACACAGCAGGAGGTGAGTGGCAGCCTAGCGAGCCAAGCTTCATCTGCCGCCTCCTCATCACTCCGCATCGCTCGAATTACCGCCTGACCCCGCCCCCCGCCACTCCGTGGAAAAATTGTCTTCCACGAAACCGGTCCCTGGTGCCAAAAATGCTGGGGGACCTCTGCTCTAAGAGATCGCTATGAATATCCTCAAATTTACAAAGTGGGGAAACTGAGGTTCAGAAGGAGATGTGACTTCCACAAAAACACACAGGAAACTGGGGTTTCAGTCATCGGTCTGCAAACTCCACTCTCAAAGACTCCACCCTGAAGTGGGGTTCTCAGGCCTTCTAGGCGTTGGAGGCCTTTGCGCAATGGACTTCCCCAGCGCAGCACTGTGCGCAAGGTGGAGGCAAGCCCCAAGCAGAAGAACTTTTCTTCCCAGCTGAAGAGACATCTCGGCCTAGACCCGCACTGGACAACCCGCTGAGGAAGCGCGCAGGTTGAATTGCGCAAGAGTTGGCTTCCCTCCCTCCAGGCTGGGACAGGGAGTTTGGAGAGATTGGCACGAAGCTTTAGCAGCGATCATCGACTCCTATAGAGATGCAGCTGGGTTTCCAAGCTACCAGAGATGGGCTGGGCCCACGACCCTCTGACTGACTCCGGGGGCAGGAACTGGCCAAGTGACACGACCGCCACGTTCAGTCTCAGGTTTCCCCACTTGGACTCTCTGAGTCTTGTTCCTCGTTTCTCTGCCTCTGACTCTCTAGCGTTCTGCTCTCTGAATGTCTCAGCCTCTTGGGTTTCCCGCTCACCGTCTCACTATCTCAGCTCTGAGTGTGTCTCTGCCTTACTCCCATGTGTCTCTTTGCAAATCTCTCCCGATCTGATTTCTACCCCTATCCTGCTCCTTGGTCCCCCACAAATCAGCGGACTGAGGGGACCCCAAAGTCAGCTCAAAGGTGAGCGCGCGGCCAGTGTTTCCCGCGGACACAAGAGGAGGCTGGTGTTGGAGAGATTTGGAAAGAGTGTGCCCGGGAGCCAAGTGCTGACGCGTTGGGCTGCCAGCCTCTGCCTTCCTCTCTGCCTGGGGAGGGGCCGGAGCGCGCGCGCGGAAGCGTCAAGGGGTAGGGGGCTGGCCAGTCTCTGGCCCCTACTGCCACCCAGGGGATCCCAAGCTCCTCCCCGCTCTATTCCTATTGGCCTCGGGCGACCCCGCCCCTAGCCGCCCGCTGGGGCTCGGGGGCCCTTAGGCTACTACGGAATAAATAGCCCCGGGAGCCTGGCTTGAAGGTAGGGGTGGGGAAGTCCCAGGGCGCTGCCGCCACTCTCCTCGCCATCCGTTGGTCAGGCGGGACAGGACTGGGCAGGGTGGGGGACAGCTGGGTGTACATTCAGACCCTCAGTACTTTGCTATCGCACTGCCTGTGCTCCGGAGCCGCAGAAAGTTTCTGGCAACCCCTGCCGCCGGGATTGGGCAAAGCCAGGACTGCGCCGCCCCTCGCCGGGATATGGAGCTGCTTTCGCCGCCGATCCGAGACGTAGATTTGACGGGCCCCGACGGCTCTCTCTGCAACTTTGCAACAGCGGACGACTTCTATGATGACCCGTGTTTCGACTCCCCGGACCTGCGCTTCTTCGAGGACCTGGATCCGCGCCTCGTGCACGTGGGCGCGCTCCTGAAGCCCGAGGAACACTCGCACTTCCCTGCGGCCGCGCACCCGGTGCCGGGCGCGCGCGAGGATGAGCATGTGCGCGCGCCCAGCGGGCACCACCAGGCGGGCCGCTGTCTACTGTGGGCCTGCAAGGCGTGCAAACGCAAGACCACTAACGCGGACCGCCGCAAGGCCGCTACCATGCGCGAGCGGCGCCGCCTGAGCAAAGTCAACGAGGCCTTCGAGACGCTCAAGCGCTGCACGTCTAGCAACCCAAACCAGCGGCTGCCCAAGGTGGAGATCCTGCGCAACGCCATCCGCTATATCGAAGGTCTGCAGGCGCTGCTTCGCGACCAGGACGCCGCGCCCCCTGGTGCTGCCGCTGCCTTTTACGCGCCTGGCCCTTTGCCCCCAGGCCGCGGCGGCGAGCACTACAGCGGCGACTCGGACGCGTCCAGTCCGCGCTCCAATTGCTCCGACGGCATGGTAAGGCCAGGACGCTGGGCTAGAGAAGTGAGCGCAGCTCTTGGTATATCAGGAATGTGTTTCCGAGGGCGGGGAGCGGACCCTCTGGTGTGAGGGTTGGGCGGGGAACCTTCCCGAGAGTGGACCCCCGGTGCCCCAGGCAGCTGTCACTGGGGTGGCCTAGTGCTTTGCGGGTGCACGGGACGGATGCAATCCACTGGATTGGGGGCGCTATTAGAACACTGCTGGGCCGACACGAAGATCGTGTCGTTTTCTCCGCTTATCCCATGCAGATTTGTGCTCCTAGGTGACTGTCTGCCTTCTATTTGGCCCGGCATGCTGCAGACAGCTCCTGCCCACCCTTACTCCCCAACCCGGCCAGATCCGGGCCCGGAACTCTCGTGGCTGAGACTTAGGGAGTTGGAGAGGGGGCGGCTGCAGGGAGTGATGCTCCGACTCCGCGCGGTTCCCGGGCCTGACTCGGTAGCCCTTGCCGTTTGCAGATGGACTACAGCGGCCCCCCGAGCGGTGCCCGGCGGCGGAACTGCTACGACGGCACCTACTACAGCGAGGCGCCCAACGGTGCGTATTCGCGCCTCCTTCCCACATTCCCTTTTGAGCTGCCCTGGCTTCTCTTTACCTAGGACCTCCTCGCCTCCATCCTGGGAGATGGTACAGGGAATGAAATACTAAGCATGTACTTCCCTCCTTTTTCACCCTGAAATTTCGCGGGATCCTCCCGAATCTGGCCCGTCCTCAGTTTCCTGTCTGCCCCAAAGCACTGAGCCCAGAGGTGGGAGACTTGTCTGCGGCTCCACCTCTGCATACTAATCTACCCCTCCCCGCGCAGAACCCCGGCCCGGGAAGAGTGCTGCGGTGTCGAGCCTCGACTGCCTGTCCAGCATCGTGGAGCGCATCTCCACCGAGAGCCCCGCCGCGCCCGCTCTTCTGCTGGCCGACGCGCCGCCGGCGTCGTCTCCAGGCCCGCAAGAGGCGGCCGCCGGGAGCGAGGTCGAGCGCGGCAGCCCCACCCCTTCCCCCGACGCCGCCCCTCAGTGCCCAGCGGGCGCGAACCCCAACCCGATCTACCAGGTGCTCTGAGGGGTTGGGCGGCCACTTCGGGGGGTGCCGCTGCCCTCGGGCCCGAGGGGTGGTGCCCTTAGGGTCCCTCGCGCCCAAAGGATTGAGCTTAAATGCCAACTCCCCTCCCAACAGCGCTTTAAAAGCGACCCCTCCGGAGGTATGAGAGGCGGGGGAACTGATGTGTGTTTCCGCACCCCAGGGCAAGGACACGGTCCTTTTTCTCCACGCAGCACCCTTCCCTGAGACCTGCTGCGATGGCCGTTTGATGTTACTCCGTGGGCCAGAGCTGACCCTTGAGGGCCCAGGCCCTTCCTCTTCCTCGCCCCCTCCCCCATGGGGGGTGGGACCCACGCAGACCTAAGCCCTGCCCCCGGACACCCGGATGCTTAAAGGAGCGTAGCCTCTCTTTTCGGGAGCCCTCGGGACGTCGGCTCTTTCCCGCCGCTCCCTTGCCAAGTGTAACAGCTGTAACGGTAACCACTCCCACCCCCTCCCCCGGTTCAGGACCACTTTTTCTAAGACTTTTGTAATCTATTCCTGTAAATAAGAGTTGCTTTGCCAGAGCAGGAGCCCCTAGGGCTGTATTTATCTCTGAGGCATGGTGTGCGGTGCGACAGGGACTTTGTATGTTTATACGGCAGGCGGGCGAGCCGCGGGCGCTCGCTCAGGTGTTCGAAATAAAGACGCTAATTTATACCGCGGTGGCTCCGGCTTTCGCTAAGGTTGGGGGCAGGATTTTGAAGGGGGGGAAAATCCGCAAACTGGGCCACCTGTACCGCAGCGACCCCTGTGGGCCGCAGACAGATTGCAAGGAGGAAGTTGGGGGAGGGAGGGGTGCGTATGTTTCTGTTATGTGAGGAGGTTCTTCTGACCATGATGTACATCACCACGCACAGGTCATCTCGTTGTCAGGATGGATATTAGAACGATCTGAGTAGTTAATAAAAGATCCATGCCTGTCCCACCACCCAGAGATTCTGATTTAAAGTATCTGCCGCAGACACCCCCGGCCAGGAATTAGTATTTTTCAAAAGCTCCCCAGGTGATTCTGAAGTGCGTACATGGTTGAGAATCATGCCCCTCCATACACACAGAGTGAAGCCAGGTATGGTGTCCAGAAGGATCACTGGAAAGTCATGTCCCCCAGATGCGACTCGGAATCCTCATGGGTAGAGGATGTGATAAGGTGCTCACAACATAATGAGGAAAAACTGAATGAGTGTGAAGCAGCATTGTAAGCTGTATGGTACTTCCAGGCTCTCAGCGATAGGTGTAATCACAAGGGGATGCAGAGAAGGCCAGACAGGCACAGACGCGACTACTCGAAGTAACCCAGCACTTACAGCATCCTGGCATTGTCAGATCTCATAAGAAGACAGGAGCCCAGAGCCTGCAAGGAGAGGGGCACGTGCAAACCTGCATCATCACAGATGGCATCAGTGCTCTTATCAAGCTATAAACACTCTGAGGGGAGAGGAGGGGCCATTGATTTAGCCAGGGGGCTGGGGAAGGCTTCCTGGAAGAGGTGCCATTTGAACTGTGTCTTGAGAAACAAAAGAAGACAACACATCCACAGTGCCCATAGACCCCCCCCACACACACACAGGGGACACACACACACACACACACACACACACACAGAGGTACCTCTGGGAGGGTACCCCTGGATGGATGGCCTGGCAAAAGTTCTGCCCAACCCCACCCCCTAATTCACATACACTTGTCACCAGGACCTCAATTCCCCTTACATCCCACTCCTACAGATCCTTTTTTTCCTGAAAACCCTACAGGCCCACTATCAAGGGCTCTTCTTACCAAGGAGGGGCGGGTGTGGAGAGGGCCTGGGGAATGCAAGCAAGACATAATGGCAGAAGGCAGAGCAGAGGATCTGCTCTCTGCTCTGGGAGAGCCTTTGCTCTCCCCAATGCAGGGCCCCTGGGGAGCCACCCAGGGCTGCTCTGTTACTAATGATCCTCTGCTTTTCATCTGGCTGCTTCCCCAGATGTGCCTTGGGGTTCTTTACACTCCCTTGAGACCCCTTGGGGCTCATTCATGAATTCATTCATTCAACAGATGCCAGGTCCCATGCTGGGTGAAAACAGAGACCAGTGGACACAGTTCCTGACCTTGGGAAGCACCCAGACATTTGGGGAGACTGGATCTTTTAGCAGCTGGTTACATCACGATGAATTAAGTGCTATAATGGGGATGTATGTAGCAGAGGAACACAGTAGGAACAGAAGGTATAGACAGCAAGCAGCCCCTAATAAGAGTCTTGAAGGAGTAGGTAAGGAAAGAGGAGCCAAATAAGGATGCTCCAAGCTGAGGAAATAGCAAAAGGGCAAAGGCCCAGAGGTGACAGAAAGAAAACTGTGCCTTCATGGAGCCAAAAATGCTCACAGGGAGGGGCCAGAGGTGAGATGGGGAAAAGGCAGAGGCAGGGCCACATTGGACCTTATTTGGGCTTTATCCCAAAGGCAATAGGGAGCCATAGAGGAATCTAACCAAGGAAAGGATACAAACATATCTGTATTTTAGAAAGGCCGGTCTGGATTGGCAGAATGGATAGGAGGGAACAAGACTTGAGACAGGAAGACTTGTCAGGAGGCCACCAGGGTTGCTCAGAGGAGACATGACATGGCCTGAACTGGGGTTGTGACTGGGGATGGGAGAGAAAGCACAGGAGTAGAGACAGTTGTGCCAGATAAAGTGTAGGTGTTGACAGTTCAATGGAGAACCTTGAGGGCACAGTCCCTACCCTCACACAGCTTAAAATCCACTGGGGAAATAGCCATTATACAAAGAATCAAGTGAATAAATACATTTGTAGATGTTATACATGATGAGAAACTCCATAAGGAAAAGTAAAGGGCGCAGTGAGAGATGATAATGAGGTATGAGACGGTAATCAGGCAAAGGGAAGAGGAGGCAGAGCTTCTGTACTGAGGGAACCAACCACATATAAGAAGAAGGCCCCAGCAGCCTATAGGGTTACTATAGCCTATAGGGAGCTAGTGTGCATTAGAAAAAGGTGTCCCTTCTTTCCCAAGGACACTGCTCTGCACCGGGGTTCATGGCTAGGCAAACAGAGAGCAGGCTGGACTTCAGCCTCCACCCACCTCCTTGGCCAGGTGTGCTTTTTCAGTGAACAACCTACAGAACTGTTCACAGAGCCTCGTGCATGGAGGCCCTAAGGAAGGGAGGGAAAAGGAGGCGCCAAGGATGACTTCAGGCTCTGGTTTGCTTCAGAGTGGACGATGGTGCTGTTACAAAGATGGAGACCTCTAGAGAAGAAGGGGTCACGGGGACAGATTTAGTGCAGGACAGAAACCCAATTTAAAAAGGTTAAACCCCACAGGGGGTATGTTGGAAGGACACAGGGCAGTTCGCATAAGGGAGCAGCGCTGCAAGCACCACAGCACCCGTGGGCCTCGAGAGCCGGGATTGGAGCCCCTCTTGCTCTTCGACACATCCCCCTTCTTGCCTCTGCTTGCCTTCCCTCCCTCCTAGTCCATATTGGTTTTCTCCAGCAACTCAGGGGGATTACCTTAGATCTCACTGCTTAACTCCATTTAGAAAATTTCCAGGGAAGAGCTCTAACTGGACCAGCTTAGATCATGAGGCAGGATTTGAACCCAGGCAGTGAAGCTCCAGAGACTGCACTCTCAGCTGCCCGGCCCTGTAGCCTCTGCAGAGGAAGGAAGGAGAGAGCATCAGAAGGGAGGGGAGCAGCTAGAGCTTGGATTACCCCATGGATGATGGGATTTGAGGTCCCCTCCTGGCCTGGGCAGGGGGGAGGACATCTAGCTGAACCCCATTTGCAGTGCAGATGAAACATCTCTGCTCTTGGGGCCATTTTCACCTGGGCTGGATCTGAGGAGACACCGGGCCATGCTCTCCATAGAGACATATGCATGTCTGTACACACATGTGCTCATACAACAGCACACATGTCCCCAGAGCATACCACCAGAGGCTGGTGTACCTTGATGCCAAGGAAGTTCAAGCTTCAGGTCCTTGTCCCTTGCATGAGCTTCTTCTAAGGCACTGGGAAAAGCCCCAGATATATGTTCACATGGTCTAGTTTCTTTTCAAATTTTCCAAAGTAAAATATTTTAGTCAACTGGTTATGACCATTGTCTCTATTCTGACTTCCCCCCTGTGTTGGGTGGCATTTATGGGCATGGTGGGGTCCCCTCGAAAGGTATACATCTTGTTTGGGTTTAGTGGAATATATTTTAAATCAATGAAATACAAAACAGAAGTAATGACAATGAACAGTGAAATAAATTACAATGATTCTGACATTGAGAAGACAATTGTACCCCCAACATCTATTTAGATCATACTAAAAAGCAGTTTATTAAAAGAAAGTGATAACTTTTTAATGGAATTATTGAAAAATCTCTTGCATTGTTTGATAATCTAATGAACAAAGAAGAGTGAATTATATGAACATACTGGAAAGTGATTTAAATTTTTTGCTGGTCTAACACAAAATACTGACATCAACAAAGACAGAGTAAAATTCATAATATGCCACTATAATAAGACCTTAGCATCAACAAACTTTTAAAATGAACCCTGCCAATTTAAAAGCATTTAAATTTAGTCACCACACAGGAAAACCCAATATACCTTGAACTCTTACAGTCCACAGATGAAAGAAACTTGATGGAGTTTCTGCCAAATTTGACAATCCTAAAAGTGTACATTTTAGGCACAATTTCCAATAGACATTTCCAGTAGAGTGGTGAGCCTGAAAGAAAATCCCCTAAATTATCAGTGATATCAAACAAGTTTTGATCAACCATGTTGGAAGGAGAGACTGAATTATCTGAATTAGCTCTCAATTCTCTGTATAGAGAATGATATTATAGAATCACATTGAAGAGGCACTTAAAGAATATACAGCCTGATGCAAGTGGAAAGGAGTGGGCAAGACTGAAAAAGGCAAGAAAAAAGAGCAAGATGCAATAATGCATACTATCAAGGCAGAAAGTGTGAGGAGGAAGATAAAAGACAAAAATGGTGATGGTGCTAATGATGGGAAAAGTAATTTGGTTCTAGCTCAGTTTTTTCTCATCTATAAAACACTTAAATCCTCTGCACACAACTCACTAGTACTAAGGGGAAAAAAATGTGAGGCTGTCTAATAGTCATTTTTATACAGTACAGGGTCATTTTTGTATAGTTAACTTAAAAAATTTTTTTAGACAACATTTAACAGTGAGTTTTAATTCATATAGAACTTTCCCAGTAACAGGGGGCAGTAAGTCCCAGATGATGTCAACGGCCACATAATTCCTGGGATCTAGGCCTGGCTGTGCCCCTAACCAACTCTGAGACCTTGGGAACGTGATTTAAACCTTTTGGACTTGGGCTCTCTCTCTGGGTAATGAATTAGTGAATTTAAAAGGTATGTCCCAGTTCTGAAATTCTTTAGTAACTCAAAGCATTTCAAAGAAAAAGATAACAAAATAGGTCTTTTACAGATAAGGGAGCTGGAACCATGACAGACTTTTCTTAGCATAAGCAAATTATTTATAGCCCTCTGGTTTACTGATCCTTCTTTAACTTTTCCCAATTAAAAAAAAAATTGAGATATAATTTACATACCATAAAACTCACACTTATAAAGTGTCCAATTTGGTGGTTTGTATTATATTTACAACTTTGTGCAACCATCACCACTATCAAATTCCAAAACATTACTCCCAAAAGAAATCCGTACCCCTTAGCAGTCACTCCCCACTCTCTTTTCTCCCCCTAGCCCAAGGCAACAACTCAGCTATTTTCTGTCCCTATGGATTTGCCTATTCTGGACATTTCATATGAACGGAATCACACACTATGTGGCCTTTTGTGTATGGCCTCCTTCACTTAGCATGTTTTCAAGGTTCATCCATGTTGTAGCATGTATCAGTACTTCATTCCTTTTTATAGCTGAATAATATTCTACTGCATGGATACATTATATTTTGTTTATCCATTCATCAGGTTATAGATATTTGGCTTGTCTCCATTTTTTTAGCTATTATGAATAATGCTGCTATGAACATTCATGTACAACTTTTCATGTAAACATATGGTTTTACTTCTCTTGGGTATATACCTAAAAGTGAAATTGTTGGGTATATCATAACTCTATGTTTAAATTTTTGAGGAACTGCCAAAGTCTTCCCCAAAGCAGCTGCACCATTTTACATTCCCATCAGCAATGAGGGTTCCAATTTCTTAGCATCCTCAACAGCACTGTTACTGTTTGTCTTTTTAATCTAGCAATCCTAGTGGGTGTGAAGGGTATCTCATTGTGGTTTTAATTTGCATTTCCCTAACGACTAATGATGTTAGCATTTTTTCATGTGCTTATTGGCCATTTGTACATCTTCTCTGGAGAAATTTCTATTCAAATCCTATGTCCATTTTAAAATGAGGTTATTTGTCTTTTTATTGTTGAGTTATGAGAGTTCTTTATATATTCTAGATACTAGACCCTTATCAGATATATGGTCTGCAAATATTTTCTCTCATCCTATGGGTTGTCTTTTTACTTTCTTGATATTGTCCTTTAAAGCACAGAAGTCTTTTGTGGTTGCTGGAGTCCAATTTATCTATATTTTTCTTTTGCTGCTTGTGTTTTTGGCATCATATCTAAGAAACCATGACCTAATCCAAGGAAGCATTTTATAGTTTTAGTGCCTACATTTGGGTATTTGACCCAATTTTAGTTGATTTTTCTATATGGTGTGAAGAAGGGATCCAACTTCATTCTTTTGCATGTGGATATCCAGTTGTCCCAGCACTATTTGTTGAAAAGACTATTCTTTCCCTCATTGAATTGTCTTGGCACCCTTGGCAAAAACTAATTGACACTAAAAGTATGGGTTTATTTCTGGGCTCTCAATTCTATTCCATTGATCTGTGTGTCTACCCTTATGCCAGTAGCACACAGTCTGTTTACTGTAGATTTGTAGTAAGTTTTGAATGGGGAAGTGTGAGTCCTCCAGCTTTGTTCTTCTTCAAGATTGTTTTGGCTACTCTGGGTCCTGTGCATTTCATGAATGCACCTTTAAGTGGCCCTGTCCCGGTGGTATTTTCAGTAGCCACAAACCTTGCCTGATATAATACGGAAGCTGTAAAGTGGCATGGAAATTTAATGCAGGTTCATGTTGGTGCACAGGGGAAGATGATGATTTTTTCATTTTCAGTCATATTCGATACAGTTTTAATAAAATGAATGTGGTTTTGTTAACTGAACATCATTCTGTAATTGCAAAAAAAAGTTGCAACTGTTTTTGTTGGCATTATGAATGCTTCCAAATAAATATAACTTATTTAAACGTATTACGTAGGTGTGTCAAGCAGTTAGTAACAATATGAAGCTATTTTTTCTGGATTTTTAAACATTTTTAGTATTTGTCAGCTTTCTAAAATTTACATTTGGTCCTGATTTCAAAGCCTAAATAAATATTCACTTTTGTACCCAACTTTCTGTTCTTTTTTTTTTTTAATGTGACCCCTCCCCCAAATGTCTAAACTTCAGGCCTCATAGAACCTGGACCCAGCCCTGCACACTGCCAACCAGGCTCACCTACAGGCTGACTCAGGCACGAGGGCCCACCAGGAGCACACACAGGAGACCCCACAAGGCTCCTATAAAGGGTCGCAGAGGGAGGAAGACGCTTGCGGTAGCCACACACCTCCAGCTGCTTCTGGGAGAACTCAGCGGCCCCTACCTGGTCCCGCCAGGGACTCTCGCAGTAGTGCCCACGCGCACCTGTCCTTCTTACACATATGCACGCCTGACCATCCTTGTGCATCCCTCACCACAGCCACCATCGTTCCTTGCTCTCCACCTCCCTCCTACAGCCAGCAGTGAGAGGCAAGGTGTTGAGGCCCATTTTCCCCCAAGTCAAGCCCAGGGAGGGCTGACGCTCTGCCCCTGGGGCCATACTGCCACTCTGAGGGGCCCACGCTGCTGGGAATGGCAGGAGCCCATGAGGGAGACATGGGGTAAAGGCTGGTCACAGAGGGTTTGGGGGCGGTGGGCAGTCCGAGGGGAGGGGGAAGAGGGAAGGAGGGGAAGTTAAATGAGAGACACTATCTCATTGAATCCTCACAAAATATTATTCCCTTTACGTAGATGAGGGAACAGAAGCTTACAGAGGGAAAGTGACGAGTTTACACAGCTAGCAAACAGCAAAATGAGATTTGTACCCATGTCTCTCAACCAGAGGACATTTTACTCCCCAAGGGACCTTTGGCAGTGTCCATAGACCTTTTTGATTGTCACGAATGGGGAAGGGGTGCTACTGACATCTAGTGGGCAGAGGCCAGGGATGCTGCTAAACATCCTACAGTGCACAGGACAGCCCACAGCAAAGCATTATCTGGTCTAACATGTGCAGAGATTGACAAACTCTGCACTTCCCCGGAGTATGCTTTACCTTGGCCCCTTTCTAGACTTCCCCTGGCCTAAGAGATCTGGGATCCACTTGCCCAGGGGTCACAGGAAGGAACAAAAGGAACAACTGTACACCCCATTCCCAGCTTAGGTACCAGGGTCAGTGCTCAAGCTATAGATCTGACAGCCACAGTCCCCAGTTTCCCGCTATGGCACTTCTAGTTTCACTCTCCCTTGTCCATTGGAGAGAGGAGTTCTGATCTGTGGAAAAGATAGCCTGCCGGTAGCACTGTTTATCATCACCCCAAAGCCGGCTCTGTGCCCTGGTTAGGTTAGTTTCCAGATGTGGCCACAAGATGGCACCCCAACCCACCAGGAATGTGAAGGCTCTGGGCCTGGGAGAGAGCATATGGCATGGGCCAACCTGGACCAAGGCCTGGGGGTTGGACTTAAGCCAGTTCCAGAGCCTAGCAGGACCAGATCTAAGGCCTGCAAATGCCAGGTGTGAGAACATAGGCCAAACTTGGCTTCAGGACTCCCTTCACCTTTTTCTTGTCCACACCCAGCCCCAGCTCGTCCTCCAGCCCCTCTCATCAGCCCCTTCCTCTGGCCTGAACAAGAGAAATTACAGAGCTGAGGTGTTATGATATAGCGCTTATTATTATTCATATCCATCGATAAAGAAACTGACGTATAGAGAAATTGAATAACTTGCCCAAGGTCATAGCTTGTCAATGGTGGAGCTAGGATTTGAACACAGGTACCTTGGTTAAAGAGTTTTTGCTCTTGGCCACTGAATAACACCACCCCACTGGTAGTTCACTGCACCTTGAGCTGCTCCCCGCCCCTCAACAGCCAGTGATCCCAAAGAGCCTCTGGCACGAGACCACAGCTTTCCTCTGCAAGGGAGGGGGCAAATGGCTATGAATAAGGGGGACTGCTCACAAGTGGAAAGGGGTGAGGTTCTCAGCTGGGCTGAGGGTCTGTGGTTAGTGGTCGTTGGTAAGAAGCTAAGGCTCAGTTCAGCGATTCTCCCTCCCTACCCCTACCCCTACCCATTTCTTTGGGGCTTTTCCCCTTTTTTTTTCTATGTTGCTCTTTTGATTTTTCTAGGCTTTCTGCAAATGCCAGCCTTCTTACGGTGTGAAGGGGAAGTGAGAGAAGGGACTCTTGTGTCCCTGCTTAGGATAGAGAAGGGGGAGATCCTTTGGGGCCTGGGATGTCATCAAGGATGAAGGTGAGAATCCTAAAGTGGGACAGCGTGGAGCACCTCATGGGCAGCTACCCTCTCCCACCTGGAAGGCTCCTCTCTCTGAGCCTTCTCTGCTTGCCTCGTAGGGGATTTTAGGTGCAAAAGATACACTTTCACACTCCCCCTCCCTCCAACCCTGGCTTGCCTCTTTTACTAGCCCTTCAGGGCCAGGCCTGACCAGGGCTCCTAATAACCCAGCTTTACCCCTTCTAGGAGCCCTTGGCCTCTCTCTGCCTCTCCCTCTGCTTCTCCCCACCATCTGGGGCATGCTTCAGTTCCCCATTATGGCTCACCATGGAGTAGCGGCCTGAGTGGGCCCTGCACTGACTCCCCGAGAAACCCTGGGTAAGTCTCCCTTTGACTCAGCCTGGGTTAAGGGCTCCAGACTCCTACGGCCTCTGACACTAGGATGCTAGGATCCTAGCCTCTCTCCTGGCCTTTCTCAAATCATCCAGCCCTTAATGAGGAGCTAGTGTACGCTGGGCACTGTGGAGGAAGCAAGCAAGAAGGAGCCTTGGAGGAGCTGATAGTCCTTTTTTACTGGGAAATGAAATAAGCTATAGTGAAGGTTAGGGAGCCATACTCTGATCCATGTGGTCCTGCAGGAGAGGGAAGAGGTGGAACCCTGGGCCCCTATGGTTGGCAGAATCGCAGAAGGCTTCCTGGGGGAGAAGAGGGACTAGACTACTGGCTGGAAGGAAGGGAAGTTTTGGCGAGGCCTCTGTCTTGTCTCTCCCCATCTTGATTTCTCCCAGCTGTGTGTGTGTGTGTGTGTGTGTGTGTGTGTGTGTGTGTGTGTCTCCATCTTTCTGTGTCCATCTTTTTCTGTTCCTTCTGGGGACTCCGTTTCTCTGTTTTATCACCTCCTTGGATTGGGGCAGAACTTTCTGAGAGAACTGTGTCCTGGGAATCTGAATTTGAGCCAAGCTGAGCTGCACTGGGTCTGGCTTCCTCATGGGTAGGGGACAGGGCTCACAATGGTCAGGGTGAGAGGGACACTGAAACGCACTCTCATCCCTGTATTACTCTGAAATAATTGTATTGAAGGGGAAGAAGCTCCCATTTATAAGAAGAACACAGATCAATCTCTGGAGTGAGGAGGTGCCATCCTGGCCCCAGACTCCAGCTCTCTGTTTGCCTCTGCCCATCTCTGCCCCTGTTTCTGCCATAACTCTGCCTCTCTCTGTCTTTCCCCTTGTCCTTCTCCCACCCCTCATCTCTTGCTCTGCCCCTTGCCCCTCTCCAAACCTCTCCCTTCCTCCAAACCTTTGCCCCGGCACACACAGATTTCGCTGGGCCAAGTGAGGAGAGAGATGTCTGCCACACAGCTTCATCCCCAGGCCCACAACCAGGTCTGTGGGTCAGTGTCGAGGGACAGCTGTCTGCGCAGTTAGCAAGTGCCGACAGGTAAATAAGAGCCTCATGTCTTCTTAATTAAATAGCCCTTTGCCCAGGCAGCCTTGTGTTCGATTGGGCTGGTCTGGATCAATAAGTCTCTTTCCAAGTGCGGCCACCCCTGGAGCTGGGCCTGACCTCCCCAGCCTTGCCCAGACCCACCTGCCCATTTCCCTGACTGCCTGGAGCCCCTGGAGGGCAGAGTCTCTTGTGCCCTTGTGCCTGGGACAGAGCCTGGAACAAGTAAGGAGTGAAGGAGTGATTGCTCGGTTGAGTAAACTGAGGCACCACCAGCAAACATGGTCCAGGAAGCCTCGGAGGCCCAAACTGCAACTCCCACCCCAGGATCAACTGTGAAGCCAGGAATCACAGCAGGGGGCTGCTCCTATCCAGCCCCCAGACACAGCATCAGCTTCCCATTCAGGGCAGCTGAAGCCCTACGGAGAAAGGGGGGCTGTCAGTGTTCGCGACCACTAGAGGCCGTTGCTTCTTCTGACCTCTACGGACAGAATGCCCTTTTCGCAAGGGATCCTCAGCTAAGGATTCTGGGCTAGTGTGGGAGGATCAGTGAGCTGGGATCAGGAATGGCAGAGCGTGCGGCACTCATGGGAGACTAGGGTCAGCCTGGAGTTAAGAAGGGCCCAGGGTCAGAAAAGGGTCGAAAGTGGTTAATAGGGGTCCAAGATTATTGGGGTTTTATTAGAGGGCTTAGAGGACAACACAACCTAGTACAGGTGTGTGCTGTGTATAGGGGAGCGCGGGGTGTGTTATTTTGGAATCTATGCAAGAGGGTACCTATGGAAGCGTCATGGGGGCTCCAGGTTCCCTGCAAGGGTCGGTATTGAACAGCTGCTTGGAGCGGTCAATACTGGTCCGGGTCGAGGTTTCTCTGATAGCGATCAGGGGTGTCTTGTTTCACTAGGGAATCAGACAGTCCCTAGTTTGGAAAGACAAGGGCGGGTACCGACGCCCTTCTCACCTCAGTCTGACCCTGGGGCGCGGGTTGAGACGTCTCCGGGAGCCCCCGCCCACTGAGTGGCGCTCCCCGGGGGCGGAGCGTCGGCGGGTCCCCCGGAGCCGCAGGATCGGTGCCGGGCTGGCGCCCCCAGCGCCGGGGTTGAGGGAGGCCGGGCTCCGCGCGGGGGCTGGGAGGGGGGCGCGGAATCAGGGCTTTTTAGGACCCAGCGCGGCGCCTCCCTCCGGGGGCGAGTGCGGCTGCGCGCGCCGTGTGCCAGTGTCCGGAGAGCGGCGGGCTGGACGCGGACCGCGCGAGCGAGCAAGCGAGCCAGCTAGCCGAGCAGCAGCCCCGGCAGCAGCGGCGTCGCGGCGGCGGCGGCGGCGGCGGCGGCCGCTCCGCGCCTCGCCTCCCCGGCCTCACCAGCCTTGCCTCGCCGCGCCCGGACCCGCCACCCCCGCCTCCCCGGTCCGACCGCCGCGGACCCCTCGCCTCGGCCGGCACAGCCAACAGCCTGCCCCAAGCAGGGCGCAGAGGCACCGGAGTCAGTGCCCGCCGGCCCCGCAGACGGAGCCCAGCCCGGAGAACCCTTTCCCGGCCCCGCGGAGCTCCGCAACAGTCCCGGAGCTGTCCCTTCAGCACCGCCGCCGGAGCCGAGTCGGAGCGCAGCCCAGCGGAGAGCCCCAGGTCCAGCCGGAGCGCACCGAGCGCAGCGCTCCGCAGCAGCAGCACGGAGCAGCAACCCTGGTGCCCCTGCCCAGGGGGCCCGCCATCTCCTCCGAGAGGCGGGGAGAAGGAGCGAGGAGGGCGGGCGGGCGCGCCCGCCGCCGGGGGGGAGCAGGCAGCCAGGCAAGGAGAGGGAGGGGGCCGGAGTCCGCCCTGCGCAGCCGGGCCACGCAGGGAGGAAGGCAGCGGGCATCCATCTCCCCCGCGCCGAGAGCGCGCTGCGGCGACCACCTCACAGCAGAGCGCGAATTTCCAGACTCCCTCTCCTCCCCTCCCCTGCCCCTTCCAGGGGCTGGTCTTTGACCGGCCCTGGAGGCAGCTGACCTTCCCCCCAAAAGCTTTGTGTCGATTTCTCCATTTTCCCGCTGAGATGGGGACGGGAGCCCGGCCCCCCCACCCTCTTTTCCCTCCTCCTGGGCCTCGCCGCTGAGCGCCGCCGCCCCCTTCCTCCCTTCCTCCTCCCTCTCTCCCTCCCTTCTTTCCTCCTCTGCCTCCTCCGCAGCCGGACCAGCTCCCTCCCACATCTGGCGCCTAGAGACCCTGGGGATCCCGCGCACACGCCCTTGGACCAGCACCCGACAGAAAGCGCCCTGAGGGGCTTGAGTCGCTCTGGGGGTAGCCAGAGCCGCGGTCCTCTGTCTCCCCGACGGCTGGGGGGAGGGGGGAGGAGGTCGCGCGCCCCCCTCCCCGGCGCCAACTCCCCCTGGCGGCCGCTCCCATGGGTGTCGCTGGGCCGCGCCATGCCTAAGGAGGCGCCGCGATGGGCCAAGGGGACGAAAGCGAGCGCATCGTGATCAACGTGGGCGGCACGCGCCACCAGACGTACCGCTCGACGCTGCGCACGCTGCCCGGCACGCGGCTCGCCTGGCTGGCAGAGCCCGACGCCCACAGCCACTTCGACTATGACCCGCGCGCCGACGAGTTCTTTTTCGACCGCCACCCGGGCGTCTTCGCGCACATCCTGAACTACTACCGCACGGGCAAACTGCACTGCCCGGCCGACGTGTGTGGGCCACTCTACGAGGAGGAGCTGGCCTTCTGGGGCATCGACGAGACCGACGTGGAGCCCTGCTGCTGGATGACGTACCGCCAGCACCGCGACGCCGAGGAGGCGCTGGACAGCTTCGGCGGCGCGCCCCTGGACAACAGCGCCGACGACGCGGACGCCGACGGCCCCGGCGACTCAGGCGACGGCGAGGACGAGTTGGAGATGACCAAGCGCCTGGCACTCAGCGACTCCCCGGACGGCCGGCCCGGCGGCTTCTGGCGCCGCTGGCAGCCGCGCATCTGGGCGCTCTTCGAGGACCCCTACTCATCCCGCTATGCGCGGGTAAGTGACAACTTACCCATCTGAAGAGCGGGGCGGGGAAGTCAGGGTCCTCTGCCTCGCGAGGGCAGGGGTGGATTCGAAAACTGGTGCCTAGGGAGTCAGAACTGAAAGGGGGGTGTTTGTGCGCGTGTGTAAGCGACAGAGTGACTCTCCTGAAGGGTGACTAGCTTTGTACATATGTAAAGTCTGTGCCTGTATTCCAGATTTAATGTGTATGGGTGAGTATGAATGGGTGTGTTTGTGTGTATGAGTAGATTGTGTGTGTATATTTATGTAAGTGTGGTGGTGTATATTTGGGTGGGTAAGGTATGTAGTGGGAATGAGTGAGCATGTGTGTATGTTTGAGTGTGCAGGAGTGCCTGTGTGTGCATATTTGCGTCTCTGCAGGTGTACAGGGTGAAAGTGTGAACTGTCCTTTAGATTTTGGTGTGGGGAGGGAAGCTGAAGCCCTTCCTCTCTCCCAGGTAAGGGCCACCTGGAACCAGCCAGGGCCCACAGAAGAGGGCTTGAGAACTGGTCTGCTGCCTGAGAGAGACCACCCCTCCCCAGGGAGCAGCTTCAGGCCATGGGGAGATGGTCAAGGGGGAACCTTTATGGCTAATTAATTGGTAGATAGTTGGGGAGGGGGATGTGATCCCTCTGAAACCTGCTCCTGGGAACAGAGCCTGCCCTTCTGCCTTGTCAAAAGGAGAGGGTGCTTGAGAGGGCCACTGGGCTTCTGCCTATGCTTCCTCTCGGACCTGTCGGGGCAGAGAAGGGATCTACGGGGGAATCTGCGAGGACAAGGTTTGTGAGAGGTGGGTGTGTCTTCATCAGCCACTCCCCTTTAGTGACAGCAGCTTGTTGCCAGGGAGAAATGGCACCCTGCTGTCAACCTTGGCCCCTCAGATGGCCTCTCTGACCACTTTCCTCAACTATAAAATGGGAGAGGGGGTCTGGTAAATTCTAAGGGTCCTTGCTGCTTTAACTGAGCCCCTAAGGGAGACACCAGTAGCAGCCACCTACCCTGGAAGACACGTCTTGCTTTTGCTGGGCTCTGTTCTCAGAGGCCTGAACCAAGCCTGTGGCATGAGGGGAGGGGTCAGAGTTGGGAATTTAAAGCAGAGCCTCTCCCCCATGTGTGAGCTACCCACTAACCCCCTACCAGTCCAAACACTGCCTCTGCTGCCCCGCTCTCCTTTACTGCTCCACATCCCTTGCCTCCTGCCCTCTGGAGCCCAGGGATGGAGGTTCGGGCAGGGGAGGGGGCAGGAGTGTCTGCCCAGCTGACTCCAGTGGAGAAAGGGGACTGGAGGGTGGGCACTGAAGTGTCCATGGCAGAGAAAGGCTGTGTGTAGGCACGGGCCTGGTGGGTGTGTTACTGAGATAAAACACTCAATGTTTTAGCATCTGAGGGAGGGGGCAGCAGGTCTTATATATTAAATCTTAGCTCAGATGTGTGTGTGTGTGTGTGTGTTTGGGGGGGCACAGTAATAGGAGGAGAGTTAAACCCCCTGTTTTGAGGACCCTGCCCAAGGTCACCCGGGGAGTTAGAGGCCAAGCAGGATTGGAACCCAAATCTCCTGGGACCCCATCCTCCACCGAGCTGGCCCCCAGCTCCCTGCCATCTCCAGAGTGGACTGAGACGCTCGGAGGTCTCCCCTCCCCTCCCCTCTCCTGACAGAGGCCACCAGAGCCAGGGGATTATGTAACTGGAGGCTATGGCTGAGCTGTGGGGAGGGGCAGGAGGAAGGGGACTGGGAGGTTGAACTGGCACATGTGGGGCGGGGGGCACACGGGGCAGAGGCCTGGGTTAGAGCAGCTGCCCATTCAGCCTGCATTTGGCCTCGGACAGCATCTCACCACAACTACCACCCCTTTGGCCCCAGAAGCAGAGTAGGCCCGACTTCCATAGGGTCCTCTCAGCTTTCGGGCTCCCAAGCAAGAGGCTGGGTCCCCCCACCCCTCTCCTTGGGCTCAGCTTTAGGGCTCTGGCCTGTGCCCCTGAGCTTCAGGATAGGCAGGGGTCACGTGGGGCACGTTCCAGCCCTCTGCCCTGTCCATCTCCTCCCACTGGCCGTTCCTCTGCCTTGGGGTGGCCGTCACCTCATGCAGATAAATGGGTTGGATAAATGGGGTCTTGTTGGTGTACAAAACCTTACAGAAAAGTCCTGGCTGTCTCCAGTGTCCACTGAAGAGCAGATTCTGAGGGAGAAGCTGGGCAGTAGGTGGGGGGGGGGGTGGAGGTGGGTTAGAAGGTATGGTCCCACAGCCTATCTGTGCCACCTTCCTTCCCCCGTAGGCACACAGGGTTGTTCTAGCTCCCTTGGGTGACAGATGAGGACACTGGGGTCTGCCCAAGGGCACGCAGGAACTGAGGGCAGAGCCTGGATTAGAACCCAGGCTTCCCGCTGCACGCCTGGCTGGCCTAGCTGCATTGCGCTGCCTCTCTGCAGCGCATCTGCGCAGAGCCCAGCCAGCCGCCCGCCCACCCTGCCCCCTCCATCTCTGCTCCGCCACTGCTGTCACCTTTGTTTACCCCTCCCCACGCAGGCCCCAAGCCGCCTCAGATTTGTGGGTGGGGATTTAAATGTTTATTCTGGATTCGAGACCAGAATCCTGTGTGTGACACTGTAGATGTGCATGAAAGAAAAGCTGTATGTGTGAGAATCTGTGTAAGAGAGATTCTGTGTGGGTGTGAGAGGTTCTTCATGCATGTGAGAAAGACCATATGAGTGAGACTCTGGGAGTGTGTGTGTGTGTGTGTGTGTGTGTGTTGAGACTATGTGAGAGAGATTCTGTGAGTCTCTGTATCAGAGAAATTCTGTGTGAATGTGAGAGAGACAGATTCTGTGTGTTTTGAGGGATGGACTTCGTGTGTGAGAATGAGACTGCGTGGGAGAGAGTGCGTATATGAGAGAGAGACTGTATGTGTAAGAGAGATGCTGTGTGTGTGTTTGTGTGAGAGGGAGAGAGGGAGATTCTTGGGGTGTGTAAGAGACTTGAGGTGAGTGTATTTCTGTGTGTGGCAGGCATGACACTGTGAGGCCTTGCATGTGAGGCTGTGTGCACGAGCCCATCTGTGTGTGAGGCTGTGTGGGGTGAGGGCCCGATGTGTGACAGAGACCGTGTGTAGTGAAGGGTGTGTGAGACGGAGGCTGTGTGTGAGAACCTGGTGTCAGTGTGGCTGTGTGTGCTCGTATGTGAGACAGGCCCTGCATCGCCTGGGTGTGTGTGCCTTGAGGAAGATGAAACTCCAGACCAGCCTCCTACCTGCTGCCTCCATCTCCTGGGACTCCTGAGCTGCCTTAGTGAGCGGTTTTGCCCCCCATTCCCCATCCTCAGTGGGAATACTGCTCTAGCTCAGGCCAGTTGTTGGTGCACAGGCCAGGCAATGAGGCCACCCCTCTGCAGGCTTTAGCGGTGGCCCTGGGAGATTGGGGCTACTTGGCTGGGGTGGAAGGTCCCATCTGAGCTCTTCGGGAGTGACGGTACTAGCTGGAGCAGCGGGTTCCCTGGCTCCTCTCTCCTAGGATTTCCTGGGCACCCAGCCCAAGGGGGTAAGGGGGGAGGAGGGGAGCCAGGACAGGATAGCCCAGCTTGTCTTCTGGGGTGAGGGGTGTTGTCCCAGACACAGAAGCAAAGGATGTTGATGACACTTTGCAGTAAGGGCTGAAGGGGCTTTCTGGGACTACGAGAGTAAGAACTACCCCAGAGGAGGCAACACTGGGACAAGCTTTGAGGGGCAAGTAGGAATTAGCCAGGCGATGGCAGGGGACAGCAGTGCTAGCATGCAAAGCTGTGGAGGTATGGGAGCAGGCAGGGCTGTGCTGGGGCAGCCCTGGCTTGAAACCTGCCCTCCTATCTTCCCCGGGGACCAGCACAGGTCTGAGGCTCTTGGCTTTTATCTATGATTTTCATGTTGTCATCAGGAACATTGTTGTGTCAGGTCACACATCACCAATGGCAGTCCCTGCTCTGCAGACCAGAGAGTATCTTGTGTGTGTGTGTGTGTGTGTGTGTGTGTGTTGATATCTGTCCCCCAAAGTCCCTTGACTTTATAATGACAAAGAAGAGCCAATGGCCTCACACTTGGGAAGCCCCACCTCCATCTACTTCATTGCTCAGCTCTCCTCTGATGCCAGGTCTCTGTCTCTCTGCCTTGTCCTCACCTTTCTGGGACCTGATGTAGTCCTCTTCCTCCTCAAATCCCTGGGAAGGAATCTCACCTGGAAGCTGGGATGCAGAGCCCAGCCAGAGACTTCTGGTCCTCCCTTGGGTCCCAGCTGACACTGGGCTCTTGGCTTGGCTTGGCGTACAGAGGGAATGGGGACGGAGATGCTATCAGGGACTTCCCAAGCATCTTGTCCCCCACCTCAGAGCCCACTCCCCCAGGTCAGGGCCCCACTTTGAGTCATGGTAACATGTGAAGGAGACCCATGAGCAGTGGAGAAGGGCTGGGTGTGTTCCCCTCCTGCCACCCCAAGTGCTCCCCACCACAGTGTGTCCCCCATTCAGTGTTTTTCTCCTTCCCACGATGCTTTTACAGGTGTCCTCGTGTCTTTGAATGGTACTCCAGCCCCCCACCAGCTCCCCTCCCAGTAATGAAAATCACAAACCAAGTTGTCTTCTAGTCAGAATCTTTCAGCCTCTTCGCCTCTAAAATGGGCATAATGATAGAACCTGTTCCAGAGGGTTGATGGAAAGAGTAACTGAGTTATCTGCATCTTGGTGGAGAGCCCCAAGCCACAGGGCCTGGCATGCAGTAAGTGTTCAATAAATGTTGGCTGCTGTTATTACTCCTATTGGTTGGATTATCCTTTTACTTCATGACTCTCTCTAGACTCCATCCTTTGCCCTCTGTCTCCATGTCCACTATCCTGGTTCCAGCCACCACTGTGTCCCTCAGGCCCACCTCTCCTGCAGCTTCCTGACTGCTATCCCGCCTCCAGCCCCTGGCCCTTCCATTTCTTCCTCCACTTGGCAACCACAGAGGCCTCTTCAACTCACAGATCTGTCAGCTCACCTCCATGCCTGCTTAAAACCCTTTGGTGCTTCCCCGGCCCATAATGTGGCCCTTAGGCCCTGCCTGCCTCTCTAGGCTCCTCTGGCCTGGCTCTGTCCATCACTCACTGAGCTCCAGTCATCCTGGCCTCATTTCAGTTTCTTGCACACGCAACGTCTCCCAGCCTCGGGGCCTTTGCATATGCTGTGCCCTCTGGAGCACTCTTTCCTCCTGGTTTGCCCCTCTTTATCCTTGACACCCCGCCTCAAACATCAATTCCCTGGCAATGCCTTCCTGGACCCCACAGGCTGGGTCCAGAACCAGAGTCCTTCCCTTCAGAGAAGCGATCTAGTTTGTAATAAAATGTTCATTAGCAGCCTTGCTTGATTCCAGTTTGTCTCCCACTCTAGAGTCTAAGCTTCTTACATACTCAGTATAATAGGAGGTATTATCATGACACATGAGGAAGTTGAGGCCCATCGACCTCAACTGGATGAGGAGTGCTTTATCCAAGGTCACATGTGAACACGTTACTTGGGGGGCTGGTTCAGAAACCCATGTCTCTACCTCCTGGCTCCGTGGCTGGGAACCCCACCCACCTTATGACACCTCAGGGAGTGTCTGGAGTCTGGCACTCTGGGGGCAGGAGTCTGTGCTCCCTAACTCTGGGCGTTCTGGCATCTGCCAGAGCTTTGGAGGAGATTGGCTTGAGCCTCCCAGAGAGGGAGGCGTGTTTCCTCAGAGGTGGGGGAGGGTGGCTGGTGGGGGCTTGTTCCAGGGCCCGCTGCCTGGACCAGGGATCTCGGGGCCTCCCAAGACAGCTGAATATAGTTATACAGCTATTCTGAGCAGTCTCATGACCAGTGTATTTGCTCTGGACCAAAAGGTCAAGCCGCCGTCTCCCATCAGCCCCCGGGCCAGCCTGGCCACACCCCTGGCCTGAGTGTCCCATCCCTGGGTGCAGGCTCCAGGGAAAGGGGGGCCTGAGAGGCTCCAGGGACAGTTAGATGCCTGGTCCTAGTTCAGGGGAACCACTCGTGTGGGAGGGACCACCTTTCACATGCACGCGACTGTTGGGTACTCCCAGGCCACCTCTAGCCACTGCCCTCATCTGGTGGAGGAGGAACAGGCTCAGAGCAGGGAAGACACTTAAGACCACACAGCCCATCAGCGAGGCTCAAACTCACACCCCAAGCCTCTTGGCCCAGGGCCTGGCCGTTTGCATTTCTTCTGGCTCTCAGTTTTAAAAGAATATCAAATCCTACCTGGGCACACCGTTCTCCTTACTTAGCCTCTGATTTCCTCCCTTGAGCGAGGGAGAATGTGCAGTTACCTGCCCTCCCTCCTCCCTTCCCCACTCCCCTCCCAGGGCCCAGTACAGCTGGTCAAGACCTCCCTCAGCCAGTCAACCCAGACTTGGTCCAAATCCTGTTATCATCCCCCAAGCAGGATTTTCCAGAAGCCCCTCCCTTTCTTGAGTCACAATACTAATGGCCGCTGTTTACTAAAGCACTTACTATGTGTCAGACAGCCTTAAGGGTTTGATGTACATGTTCTCATTTAATTCTCATACAAACTCCCATGGAACTGTATCACTATTATCACACCAATGCCACAGATGAGGCTGCTGAGACACAGAGAGGTTAAGTAACGTTTCCAAGGTCGCTTAGCTCACGAGTGGTGGAGCGGCATTCAGCTGTGGGTCTGCCTGACCCCGGAGCTCTGTCCATAACCACTAGTCAGTACTGCCTCCTGTCACTGTTCCAGGGATGCTGGGGTCTGTGGCTTCCTGTGGCTCAGACTCGGGTTTCCTTCTGGGTCCCGTCCTCCCTCACCAAACACTCTTCCCCAAAAACCTGTCTGGGAATTCTGCTCAGCGAGTTCTGGCCCCTGAACCATGGCAGGTGAGGGTCCAGCCTGGTGGGGTAAGAGGGTGCTCTGCTAGCCCCCAAGAAGAGGGTTTTCAGAAGGGGCCTCTACTGCCCCCACCCGCCGTGCAGGCCTCGGGGCTCCATATGGCCTGCAGGCAAGCAGCAGGGGGCTTGGGAGGATCAGGAGTGAACATGCACGAGGTGCCGCGCGCGGTGAGCATGCTGGCTCCTCCTCAGCTCGGCGTTCCAGGCCTCCTGCTCTGGAAGCTGGCCGTGCGCCCCGCTGCGCCCTTCTGCCAGGCTCCCCCCTGGCCTCCTCATCTTCAGCCCTCATTCCGACCTCTAGGTTTTTGCTCATCCATTCCCTCTCTCAGTGTCCTTCCTAGTTTTTGCTGAACATGAAAACCCATCTCCCGAGGCCTCTAATGCTTAGCCTGTCTGCTCCTGCCCTCACTGACCTCCTTTGGGAGTGAGGGGTCTGGGTTGCACAGGAAGTCCCCAGGCTTGCATGATTCCAGCTGGAGGTCAGTGGGTCAGCTCTGGGGGCCTGTGGCTGGGGACAGGCAGGCCCTCAGGCTTAGCACCCACCCAGGGACATGGAGAGATGAGGCCACAGGCAAGACCCCAGTTGTAGGTATCAGGCAACTACACCAGAGCAAGATCTGCACCCAGGCCATTAAGCCAACCAGGCTTCTGTAGGCAAGTTCCATCGCCCCTTCAGCCTGCAGTTTCTCACCCTGTGAAAGACAGAGGACCTTCTAAATGACCACCAAGTCCCTTCTCCAGTCTGACACTCCGGGAGTTTAAGAATTCCAGGCTTCAGCTTCCCGGAGGCGCTGTGGGAGCCAGGTTAGTCCTTCCCTATTTCTCCTTCCACATCCTCAGCCCAGCTCCTCTCCAGGGCACATGCGAGCTCTCCCGGTACCAAGCGGGGAGGAGCCCAGGGCTGGGGGTCTCAGAAGCTTCCTCCTACATTCGTTCAGGCTCCCTCAGCCTGCTCTCATTCCTTCATCTAAGGCATAGTAATCCCGTCCTGCCAGGGGTCGCCGCGGACGCGGGGCCCCTGTGAGCCATCGGCCATGTAAACTCATCCAGCCCTCTCGTGCCACAGCCCTGGGGGTACCACCTCTTTACAGTGTGCTTGCTCAGGCCCAGGGGGTGGCATCTGCCGCCCTCTTCTCCAGGCCCTTCTCTTGGCTGGCTGCCCTCCAGGAGCTGCAGAAAGGTGCACTCAGAGACGAGAGGCTATGCCAGGCGGTAGGGGGTAGAGCAGAGTGTGGGGTCTAAGTCCACTGGTGTAGGGGCGCTGCAGAGAGGGGGGCAGTGAGCTTCTGCTGTGCTGGATGGGCCGGGGCTGGGGTAGGGTTGTTTGTAATAGTTGCTATGGGGGCTGCAGGGGTGTTTGCTGGAGGAGTCCCACCCATGGGTGACTCTCAGTTTACCTGGGATGCTTCAAAAGGTCAGGCTCCTGGGCTCTGTCCCTGGAGAATTCGACTCGTAGATCTGGGAGGAGGTGGTCAGGATGCTTACTCCACTCCCCGGAGAAGCTGATACTCAGGGAGGACTTGCCGTGGGGTCTGGGACGTGGGGGCTCGTGCTACTCAGTGTGGTCCTCTGACCAACAGCATCCGCATCACCTGGGCACTTGTTAGAAATGAAGAGTTTCAGGCCCCAGCCCCGCCCCCCCCCCAGATCTACTGATTCAGAATCTGCATTTTAACAAGATCCCCAGATGAATCATACGCACATCAGATTCTGAGAAGTGCTGAGGCAGGAAACAGTTCCCAGTGGAGGGGAAGTATCAGGACACAGAGAGGCCTGGATGGGCGCATGCGGGTTGACAGAGCTTCACGGGTGATTCTGATCTTTCCTCGCGCCCAAGACATTGACATCAGGGTGATGTGCCTGGGGGGTGAGGCCCCAGCTCAGTAAATGACAGCCGCACCCACCTGGGTGGTCAGACCAAAAACCTCGACACCATCCTTGATTCCGCTCTTTTTCTCGCGCATCAGCAAATCCTGTAGTCTCTGTGTTGAAAGCCTAGCCAGAACCCGGTCTCATCACATCACCTCCACTGCTACCTTCCTGGCTGAAGCCACCATCTTCTCTCCCCTGGATTACTGTGAACTGTCCCCCCTGCTTCTGCCCTTGCCCACGCCTTCTGCACAGGGTAGCCAGGGCCCTCCTGGTAAAACACTCGTCAGATCTGGCCACTGCTGTGCTCTGCTCGTTCTGGCTTCTGGTCTCACTGGGGGAGAAGCCCCGGTCCCTACGAGGGTTATAAGGCTCCACACGAGCTGCCCGCACCCCACCTCCCCCTCTGCTCTCCTGCCGCTCTCCTACTCAGCTCGTTCTGGCCTCCTTGGTTTTCCGCCAGCACAGTGCTTGTGCTTCTGCCTCAGGACCTGTCCTCTTGCCCTGCTTTCCACCTGGAGCCTTTCCCCTCACTATTTACTCCCTTGCCTCCTTCAGGCCTGGACTCAGATGTCATCCTCTCAGATTGCACCCTTGCATTCCCTTCCCCCATTTTGTGCTTTCCCGTTTTCTCCTTGGCATTTAACACCATCGAACTATATTCTACTCATTTACCTTGTTTATTGTCTATTTCCCTCACTAGAATATAAGCTCCAAGAGGGCAGGGATTTTTGTCTCTTTTACCTATTGTTCTGTGCTTGGCACCTAGAACAGGGCCTGGCACATAGTGGATGCTAAATACGTAATCATTGAGAGAAGGGATAAGGATGCCAGAGTTCAAGACCTAGGTCAGACATTGGCATGATGCCTTTGAGCCTATTACTGGCTGATCCTACCCTTCTTCGCCTCACCTGGGAACACAATTCCTCCATCCCCCCAAGCCTGGAGCAGTGATGGAGAGGCAGAGGCTGAGGCAGTGATAGGAGAGCTGGAGTGCTCTAATCAGGACGAGGGTGGCAAACCGCAGTCAGGGCAGTGTCCCAATTGCCGCTGTCACCACCCAGGGCCAGACAAGGCTCTTCACATCCTGGCCCTTCCATCTCTCCAAACTCCTGCTTCACTCTGCATCGGCCCAACCACTACCCACAGCCAGAGCTCAGAGGCTGAGAAACTATTTTCGAAAACCAGGACGCACAGCTCTTAGGATGGTGATGTTGCAGGGACACCGAGTTCCCAGGTCCACTTGGTCCAGCCTAATGCCCACATCTGACTTCCCTTGGTACTCTGTTTCTCCTGAAGGCCAGCCAAGTTCATTTCCTTCCTCTCCCTCTCCCTCCCCAACTCCTTCTCCGTCCACCTCCTTCCCTCCCCTTTCCCCTCTCATTATCCTCTTTCCTCTGTCAGCTGTGTTTGTGGGAAGTTCTAGTCATTAGTTAGTGGTTTTCAATACAGACTCTTCCCCTCGAAGGCCTAGGATGCGTTTTGTCCCAAATCCCCCTGCTTAAAGCCTCAGTCATGTGCTCAGTAGAAAGTGCCTGAGCTTCAGGGCTGGTCCCCACTTCCTGGCTACATGGTGTTGGCAACATGCCCTGGAGCCCCATTATCTCCTAAGAGTATGGTCTCTTGAGCCAGGAGGCCTGCATTCGAATCCCGGCCCCACTTCCACTTCCCAGCTGTGTGACCTTGGACAAGTTCCCTAACCTGTCTGTGCCTCAAGAGAGGGCTATTAATAGCACCTGACTCATAGGGAAGTTGGGAGGATTGAATGTGTTAAGCACTTAGCCCAGAACCTGAAACATAATAAGTGCTTAATTATCGTGGTTTCCATTATTGTCTTTTTAACAGCGCTTGGCTCTAGAAGATCCAAACCCTCACCTGTTCACCACCTGCTTCCTTTTTTCAGCAACTGACTCTCCCTTCAAATACCTCTTTAGGAATCACCTCACCTACTTGGCCCCGGGGGCCACTTCTTCCAGAATCTGTCTCCCAGGGACCAGATTTCAGTGGTCATCCTGGAAGGCAGGCCTGGATTCTCTCTTGGTCCTGCCATGAGCCTGCTGTGTGTCATGGGCGGGCCATAGCCCTCTTCAGAGGGCTCAGTCACCCCATCTGTTGTCTTGGGCCACTCGTCCCTGCTCTGCCTCCCTCCCCAGGTGTCGGGGGGAATGAGAGAGATGGATGATGGAACTTCCGCCTGCGGGGGGAGGGGAAGGGAGGGCCATTGACATCAGGCTCTGATCGGGAGCCAAGCCCGGGGACCTGAGATGCTGACAAGTGTGCCAGTGTGGTGGGGCTGGTGGGCAAGAGCCATGCATCACAGCTCGGGGCGTTGAAATGTCTCCTCTTTATAGGGGATGCTCAGGCACAGGGAGCAGTGGTAGCGGGGGCCAGGCAGACCCCAGGAGCCTGGGGGCTAAGGCCTGGGGCTCCTGTTGGTGCCACTGGACAGTACCCGTTCTGAGGCTGGGCTGCCCCGCCAGGCCAACGCCAGGCTGGGTGGGGATAAGCTAATATTAGCTGGGGCAGCCCCACACAGCTGAGCTCAGGGGGCCTCAGGAGCCAGCCTCACTGGGCCCAGGCTCTGATGCTGCTTCAGACTGGGCCACAGCAGCCAGAGGAAGCTCACTCAAGCCTGTGCAGGGCCTCGGATGCCCCTTCCACCCTGCCTCAACCCAGACCCTTCCCCTGCCAGCCTGGCAACCCTATTCCTGCTCTACTTTGGCTCCTGCCTGTGAGCCTCTGGCCCACTGCCTATGATGCGCCCGCCCACCGCTTCCTTCCTTCCGCATCCACAGTGCAGGAAGGGACTGCTCTCCCTATACCCTACTGTACACACAAAGACAGTCTGTGTAGTTCCCCTGTCAGGGGCTGCTGTTAGCGCTCATTCATTCATTCCACAAATATTTATTGAGCACCTACTTACTAGGTTGCTGGCACTGCTCTAGAAGCTGGGAGTAGAGCAAAGAATGAAACAGTCAAAAATCCCTGCCCTCAAGAAACTTACATTCTCAAGCAGGGAGAATAAAAAGAAACAAACGGATACATGGACTATATCGTGTGTCTGATGGTGAGGAGCGCCTCGGAGATATAAAATGGAGGGAAGACACAGGAAGTGCTGGAGGTGGCAACTTAACTCATGTGGCAGGGAAGGCCTCCCTGAGCAGGTGACATTTCAGCAAAGACTTGCAGGCGGAGAGGGAGGGAGACATGTGACATCTGGAGAACAGAGCAAACGGGACTGCAAAAGTCCTGAGCAGGCGCGTGCCTGGGCCCCTGACAGTGGGTACCGCCTGTGTGTGCCCGCCCAGCGCTCAGCCGCGCCCACGCCTGCGCTGCCGTCCCCTCCCCTCTCGTGGCCACAGGGGCTGCACGGTCTGGACCTCCAGGGAGCCGGGCCTCAGGGAAGGGCTCCTGCCTCACCACGATCCAGGGCCTCCGTCCTCCTCTGCCCAAAGGCCAGCTGTGCCCAGCGGGAGACGCTGGGGCCACACAGGGCTGCCACCTGGCTGGGGTGATCTGCTCTCTGCGGGGCTGTGGCTGGAGGGAGACCGGCGAGGGAGCCAGCGGTGAGGGGCCCTTCCAGGCAGAGGTCCTGTCGGCAGTTTCCGGTGGCAGAGCCCTCGCTCCGGGTGCGCCGAGAGACGTGGTTAGTGTGGTGGTGACGGGCCAGACTGGAGCCAGACTGCGGGGCTCTGACTGCCAGGGTCCAAACCTGGCTCTGCCGGCCGTGAGCCCTGTGACCTCGTGGGCCTCGGCCACCTCGGCTGTAAAGGGTGCTCTGCAGACGCTGGCCTCACCCGCCCGGGGGCTTCTGAGAACAGGGACCTGACGTCTCCGGAGAGGGTTGCCGTAACGGTGGGTGGAGGCTTCAGTGGTCCCCCGGGGCCCTGCTCTGCCCATGCAGGTGGTAGAGCGGGAAAGTGGGACTCCCTTGGGCCTTGTCACCAGGGCAGGACTGAACGTATGTCAGACCAAGCCTCCCGCCAGGGCCACCATCTTAGCACTTAATGTTTTATGCTCAACCTCAGGGGCTCTCTGAGCAGCTGAGAGGAACACAGTCACCCGCTGGGTCACCTGGAGGCAGCCTGCGCCCTGGGCCGAGGGCGGGGCTCTTGGAAGCGCATGTGGCTGTCATCTGCTAAGGACCAGCCGCGGGGCAGTGTGTTTCTCCTCGTGTTGCCATGGACGCTCCTAACTTGGCCCCTGACCAGCCCACACCCCTGGAGCATGGCCCTTGTCCTTCTGGGCCTTAGTCCCCTCATCTACAATGCGTACATAAGGGCATCACCTGCTTCTCAGGGATGCTGGGAGAATCCACTCAGACCAGAGGCAGGAGGGTAGTTTGTGAGAGAGAAAATACGGTTCAGAACAAGGCTGTATGTGGGAGGAGACCAGACCCCAAGGGCAGGGGGAGCGTGAGGAGGGGACAGGGCAGAGGCGAGAGCACAGGCCTGGGCCCTGGACAGGCCAGGGTTTTGGTGTCCCCTGCCTCAGGGTGGGCTCGGGCAGGTGGCATCTGGCTGAGCCATTTCCTCCTGTGAAATGGGGACGAGTCCCAGAGGGGCAGAGCCCCCAGCACAGAGCCTAGCACATGGGAGGCACTTACCAGGGGTTGGAGCTGGCTGCCTGGGGCACGTTGAACCTGTTCCTGGGTTCAGATTCCCCAGGGGACCTGGTATAAGGAGGCCCTGGCTGAGCCACAGAGACAGGGAGGCAGGCCGTGGAAGCCTCGTCTGGTAGCCCCATAACCTCGGGGGCACGAGCCGCTGTCACCAATGATATATTTAGTGGCACAAAGGTCAGAAATGCCAGGTGCTGGCTTCCCTTCTAGGCGGCAGGAATCGTGTCTCCCGAGGCCTGGGGGTCACCAAGAAGATATTTTTTCCCTGACTGGCAGTCTGGGGAGCTGAGTAAACGCCTCGGAGTAAGAAATCACTGTGGTTTGTACTGACTTGATGAGTCTTTCCGCGTTCATGGCTCTTCGCAGACCCTGTTGTGCTAGCCTAGGAGATCCCATCCATCCTGTCTTTCCAGACTGCCCACCCTTGGCCTCCAGGCACGCCAACCATTCCCCCAGGATGCCCTAGTTCCCCTGCCTCTTGCCTTGGCTTATTCTGTTCGCTCCACCAAGAATGCCCTTTCTTCCACCTCTGCATAGCTAAGATGGATCCATCCTTCAAGGCCAGCTTGGAAAAGGCTTCCTGTCTGGAGCCTTTCCTGATTCCCCTCCTGAACAGCCTGCTCTCTCAGAGAACTTTTCCTGCCCTTGACCCAGCTACCCTATTGGGGTGACATGTCTCCACAACTCAGCTGCAGCTTCTTAGAGGACAAGGACCACCTTAAGAAATGATAGTGCCTGTTACATAATATGGAATCAATAAATCTTTGCTAAAACAATGTACCTCACAACAGCCCTGTGAGGTAGAAGGATTAGATATTATCCCTATTTTATTGAGGAAGGGAAACATGGCCAGGTCTTCTTGGGGAAATTAAGAAGGTAAACTAGAGCCGTGCTCGTGTTCCTTCCTGTGCTATTATGTTTAGGTTCCATGGTCAAGAATGAGGTAGTTGGATGGACAGATGGGTGACGGACAAGTGGATGAAAGAATGGATAAAAAGATGGGTGTGTGGATGGATACGGATGAATGGATGGGAGGAAGGATGTATGGAGGGATACCCAGCTGCGTGGGTAGCTTGGCAGACGGGTGAACAAATGGATGGATGTGAGGGTAGATGGATAAACTTCTAGCCTCTTGGCTTCAAGGCAGGAGAGGAAGTCCTACCTCTCACTAACTGAAAACATCCTAGAGGACGGGGTTTGGAAGCTGAGGACTTCAGGGTGGAGCCACCCAGCCCATGTGTGGGTTTGCTGGATGTGAGGATGGCTTGTGGAGTGAGGGAGCTGCGAGCTGGGGGCAGGGACTGACCTGAGGGCCTGGCTCAATCTCAGAGGTGAGAGGCTCTGATGGAGCAGACCCAGGACAGGCTGGAAAGAAGTTACAGGCAGAGCCATGTGACAGGAAGGACCTCAGGGCCCAGAGTTTTCCAGACTCCCTGCGGCCACTGGAGGGCAGGCAGTGAGTGGGGGATTGGCCTCTGAACCCCAGGCCGCACTGAGCATAGCTGTGATTTCAGTCTGTTCTGGGGTGGGGAGGCCACTGTTCCTCTTCAGGCCCCCAGCTTTGGCGAGCAAGCCCCCCGATGGCTCTGGCAGGATGTGCTCAGCCCCTCGGCTGAGGAGGGGCCCCTCCTGAGGCCCTGGATGGCCCTTGCTCAGGTATACTGAGGTCCACGATCACCCAACTGCTTTTTTGCATCAATTCCCAAACTCTAGACGTGAGCGCCAAGACTTTCGTTCTAATTGCCTAGCAAGGGCCAGTCAAGGGCCCACAGACATGGGGGGCCAAGAGTTGAGCTTGGCAGGGCCTAGTGGCTTAGATGCAGCTAGCTGGGAGCAGACTCTTACAGCCGGAGCTAAGGCTCTCCCTTTGCACAAGGCACAGTGCTGAGCGCTCCAGGCCCCCTCCCCAAGCCCCGCTCTAGTGTTCCCCAGCACCGGGCTGCACCCCACCCCCACCCCCATGCATGCATACGCGCGCGCGCGCGCGCACACACACACACACACACACACAGGCCCCCGGCGATCTCCCTGGGAAACCAGGTCCTGATGAGAGTGCCTGGTGCGCTGCTAACTGCTCATTACAGTCACAGCTGCAGCTAAGTATAGCTCCAGTACACACAAGACCAAGACAACAATGGAGGGAGAGTCTATCCATAAAACAGCTCCGCATGCAAACACACAAACATCTGCACACGCATGCTCCCCACACTTATGCACGCTGATGGCCTCGGACTCTCATGAACCCAAAATTGCACCAACACAAAGTTTCATTCATTCTCTCAGGCATTCATTCAATCAGTGTTTGTTGAGGGGCCAGGAGAGTGGTTAAGAGCGTGTGTTCTGGAGTCACACAAAGCTGGGTTTCGATTTCTAACTTCATCACCTCCCAGGTGTGTGAGCATGGGCAACTTCCTGAACCTCTGCGAGCCACAGTTTCCTTCTTTGTGGCATTTGGATGGTAACCGCAGTAAGGACCCCAGAGGTGGTGCAGGAGTCAATGAGACGGGGTGTGTGAGAGTGCTTAGGATGAGTCCAGTTCAGGATGTAGCACACAGTAGGTGTCTTTACCCTCACTATTGAAGTCCTACTATGTGCCTAGCTCTGTGCTGGGAGCTTTATTTAAAGCTGTGATTTCCAGAGGTGGCTGTGAAAAGTGGAGCCTGGTGTATAATAGGCACGCAGTGAATGTTTGATGATTGAATGCATGAACGAATGAGTGAAAGCTGCGTCCAAGGCTGGCCGGATGGCGTTGGAGCTTCCTTCCCCCAGGAGGAATACACCCTCACTGGTCTCTCATCCAGGCTATGTCTCTGGTAGGATCGAGATGTTCTTGAGGGTAACACAGGGACCCTAGAAGAGGAGCTGGAGGGTGTCTGAGCACCTCTCGCTTTGCACATGGGGAAATGGCAGCACAGTGGGAGCAGGCAGCAGGCATCATCCAGGCCAAACATTCGGCAGTCAGTGGCCAGGGCCCAGAGCTGCCACCCTGAGCCAGCCTAGCACAGCGGCCCAGCACAGTGAATGGTACCTGGTCCAGCCACAGCCCCTGAGTCCCTGAGCCTGCTCAGGCCACAGGCCCCGTCCTGGCTTGGGCAGACACGGGAGTCACGCAGCCCCAGTCAGAACCCTGGCTGGGCTGTCGGGCAGGCTGGGGCCTCTGGGCTGGCACTAGACAGGGCTCCGTCCGCCCGCCGGAGAAGGGGCTGGAATTCCATCCAGCCTGGGGTAGGAAACAGGCTTCAGGACTTGAAGGCACTGTCACTGTTCCCTGCCTTTGAATAGGCCAGCAGCTAAACTGCCTGGGCCCTCTCCTCCCATCGCACCGCCTCAAAAAGAAAGTGACATTTCCTGGTGCTTTTTTAAGCCCGGGCTGGCTGGGCCAGGCCCGGGAGTGGGGTGGGGAGGGGGCGGGCAGCGCTGGGAGTCACACAGCCCGAGTCTCTCCTCACCCTGAGTGATCGCAAGGCGCTGGGAATAGACGTGGCCTCATCTCCTCGCCATGTGCCCCAGATTCCAGATTCTGCACTCCAGGGCCCGCGTGCGGGTTTTGAATTCCACATTCCCACGCCAGTTCTGTCCCCTAGGCAGGACTCGGGCTGTTGAATTCCACAACGAGAGCCTTCAGCTGGCAGCCTGCTGGGAGGGGAGGCTATGTCTGGCCCTCTCTGAAAAGGAACTTTGTGCCCTTGTGCCCACTCTCCTCATCCACGTTCGCGGCCGGTGGGGATGCAGGTCTTTGTGCCCATTGACAAGAGGTGAACGTGATTGTGCCTGCTGCCTGTGTAGACATGAGTCTGCTGTCAATGGGTGTACCCACTGCCAGTGTAGACCTGGATCTGCGCTCAGTCAGTGCCCATTGCCAGTGTAACACACCACCTCTGTGAGGAAGGAGCCGATGAGAACACAGCTGAATGATTAGCGACTGCATCTGTGGCCAGGTTAGTCATAGATGCATGGATAGAGATTATCCTTTTCCCAGTGTGGCCACAGATCTTCTGTAAGTGTGGCTAGTGCTGGTGTAAACACAGATCTGAAATCAACGATTGTGCACGTCGCAGGGTAGAGGCAGATGTGCTATCAGTGAGTCAGTGCTTGTGTGCACTGCCCGTGCAGGCGAGGGAAAGTGGGCATCAGAGGAGGGGTCGCTTCCTAAGGAGGCTGCGGGAGTAAACTTTGTGGTACGCATTGTGTAGGTGGATGGGTTGAGACAAGTAGACACACAGGATGGGCAGCTGTGCTCTTGCTTAGCTGTGCTCCTGGTTCCGGGGGAAGGGGCCCCTCTTCCCCTTCTAGTGGGTGGGGGGTATGGCTGAGCTAGATGGCGGGGCTGGTCCTGGTCCTCAGATCCAGCCACCTCATGGACCTTACATGCTAAGGGCGGAGAGAGACAAACAACAGAGATGAAAATAAGCAAGTTGGATGGTGTGACATGGCAGCGCCATACAACTGGATACTTAGAATGGGTGAATGTTACCGTATATATTGTATACAAAAGGTATATGTATATTGTATATAAGTTATACCTCAGTAGACAAACAACAGAGACGAAAATAAGCAAATTGGATAGTGTGACATGGCAGCGTCGTACAACTGGATACTTAGAATGGGTGAATGTTACTGTATGTATTGTATACAAAAGGTATATGTATATTGTATATAAGTTATACCTCAGTAAAGCTGGGGAAAAGTTAGTGTTTGAAGATGGTATGTGCCTAATGGGGCAAAGCAGAGGAAGGAAAATCCAATTAGTGAGGGGCGCTGGCAGAGATTTTAGAATGGTCAGAGTGGGCCTCATGAGACGGCGAGGGAATGAGCCATGAGGATGCGGGGAAGGGGGCTCTGGGCAGAGGGGACAGGTGGTGTGAGGGCCCTAAGGCGGGCGTGTGTCTGGCGTGTTTAAGGATCATGTTTGAGGAGGCGGTGTGGCTGGAACATGCGAAGGGGGGCAGTGATAGGAGTGGAGCTCAGAGGGGAATGGAGGACCTGATCACGTGGGGACCGGCAGGGCGTTGCGAGGACCTTGGCTTTTCCTACGAGAGAAATGGGGACCCAGTGCAGGGTTTTGAGGAGAGAAATGGCACGATCAGATTTACATTTTGAAAGGATCACCTGGCTGCTATGTTGAAAACAGTCCTAGAGCACCGGGAATATTGGAAGCCGAGAGACCAGTTAAGATGCTCTTGGTGTAATCTAGGGGGAGTTGATGATGCCTGGGACGGGGTGGTAAGAGTGGTGCTGGGAAGTGGTCAGATTCCGGATTTATTTCAATCTGAGCCAAGAGGGTTTCCTTATAATTAACTGTGAGGTGTGACAGAAAGAGCAGTGTCAAGGATGACTCCAGAGTTTTTGGCAAGAATGTCCTGGGAGGATAGGGTTGCTATCTCATGTGATGGAGAAAGCTGCCAGGGGTGGAGGTGGTACAGGCGCTCAGTTGACGTGCTGAGTTGGAGAGGCGGCTAGTAGACCTCCACCACAGAGACGCAAGGGAGCTGGATGCTGAAGTCCTGAGTTCAGGAGAAGTGCTGGGCTGCAGATAAATATTTGGGAGTGTGTAGTCAATGGTGTTTGAATAGGCGATGGTATTTAAGCCCTCAAACTGGGTAAATCGATAAGGGAATGAGTATAGATGGAGAAGAGGCCCAAGGACTGCACTCTGGGGCACCCCAAGAGTTAGAGGCTGGGGACAAGATGGCGCAGGACATCAAGAAGGAACAGCCAGTCAGGTGGGAGGAAAATCAAGAGACTGCAGGGCCCTAGAAAGTGTAACAAAAAGGAGGGAGTGATCAGCTGTCTCAGATGCTGCTGATGGTCAAGGAACGTGAGGACCGGGAATTTTTCCCATTCTTTCTGCCTAGAATGCTCTTCCTTGCACCCTGCATTTCCCTAGTGATTTTTACCCATCTTTCCAACCTCCGTACACTTGTCACTTCCTTGTGGGAGCCACTCCAACCCCAAGACTTATTAAAGGACCATAGAATGCCGTGTGCATTCCCCTCAAAGCCCTCGTCCCCTCATACAGGTACGTATTTGCTTGTCTGGTTATCTGATAAATGTCAGTCTCCCCTGCTAGGAGCTGTGGCTGTTTTTGCTCATTCTGTACCCAGTGCCCAGCACAGGCCTGGGATAAGGCATAAATCTTTGTTGGAGGGAGCACAGGTGGGCAGTTAGCTGTGGTCCCACCTGGGTTGTGTCCACTGCCCTCCCTGATCTCTTCCTCTTGGGGTCATCTTTTTATTCCTCTCCCCCCAACACACACACACACACACACACACACACATATATATATATATACACACACACACATGCACACCCTATGGGGAGTCAGGACCCTTGACTCGATGCTAAAACATAAGTGGGCACTGGGGGTAAATTTCCCAGTGGATTCCTAGTGGACACTTCATGGAGCTTGGAGCCTCAGTTTTCTCATCTGCCAAATGGGGGCAATCAAGGCTGTCTGGCTGATGGCCCAGCTGGTGTGTGTGTGTGTGTGTGTGTGTGTGTGTGTGTGTGTGTGTGTGTGTGTGTGTGTGTATGGATATGAAAGAGATTTATAAGTGGAAGCCCTGGAGTGTGCTGGTGTTAGAATCAGAGAGACCTGGTTTCAAATTCTGCTTATCACTTCCGAACTGTGTGGGGTTTGGTTTTTTTTTGCACACGTCTTAACCACTCTGAACCTCAGTTTTCTCATCTGCAAAGTGGAGTTAATGACACTTCCCTTGGGGAGGTTTTTAAAGATAAATGAGATCATGTTTGCAACAGTCGTCATGATTACTTTATAGCAGAGGTCAGCGAGGCTCAACAGAGACAAATATTCCCGCTACTGAGGTGGTTGTGAGCATTGAAAAGGGCAAAGTGTGCCATCCATGTGGCCACGCACAGTGCGTGCTTAACAAAACCAGGCTCTGAAGCAGCCGGGGGAGCTGGCCCAAGAAAAGGAGTGTGGACAGAAGCTGGCGGAAGCCTGGTGCACAGGAGGGATGGCTCAGGGTGGGTCCTGAGGCCCATCTGCAGGTGTGGGCAGGGCCGTCAGAGGGAGAAAGGGGAGCAGGTGTGTCCTGGTGACCCCAGAGGTCAGAACTGGGATCACTGGGAGAAAGAGGCAGGGAGGTTGACTTAAACATGAAAGAAATGCATGTCTGGAGTGCTGTCCAAAGACAGAATGTGGCCTCGGGAGCTCCCCATTGCTGGCGGTCACCAGCAGAGATGTCTGCTCAGGGTTACTCCAGAGGGGATTATTGAACTGCCCCTGTAGGGAGTGCCTTCCTGCTCACTTCCTCATCTGGGAGTCTCAGTCGCGTATTTCTTATTCCAATCTGTGGCACAAAGATGTTTGAGGCCCATGAGATGCACATACAACAGAATCCTTAGAAATAAAGAAGAAAATAAAAGAAAAAATAAGACTCGTATAATGAAGAGAAGAAATAGTGATACCCCAAACCCAGGTAAAAGATTGGTCTGGAACTGAGCATCACATTTAACTGAGCTCCCTAGCAGTCAGAGCAAAAGAGGAAATATGAAGGGTTCCATAAGTCATCGTTTACTAATAGAAAAGTAGACAAGCACGTCAGGAAACAGTTGACACAGTTCGAAGTCCTAGACTAGAAGAGGAATTTCCTGTATGGAATACTGGTATTTCTCCAAGTTTCAGATGCTAACAGGAGAGGGTGTTCACTATCTGTTTTCCAGAAGGGACTCTTGGGTCACAGGAGTGGGTGGGAAGTTGGTTCCTGATGGCCCCTCCTGGGACCCTGACACCCAGCCTTCCTGGCCTGTGGGACCGTAGGGGTGCGCTGGGACGGCACAGCCCCACTCTGTTAAGGCACCCAGCCTTGTGGCTGGCTAAAGTCGAAACGAAGCTGGAGCAGCTGTGCCCATCTCACGGGGCACAGCCAAGCCGACCTGCACTGTGGACATCCTGCCTGGCTGCCTAAGGGGCCTGGGGGAGGCCTGAAATGCAGGGCTTTGAAGTAGGACCGATCCTGCCACTGAGAACCTCTGAGACCTTGGGCAAGAATCTTCTCTTCTCTAAACCTCAGACTCGTTGTCTGAAAAGCAGTGGTAACAGCAGAACTTACCGCCCTGGGCTGGTGTGAAGTTTAAATGAGACGAGGCACAGAGAGCCCAGGAAGCAGGGCTGCTCAAGACCAGGAAGCTGCTGTTACCAGCCTCCCTCTTGTCACTGGAGTTAGGCCGGGAAGCCCGGAGCTCATCGCGTGACCTTGGGTGTCCTTTCCCGTCAAGCCTCGTTTCCTCCCAGCCCGAAGGCCGGGGCTCACGTGGAAGACCCCGTGGAAGTGGGCATGTTACGTCACCCTCGCCCTGAGCAGCGTGGCCCTCATCAGCTGGAGGCCGCAGCGCGGGGTCTGGGACACAACCCCACCTTGGGCCGCGGCCCCGGGAAACAGGCTCTGCGGGCTGTGCTATTGGCTCTCACGAGGCTGTCATTTGCTCCTGGTTTGCTGTTTGCAGGCAAGTGGTCACAACAGGAGCAGAAAAAATTAGGGGAAAAAAGCCTAAAGTTAGACACATTTCTCCCTTTAGCTGTTGCTGCTACTCCTTGCAGTCACTCCCCCACCCCCAGCGATTTGGGTGGAAGAAAACCCAAAATGCTGTGTTTGGATTTTTGTGGAGGGAAGCCTTGGCCCAGCTCCTGGAATACCAGTGAGCAAAAGAACTGGCAGTCTTGGGGTTTCTTCCTGCCCTAGAATTCCACCCTGGATCTGGGGAAGCCCTAGACACCTGGCCTTTTCCCCCAGGCCCTTCAATAGTGCCTTACTTCCTGGAATGTGTTATTATTCTTATTATTGTCCTCATTTTAAGAATGATGGGATTGAGTCTCCAAAAAGTGACTTGCCTGCAGTCACACCGCCAGTGGCAGAGCTGGGATTTGAACTCAGGTCTCTGAAGTCAAGCCCAGGACGCTTCTCCTTCTGCCTTGCCGCCTGCTTCCCAGCCCCTAAATGTGGTCTCAGGCTGATGAGGTCCGTCATGTATCAGAGCTGCCAGGCAGTTGGGTCTTATCTGGCCTCATGGATCCCACGTGCCAGGATGGGGCTGGCGGCATCAGAACGACAGAGGACACAAATTAAAGGTAGATGTCTGGTCCCACCCACAACTCTGGGTGCGGCCAAGGGCTCTGCATGTGCATCTCCACTCCGCGGTGCTCCCCCAGCACACCGGCCTCTGCCCGCTCCCGCCTCCTTCGTGCCCCACCAAACTCCCCCAGGGAGGGCCTCTTACCCCCTGCTTTCCCTTCCACCCTTCCAGGGCGTTGGGTTAGGCCCCCGCCACGTTCTCCTTCTTGTTAAATCCAGAGACTTCTCCTCTGACCCTATCCCACTGGGTCCCTCAGGGGCCATCCCTCAGGAAACACCCCTCCCCTTGTCCTCAGGGACCAGGACTGGCCCTCGGGGGGGCAGACTGGTCACCGTGCTGCTCGGCCAGGCCTGCACAGAAGCGTGGGCTCGGCCTCACTCGTGCCACCACATGGCTGAGCGTGGGCATGGGGTGACTCTGTGAAGGACAGTCGTGTTCTTTTGTGATGCGGGGGCACGTCCGCCTTAGTCTCCCGGGTGCCTCCAGCTCAGCGGTTCTGTGACTATAAGATTCTTGGCTTTTTTACATCTGAGGTGCTCTGATGCGGAAGGTGCTGCTGTGATGGGAGAGGGCCGGGCGGGAGGGCCCACTGAGGCGAGAGGTGGCCAGTTTGTAGGGACGGAAGCAACGCGTTCAAGCACTTCCTTCTTACTTTCTGTGTGTTGTTTCATCCCATGATCACAACCAGCCGGGAGGCAGGGAATGTTATCCACCCCTTCCCTGTCCAGGAATGAAGGCTCAGAAAGGGGCGATGTCCAAGGTCACCAGCCGAGCCGGGCCCCAAACTCAGGCTGGTCTGACCTCAAGGTCCGGCCATTTCTGTTCCAGCTGCTGCCTCCTTTGACAGACGGACTTGTGCTGCTTTTGACCCAGGGTCTAGAAGGCAGGTGGGACCTGGAGAGCAGAGAGGCCTGGGAACGCGTGTTAAATGAGCAAAGGCTTAGAGGCCACGATGATGAAAGCCCAGAACTGACGTTTCAGGAGAACCTGACTCTCACCCCTGTGAGCTCCATGACCTTGGGCGGGCGGCTCTGCCTCCATTTCCCCATTCCGGCCACAAGGGGCGGCTTTTGGATCAAAACCTCTGAGGGCCCCTCTGTCTTGCTGCTCTGGGTTTCTAATGACTGTGTTTTCCTAAGTCCAAAGTACCATCGATTCAACTATGCCATGAGCTAAATAACAGCATGTTGGGGATATGAGAAGATATACTATTTTAAGGATGTGTATATTTTATGACATTTTCATTTCCAAAATGTGCATCTTGGAATGAAAGCAACACAGAACCTCTGCCACCTCAAAAGGTGCCAGCCTAGCTGTTGAGGCAGCCCTTTTTGGATATGACCTGGGTCTGGAATCCAGAGAATGAATTCAGTGAAGTGGGTTGTTGTCCCACTGGAAAAGTCTGGGCTCCCTGAGGCCTGGGCATGGCCTTTCCTGCCCTTGGTTCCCCCACTACCCAGGCTACAGCACCCGGGACTGAGGGGGGCAGTGCAGTGGGATGAGGGGATTCCCATCTGGGCACAGCCCTGCCTCCCTGTGGCCTTCCCTGGGCTGGTGCAGTGGCCTTTAGCCCACCTCCACCCTGTCTCCCTTTTTCTCTCAGTCAGAGACAGTCCCAGGGAAGGGGCACCACGCCCCTTGGCTAGTGTGTGAGGGACCATCTCTAGCATGGACAAGGGTCATGGTCTCAACTCAGAGAACACATGTCCAGAGTGCCCAGCCAGACCCTGATTCTCCTAGGAGATGCCCATACACACACGCGCACACACACACACACACACACCCCATGCTATACATGTCCCTATACACACACACACACATCACACCCAGGCATGTCCCTATACACACACACCATCATGCCCCATACATGTCCTTATACACACACATCACACCCATGCATGTTCTTATACACACACATCACACCCATGCATGTCCTTATGCACACACATCACACCCCATACACGTCCTTATGCCCACACATCACACCCAGGCATGTCCTTATACACACACATCACACCCCATGCATGTCCTTATGTACACACACATCACACCCCACGCATGTCCTTATGTACACACACATCACACCCCACGCATGTCCTTATGCACACACATCACACCCCACGCGTGTCCTTATGCACACACATCACACCCCACGCATGTCCTTATGCACACACATCACACCCCACGCATGTCCTTATGTACACACACATCACACCCCACGCATGTCCTTATGCACACACATCACACCCCACGCATGTCCTTATGCACACACATCACACCCCACGCATGTCCTTATGCACACACACATCACACCCCACGCATGTCCTTATGCACACACACATCACACCCCACGCATGTCCTTATACACACACATCACACCCCACGTGTGTCCTTATGCACACACATCACACCCCACGTGTGTCCTTATGCACACACATCACACCCCATGCATGTCCTTATACACACGCATCACACCCCATGCATGTCCTTATGTACACACACATCACACCCCACGTGTGTCCTTATGCACACACATCACACCCCACACGTCCTTATGCACACACATCACAGCCCACGCATGTCCTTATGTACACACACATCACACCCCACGTGTGTCCTTATGCACACACATCACACCCCACGCATGTCCTTATGCACACACACATCACACCCCACGCATGTCCTTATGCACACACATCACACCCAGGCATGTCCTTATACACATACACTATCATGCCCCATACATGTCCTTATACACACATCACACCCATGCATGTTCTTATACACACACATCAACCCATGCATGTCCTTATGCACACACACATCACACCCCATGCATGTCCTTATGCACACACATCACACCCCACGCATGTCCTTATGCACACACACATCACACCCCATGCATGTCCTTATGCACACACACATCACACCCCATGCATGTCCTTATGCACACACATCACACCCAGGCATGTTCTTATACACACACATCAACCCATGCATGTCCTTATACACACACATCACACCCCATGCATGTCCTTATGCATACACACATCACACCCCATGCATGTCCTTATGCATACACACATCACACCCCAGGAATGTTCTTATACACACACATCAACCCATGCATGTCCTTATACACACACATCACACCCCATGCATGTCCTTATGCATACACACATCACACCCCATACATGTCCTTTTGCACACACAAACACACTTCTACCACCTATATGAACCACATACATCACACACAGTGACCAGTTACATGAGCCTCTGGCACATGCCTAGAGTCAGGTGACATAAACAGGTGACACACCTTCACCATGTACACAGCTACTCCACATTTACACACCACCTCTCCCCTCCCCCACACTCCCCTCCCAGCACACAGACCTTCTACACGGCATGTTCTCTGCACACACTTTCACACACTCCCGCTCACACCCTCCACATAGCACCATGGGAAGCACCTCCCACCTGCTGCTCCCTAAGCTGGGTGCCAAAAGGGGAGGATTAGTGCAAAGGAATGGGGTGGAGACCCGGATGCTGGACAGAATGCTCAGGTCCCAGCCAGGCCTCTGGGGGTTCATGCGGAGGCATTTATTAACAGACCAAAATGGGACTGGACCCCAAAGACCCCTCCTGCCCCCCCATAAGCTATGATGTGCTCAGCCAGCACAGCATACTCTGGGCATGCCCAGCCCAAGGAAGTCCAGGCGAGTCTAATTCAGTTTCCAAACTCAACTCGACTGACAATTTATTTAGGCCAATTGGCCATCCCTCCTGCTCTGCATCACTGACTCTGCATGGATTAACTCAAACGCTGTACACCCCCGCTGGGCAGACTTAATTAGGCGGAAAAACTGACCTGAAGCCTCTAGGGGCTTGGGGCCTGGACACGAGCCAGGGCTCCCCTGATTAGCCCCATTGCCTACAGCCTCAGCCGGTCTCAGAATCCTCAGAAGGGACCAAGTCCAGCCCTCATTGTACCAGTGATGAAACTGAGGCCCAGAGAGGGGAGGTGGCCTGCCAAGGTCATGCAGTGAGTGAGCCACCAGACCAGAATGTTGGTCCCTGCACCACATTACAGCCATCGCCTTGCTCCTGGAACGCCAAACTGCAAGAACACAGATCCCCACGGTGAACCCCTGAACAGTTCCAAAAGACAAGCACAATTTTCTAAAGATGACTGTGGCATAAATAATTTATAATGGAAGTCATAACACATATTGGTCATTTTAATAGATAGTAAATTGCCTTTCTGATTTATAGTTTCAGAGGTGGGGTTATGATAAAAATAACTTGGTGATTTATAAAACATCTTCTTAAGTCAACAGATCGTTAGTAGGTTTGTCTGACTTTACAGCCAACAGTCTCACCACCCCGGTTACCATAGAAATGGGATGCTTCGCTCTGTTGCCATGGCTACCTCTTTCTAGAACACAATTGGTGGGCCTCTCACAGTTTGTGATTCTGAAAAAAAAAAAAGAGAAAGAAAGAAAGAAAGAAAAGCCAGAACTACCAGTTTGGGTTTATGCTGCATTATCAGGCTATCTTGCCTGTGTTGTCTTGAAATTTCACAGGGTGGCCTCTGAGGTGTGGCCAGGCTGGGTGACAGTTGGCCCTGGGCTGCCAGGCAAAGCTCCCTTTGTGCCCCCCATTAGACTAGAAGCCCAGGAGGGCTGGCCTCCCAGCTGGCCTGGGTCCTGGGTGTGGGGCGCTGCTGCTGTGGTGGGCTGAGGGAAGGGCACGGGGTCCAGCAGGCGGCAGGAAATCAGGAAGCCAGTGGGTGACAGGCAGGTGTAGAGACGGGAGATCCAGGAGCTGGCACTGTCTGGGCAGGGAGACATCCTGCATCAGGATGAGGGCATCAGGGAAGGCTGAGGAGGCTGAGGCGAGACGGGCTGGGGCTGCCATCCTGCGGGAGAGACAGACACCGAGTCAGTCCCACCCAGCGGGGGCGAGGTGGGCAGGGGAGGGGCCAGCTGTGCGGCAATGCCTGGGGTCTGGGGTGTTTGTAGGAGGTGCGCGGTGTGGTGACTGTCCGTGTGCTCCGAGTGCACACGCACAGGCTGCGAGGGGGAGGTATGGGGCTGCGCGTCTCGCGGTACAGCGCCTGGGTGCTCATGCTTGGGGGGCAGTGATATGTTTCAGTACGATCCATGCGTGTGTTTTCTGTGTATGTGCGGTCATGCACCACAGGGTAGGTACTTAGGTAACAGGTGAGGCGCGTGCTCCGGGTAGCTGTGCATCTCTGTGGGTGACTGTCCTCCGGGTGACTGGGGATTGGAAGGCAGACAGCTCACATGGGGTGCAGCCCCCAGCCCTTGACTGCAGCCCCTACAGTCCTGAGAGTGACAGCCCAGGGTGACTGCAGAAACGGCTTCCAAGGCTTGCTACCTGGGCCTGCCAGGCTACCTGGGCCTGCCTCCCTCCCTGTCAGGATCGGCTGATCCCAGGAACTCCCCATCCCCGTGCACCCACCCCCTCCCTCTGGCTGAGCTCCCTGAACAAGTTGTGGTCATCTCTCAGCCTGCCCTCTCTGGGTCTTGCCAAGAGGTGGGCCAGGTAAGCATGCAGGCTGAGCCATCCAGGGCTGCTGTCGGCATTGCCTCCATGAGCAGAACGGGGCAGCCTCTCCGCCCCTGGGGCTGCTGTTGCCCCAGGTGCTAGCAAGCCCTGGGCAATGAGCCAAGACCATTTCAGGTGTGCCTGGGCTCCAGCCTGTGGATCCAAGTACCCTGGCTCTCTCCCTCACTGGGGACAGACATAACCTGCCCTCAGGGAGTCCAAGCTGTGGGTGCCAACCTCCAAGATGGAGCCCTCCACGTATAATTAGGGCTGGCTCCCCATTGCGCGGAGCTGTGTTGTTAGCCCCCGAGAGCTCTGGTACCTCTGGTGGTGGACAGAGCTTAGATTACGGAGCCAGAACCACTTGCGTTCAAGCCTCAGCTTCATCCCTAGCCTTAAACCTTGGTTTTGTCCCTGAACCTCTCTGTACCTGGGTTTCCTTTTTGGCACAGTGGGGTACGACCACCTGTCTCACCAGGTCTGTGGGAGGATTAAAGGCGCACAGTAGGTCCTCAGCCCTGACCGCTTCTCCTCTCTCCTTCCTGGCTCAGTGTCCCTGAGGATAGACAGGAGGGCGCTGGGGGCTCACCTGGCTGCGGGCTCTTGCTGTGGCTTTGATGCGCTGGGGCTGACCTGCTAGTCGCTAGGCTTAGGAGATTGTGGCAGTCTGAGCAAGCCAGGGGCACCTTCCTCCGCAGCCCTCCTAAGGGCCCACTTGAACCCGGATGTTGCTGGGGCCCTGCCTGTGACAAAGGACCAGGCGCATGGGCCACAGAGTCCAGGAAGGCACCCAGGAGGGTGCCAGGAAGGCCTGGCTGCCACCTCCCCGGCTCTCCTGGGGAAGAAGTCCTGGTGTCCGGCTCTAGGCCTGGCTGCTGCTGCCCACCCCCTGGCCCCACTCCTTGGTCACTGGGGCTCAGAGAGGAAAGAATCTAGACGGGATGGCCATTGCTGGCTGAGAACCAAGGATTTTGTCTACCCTAATTTTAGAAGACCTGACCTCTTTCTGGGCCTCAGTTTTCCCATCAGAACCTGTCCTGTGAGAGGAGCAAATGGGACGAGAGCTCTGAGGGCCTTTGGGGGCACCTGGGAGGGAGGGAGAAGGCTCCGGGGACATCAGTGCCCTCTCTGAGCTGTTCCCATGAGACTCCGCAAGCACTAACGAGCACGAGCCGGAGACAGGCTCACTGCCTCCCTGGAGGGGGATTTAGACATTCCTTTTGGGGGGGGGGGCGTCCCTGCATTTGCTGCCTCCTAAGGGCCCCAGCTGCCAAGAGGAAGTCTCACCGGGAAAGGTGTCCTGGGAGAAGGACTACTTAGTGGGGCACCGATGGACGGATGGGTTTTTCCACACGGAGATCGGCAGGAACACCCTGGAGGCAGGAACAGCAGTGCCAAGACATGGAGGTGGGGGGGTCAGATATAGCAGACAGCTGCATGTGGCAAGAATGTTGGGTGCGGCAGGGAGGGGACCCTGGGAAGTCGATGAGGCCAGGGCACAGGGAGCCTCATGTGCCAGGCTGAGGAGTCAGGGCTTTTCTCTGTGGGCAGCATGGCCAGGTGGCGGGCAGAGAGCTGGGATTCCAACGGTTGCCCCCTCTGGTAGCTGGGGGGAGGCTGTACTGTACTGGGCGTGGCTGAGATTGAAGCCTAGGACATGCTGGCCTTGATGGCAGTGGCCCCATTGAGAGAGAGTCCCACGTGAGTCGAGGGGACAGAGGAGGATAGCTGTGGGATGGTTTGGGAAGCGGATGCCATGGCTGATGGGGCGGGGGGAGGGGCAGTGCCTCCTGCCTTCCACCACTGGCCAGGATCAGGAGCCCAGGGGCGCAGCGGACCCTGCCTCTTGGCATCCCTTAGACACTCACAGTGTGTGTCTTCCTCCCCGCTCTCAAAAAGGCCAGGGGAGCAATGTGACCCGCCCCTTGGGAACCTGGGCTGTGAATTCCAAGCTCTAAGATGGGGCCCTCCAGGGGGAATGTAGGGCCAAATACCCAGCATTTGGGGATGCGTTTTTAGCTCCAAGAGCTTTGACAACTGGTGATGGAAAGAGTGCTGGAGCTGGATAAACCTGGATCAGAGTTGGTGACCTCTTCCAGTTGCTTCCACTTTGCTTTCCTGGTCTACCTCTGTGGTGTCCCAGGTCAGCACTCTCTGGATCCTTAAAGAGCTGTTTCTGGAGTCAGAAGACCTGGCTTAAGTCCCTGCCTCACCTTGTCCAAACCCCACCTGCATCGCAGGGCTGAGGGGGCTCACCTTTTCAGTCCACTGCATTGTACTTGTCTCTGTGTGTGTCCTTTACCTTCAGCTGTGCAGGGGCCTCCCTGGGGGTTGGGCTGAGGTCTTATTCCACTCTGTGCTGGGCATAACCTGGTGCCTGGTGAGGAATGGAAGGAAGAAAGGATGGATGGATGGATGGATGGGCAGGTGGATGGATGGGTAGGTGGAAAGAAGGAAGGAAGGAGGGAAGGAAGGAAGGAAGAAAAAAAGGAAAAAAGAAGAGAAGGAGGAAGGGATGAATGAATGAATGCATGATGGATGGAAGAGAGGGAGAGGAGGGAGGGAGGAACAAAGAAAGGAAGGAATAGAGGGAGGGAGGAAAGAAGGATGAATGGATGTGTGGATAAAAAGGAAGGAGAGAGGATAGAAGGAAGGAAAGATGAGTGGTTGGAAGGGAGGGAGAAAGGAAGGAAGGAAGAAAGGGAAGAAGGATGGATGGATGGATGGATGGAAGGAAGGATGCATAGGGGTCACACTTGACAGTAGTCTAGGACAAAGTTTTTGAAAACTGCACGATGCTCTAAACCAGCAGGAGTATTAGCATGCCATGATGAGTGGCTTGGGCAGATCACTTCCTGTTTCTGGACCCCAGACTTCCCATCTGTAGCATGTAGTGTCTTGGACCAGATAATCTCTAAAGGCTGCTCTTACTCTGACATTCTAAAATGCTGACTTTGTCTCTTCCCCTTTTCTCTCCCCTTCCCCCAACCCGAAATGTGTCTTGGAAGGTCTACATAGTTCTTAGTTTCTGGATCTGTGCCAGGTTGGGTGCCAGGTCCCATGGCCATGGTCAGCCCAGACAGGGCCACCACCAGGTGGGGAGGTGCATCAGTACAAACTAAAGAAATTGCTAGAAGCAGCATGGCTGCCTCTTGTGGCAGATAACAGGGTGGGGCCTTGGCACTCCTTGAAGTTTTCTATGAAGGCAGCTCTGGAGAATGAACTTGCCACCCATTCTAGACTATAGCCCAGAGCTGCCTCCAGGGAGAGGGCCTTGCACTGGCCATGGTCTGTCTTGACAGGCTGGGCGAAGGGGGGTCCAGAGGAGAGGGGAGCAGAGGGAACATGACCAGCTGGGCCCCTGGAGGAGAACCCCTGGCCAGGGTTCCCCTGCCCAGGGAAGTGTTAGTGTTCCAGGGACCTCGACTGGAGGCTGTAAGAAGAGCCCTTGCCTGGAATTCATTCTGAGTAGGAGGGTTTGAAACTCAGATAGCTGCTTGACTCTTTCCTTGGGTACCCATGTCTGGTGGGGGCCAGAGAAGCCTAGGGGGTCATCAGCTGGGGCCACCAAACCAAACCAAAGAGTCTCCTGAACCTTTCTCAAGGGGCTCAGGGCCAGAGCAGGTGGTTCCAGACAGGCTGGGTTATCCTGGCCATTTCCTTCTCACCGGGGAGGGGGTCTGAAAGGAGCAAGCACCCACATATGTTTGGAAAGGCTAGCGACCCAGCAGCTTCTTCTTCCCTCCCACCCACATCCCTACCCTGGGGCTGGCAGGCAGCAGCAGGAGAGAAGCAGACCCTATGGTTTATGGTGCCTTTGAGGACCCCTGGTCCAATTCTCCTCCTGATGCCTGAACCTGCAACACACCATCTCTGACAAATGACCACTTAGCCTCTATTTCAATATCTCCAAGATGGGGAACTCACTTCCAAGATGGTCATGTGAGTTCCTGGGATGATAGAGAGAAGTGGGTAAAAGAGGTGTCCAAGGCCCTGGGGCAGATATATCTTTTGCAATTCCACATAGGATAGAGCATGAAGAGACCGCATGAATGAGGTACAGATCCATGAAAAAGACGTTGAATAGACTAGCGTAGGGACGAAAGAAAGATGGGAGATGTGGCCTCTGAGGGGCCTGCCTCCACCATAGCTCCCCCTTCTCCTTTCTTTGCCAACCTCTGCCTCCGCCACCTAGGTCACTTTTATTAGTCGGGGTGGGGGGAGCTAAATGCTTTAATAAATCACCTCCAGATCACAGTGTCCTAACACAGTAGAAGTTTATTTCCCACCCATGTATTTAGTGGATGTCTTTCTTTTCAGGGACCCAGGCTACTTCCTTCTGGTGGCCCTGCTGACTTCCTAGGGCTTCAGCATTTGACTGGCAGTTGGGGGAAGAAAGAAGGCATGGAAGGTTGAGCAGGAAGGTTTTGTGAGCCAGGCCCGGCCTTAGTGCACACCCTTTTGTGCACTGTCCGCTGGCCTGAGCACAGTCACATGACCCCATCCAGCCCCGAGGGAGGCTGGGAGATATGGTCTAGTCGTGCATCCAGGAGGAAAGGAAAGGCATTTGTGAAAACAGAGCAATCTCTGCCACAACGTCTTAACCCCCGAGCCTCCTAACCCCGTGCTCCGTGCTCTGAAGAGGGAAAGGTGGCCTGTCAGCCTGGCCTATGTCAAGAGGGGCATCCTGCAGGCAGCTTCCGCAGCCCAGCCCCTGACTGGACCCAGCCCAGAGGCACCCCGGGTTTCTTTGCTCTGGGGGGAGGGCCTCCCCTCTGACACTGTGTGTTTCTCCTCCACAGTATGTGGCCTTTGCCTCCCTCTTCTTCATCCTGGTCTCCATCACCACCTTCTGCCTGGAGACCCACGAGCGCTTCAACCCCATCGTGAACAAGACAGAGATCGAGAATGTTCGGAATGGCACGCAAGTGCGCTACTACCGGGAAGCGGAGACGGAGGCCTTCCTCACCTACATCGAGGGCGTCTGCGTGGTCTGGTTCACCTTCGAGTTCCTCATGCGTGTGGTCTTCTGCCCCAACAAGGTGGAGTTCATCAAGAACTCGCTCAACATCATTGACTTTGTGGCCATCCTGCCCTTCTACCTGGAGGTGGGCCTGAGCGGCCTGTCCTCTAAGGCGGCCAAGGATGTGCTGGGCTTCCTGCGTGTCGTCCGCTTCGTGCGTATCCTGCGCATCTTCAAGCTGACCCGCCACTTCGTGGGCCTGCGCGTCCTGGGCCACACTCTCCGCGCCAGCACCAATGAGTTCTTACTGCTCATCATCTTCCTGGCTCTGGGCGTCCTGATTTTCGCCACCATGATCTACTATGCCGAGAGGATAGGGGCGCAGCCCAATGACCCCAGTGCCAGTGAGCACACCCACTTTAAGAACATCCCCATTGGCTTCTGGTGGGCCGTGGTCACCATGACGACGCTGGGCTATGGAGACATGTACCCGCAGACGTGGTCCGGCATGTTGGTGGGAGCGCTGTGTGCGCTGGCGGGTGTGCTGACCATCGCCATGCCCGTGCCCGTCATTGTGAACAATTTCGGGATGTATTACTCCTTAGCCATGGCTAAGCAGAAACTACCAAAGAAAAAAAAGAAGCATATTCCGCGGCCACCGCAGCTGGGATCTCCCAATTATTGTAAATCTGTCGTAAACTCTCCACACCACAGTACTCAGAGTGACACATGCCCGCTGGCCCAGGAAGAAATTTTAGAAATTAACAGAGCAGGTAGGAAACCTCTTAGAGGCATGTCGATCTGACCTTTCACCTCCGCCCCCTGTAGCGATGATTCCAGATTCAGTCAGACTGCTTCCTTAGTTCCATGGGTGACCCTGGACCCTGCGCTCAATCTCGAGGTGTGGAGTCTGGGGGCCCAGGGAGATGCTGGGCAGCCGAATTCACGAGGCAAGAGCCTGCTAGAACCTCACTGGTGGCCCCCGGTAAGGAGGTTAACATGCTGGTCTCGTGGGGTTCTGAAGAGATGACATGGCCCGCGAGGTTGCTGAGGACTCTCTTGGCAGGAGCCCCGGGGGCACTGCTGCTTGGTGGGCAGGAGTGGAGCGTGAGTCGCTGACTCAGGCCACTGACCCAGTGTCGGGGCAGGGTGGGGGCGGGTGTGATTCGGAAATGCCAGACAGCTGCTGATTTGGTCTTTCCACGGCTCCCTTCAGGCCGTGCGCGTGGCACAGATGGTGCATGGGATCTAGCAGGAGGGTCCCTGCAAAGGCAGCAGCAAGGATTCTCACCCCCAACAGAGCCTGTCTCCATAGCTGAGTAGCATTCCTGCTCTGATGCCGGCTGCCTAGCTCCAGGCGCGTCCTGGGAGACGCCTCTTGCCCTCCGTACGTAACAAGCTTACTTACCCCACAGCATGCGAAACCAACTCATCTTCCACCACCACTCTAGAGTTTAGCGTTTATCTTTAGGAACCTGTTGGAGTGACTCTAGCTTTCACGTTGTCTGTTTGGGTTGATGGTCAAGTGGGAGTTTCCGGTGGCCTTCTGATGGGAGCGGCTGGTGAGCGAAGGACTAGAGGGGGCCACCACCCGGCAGCTTAGATGAAAGCGCTACAGACCAGCAAACAACCTCCCACCCAGAGTTCTCCCTGTTTCCGGCGGTAGGGACTGCAGCAGCAATACACGACATCCCAACCAGTGTATGACCACTTTCCCGTGAATTCAGTGGGGGTCAGGGAGGGGGGGAGGGGGGCCATGAAACAATACTAGTCACTGTGGGATATATTCTAATATTCCATGGCTAGTGGTTCGTTATGGGACTATCTCAGTTTTATGAGAACCTGCACATAGCACATAAAGTTGATCATGGGGCTCTGGTCCGAAGATATAAAGCCCATAGTCTACCTCTACCCATGGAATACCATCGACTTATTCTGTGGACACAGGAATTTGAAGGCAATGAACGACCCATAGAAGAATGACAACACTGAGCTAAGAAGGAGTGCCGGGGCGAGGAAGGCTGAGTCGGTGATAGGTGGCGTTTAGTCTACAGAAGACACCCCTGTGCCCAGGGCAGGCAGGGGGGCTGTAGGCTAGCTCAGCCCTAGAGGAGCAAGTGCCCCCTGGCCTGGGTGGCCTCCCCCAGTGGGTGATTGACTCTTTCTTCCCCGATGGCCCCCACCCCCATCCTACTCCCGATCTGGCTTCATCCCACAGCTACGCTGCCCAGAGCAGTACCCCCAAGGCCCACTTCTCTGTCCGTGGGAACTTTCCAGCCCCTTCGCCTGGCCCCATACCCCTCCCCACTCCCTGGGATTGCTGTAGGCACCTGAGAGGAACGTGGCTAGTGTTCTGGGCTGGGCCAGGGACTGGGCAGGGGTCTCAGAGGCTGGAACAGGGGGACCTGGTGGGGGGGGGGCTGGACTCCCCAGCCAAGGTGTGGCTCCTGCTTAGCAAGCCAGGCACGGGCCGTGGAAAGCTCCTGCCCCACCCTCCTGCTCTGGATTAGCTAGCCCTTCTGTTTGACCTCAGGAGCCGCCATCATGGCAAGGAAAATTCCTGGGGCTCTAGGGGAGGGTCTGGGCGGGCCTAGCCCCCCAGCTTCGCTCCAGGCCCCAGCAGGAAGAGCTCAGCCTGAGTGGCAACACCACGGCGCTCCTTGGCCCTCTGTCACATCCTCCCAACGCTGAATCTTTCAGGATCGGTGCCTCAAATATGGGTGCCCCAGGCCCACCTGTCAAGGATCCCTCATTCACTCCAGTCAGGCACAAATTCTTCAGTACTCCCAGACAATGCCAGTATTCTCCATGTGCTGAGGGCGTGCTTGCATGCACACACGTACATACACACATGCACACATGCCTACACAGGCATGCACGTGCACACACACGCAGAGTGCAGATGTGTGTGTGCTGGCAGGTACACCAGCTAGTCACAGGACACAAGCCCTCTTGCCATGCTGCAGCAGGCCTGTAAAGCCTGTGCACTCCTGTTGGAGCCCCTGGGCCCCATAGCCATGGCAGCCCTGCTCCTGGGAACCTCCTCGCTGCAGCCCCAGGTCTCAGGGATCCAGAGTGTCCTGGCTTGCACGGTCTCTATGGCTGAGGAGGTACTTGGGGCCCTTCTGAGCTTGCCCTCTGGAGCCCAGATGCCCAACTCCACCTACCTTTCTCCCTCCCATCCCCCACACCCTGCCCCGCCCCCTTTCCAAGTTCTCACGCTCCTGAGGGTGCTGTCTTGAGATCCCAGACCCCTCACCAGAACACTCCTCCCTCTGAAAGCTGGTGTGTGAGACCCCGGTTATCTATCACCAAGAGGGTGTGTGGTCCTTAGGGGGTGTCTCCTCATCCCGGCACCCCTGAGTCCCTTCCCATTTGCCTCCTTTCCTGCTTGCAGCTATGGTCCTAGATGGGCGTGGGGTTTGGGTGAGTCGGTGAGTGAGTGTGGGGGAGGCCAGAGGTGAGGAAGGCAAATGGGGGTGGAGACTGGACCCTACAGGAATGGAGAGGTGAGATGCAGCCCCCAGGGCCTTTCCAATCTCATTCCACACCCAAGTGCAGTCAAGTGGCCTCAGCGAGGGCTGGGCTTCTCCAATTCCACTTTTAGAACCTGGGTTGGGGCCAAGTGCAGCATGCTGGGCTCTAAGGGCACCCCCTACCTCCAGGGCTAGACCCCTGGGACTCAGGCAAGCCATCCCAGTCATGTCAGCAGCACCCTCCCCTCACCTCCACCTCTTGGTCTCTCCTGAAATCTCAGGTCTGTGTGTCTGTGAGGGATGATCTGGTCTCCTCTGTACCATGGCTGGCATGGCGTCAGTGTTTGGGGGATTCGTCTTGGCAGGGGTTGCAGGGCCTCACGGGGGGATGCCAGGAGGGCGCCCCTATGGTCAGGGACTGCCTGGGACTGACAGCCCAGGAGAAGCTGCTCCTCTCCCAGAAAGGGGGTCCCTCCCCCATCTGCAGTCGGGGGCCCAGACCACCTCCTCTGGGCAGTTCGGAGTGCTCCTTCTGTCCTGCCATGTGCATTCACGTGTGTCTCGTCCATCCCTGCTCCTGTGATGTGGGTTGGTACTCTGGGGTGCTGCGTCTGGGGCTGCAGGGTCCCACCATAGGTGAGCAGGGGGCTGGCACGGGGGATAGGTGGTGGCCAGACCCCCCTTCCTGCCCATGAGCACATAGTGAGGCAGCAGTGAGGTCCCGAAAAGCCCCTGCCTGGGCCCCCTGGGAGCTACCACTGCAGCCTCTGGGTTCTGCCCTGAGCTGCCGAGTCCAAAGTGCCCCTGGCCCCAGCCCTCCACCCCTCCCCTCCTGGGCCAGGAGTGGTGTAGCCCCCAGGGCAGGGGAGGTGGCGGGGATTGGGACAACAGTGACCAGGAAGGGTGTGGGCAGGGCCCCTCCAAGCGGGCTGACCGAGTTTCTGCTCAGATGCAGGGCCAGGGTGGGCAGCGGGAGCCCTGAGTGGGGTCAGTGTGGCCCCCAGGCGGGCGAAGCGGGAAGGAGCGGAGAAATGAGGGGCTCTGAGGGCCAGGCCTGGGTGTTCTTTTCTGTGTTGTTCACATGCTCTCTCTTTCTCTCTCTCCACTAATCATGTTTCTCTCTCTCTCTCCTCGTTTTGTTGCATGACTTGTGCCGGTTCTCGTGATTGTACTCTGCTCATGTCTCTCACAGACTGTCCCCAGTTAGCCTGGGACTTTTTCCCTGAGCCCCAGGCTGGGCAGCCCCCTCAGGGCTAACCCCGAGGAAATTCCCAGCCACCCCTCCCGCCCTGCCCCAGCCCTGCGTGCGCCCCCGGCGCGCCCGCTGCTGGTGTGAACAGTAAGTACCTCGGCGGTGCCTGGAGACCAGGGCACAGAAGCCAGCGTGCTGGCTCAGGGCCGGACATCGGGTTCTCCTTGCTCCAAAGTTTAAAAAAAAATGACCCTCTCGCGGACGCTCATCTCTCTCAGCCCATTTCAAAGCCTGGAAACCATCTTCGTGAGATGCTGCCCATGCTGCCATTTCATCATCACAGGCCCTCGGGTCTAGTGGGGGCCGAGGGGCCCTGGGCCAGGGGAGGCAGGGCTCCCAGCCTCCTGGGGAGCAGCTGGGAGCTGAGGGACCTGGTGGCCATCTCATCTGAAGGACGGGGTGGGGGCAGGAGGGTGGGGAGTCTTGGGTGGGCTGGCACCTCTGGCTTTTTCCATGGCTTTCCCAGGTTTGGAGAGCTGGCCCCCCCCTTGGTTGGTCTCTCTTCCAGCCCCCCCTCTGGAGTTGGGAAGGGAGAATGTTCCCAGTTTCTGAGAGCACACCAAACTGCAGATTAGCCAGCAGCCCAGGGAGGCTGGCTCCTTCACAGAGAGGGACATAAACACCGCCCCCCACCACCACCAGCCCCCAGGTTCAGCCCCTTCTCAAAGGCCATGGTTGGGAGAAGAAGCAGGCTCCAGGGAGGGAAGGGTGTCCAGTTCACATCCACCCAGGGATCCCTGATGGCTGCCCCCTGGCCGGACCCCTGCAGGAGGCCAGCCTCAACTTCGGGTCCTCTAAATGCTGTGGGAGCTGGCTGCTCCAGGGGCACAGTGCTGGGGGGCAGAGTCAGATGAGGGGTCTCAGGCTCCACCACCTACCTCTGACCCACCCCTGGGCAAGCCCTGCAGGCTGTAGATACCTCCACTGACAGACGATGGCCAGCAGAGAGACAGCAAGTCCTGGCTCCCCTCCCAGACGGAGACGCTGCCTGGTAGGACTCGCTGTTTTCCCCTCGAGGAAACTGTGTGCAGGGTACCGTGGGCCCCAACTTCTGCCCCCTCATCTACAACCTCCTCCCTTAAACTTCCCTGCCCTCTCCCCGGAGACCCTTGGGAGGGAAGATGGGACCAGCCAGACTGGGAGGCAGAACCGGGCTTGTCTGTGCGCACACGTGTGTGCCCTCAGACACACCCCAAGTGCTAGGCAGCCCCCAGACCCCAGAGAGGCCCCAGCCCCAGTCACGTGGTATCAGAGTTACCTTGGTAACTGGCCTTTCTGGTTCAGAGTAAATTGGGGAGTGAAGCCCCTGGGATTTGTCAAGAAACGCACTGTACGTGAAATGCTTTGCCATCTTGTACGACAGACTTTTTTTTTAAGTTCCAAAATTATGATGGGATTTTTTTTTTTTTTGGATTTGCTTTACGAATAAACCTGATTGGTCCATTTCTCTTTTGACTGCCTGCCTCTTTGTAGTGACATGATATGTACACGGGCCGTGATCCCGCCCGCGGGCACGCTGAGTGTGTGCACACGGAGAAGGATCACTTCTGCGTGTAGTTACATGATGTGAACAGGGTCATGGAAGAGGGTCAAATTGGGTGGAGACTGTCTCCAGCTTTTTGCCCCTCTTTAGTCTTTCAGAGGGCCTCCCCGTGTGGTCACGCCCCTGTGGGGTCTGTCTTCCCTTGAGGCGCTCACCCTAGAGGAGGTATTTGAGGAAACCACAGTGCCCACCCTGGGGACCGAGTCGGCGCCACCTTGGCCAGGAAGAGTCTGCTTTGAGGGCAGAGAGCATGGGGCAGGCTCAGTCCCCAAGAGTGATGGGCGGGGACAGAGGCTGACGGAGCTACACCTCTGCCAGCTCCAGAAGCTCTCACGGCGCTGCTCCTGGACTTGGGAGAGCAAGAGCTCCCTGCTCTGGCCACGCTTCACCCTCACCAAATGTGCCCCAAACTTCCTCCCAGGTTCCTTCTCAGGCTACCGCAGAGGCCAAGACTCGTCTTTCCCACCCGAGTCCATCAGCCACTGTTGTCTTTACACATCCATTTGCTCTGCTTTGCGGGGGATGCTGCCGAGAGGAGAGAGAGGAATGGGAGCCCCTCCCAAATCCTGGCTGCTGTCACTGCCTCATGCCTACATTCCTGTTGCGCCTGTGCAAGCTGACGAGGACTGCTTGGGGCAGAGCGGGGTGGAAGACACTGGCTTGGTCTGTGTGGCGATCAGAGTGGACTGAGTGACCAGCTTAAGTCTGTGTGGGGATGGAGCAGACTGAGTGGTCATATTGGGTCTGCATGGGGGACCAGGAGACTGTGTGGCCAGGCCTAGTCCGTATGGGGGACGGAGCATACAGAGCAACCAGATTGGGTCCATGTGGGGGGACTGAGTGATCAGATAGGGTGTGGAGGGGGACAGCGTGAAGCGAGTGACCAGAGGGGATCCAAATGGGGCCTGGAGTAGAGCCGATCGATGGGGTCTGGATGGGGCCAGGGATGCCTGAGCAGCCAGCTTGGATGTGGATGGGAGGCAGCAGGGCTCTGGTTGGCAGCGGAGGGGTCAGAAAAGGCTGCCTCTCTGAATAGCAGTGTTTCTGCATGTCTGTCTGTCTTCTCCCTGAGCTCTGTGTCTGGCCCTCTACCCATGACTGCATCCACACCATCCTGTCTCATCGGCCCCGCCTTGGACCTGGGGCCCGGCCCCCAGCACTGCGCTTGCTGGGCCCATCACCAACTCATCTTTTTGCAAACTTTGAGCAAACCCAGGAACCCTCCTCCCCAGCACTGTGGGCAGCCCAAGGGCTGCCTGAATGAGCCGGGGACCCCCAGCCTTGTGCCTCCCTCCATGGCCTGCTCGCTTTTCCATCCTCAGTTACGGGCTGCCCTTTGCCGATGCCCTACTTCTGGCCTGTCCCCCCCCACCCCCCACTAAACAGTTTTCAGTGTCTCAATAGCTTCTGCTTATATGTTTGAAGATTCCAAACTGAATGGGGAGGTGGCGAAGGCCGCGCTGGCGAACGAAGACTGCCCCCACATAGACCAGGCCCTCACTCCCGATGAGGGCCTGCCCTTTACGCGCTCGGGCACCCGCGAGAGATACGGACCCTGCTTCCTCTTATCAACCGGGGAGTACGCGTGCCCACCTGGTGGAGGAGTGAGAAAGGGTATGTAGAGGAGGCTGCCTGGCACCCCTGCAGATGGGTGGGCGGGGTGGCGGGCAAGGGGCGCTGAGGGGCAGGCAGGCACACTGAGGGGGGCAAGGAGCAGGTGGAGCCCCAGGGTCGGCCCCCGGAGGTCTGAGTCCCAGTGTTGCAAGTGGGATGGCAGGCTGGCAGAGAGAACCGGAGGTCCAGGCAGCTGTGGGTTGGAATTGAGCTGAGGGGTAGGAAGGGACTTGGGGACAGGCTGGATGACTACAGCCCCCAAGGCAGAGGGGTACCCGGGGATGTGGGAGGAGCCTCGACTCCCCCAGGCTGCTCTGGCAGATGGCAGGTCACACCCCAAAGGCAAAGTGATCTCCCCTGTCCCTTGGTTGAGGAGGGTGACGGGGTGGGCCTGGTCTGACCAGGACCCTGTGGGCTTAGCCAACCAAGATCCATGTTCTGGAAGTGGCATCCTTTAAAGAGAATCCACAGACCAGTGGGAGGGGAGGCATGAAGAGAAAGGTAGCTTCAGGGCTTGGAGGTGAGGCCAGTGTCCTTGCAGAGGTAAGGTATGTGCCAGTCAGAATACTGCTAGTGGCAGATAGAGAACTTGCCAAGAGAAGGTGGTTACGCAGGACTCTATGCAACCCCTTCTGTCCCCAGTGCCCGTCAGCCATGGCCCTGGGTGTGGTCAGCGCCCCCTTGTGGTTGGTGAAGGCTGAGCCCCGTGGCGGTCTCTGCTCAAAGTCTCCTTGGATAGGACCCTTATCTTAGGCTGACCCCCTGGGGAAAAGGCTTCCACTAGAGCTTGAGCATGGGCTGTGGAGAGGCTTGGGGTGGGGGCCCAGCGCACCTTAGCTCCAGGCTCCAGGCATCGGCCAGGGCCCGGAAGGCAGAGGAAGCCATCCTCGGCACAGCGGACTGGCGGGGCAGCTCATGCATGTTGGGAAGCAGCTCACAGGCTCACACGGGGTGCATGCTGACCGGGGTGAGCAGGTTGGGCCAGATAGTTGGTTTTTTAGAGCAACAGTTGGTGTAGCCGGTGGCCATTCACAACTGCTCCAGTATTTGAAATTGTTCAACAATATGCAAGGAGAAAGCATAGAACTCAAAATAAAGGGCAAACCCAGAAGAGGAGAGGCAGCCCACAGGGAGACGGGGGAAGTCCTTCTGGTCACTGGTGCTTAGTGTGCTCACCTGATCCAGGCTAGTCCCTGCTTCCTTGCCCGGCCTGGAGGTCCCTTGGACCCCAGCGTGGCATACCACCCCCCGCATGGTGCTGCATGGCAGGGGGGCTGCTGGCTCCAGGGGCGGGCCCCATCCTTGGCCTTCCATGGATAGGCCTGATGCTCCCCTTCACAACTGGCTTTTTCCCAAGTGGAGGCTCTAGAAAGCCAGGAACTGGGCAGCCCAGGGGGTTGCAGGGGAAGGCAGGTAGACCATTCCCAGTGGCTGTGCTCTGCCTGGTAAGGTCTCGTGGGCTGCCTGTCTCCTTCATCTTGAATGTTGGATCAATCTGTGTGGCCTAAAAGAGCAGACAGGAGAGTCTCTTTACTGGGCTTCCAGAAGCCCAGGCTGTGTGGGACAGAAGCAGCCTGTAGTGGCCAGGGAGTCCAGTGGCAACCACTGTCCACAGGTGGTACCCACTCCACAGTCCCACAGAGGCACCAAGGGTGAAGTGCCCCCACCGGCATCCACCCGGCCCCGCTCTCATGGAGTCATGACAGCCGCCGAGGACTTGCTTTTCTCAGGATGATTCCAGGCTGTAAGCCATGTGCAGGGTAGAGAAGAGTTAGGAGCTTAACCCGTTGCCCCAGGAGGGAGAGAAAGAGGCGTGCTAGGCTGGCTCACTGCATGGGAGAACCAACCAGCTGGAGAAGAATCTGCCTGCCTCTGCATGCGGCTGTTCTGTCTGTCCTCCTCCTTCCGTAAAAACTAAGTACCAAGCGGGATGGGAAAGCCAAGAAGAGAAGCTCAAGTGTTAATTGTATTCTTTACATACAGATCTTTGCAAAGAAAGCCCTGTCATTGCTAAGTATATGCCGACAGAGGCTGTGAGAGTGACTTGACCAGGCGGCTTGGCCCAGGACACTGGTGGCTATTAAGCATCTGGGTGGACCTGCAGCCCCTCCTCACCCTCGGACAGAGTAAATTCACGCCATGCAGGTTTGCCGGACGAGTCCGAGTGGCCCAGGCCTTGTACTAGGACAGACGTAGCTTTTCTACGGCCAAATGGTAACTGACTGTAGAGGATTTGTTTTCCTTCTTTTCATTTTTTAAAAATTTTATTTTATTCGGGGAAGGGGTGGGATGGAAGGGTTCCTTAGCATGACTTGCATGAAGTTCAACAGAAAAACCCAGCAATCCAAACCCACCAATCCCCTGCAACTGTATGATTACCCTAAACCACGACAACAACGAAGAGAAACAAGCAAGAGTCCTCTATTTTCTTTCAAAGCGCTTTCCGTTTATACATGTTGTTGGAGCCAAACTGTAAATGGCATTTGGTAGAAACCTGTACGTTTTGGGGGGTAATGGAGCAGGGTGGGGGGAGGGGTGGGGATGGGGAACGGATTGCTTCCCTTTTTGTACATGAGATCGAGATGGAGAGTAAAGGTTCCCAAAAGGGCATTCGGTCAGTCATCGGTCATATTGACCTCACCTTCATAGTTCATCTCTCACGCGGAAACTGAGAACTTTGCTCCAAATAGAATTGTGGAAACACACTGCCGCCTTCTTCCCTCTGTTTGGCATGCTTGCGACCCAGCGGACGTCTCCCCAAGACCCCTGACAGCGGCTAGTCTAGGTTGATTCGATCATCTTAGCGGTGTGTAGATTCAGTGCGACCAACTTTCATAACAAATTGTTCATAGTAGATAATCAACACCTTATGGATTTTCCAAGTGTTCCTTCAGAGCACCAAAAAGATCAGGACCGCGGGAGGGCTGGTCCTCCTCCACCTTTATTAAGGCACAACCCGGCATTGTATGCAATTTAGTACTTCAGAGTAAAAAAACTGCATGCCCAATGTTATGCAAAGCGATTCTAGCATGAAATAAATTTTGTATCATGGTTTCTGTATAGTCTAAAGCAGATTTGTTTTCCTGAAGCAATCGGAGGTTTGCAGAGACACACTTCTGCATCTCGAATAAATATAGTATTTTCCCAACAGAAACAGAGGACAGTAGCTTGGCTTTGGTCTGATACTAAAATTAGTGGTGGGGTAAGGGGTGGGGAAGGATGATATTTTTGAAAAACACATGCTTGAGTTGAAAAAAAAATGCAACATCTCAAGCTCTCACTGCAGCTCGCAACATTTCCTGGAAAGAGAGCAATGCTGCTTTAGTTCAACACCCTCCCCTCCCTGGGCCCTGGCCCTCAATAATAAACAGCTGACATTGGAGATGAAGCATGGATTTGGGTTTTTATTGCCTTTGGCAGTGTCGCGATTCAGTTCTGGGCCCCTGGTCTGGCCCTCTGTGGCTGGGCTGGGGTGAGCCTGAGCCCTGGCTCCTCTGATTTCAGGGACCCACCCAAGGTGCTGGCTGTCCTCTCACTGGGGGAAAGCCAGGACTGCCCCCTGCCCCGCAACCTGCAGATCCTGTTGGGTGGGGGGAGGGAGGCAGCCCTCAGAAGGAATCGGTCAAAAAAAGGCCCTAAGACGAGCCCATCCTCTAGGGGGTTCACCAATACGGAAACTTCTCCGTGGATCCATGCCATATTCATGACTCCTCGAATCTGGTTTTGTCGGAGCTCCCAGCTCCCGCCCCTGCCACTGCCCTTCATGCAGACCATGGTCACCTCCCTCGTAGGGCCATCCTTGAATCTGATGGAGCCAGAGGCCGGGGTATGACTGGTCCGGGTGCCCTATCCAGCTGAACCCTTGCTGGGCCCAGTCTGGTGGTCACCTCATCACATACCCCTCCCTCAGCCTGAGGCATCTTGGAAGGGGTGGAGCCCTCTCCTAGGGATGCTGATTTGCTTGGGTTGTTCACTTGGCTTTGGTTGGGGGTAGAGTGGGGGATTGGGGTTCCAATTCTTTTCCTATCCATTAGAGAATCTCCGGTGGAAAGTCCCTAATGGTCATGGCACTCCATCTCTGAGCATTTTACAGATGAGGAACTGAGGCCCAGAGGGGAGTGATCTGACCAGGGCCACAAACAAGTGGGGGTCAGTTTCCCCTGGATTTCCGTTCCCTGATGCCTCCCAGCATGGCCAAGACAACGATCATATGGGTGGAAGGGAGGCTGAAGGTGGGTGTCAAATTCTCACCCAATAGTTTCTCACCCCCTCTAAGCATTTACCTCACCAACGTGGGGTGGGGATCAGTGCAGCAGTGAGCATGGCAAGGCCTCTGCCCAGGGTTTATGCAGCTGAAGAGCTGCCAGATCCACACCATGTATATAACAGCCATTCATAAGCATCAGGATGTAGAAGCCAAGTGGCCTCAGTGGCTGCAGGGAGGGCAGAGTTCCCTCTACTTGGGGTCCACCCTGGAAGAAGTGCCTCTGGTGGACTCAAGTGGGACTTGACATACGGCCGTTTGGAATAGGGGTTTTCAGGGACACAGTAGCTAACGGGGAACAGGGATTAACATACACTGAGCATCTGCCATGTGCAGGGCATCTGAGACAAGTGGTCTGATGATGACCCACAGTAATTCAACATGTTCATTTTAGAGGCAAGAGAACAGGCACAGAGAAGTAAAGTAACCAGCTCAAAGCCACACAGCCAATGAAGGATGAAGCCAAGATTTTAACCCAGGTGGTCTGACTCCAGAGCTCAGGTGAAGCTGTCTCAAGTTAATTGAAGTCTTGCTGGGGCTGGAGATGGAATTGATTGGAACACCGGTCCTGAATCCCAGGGCCCTCAGGCCATGGGTATGACAGAAGGCCCACTGACACACTGCTCTGAGCCTTCCACGCACACATCTGACCACCTCAATTTTCTGCATAAACACCTGTTGCCCTAAGAATGAAGTCAGAGGCCCTCTGGCTCTCCTCTCCCAACTGTCACCTCTCCGTGCTCTGGTCACTGGGAAATTCGAACCCTGCTGCAGTTATACATGTGCCCCTTAGGACCTGGAACCCCATCCCATTTCCTGACTCACTCCCTACCTCCCAATTTCGATTTCTCACTAAGTCACTTCACTCAGAAGTGGTGGATGGTGGTGGAGGGCTTTACTCTGAGCCCCAGGCCTGGATTCACCGTTCTCAAGCACAGCCTCATCGAATTCTGGCCTGATGGCCCGCTGGGACCGAAGGTAGTAGGGCATCAAGGGAAGCCAGGGCGCCTGCGAGGGGAGACTGTGTGTGGTACGTTAGGACGTAAACATCCTGCTCACACCTGGTACGTGGCCGCCCTTTGACAATCACTGTAGGGGCTGCGGGCCCAAGACCTATGAGCACACGATGGGGTCTCACTCCCCTCTCCTTTTTCCTTCCCTCGTTCTCATGGGGTGGTGGCGGGGGCGGGGTGAGGGATATGAAGGCCAATCAACTTAGTCTATAGGGAAAAAAAGTCATTCTTAGAAATGAGTGGGCATTTTCTCATTAGCTAATCACTGTCAAATGGTTGTGCTATCCACAGCATAGTTATCAAACATCTGTAAGAGATGAAAGCAGAGGATGGGTGGGGGTGAGGGGATCACAGAACCCACTCGTTTAGCCTCCTCACCCATGGTGACCCTAACATGCTTATTGGGTACTTTCTCTGTCCCAGGACCTGTCCTTAATAAAGGGATTCCAGAATTGACCGAGACTTGGTCCCTTGCTCTTGAAGAGATCAGGATCTAGTAGAAATGAGGGGCTTGGACATCTACAAGTCTGAGAATAACCAGTAGGGTTCAAATGGTCCAGAAAAAAGTCTGGGAGACACTGTCAACAGACCCTCACCCCGCTGGCGCTTTCAGGCACTCATCAATCTGGCGAGTGAACTGATGCAGAGAAGCCCGTCCGCCAATGTCAGGGAGGGAGAAATGGAGGAACTGGAGGGGACTGGACAGTCTGTGGTGTCATCCAGTGCCAAGAGCCATTCACTCTTGCATGCATGGATTAGCTGTGTTCTGCATGCTTCTAAGAAGGGTCTGGCTCAGGTTCTGAGCAAGGCTCCGAGATTTAGGGCTGATGCACCACCTCACCCTGTTTCAGGCTGGGAAGGAGCCCCGAGACACTTTCTTGTGCCCACAGGGAAGCCTTGGGAGGGGCATTAGAGCTCAGCAGCAGAGGACATGGGATTTGGGTTTCTTCCAGCGAGTGCTGAAAGAGGTAGGGGGAACTCTGCACGGCTGTGCAGTGAGAGTGTGCGCTCCTCGGGAGTGGAAACCCTGCCTGGGAGGTATGGGCCTGAGGACTTACCCACGTGGGGTGGCCTTCCAGTGCAGACCACCCGGTCTGTAGGACAGTGGGTGGTGGCCAGTAATGGTGGACTTGCTCCAGTCTGGGTCATCTCTGGGCCATCCAATTACTCCGTCTCTGAAGGCTTGGTCACCTTGGCAAGACCAGCACAGAGTGCACAGAGATGACCTTCCTTCCATTCTGGAAGTGCTTTAGAGGATGTGCTGGCCTCTACTGGTTCTGGGAGGTGGGGGGACAAAGGGCTTTGCTGGCCAGGGCAGCAATGTTTCTAGGGTACAATACTGGGAGCAGGACTCCACGTACTGGTGTTCAAGGTCAGCCAATGGCCATGGGTGGTCTCTAGGTGCAGGCCTGGGAAGCTCAGGATGGCCCTAATCCCTAGTCTCCTGAGTCGAACCCCCACTGGTCCCAGGGCCACCCCTTGCCTGCCCCCCTTGTCTGGCTCGAGGCCCTGGATGGGTCACCTCCCAATCAGGACCCTGGGCCAGGAGTGAGGTGTATGGCCTTGAGATAGTCCCTTCCCCTTTTTAGGCCTCTGTTTTCCCACATGAACAATGAAAATGTTGGATAAGATCAGTGGTTTTAAAACTTTCTCAAGGACCCCTTTGTCAAGTGAAATCTTACGTGAAGCCTGATATACAGTGTAGATTGAAATGAGGCTGCTGTGAATAAGGTGGAGGGTGGGGACCCAGACCTCTGTCTACTTGACCTTCCTTTACCCACAGCCCACAAGGTGGCCACTGAGTTCTCAGGAGAATGCTGTCAGTCTCAGGAGACTGCTAGGGTTCTAGAACGCAGTTTGAAGGCCACGAGGCTAGAAGGTCATTACAGGTCCTCCAGCTGTGGTGTCCTGGGGTTTCGTAACATCCTCAAGCCCTTGAGCCCAGTGCTCCCAGACCCAAGCGCTCTCCTGAGTCAGAGGGAGGTGGTGTGGGACGCGCCACAACCCGGGCTGGCGAGCTGGAGACACTGCCACTCAGCCCTCCGGGGAAAGCCACTTTCTGAGGCCCTCTGGCCAAAGGCCTGCTGCCGGTCACGGCAGAGAGAAAGCTGCTATGTCCCCCAGAGCCATAGCTGCCACCCGGGGAAGCCTGAGGCCTGGGGTCTGGCCTGCTCCCCATTTCACGTGAGGGCCCTCCTCCTGCAGAGGCCAGGGCCTGGGGGCAGATGTCAGGGGTCAGGGTCTTTCCCTGCAGACCCCCCTTCCCACACTGTGTCTGTCCCTCACCCGAAACTACAGCTTGGCAATTACAGTCACACAGACTAGTTCCAGAGCCCTTCCTGGCTCAGATGAAGACATTGATCTTGGGAGTTTCATTGGTTCTAGATTCCTTTGTTTGTCCCAGGGGTCTCCTCTGCCCGGTCTTTCCAGAAGTTTTGTCTCTTCCTCCACTTACTCATCTATACTTCCTCCACCCCTCACCCCCGCTCCAGAGCCTTCTCCCTTGGTCCTAGTCACCAAGACAAGAACTCCCTCCTGTCCAAGTAACCAGCCACCTGATCAGGGTACCTCAATATCCTTGAACCAGCAAACTACATGCTCTGGGTGCTGAGAATGAAACCCCAGGAGAGGCTTGTGGCCGTCCTAAGCATGGCCTATAGGAACCTTTGTCTTGCTGAATCAAAGCCTGCTGGGGCAAAACAAGCACTGGGGACAGAGCTGGGCTTTCTGTCCTCACCAGCTAGGGACAGGCTGGAGCCTTCCTCTGCTTCCCATGTCCTTGGGTGAGGACTGAACCCTCATTCTCACATGCTGGGCAGAAAGGATGTCCATTCCTTGAGCCCAGATACTGGGCTCCCATCGTTCCCGTCTGGTCAGCCCGCCCAGAGTGCCTCCTGAATCCTTCGCAGGCCAACACCGCAACCTGACAAAGCATTTCTCTGGGGACACTTTGGGTGGGTAAAGTTGCTTTATTAAAGGGTCTCTGTCACAAGTCCATTTCTGAACCTGTCAGATTGGCTTTGGGGAGAAGCTTCTGCATGTCTGTCTTTCCAGTTTCTCTCTTGGTCCATGGCTTCTTGAGATCCGGCTTCCTTGGTGGCATCTGGGAAAGGATCAGTGACCCTGGGGTGCTGGCCCAGGGCAGGGAGGGCTGGCCGCTGGCAGAGGGCCAGGGAGTGGCCGGCCCCGCAGCCCACGCGGAGTCCCGACAATGACCGCAGAGCCGGCACGGGCTTTGGGGCCCAGACGTTGGCTTCGGTGCCGTCCCCGCACATGCCGTGCTCGTTCCAGCCCCAAGAGTAACACGTCCCGCCTGCGAGGGAGAGACGAGACTGCTGTAGACGTGGTTCTGGGGAACAGGGCCGAAACACTCACCCTGGGGGCTCAGGTATCACCGCAAACCCCCAGTTTACACAGGAAGAAACCAAAGCTCAGCCACACCTGGGGGCCCGCTCGCCACCTCTGCTTCCGCCCCTGCCCTCCTGAGTCTGCTCTTTTCTTCACTCCCACCAGCCCCACAACCGTTCAGGTCCCAAACCTGGCTCTCTTCCGTGGCCCCTCCCTCAGTGCCACCTCCCACCCCCACATCTGCATCACACACACACACACACAGACACACACAATCCTAGACCTGCCAGTTCTGCCTCTGAAAGTCTCTCAAATCCTTCCACACCTCTCCATCTCCACTGCCATCACCCTGATCCCAACCCCATTTTCTCTCATCTGGGCCACACCAATAGCCAACTAACTGGGCTGTTCGCCAGCCACTCTGATCTTCAGAGAGCATCAAAATAATCTCTGAGGATGCAGATCTAACCAGGTCACTCCCCTGCTTCAACCCTTCACTGACTTCCCCCCGCCCTTAAACGCCTTTCCTTGCCTGTGAGGCCCTGAGTGATCTGGCTCCGGACCAGCCTGCTGAGGTCCCCCTGCACAACTCTCCCCACCTCACTGCATGCCAGAACCCCTGCCTTCCTTCAGTCCCTGAAATATGCCCTGTGGGGCCGGCCTTTCTCTCCAAGTCCTGGCTTTGCTGGGTTCCACAACCCCCATCCTTCAGAATCTCTTTAAATCATGCTCAGAGGCCAGATTCCCCGGCACTCGATCAACTTGGATTCTTGTCATTGCCCTTGTACTTTCCCTCATAGGCGGCAGATAGATGGTCTGGGTGGTGATGTGTTTACTATCCCCTCCTTACTAGACTGTCTGCCCTACAGTGAGAGAAGGAACACATATGTTCTGTTCACTGCCCTGTCTCTAGCACAGCGCCTGGTCCCCAGCTGCGGCTCAACAGGGGTTTGCTGACTAGATCAAAGACTGAAGAACTCAAGAGTCCTACGGCCAATCTCCAAGCCAGCATTCGAGCACAGGTCTCTCTGACAGCCTGTGATGCTCCCACCCCATCACAGCACCTCTTCCTAGGTTTTGGACCCTTTCCTGGAGTCTAACTGAACTCGCTCACACTTTTCTGTAGTTGTTTAAAAAAAATATTTTTTTTCTGGATATAAAAGTAATACATCTTCATGGTAAAAAGGGGAGAAAAAGAGAAAAATATGGATAGGTGTAAAGAAAAGCAGACTTCTAGAATCTTGCCCACTGCTATGAATATTTTAGGTATCTCTTTCAAACCTTCAATTTGTGAAACTTGTAAATATTTGTGTATATATTGTGTTGTTTTTATGCCTTAATAACACAAGCATTTCTCCATAGAACTGGGAATTGTTCAAAAAGTAAATTAAAAATAATTTGTTTGAAATTTTGAAAAAGCTCAATATGCAGAAAAGTACAAAAAATAATTTAACAGAAAGACATATTCCTCAGTCAGATTCAGAACATTAGTTACCATTTTGCCATATTTGCTTCAACCTTTAAAAAAATAATCAATTATAAAGATACAGTTTAAGACCCACCTCCCATCCTTGGCCCTCCATCCATTCCCTCCTTCCTGGAAGTAACCACTATTTGAAGTTGGTGTACATTACTTGCATGCTCGTTTTATATTTTTCTACATGTATGTGTCCTTAAATATTATATAAAAATTTTAGTTTGTTTTAAAGATTTACATAAGTAGTATCATTCAAATATGTATCTTCTGTTATGACTTGCTCTTTATACCATTGTTTTTGAAATCTATCTGAGCTGATAGTTACAGATTTAGTTCATTTATTTTAACTGTGCATAGTATACATTCCATTATACATAAATCATATTTTACTCATCCATTTCCCTTCTGATGGACGGTTCTTTAATGATGATAATTGTTGCTATTTTATTACACAATGTAATATATAATATACCATAATATTTTACAACAATACTATTACTATTGTTGCTACTATAAACAACACTGCAGCGAACATCCTGGAACACGTATCCTTGTACAAGTTGGTGTTTGTGCACATTGATCCCCAGAAGTGTGATTGTGGTGGAATCACACGTTTACATTTACCAGGTGTGGCCAAACAGCTCTCCACCATGGCTGTAGTCCCATCATTTATGGTCCCATCAGCAATGGATATGAATTCGTTTCCCTCTATCTTTGCCTTTAGACTCTTGCTATTCTGATTAAGTACATGTGATTAATTTGCATTTTCTTGACTACTAATGAGATGGAGCGTGTCTTTATATTACTAGCCCTAAATTGCTTTTTCTATGAATTGCGTGTTTACATTCTTCGCCTGTTTTGCTCTTTGTTTGCCTTTTTCTTACTGATTTATAAGTGTTCTTTGTATATTCTTTTGTTTATATAATTGTTATAAGCATTGCAAGTGTCTTCTCCCAGGAGTCTGTGGTGTCTCTTCACTTTGTTTATGGTCTCTTTTGTTGTCCAGATTTATGTAAAATGACTGCCTAATTGCCCATTATGGAGATTAAACAATTTCCTTAACCTGTATCCTATTATCAGATAGGTTGTTTCTAATTTTTCAGTATTTTGTATAACATTTCTATGAACATCTTTGTGCATGAATCTTTGTCTACATCTCTATTTTTTCAAATTAGATTCTTAGAATGGGAATTCCTGGTCAAATGGTATGGACATTTTTGAGATTCCTGAGTATTGTTTTGAGTACTGCCAGAATACTTTTCAGAAAGGCCACTTGAATATAACTACAACAATCTGTGGGACTCTCTGTATCACTCCAGCATTGCCAGTATTCATTAGTTATTATAGTATTTAAAAACCTTTTCTAATTTGAAGACAAAAATGGTATCTCATTATTTTTATTTGTACTTTTCTGATTCCCACAGAAACTGAAAAATAATTCTTATTTTCCTCACATATTTGTATTTCCTCTTTCGTGTATTGTCTGCTTAATACATTTTTCCTGTTTCACATAGAAGAGTTTAAGTGCTCAGACCCAAGAGCCAGATGGCCTGGGTTCAATCCCATCTTCTCCATTTATTAGCCGTGACCTTGGGCAAGTTACTTAGCTTCTCTGAGCCTCAGTCCCCTCATCTGTTAAACGGGGATAATAATAGTACCTTTATCATAAATGTTATAAATACTTGTTCATTTACAAGGATTAAATGAGCAAGTATATATAAAATGCATAGTATAGTAGTCCACCCTTTTGTGCAGGGGACACTTTCCAAGACCCCCAGTGGATGCCTGAAACCAGGGACAGTACCAAATTCTATGTATACTGGTTTTTCCTATACTCATGGGCATGTAGCATGTACAGTGTGGATGGGCTGGACAAAGGGCTGATTTACATCCTGGGCGGGATGGAGCTCAACAGAGCAAGATTTCATTACACTACTTGGAATGGCACACAATTTAAAAGAGTTGTTTATTGCTGGAATTTTCCACTTAATATTGTCTGACCGCGGTTGACAGTGGGGTAACTGAAACCACTAAAAGCAACACTGTGGATAAGGGGGCACTACTGTACTAAATGAAAATTTGCTGTTGTTGTTCTCAAGAGCCTTATTGTTTTAAAGATTTTTATTTTAAGAATATTAATTCTATGCCATATCTGGCATAACTATTTTTTCTCAGTTTGATTTAAAATTTTGTTTTAGGTCTTTTGATGTAAAACATAAATTTTATGGTTCTAGGTAGTACAATTTCTTGTTTATTTATCTTATCCTTTCTTCCATAGTTTGTAAGAATTGAAAGCCTATCCCTATCCAGATCAGAAAATATTCTTTTGATTTTTTTCAATGATCTGAGTTTCTTAAAAAATCTTTACATTTCACTCATTAACCACTGAAAATCTGTTTTGCAGACCACTCTTTCAGAGAGGGAGGCTGGCTGGCCCGGGATTACCCTTCTCTTTCCTTTTTCCTGGTAGGAAGGCAATCGTTAGCCAAAAGCTTGGGCTTGGGGAAACACAGATGTCTGCCTGTTTGGCCCATGAATGAGGAAATGCACACAGAGAGGATGAACCCCGGGCCACAAGTCCTGCAGTTAGGCAGGAGTTTCAGCCAGGTGGATCTGAGGCACAAGGTGGAGAATGGAACAGGCTTGGTACCTGCAGGCCTAGCTCGGCACCTGGCGTGGGCTTTGCGCCCGGCCCTGGTGAGTGGCACCAGCTGACGGTCAGCAGGAATGGCGGTGGGAGGAAGGCAGCGCTGACCTACCAGCAGGATGCGGCACAATGGGCAGCTGGCAGGTCCCTCTCCTCCTGCCAAAGGATACGCTCTGAGGAGGCCATGTTTGGGGCCGGGGTAGCCCACTGGGTTGAGAAGCCCGGCAAAGGCTCAGATACAGTTTCCCTCAATACTTCCAAAGAAGCTGACTCGAGGTTAGGTGCTTTATATTCTTTATCTCATTTAATTCTAACAACCTTGTGAGGCAGCCGTGTTTTATAGATTATTCTCATTTTATAGTTAATGAAACTGAGGCTCTAGAACCCAGACAGTATGGCTCCAGAATCTGTGCTAAACTCTGCATATTCTATACCAGGGCTTGCCAGAGTTATTCTATAAAGGCAAACAGTAAATACTTTAGGTTCGATGGTCTCATTCGGTCTCTGTTGCATATTCTTATTCTTTATTACAAGCCTTTAAAAATCATTCTTAGCTCGCAAGGCCGTATACAGCAGGCCCGTGGGTTGTACTCCGTCAGCCCCTGGTATATATATAATACATACTGTGGACTGTGCTACGCTTTCCTGGGTCCCACATCACCACACAGCTGTGTGACAATGGTATGTCTGTCCCCAGCTACCTCACACGGTTGCTAGGAGGAGGCCTGCATGTGCTGATATACATTTAATGCCCTGGCACAGTGCCTGACACATGGTGACAGCTCACACCCACGTATGAAGCAGACCACGGGGAGAGGAGGAAAAGGCAAGGAAGGCCATGCTGGTGGCAAACCTTCCCAGCAGATGGGAAGGCCTAGGGTGGAATGACGAGTCAGGGGTTCCCCAACACTTTAAACAAACCTCCTATAGAAAAAAACCAGGCTGCTGAACTCGGAGAATGAAAGATGGGCCATCCCAGTAACAGAACGACTCACACAGGACATTTTTCGGTTCTGAGCTCCTCCAGCATTTTAGAATATGTTTCAAGCACACCCCCTGTCCCCCACCCTCACTTAGGGCCACCTATTCAGGGGCACAGTGAAGATGGAAAGGTCGTCTGGACTCAGCAAGATGCTACTATGCAGGCTGTTCTCATGTAGAGGTGAGAGGAAGGACAGCCCATGATAAGCCTCTTCCTAAGCTAACTGGAATACGGGACACCCACTTTTCAAAACAGGTGAGTTCATGATGATTCCTGGCATTACAGAGGACTCTCTGCAGTGTGCCTGGCACTCGCCAGGTTCTTGAGGACACTGAGATCCCACTTGATTGATCTAGATATGATTTACTGGCCCCGGGGCACATGGCTGAGCCTTGGGTGGAGAGCTCATAGTTAGAGAGGGATTCCCTAGCCTCTTCAGATTTCGGGCCCTTGCTCACGGGGCTCAGTGGAGTTGATGCAGGCTGTGACAAGTGACAAAGCTCATGGCCCACCACACTTGCGTCAGCCTAAGAGCCCTGCAGGCAGCGGAACCTCGGGGCTGGCAGGGTCCCCAGCACAGGCTGGACACAGTACCCAAATCTGTTCAGGTCTTGTGGCACCTGCCTGGGCTTCTTGGCAACCTGGGTCCTCACAGGGCCTTATGGTGCTGGGACTGCAGCCCAGCTCTAGGAAGGGGGCAGCGTTTCTGCTGGAGGGTCTTGCCTAGGAGGGGCAAACACCTGAGCATGTGTGGCAGAAACTCCTGGTTGTCCCTGAACCACAGAATGGAGACTACATTTCCCAACCTCGGCTGCAGCTGGGTGTGGCCAATGAGATTCGAGCTGAAATGTTCTGTAGTAGCTTATGGGATCCTCCCTTCAAAGATAGATGGCATGTGCCCTTTGCCCCTTCCTCCATCCTGTCACTGGAAATGTGGATGTGATGGCTGGAGCTCTAGCTGCCATTTCTGACCATGAAAATGAGGGCTACAACCTAGGGATGGTGCTTCTCAGTTTCACAAAAATGTTACCTTAATTCTCACAGCAACTCGCTGAGGTGTTCTTACCTCCATTTTACAGATGAGGAAACTAGGCTTAGAGAGGTAAAAGAACTTGTCCATGGTCACGCGGCCATCCTAGTCAGGACTAGGATCCAGGACTCCTGAGTCTCAGCCTCCTTCACTAGTTCCAAAATAGTAATAAAGTCACCGAATACTTAGTGTATGCCAGGCCCTGTGATAAGCACTTTATACGAATTAATTCACTGACTCCGCACAACAAGACTGTGAGGTACAGCTTAACACACCAGGGAGGTGGTATGAACTCTGCAAGGTCACATAGCTGGTGAGAAGTGGAGCTGAACTCAAACCCAGGCAGTAGGACTCCAGAACCTCTTCTGTTAATATATACTGTTCTCTCTAGCAAAACCTCTGTTCCTCAGATAATGAAGAAAAGGTAGAGAGGCATGGCACACCTGTACAGGAACAAGGTCAGTGACGGACGGCCAGAGCCGTAGCTGGTGACAGCAGGAGCACTCTGCAGAGGAGCAGAAACCTCCCCAAGCCCTTGCGAGCGCTGGCGCTGAGGCAGAGGCAGCTGCAGCAGGCCCTGCTGCGCCCCACCCCCATCCGCATCTGGTGTGGCGGGGAGAGGAGGGCGGGATGGTGCGAAAAGTTAGGCAGCCAATGGTTCACCTTGTCTCTTGCCTGTCAAAGGCCTCACAAGGAACTAGGGCATCAGGCAGGGCTGCTCTTCTGCAACACCAAGCAGAGAGAGAGAGAGACAGGAGGGGTGAGGTCTGAGCGCCTCACGCAGAGGAAGTCTCTGGATTCGGGCAGGTGGTCAATGCCAGTGTGGACGGAGCTGGCCTTGGAGCTGGGCAAATTTGGAAGAAACTTCTGAGTGTCTAGCTGCCCAAGCTCATGGGTATCCCACCCTTTGGGCAGTAATTGGTGGTCCCTAGGTCCTGCTGTGAGCAAGGAATTCAGGCCTTCTGAAGTGTTTTGGGTCTAGGTGGCAACCTCAGGACAGAAAGAAGAGGTTCAGGTCCTGATTCTCTCTTGCTTGGACAATTACAACAGCTAGTTTCTTCTGAGGTAGCCGGCCTGGGTGGGGGAAACCAGGCTGAAACACAGCGTGAACTAGGCCTTCCCATGAACCATTTCCCGTCTCCCCACTACCTACAATGGGCCTCTCATCTGGCTCTCAGGGCAGCCTGTCCCTCTTGGCCGCATCACCCCTCTTTCCTCTGTTGCAGCCCCATGGGCTTGCTGCTGCTCCCTGAGTTCACCCAGGCCTGTCACACAGTCGTGATTTTGCTCAGATGAGTCCATTGATCTCATCATGTGGACGCCTCTTCTGGCTTGGGCCCTGTATGGACAAAACACCCCGAAGAGGAAAATCCAGTTTCTGCCCTGGGGCTCCCAGGCCACTAGGGTAGACAGCCATGGGGAATGACGATTACAGGGACCAATGGCATGTGTACACATGGAGGCTGGCACAACGGCGTTTACTGTAGCATTGTTTGTAATCGTGAAAGACTGGGAGGAAACCCCTAAATACCCATCAACAGAGGAGTGTGTAAAGAAACTACAGTTTGACCCTACTGTTGAATAATATATAGCTATTAAAAATAATGAGGTAGCACTCTGTGGCCTGACGTGGCAAGATATCACAGACATTTTTAAGAGAAAATAGGCTGTAGAACAATATAGAGAGTATGATTCAATTTATGCAAAGCCCCCATATATTTCTGTATGTATAGATCCTGAAGAATACATCTCAAACGGAGAATAGTCTCTGAGGAAGAGAGGGAGAAATGGGGGAAGGGCAACTGAGATTTTCTTTGTCGTGTGTTCATATATTTTAAAAAGCAATAACACAGGATGATGATCAAAAAATAACAGTATTTCTAAGGGACAGAGGTAGCATAGAGGAAAGGATGAAACACTCTATTGCAGAGAGGAGGCCGGTGTCACTGAAAGTTCCAGGGGTTAACTCTTAGCTGGGTTTTGAAGGATGAATAAGAGTTTACTAGTCTTAAATAGAGGGTACCCACTGACATTTGTCCACTCTCAGCTGCCTTCATTGATCCTGATGGCATCCTGTTTGCTGCAGGAGTGAACTGTGAGCAGGTGTAGGGCTGGGTCCTCCTGGGCTGTTGGAAGGCTATTAATTTCACTTCCTCTGAGCTCTTAAGATACCCAGAGCTCTCTAAGCACACACACCACACTCCTGGATCTCAAGGTGTTTCTATTTGTAACTGTGAGCTGGGGATGGGAGCTAGGTGCTGTGAGCAGGACACGCTCACCAATCAGCCCTCAGGCACATGGTACAGGCACTCAGGATAGAGCTACTGAGTGGAAGTGAATACATCTGGGCCGTTCCCCTGCCCACAGTCTTTCTGAGCCCCCTGCTCTGTCTGGAGAGCAGCAGGGGAGGAGTTTACACACACATAATGCTGAGATCAACTCCAGTCCTGTGCCTGGCTGCTTGTCTTTATTCCCTGATCTGTGGCCAGAGCTGCCTCCTGGCCACCGGCCTCAAGAACAGAGAGCTGTGAGTCTCTGTCCCTGGTTACACTGCCCAGAAGAGGGGCAGCTCCTACAACAGGACGGCCTAGAGAATGGCTGTGAGGACAATGGTCCCAATGGGCCAGTCTGAGGGAAGAGGCACTGTCAGTGCAGGACCCTTTCAATAAGTAGACCATCCATCACTCTCCAGGGCCAATGATGCCCTCGAGGCAGGATCTGAAGCAGAAGGAAGAAGCCATTCCAGAATCAGGAAGTGGGGCTGTTAGCCCCCAGTGTTACTCTGGAGATATTTTGGTATTGCAGCTCAGGTTGCCTCAGGGAAGGCTAAGTAGAAGATGGCTGGCCTGGGGTCCTTTCCAGACAAGGATCCATGACAGCACTGAGAACGGGGTGAGAGGAAGAGATGGGGGATGAGGGCTAAAGGCAAGGAGGCCAGAGAGGAGGCTGTGGCCATCCACCGGGTAAGAAAAGATGAGGGGTTTAGGAAGGTAATGTTTTAAACACAGCCGGAATCTGGCCACTTCTCACCAGCCCATCACCTCACACTGGCACCCCTGCAAGGGCTTCCTACCTGCTCTCTCTGCTGCTTCTGTTGTATTCTCTACACAAAACCTGAGGGATCCTGTTAAAACCTGGCACTAAGTCGACATGGCACTGCTCTGCTCAGAATCCTCCAATGGCTTCTCCTCTGACTCAGATAAACAACAGCTGGCTTCCTCCTGGACCTCATGTCCTGTCAAGTTCCACCTTGCTGACGTCACCATAGCTACACTGACTTCCTTCCTGTTCTTCAAACAGTATTGGCCTCAGGGCCTTTGCGTTTGCTGTTCCTGCAGTCGGAGTGCTTTTGCCCTGATGTCCACAGGTTCACTCCCTCATGTTGTCATGTATTTGTTCAAATGTCACCTTATCTGAGAGGCCTTCCCTGACAACTCTATATGAAGTAGCGATCTACGCCCCACCCCATCTCTGTCTCCTCACTTGCTTTATTTTTCTTTGTATTTTTAAGTGGTTATTTATTATCTCTCTCCTGCCAGAACACAAGCTCTTTGAGGGCAGGACTCTTTGTTTGCTGCTATTTCTCAGCACCTGAAACTGCACTAACAGTTCATTAGTACTAATATCTGTTGTTTGAATGAATGAACACACAAATGAATGAATGGCTACCAAGAGCACGGAGCTGTCTTGTTCTCTCCCAGAGGCTAAAAGAGAGTCCACAGATGTGGGGAGGAGATGCCACAGGCAGGCTGATTTCTGTCACCATCAGGAAGAACGCCGTAAGGACTGGAAGGTCACCCTGGAGAGTGGCAGGTGGCCTGTGCCAGAGGTCCTGAGCCCCCAGCTGGCGAGGGCATTCCTAACAGTGGGCAGATTCTGGGATGAGACAGAGCAAATGTCCTTCTGAGCCTGGCGAATCTGTGCGGCGGTGTGGTGGGTACGGATGCGTATGAGGGAGAGAGAGAGAAGGACGGTGTAGGCAGAAGAGCAGAAGAGGGGGTCACACACCCAGGTCCTCAGGCTGGCTCCCTCGGACCTGGCAGAGGAGCGGCCCCGGTTCAGAGGATAAATAAAAGTGGGCTGAATTGATGGGTTTGCCCTCAGAGGTCTCATTCTGAGGCTGCAAGGCTGGGACTGCTCTAGAACTTCTTGTAGCTTAAAAGGTTGTTCAGTTTTCTCAGTAGTTCTCTATCCCTTTACCTAAGAGGAAACTGAGGCCCAGAAGTGGGGCAGCATCTCACCAAAGGTCCCCACCTACACACCTTCCCACTGCTGTCTCTCCCTTTGTATCACTGAGGTTTGATGGTTAAACCAGCCCAGTGAAGAAGGATCTGGAAGGGAAAGAAAGCTGGGTCTGAGACAGGTTCAGAAACAGCCAAGCTGGGAGAGGTGGAGGCCAGCCCTCCCCACTCCCACCCCAGGAGGAGGGGGCGCTGAGGCCGCTGCGGCTGCGGTCACCTGCGGAGAGAGCGTGCTGCGGCACGTTGGCTCCACTGGGGGACTATTCTTAGATCTAGGGAGCCAGGGATGATGGATTTAGAACTTACGAGGTGGAAACGTGTTGGCCTGTTTTATAAACAACTGAACTCCTCCCCACAGACTGTCTTTCTGAATTCTGTGTTCTCTGTGAGAACTGCTAGCTTTCTGGGCTTCTTGGCTGCACTGGGAGAAGGAACAGAAAAGGCAACTGAGCCTCTCGAGGGCCTACTATGCCCATGTATTGTGCTAAGGGCTCTGCGTGACCCATCTCATTTAACAGAGCAGCCCTGGGAAGGAGGTATTTTGATCACACTCTATTCATGAAGAAACAGACTCTGGGAGAGGTCCCGGAGGAGGAGCACGCCCTGGGATGGGGCTCCAGGGCGAGGCTGTGAACCAGCAGGCCCGAGGTGGAGTCTGGTGCTGCCAGCAGGGGTCTGGCTCTGGCGATGGAGCAGTAAGGGCACAGCATGGCGCCTGTGGAGTTTAATCCCTTTACGTGTTTGCACATGGTTCTCCTATCCTCTTAGACTTCTTAACTCGGGTGATATATCATCCCTCTGTATAACCTGGTGGCCTGTCTCCATGGCCAGTCAGGGCCCCCTCCTCTTGGTAGGTTCCAAGTTGTCATCATCACTCTAGAAGTACGTTCCCCAAACTGGCCAAGGGCTCTATCTAGATGCACACCTGGTCCCAGAGGCTGCCTGTATCAGTTTAGCCTGAAGCCACATTAGCCGTGTTGGAGTCCAAGTCTGCTGACTCTCCCCATAGCCCACGTCCAGCACTAAACTGTTTCTGCAGGAGCTGCTGTACTACGTTTCCCTGCAGCCTGGACTGGGTGCTGGTGTTTGGACCTGACCGGAAATTTCAAGATGTCTGCAACAAATATCTCTGAGGGGCACCAGCAGAGGGGCAGGGGCAGCTCTGGGGCCCGGAGCAGCTGGCCTGCTGCCGTTCCTGGAGCCTGGTCACAGCAGAGCCTCTCGACACTGTTCTCCCCACACCTGTTTGGGAACAACCTGTGTGCAGGAGAGGAGGCTGGGAGCTAAAGCAGTAATGGGGGTGGGTGTAAGAAGGTCTGTTCTGGAACCCAGCAGCAGGTCCAGAAGAAACCACGCGCAGATTAGGAGGTTAGAGCACTAGAGTCCACTGAGAAGCTACTGGATGACACAAACCTGAGAAGGAATTCTTTCTATGCCTTCCAATCACTTCATAAATACCTTCTGAGTGTATGCTCTGGGTTGGGTGCTGGGCCCAATTCAGCCCAATCCACTTGCTACACAGCTCCCGCACAGTACAAATGCTAGGTTAGGAGGTGGCCACCCATCCCACTGTGATACTGCAGGGAGACGGGTGCCCTGGAAAAGGTACGCCCAGAAAGGCAGCGGCTGATTCTTCAAAAGGACCAAACCCCCTTGGGAATACAGTCTGTCTCTTATTTATCTTTTTTTTTCCAGTCAACTTTTATAGAACTTCATGCCATTAAAAAAATTATAGTACAAAATAGGAAACAACTAAGGGATTAATACTTTCAATTTATATTAATGCATTTTTTTCCTTTTAAAAAATGTTATTTTTTAGAGCAGTTTTAGGTTCACAGAAAAATTAAGCAGAAGGTACAGAAAGTTCCCTGCCCCCACTCATTCACAGCCTCCCCGCTATCAACATTCCCTACTTGAGCAGTGAATTTGTTATAATCAGTGAACCTGCAGTGACACATCATTATGACCTAAAGCCCATGGTGTACATTAGGGGTCACTCTTGGTGTTGTACATTCTATGGGTTTGAACAAATGTAAAAAGACATGTTATCCATCATTATAGTTTAATTGCCCTAAAATTCTTCTGTGCTCCACCTATTTATCTCTGGTTTTATGTACCAGGGATGAATGAATAAGTGAGTGGATGAACAGTTACAGAGTGCCCATAGGGTTCAAGCACGGCTCTAGTGGGAGGGGTACAGCAGAGACCAAGGCCCAAGGCTCCTGTCCTCAAGGGGCTTACGTTCTAACGAGGGACCAACAAGCAAGCAGACATACAAATCATCAGCATGTGGCTAGCGATAAGAGTTATGAAGAAATCAAAACAGAGTGATATGATTAGAAGGACAGGTGGTAGGAAGCCCTCTCCGGTACGGTGGCCTCTGAACTGTGACCTGAAAGATGAGGAGGAGCCAGCCATACAGTCACCTGGAGGAAGGGCTTTCCAGGCAGAGGAAACGACAAACAGAAAGGCCCGAAGTGGGAAGTTTTGCTGGTTCCAGGAACAGGCAGGAGGCCAGTGGGGTCTGGGGCCAAGAGCCAGGGGAGAGGTAGGCCTCCGCGTGAAGGGAAGCCAGGGCCTCGGGAAGGCTGGGGAGAGGTCAGGAGTGTTTTGGGAGGAGGCTGAGGAGCCACTGGAGGGTTTTAAGCAGTGGGTGATCAGGTCTGACTTACATTTGAAAAGGCCACTTGGTGAAGGACAAAGTAGAGGGAGATGGTTCAGGAGGCCCCTGCACTGCAGAGGGCCAGGCCGGGCAGGACTGGGTGCTGCTTGGAGTGGGCTGGTAGCAGTGGGGACAGAGAAACAAACGGATTTACAATCGATTTTGGAAGTAGGGCGTGTAGGGCCTGCTGATGGAATTTCATAGGGAGTGAGTGAAAGAAGGGTTCAAGATGGATTCCCTGAGTGATGGGTGGAGAGTCGGGCTGTTTATCAAGGTGAGGAAGGCTGTGGGGAGGGGTCGGCTTGGGGAGAAAATCAAGAGTTTTGTGTTGGACATTTTAAGATGGAAGTACTCATTAGAGATGAATGAATGACCTGAGTGAGAAGCAGGAAACCGTGGAAATTACAAATGGCAGGAGCTACCAGGTGAGCAGTGGGCAGCTCGGTGCGCTTATGATTCGATGGGGTCAAGATATGGTGCCTTTATCACTCTGAATTCCAGTTTCTTGAATGAAGTGCACGACTGGGACGAATGCATACTACATGGGTTAATATATAAATTTCTTTCGTGAATGTCCCTACTTCATACAAAACACATAACATTTGAAACAAAATTAGCACTTTGTATAATTATAACACACCGGCCCGAGTTCTCCCACTGGTGCTGTGGGAAGCAGCATTCTTCCCTCAGGCTGGTGAGCGGCCAGGCTGCTGGGCTGGGATACACAGGCGCAGGGCTGTGGGCCCTGGGCCGGGGTGTCAGCAGGAGAAGAGAAGTGGCACTCCCAGAGGATGGAGTGCAGGCACCGGGAATGCTGCAGCCCTGCCGCCAGACTCTCTCTGGGATGCCTTCTAACTCCGAGGACTGTGAGGCCACCCAGACATGGGGGCCTGGAGGTAGCCAGCTCTGAGAGACCCTTTAGTCCTGGCCTGGAAGAAACAACTGCAGCTGGGGAGGCCTGGCAAGTGTCGCTGGGCTTCCTGCCTGTGTGCCTGTTCACGTCCCCAGCAGGGGCTACTCAGCCTCCTGTGGGCTCGGTCCCAGGTGACAGATTCCTCTCCCAAACAAGGGGGCTGGAGGCTCTAAGGCTGAAGCCAGGCATGTGTCCCCAGGGTGCAAATCCTCCAGTGGCACCCTAGCTCAGAAGGAAATCCAAAGCTTGGCTCTTGGTCTCTAAGGTTCCACACCATCTGGTCCCCAGCTCCCACCCTCCACTGCTGCCACTCTCGTCCTCACTCACTCCTCTCCAGCCACACCAGCCTCCTTGTGGTTCCTCCAACTGGCCAGGCACGCTTCCAGCGTTAGCTTTCACACTGGTCGTTCCCTGTGCCTGGAATGCTCCTCCCTAGATATCCACACGGTTCTTTCTCTCCCTCCTTTCATTTGGGTCTTAGTTCAAATGTCACCTTCTCAGAGGGCCTTCCCTGACCACTCAACCCCATCCTTCTACCCCTCACACTGCTTTATTTTACTTCCTAGCATGTCACACCCCATCATATACCTATTTGCCTGTCTCCCCACTAGAATGGGCAACTCCAAGAGAGCAAAACTTTCATTTTGTTCAACTGCCGCATCCCCAGCACTTAGAACAGTTAGAGGAACATAAAAGGTGCTCAATGAACATCTGTTCTAGAAATGAATGGGTGTCACTTGCCCCGGGAGGAGCTCATTTCCTTGAGGTGAAGCCAAGTCAGAGAGCTGGGCAGTCCGTCCACAGGGGCCACCAATCCAAAGGACCTGCAGTGGGTGGGTTTGGAGGGGGCAGTCGGGACAGCCCATGGTGAAGGCACCTGCGGTTTGAAGGGCACCGGAACCCTAATTGTGGGGGAAGGGAGACGTTACAGCTAAAGACTGGACAGACTCCACCTCCAGCTCTAGGACCAACCATGTCCTCGCACAGTCCATTTCAGCTCTTTGCATGAACACCAGCACCTACCTAGCTGCCTGTAGGCTGACCCTCCCCTTCCTGAGACAATGAGGAGTCAGCTGGGCAGTATATATCCCAAGTCCTCACTCACTAGCCAGAGAATTTGAAAGCAACTGTTGCTCAGTAGCTATGGAGCCTGACAGACTTGGACTTGATCTTGCCCCTGTCACGAGAGGTGTGTGTCTGAGCTTTGGTTTCTTCATCTGTAAATAAGGACGATCATATGTCCTTTACTTTTTCTTTTTTTGAATGAACAGGTAACGTGCCCAGCACACAGTCCATCACATGATACATGCCCAGATGGCCCTTGCTCCCGTCCACATCTCCCCATCCGCTGCTGGGACGGCCCCATGCCTCTTGCCCAGAATCCATTCCTAGCCCTCCTTGGTCTGCTCTATCTTGCTGCCAGCTGTTGGTAAATTGGGGAGAATCCCCGGTACAGGGGCACATGACAAAAGCATGCCATCCATCCATCTTCTTTCCTCCCATCCCCCAGACCCCTTGCGTGGAACAAGTAGATAAGATTCACACGAGTTCTAGCTGAGGGTTCAGATGAATGTTTGTCTGAGGTGTCCTGACAGGCACAAACCATGAAGCATTGCTATGGAAACTGTTCTGTTATTCTCTGCTATGTGATTTGTTTTCTGGCTCAGCTGCAGTTGTGGTACAGGGGGAAGGGCAGCAGATGAGGTACTGAGGATTACTCTCTGCTTCTCTGTGGGTCTTACCTTCCTCAACTCCAAGAAGTAGGCCACTGTTTCTCAACCATGGCCTGATGACCATCTGTACTTGTTAACGATCAGAGTCCTGGCACCCACCTCAGGCCAACCGTCAGAATTTCCCAGGGAGACTGTGATACACACCAGCGTTTGAGAACCACTGGTGTAGGAGTTCGATTAGCTAAATTGTTTTCAATTTACCCAGTAGGTAAAATGGATAACACTGAAGCTATGCTGGTTGGAGCAGGGGTGAGGGGCTCAGAGCCCCATAAACTCCACCTCCCACTACCCACAACTGGCTCCATGGAATTCTAGGGCTTCCCAGAGCACAGTTCGAAAACCACTGGGCCAGATGATTTCTAGTGCCTTCCCATACATTCATTCATTCATTCATTCACTCACCAATATTTATTAGGTGCCTTCTGCTGTCTTTATGCCAAGTAGTAGTTTGAAGTATATAGGTCTTCTACTTACTAGATGTGTAATCTTGAGCAAATTACTTAATCTCCCTGGGGCTCAAATTGTTCATTTGCATTGGGAAAATAATACTTGTTTTCGCTACCTCACAGGATTCTTATAATGATCAAATAATCAAATGAGAACACCTATTAAGAAGTGGTTTGGGGCTTCCCTGGTGGCGCAGTGGTTGGGAGTCTGCCTGCCGGTGCGGGGGACACAGGTTCGGGCCCTGGTCTGGGGGGATCCCACATGCCGCGGAGCGGCTGGGCCCGTGGGCCACAATTGCTGGGCCTGCGCGTCTGGAGCCTGTGCTCCGCAACGGGACAGGCCGCGATAGTGAGGGGCCCGCGCACCATGATGAGGGGTGGCCCCCGCTTGCCACAACTGGGGAGGGCCCTCGCGCAGAAACGAAGACCCAACACAGCCATTAATAAATAAATAAATTAATTAATTAATTAAAAAAAGAAGTGGTTTGTTACCTGGAAGAGACTCTACAGATGGCAACAACTAGCATCAGTAGTACATCTGCCTATCTGAAGTCTGTAGAACTAAATGAAGTCCTTAGAGGTCTCGATGGATTGTTACTCTCCTACTCTATGTAGCTAAACTTCCAGAAAATATTACAGGGTGTAGGGGACCACTGGTCTAAAAGCCTCCATTGAAAAAACAGCAACCTGCCTACAGGGTGATTCTGAGGTTTACTAATATCACTCAGTTTGTTATCTTCTAAATAGAACTTTTCTGTATTACCCAAATTTTCTTCAATGAAATTACTTCTATAATAAACAATTTAAAAAGCTAACACTATAGAAAATATTGTCTGATATACACAGTTCTTTCAAAAAAACTGTTTTTAAAAAATCTGATGCTTTAAAATGAATTCAAATGAGGCACTCAGAGTAAGGGCAAATACCAGGCTGGGCAGGGCTGCAGCATGGCCCTTTCAGAGGAGCATGGGGTGGCTCTGCCACCAACTCAGCACATGGTCTTGGGTGACTCACCACCTCTCGCAGGGCCTCTGTTTCCACACCTATGAACTGAAGGCAGCAGCTTTACTGATCTCCAAGAACCCTTCCAGCTCTGATGCTTAGTGTTCTAGGACAATGGCATGTACTTTCTGATATACCCAGGCTGTCATTCACAGCACATCTGGACCTGCTGGGGCTGCAGCCTTGCTGAGCTCGAGGTGCCTCAGGGATACCTCACTGGCTAAAAACAACGTCTCTCTCCCCAGTCACTAAATTGGAATCTCAGACTTTCCAAAGCACTCTCAGCCCCACTACAAACCCAAAGCAGGAAGATCAGGGAGTGAGCACGTCAAGGAGAGAGGTGGCTCACGTAAGAGCTGCACCCCTTAAGGTGATGGGGCCGTGACCAAAATCAAGGCATTTGAGCCCAAGCCCAGTGTGCCTCAACTTACTGGGATCATCTCCCAGGAAGAACTACAGACCCAGCAAGACTTCATCCAGTGGGAAGACCACCAGAGTTGGGGTCAGAAGATGGGACCGTGCCCCTCCTCCAGCTCCTCCAGCCCCTCCAGCCGCGTGCTTTCGGACCAGCCACTTCCTGCTACCGATCCTCGGGGTCTCCATCCACAACCTGGGATATTACACCGGACAAACCCAGTGCTACGGTGAGGCTCGTGTGAGTGTGAATGGAAACATATATTATAAAGCTATACATTAGTTACCAGTAATACCATATATTGTGCCCAAAGATCAAGAGGAAACGACTCCATCTGTCCTTTAAGAAACCCACAGCTCTGGGGAGTATAAGCCCTGGGCCACAGGGCTGGTGGGTATGGGACCTGAACAGCAAGTCACTTTACTGTGCGGCTGAGCTACACAGGACAGACTCTCGGCTTGGCCTGGTTCCAGTCCTGTGGCCCAGGGAGACCAAACATCACTGAAGCTGAAAACACTCAACAGGAGCATACAGCCCATCAATGTGAACGGCTCTTTATTTCGAGCATTCATGCATTCATCCAGTTAACAAACATCCTTCTAGTATCAATTCCAGAGACAGTAGTATTTGGGTGCCTCAGCTGCGCAAGGAAGGAAGAGGAGGAATGAGCAAAGATGAATAAGATAGTCCCCATTTTTAAGGACTTCCCAGTCTCTTAATTACCAACATTTCCTGAGTTCTTACTATATACCAAGAACTCTGCTGTACTACTTCCATGGTCTCATTTCACACCCATAATACCCCAACAGGGTAGGAACGTTCAAGATTCCTATTTCACCCTTAAAGAAGCTGAGGCTCAGGCTCACTGGACAACTAAGTGATGCAGCCAGGACTCGAACCAACGTCAGCCTGTCTCCGATCCTAAGCTCTAACCCCTATGTTCCATGGCCTCCGTATTGCTGGGGACCTTAGGCAGACACCTTCCTCTCTGGGTTTCAGCTCCCTCTACGGAATGTAGAGGGTCAATGATTCTAGTGGGCGTACTGCAAACAACTACGAACCAAGACAGAAAGCAAGAACTGTCCACCTGACGTGAAGTGTGAGGTGTGGAGATCAGTTCCCATACCTAGGAGAGGAAGCCATAGGACACAATCTGGGTAGAATGAGGCCAAAGGTAGGGCTTTTGCCAAATAGGGTTCAAACCAGCAGGTTTCAGAGAGGCATAGCTGACACCTGCCCACCTCTACCAATGCCCATTCTCCCGCCAAACTGAACTGCCCATGCCATCTCCACACTCTAGCTACCTCCCCAGTGAGGCCTTTGTCACACTGTCCCCCTACGTTCCCCCATCTCCCCTTATTTTTCTCCTCCAGGGGTTCTCTTCTGATCCTGCAGCTCTCCCCAAGAGACTATAACAGACATTCAAATTCTATTTCATCAAGAAGCCCTCACATCAATGGAACAGCATTTTCCTGGTCCTTGGTACATGGCTCCCTGTCTTCCCAATTTGCTCTGTCTCTAATGGAGAAAGAGCAGTGGCCCTTCTCCATCTGAATCTTTCACAGCAGCAGATGCCAGTAAGGTTGCCTGGAGAGTCTGGAAATGCCATGTTGCCATGGTAACAGCAGACCAAGGTTTGGGATGCTTTATCCCCAGTGAGCTGCCCTGGCAGTGCCACGCCAGGTTGCTGGTGGAATCTTCCTTGAGGAACAACAATAACAACAAAACCCCATTAATGGACCAAAAACTGCTCCGCTGGTGCTGAGGTTCAGCTCCTGCAAACACAACTGTGGGCCTCTCCCCCAGCCCCTTGGCTGAGAAGGGGGCCAGGCTCTGGCTCTCTGCACTGTGCCTCGCTCAAGGGGTAATACGGCTTTTAACTGGCTCAGCCAACAAAGCAGGCCCTCCCCCACTCCAGCCCCCAAATTACCACTTCTCTTGTTTGATGCCACCAACCAGGGATCTGCTGGCATGGACCCTGGCAATTAGCACAGCATCTACATTTGTTGGAGAATTAAGAGCCACTGATTAGCCTAATTCGACACCATTTACAGGCAGCAAGTGTCAGCCTGAGATTGGCTTTTCCAAATGGTGGCCCAGAGGGAGGCATGATCATGGCTTGAGTTTGAAATGGAGGCAAGGGCCTGGTGGGCCAGACTGTGACCCAGGAGGGGAGGCAGGACTCACCTCTGGGCCTGAGGACATGTCAGCCACTGCTTCCCCTAGACCTGCTCGCCTAAGGGACCTGAAGCCCAGCAGAAGGTGTTTCCAAATTGAGGTCATGTCTATTTCCAAGTCAATCCTGACCGGAAAGGGAGCTCATTTCCCTTTAATAGCATCCCTGCTGACTCCCGCTGGGAATGCCCAGCCATAGGACTAGTGAGCCCTGAACTAGGCGCTTCTGGGGCTAGAGGCCTGAGTCAAACTCTAGCTGGCTGGGCAGAACCCTGACATCCTGCCTAGACTCTCCTGCCATCCCACCACCTGAACCTTTATCTGACCCTTTCATCTATCCCCCAAGTTGCTCTCTGGCTGGACACTTGGAATTTGAATGCCCGATAATTACCTTACGATTCCTCTGTCAGACCCCTGGCCCGCCTGTTGGAGGACCCCAAATGGGCCCTCCAGGATACTGACATTCCCAGGATCATACAGGCCCCTACACCTTGGATGGCTGATCTCTCTCCCCACCTAGCAGGAGCTAACTCCACAGCTGATATGGTTCCCCTGGGTTTCTACCTTCTCCTGCCAGTTTGCTTGTACACAGAATAAAGGGATCATGAGCACATGGAACTAGCTAACTGAATATGTGCCCACAGACCCCATGGAACTTCCAGAACCTCTAAGGAAATATACAGGCATAGAGGCCTGGCTGGACAGGCCTTGGCGACCGAGCTTGCCTCATGCAAACTCTAGCCTGCTTGAAAACAGGGGCTGAACCAGGTCTTTCCAACCATTCACAAAACATTTATTGAGTTTTACTTGGTAGAGGCCATTGGGGTACAGGATGAACTGTTCGTGGCAACTGCCATCAAGTCTAGGGCATCAGCAGACTTCCTAGCAGAAAAGGAAAGTTAGGGGAGAGAGGAAGAAGGGCATTCCAAGTAGGGAGCACAGTGGGAACAAAGGCCTAGCAGAGGAGGTAGGTGGAGCTTGTAGAGCTAATGATGCTAGTTCAGTTTGGAAGAAGAAGTGTAAAAAGTAGTAGAAGGAAATCAATTTGGAATGATAGGTAGAGTGTGCATCATTGCCAATGGCTCAGGAAATACAATCCTCAAAATGCCTGACTAAAGACTTGGACTTTATTCAGGAGCCACACAGAAGCCACTAAAGCTTTTGGGCAAGAAAGCAGCAGAATCAGAGCGGTGCTTCAGAAGCAAAATCTGGATAATAATGATCATCACTGTCATTGTCGTCCTGATAGATGACATTTATGGAGCCCTTATGCTGTGCCAGGCACTTTTCTGAACGCTTTAGACTGACGGTGGAGGAGGGACTAGGGAGACCTGTTTGGAGACAGGAGGATGCAGAAGAGGGATGGCTGGAGAGAAACAAGGAGGCAGGATCTGTGAAGCTGTGGTTAGGGGCGGGTGCTGAGAGGATCAGACAGCCTTAGCCAGAAGACTGGGAGGATGGAGGTCACCTCTAGGTCTAGGGTGTGTGATTCCTTGAGTCATGCGTCCAGGTAGACTGAGTCTAGAATCTAACCCAAAGACACAGTTGAAATATTCCTCTTGTCACCCTGAGTTCAGAAAAACATTTGGAGAGGAACAGACCATGAACGAAGGGCAGCTTTCCCAGGAAGACTTACCCTTTCACACTCTGCCCTGGTCCTGACTGAGACCTGCTGATAGGAGTGAGAAGGAAAAGACCTGGAGAGGGGTGGCCTCTCCTGGCTTTGACCCCGTGTCTTCCTGGTGGAGGTCCTTCTGCCATGATATACATCAGACTGGGGCGTCCAGGTAGGGAGGGAGCCCTGGTTTCCGCCTGCCTCGTTTGCTTCTCTGTCCTGCAGGTACCACCAGTGCCCCAAGCTCCTGGGGACGAGGGTCCTCAGGTGGAAAGCAAGAGCTGCCTGCTCAGAGATTGCTCTAGTGAGCAGGGCCTCCCGCCTTGCTCTCCAGTCTCTGCCTGTGTTCATACACCACCCTCCCTTATCTCTTCTGGGCCAGGCCAAATCCTAGCCTAGCCTTCAAGGCTCAGCTCAAGTCCTCCTTCCTCTAGAAAGTCTACAGCAATCACTCCTTCACTGAGCACTTAGAATGGAAGTTTCAGAGCAGGAAGGGAACGTAGTGATCATTGGCCCAACCCTCCCAACTGTGCAGAAGAGGAAACTTGGGTCCGGAGAGGGAAGAACTTGCCCAAGAGAAGAGCTATGACTAGATTCCCTGGACAGCCTCCTGTGACCTTCACAGCTCTGGCTTGTTTCGCCCATCCACGTCACAGATTGTGAGACTGTCTGTGGGGACAATGACTTCTATATCTCTGCATCCTTCTCAGTGCTTAGAACAGAGCCCTGGATTGCAGGGAGCTTGGGAAATAGAATCCTCAGTAGCCAAAAGCTCCTGAAGGCATCAGGTCTGAAGGAAAAGCAAGACACAGGTGAAGAAGGGAAAAAACCCTCCTTCCAGCAATTCTCCACTGTTCTGGGATGCAAGCCAAGCCCAGCCACTGGACTGGGGGTGGGAATAGAGATGATGCATTCAAAGGGACTTTTACATCCGAAAGAGATTTCTGCATCCAGTGCCAGTGTTCTAGCCCAGAGCTTCCTGGGAAAGCAGCTTCCAGAGGCTGGCAGAAGGGTTCATGCTGAGGTCAGCCTCCAGCCTGGGGCATTGGTGATGGTGGTAGCAGCAGCTGAGGGAAGATTTTTCTTTTAAAGCCGAGTCTTCAGATTTTTAGAGCAAAAAGAACCCTTCAAGATCACCCAATCCAATACCTGAATTTTTCGAATAGGGAAACTGAGGTCTTGGTAAGGAAAGGGATTTGATCAGGTCATACAATTCATTAGGGTCACAGCCAGGGCACAGTCCAGGTCTCTTGATCCCAGCCCAGGACTCTCTGCAGGGCACCTTTTCTCAGCTGGGTCCTATACAGGTGTAGAAGGAGAGCACCTGATGGAGTTAATGGCCACCAGTAAGTTATATGTTGTTTTTTAATATGTCAAAACTCAATTACTGAATTACTGACAGACTGGTGATGTGAAGTTAAAGAAATGTATTGGGTTTGATTAAGCCTCCAGGTGAAAAAGCCACTTGCTTGAGATTACAGAGCTAGGAAAAAGTGGAACCAAAACTCAAGCACAGATGTATCTGGTCCCAAAGTCCTTCCTTTTTCCACTGGCTGACGCTGCCACACATGCTGTCTTTGTGCTCAGAACTGAGGAGGAAAGAAAGGACAGACGGACAGGTCTGAGGAAGGATTCCATTAGACGGACACTTTCTGGGTGAGCCCCTCTTTGCCCCAGGCCCTGTGCTGGGCACTGGGGACACAGAGAAGAAACGAGATCTAGGAGTGCAGAGACTAGGAGGTGACTTCCAGGGAGATTCTAAACAAGCAGCGACCAAGACTCAAAGAGAAACAAACCCGGTCCTTTAAATTCTGAAGTAAGAATGAGGCTGATGAACAGGATGGTGTGACAGCATGCTGGCAGGTCCTGCCTGAAGATGCGTGTGTCCCCAGCCACAGTCATCGTCGTCCTTGCAGCGCCCAGCACGGTGCCTGGCACATGAAGGCACTCAAGGCAGAGTTGCTGAGTCGATATGTGGATAAAGGAGGCTCCTCCCTGACAGGGAGTCACAACACAGCTCCAGGCCTTGCAGAGGGAGGGTCTGTGCTCCCTCCATTTGTAGAAGGGGCAGGAGGCAGCTGGCAGGTCCAGAAATGCTGACACAGAGAGGGACAGAGCTTTCAGCCGCAACCGATTTCTCCATGGCAACAAGCTGACAGAAAACTGCACAGGAGACTGAGAAACCAGTTTTAAAATAAAGACACGAAACACCCTCAGTCTAACATCACACATGCAAAGCAATAGCTCCTGCCTCTCAGCCCCTTAGGAGGGGCAGGCATAATCACTAGAAAAGGTAGCTCCTTCCGACCTGCCATCCCCTGCCAAGGGCCCCATGTGTCTCCCCTCCTACTGTAAACCTTCCCAGAGCTGCCAGGCAGAATCTCTCTCACTTTGCAGTACATGGTTCAGGGCATTGCACCAAATCTGACAAGCAAGGGAGGAGGCTCCGCCAGGGTCACAGCTGGCCAGGTCCTGCAGCAAACAGGCCATGGCAGCCGGCATCCTGTCACACCAGAGCAGTGGTGGCTGCAGCCTGGGCGGGGCGTAGGGTGTAGGACGAAGAGCAGGGCAGAGACCCCTTTCCTCCTCTGTCTCCTGATGGTCAAATCCTGCTTCATCCTTCAGGGCTCAGCTGTATTTGCCTTCTTCTCCCCAGGATGACTTAATCACACACACCTTCCACTGTAAATCCAAAGCCCTCTGTTTACATTTCAAATATAACACTTTTCATTATACTTCTGCTTACAGAAGCAGACAGACAATCTGCTCTGCATTACACTTCCAGTTACTTATTCTGCCCCCCAGTAGAGAACCTGGTCCATGATAAAGCCTCAATAAATGTTTTCCAAATTGAATTAACAGCATGAGAAAACATTTTAATTTGAGTAGCTAGAGATCAGCCCTCCTTCAGTTTATGGGAGTCCGCTCAGACTACCATTTCCCTCCAAAGCCTTGGTGCTTTGGGGGCATGAAGGCAGTGTCACCCCCTCTCCTGTGCTGCTGTCCTTCCTGCTGGGCCCCCACACTAGCTTTCTGCCAACTCCACTGTGTTCCTTCCCTGACAGTTTCATAGACATTACCATATTCAAAAGGGGACCCCAGAACAAGCTGGACTAAGGATCCTGGGTTCACTGCTAGCTTTATGACCTCCTGTCTGTGTGAACTTAGGCAAGTCATTTAACCTCTTTGAACCTTGTCTGCAAAATGGGAACAATCCATTTCCATACCTATGTCCTGCCTACCTCATGAGGCTGGCGTGAGGAACAGAGATTACGAATCGTGAAGATGTTCTGAAAGCCGTAAAGTGGTCTCTGTGCAAAGGTAAGGTGAAGTGTTGCTTCCAGCATCTTATGAAAGAGGTAGCTGAGGCCTACCCTCAGGAAGTGACTTCCCCACGATCGCACAGAGAGACTGTGGAGGAGGAGAGTCCAGGTCTGCTAATTCTTGGTCCAGAGCTCTTTCCCAACCTTATGCTGCCTTAGAGATCCCACCCAGGCATTCTTCAACTTTGGCAAAACCAATTCCACATTCCATTAAAATGAGAAGCAATCTGGATTACCTGCGGAGGATAAATCTCTGAACTGGAACGGAGTCCAGCTCTCTACTTCCAGGCAGAATGCCACCTGAAACATTCTAGGCAGGGAGTTAACTCTTAATCCCCCATCGAGCCTTTCCTTCCAGTTTCTCAGTCACTGCTAACTAACCCATGCCAAAAAAAGGTCATCATGGCAGCTAACACAGTCTTGCTGTGGCAGAGCCCAGGTCTTCTGATGTAACCTCAGAAACTGCAACACTGCACAGATCAGAGAAGCAGATCGGGAACAATTTGGACTGGATACAGAGGAAAACTGGTATGGCTTGGAGTACAGACTTCTGTGGAAAACCACTAAGGCTACAGTAGGGCTTGATTTGGGATGTAGGGACACTGATTCCCTGGAGTGTGAAGTCAGCAGAAACAGATCTGAGAGAAACAGGAGGGACACACAGGCCCCGCTGCTCAGAGTCTACCAGCTTCCAGGCCCACACACCAGAGATGTCACTGAGTGAAGCCTCTTCAGACCTCAGCAATGACTTTGAAAAGGAGGAAGGGTGGGAGAGAAGGAAGGAAATGTCTTTGTCTAGAACCCTAACCCTTTCTTGGTGTGATGGTTAATTGTGTGTCACCTTGGCTAGCCCATGGTGACCAGTTGTTTTGTTAAACACTAGTCTAGATGTTGCTGTAAAGGTATTTTTAAGATGTAATTCACATTTACGATCAGTTGTGGTGGGCCTTGTCCAATCAGTTGAAGGCTTTAAAAGCAAAGACTGAAATGCCCTGAAGAAGAAAGAATTCTGCCTCAAGGCTGCAACACAGAAACCCTGCCTGTGTTTCCAGCCTTTGGACTCAAGACTGAAGCATCAACTCTTACCTGCATCTCCAGCCTGCTGGTTTGCCCTGAGGATTTCAGATTTGCCAGCCCCCACAACAGTGTGAGACAATTCTTTAAAATATTGATAACCTTAGACAGACATGCAGATAGACAGGAAGGTAGATAGATGATATAGTATATCCTATTGGCTCTGTTTCTTTTGAGAACCGTAATACAGGTGGGGTTGGGTATTTTCATCTAATTTACCTTATTTAATCTTCCAAGTGACCCTGAGAGGTAGGTTTTGCTATGCTGAGGTTTGTTCACAGATGAGGAAACTGAGGTTTAGAAAGTCAAGTCACTTGGTAAGGAACACTCCAAAGCCCATGCTTTATCCGTTTTACCATAGGGCCATGAAGAAGTAGAATTTCTCTAAAGAACGCTGGGACAAGAATTCCTCACCAAACAGTGTTGCTGATTTCCTCTGAGTTCTCCTTTTTTTTGGGGGGGGGAGGGAGGCAGTTAATGACAACAGGAACCAGGGGTATGAACAGGTTTGCTAATCAAGCAGGAAGACTTGCTTTTGCAAAACACTGTCTTAAGGATTTCCATTCTTCCTGGGATCTGTATCTGGACCCAGGACTTGGGCCTGCATGAACATTTTGGGGTCTCATCACTTTTAACCCTGAGCCCTGAGTGTCAGTCCATGAGTGAGTGGTCTTTGCCGGAGATTGCTTCATTTGGCTCCTGCTGGGAAGCGGGAAGACTGCTCTCCACTCAAGTGATGAGCTCTAATGGGGCTGCTTTCTCTAACAGAGCACGCAGCCTTCCTCTGCCTCTCGAGCTGCCCTTTCTCCCACCCCCAAAAGGTTTCTCACCACCACCGTGTCCCCAGGGAAGGGGGAGCATTCTTCCCCTGAACAACTTTAGCCTGAGGATGGATGAGCCCTCTTTCTTCCATTCCCCTTAATGCAGCTGAGACAGGGTGGGATTCGCAGGAGGAAGTTTACTAAATGCCAGGGGCCCCTTAAAAGGAAATCGTCACAGCAATCCAAACACTTCTACAGGCAAGCAGGGCTGCCAAGATGAGCCTTGTGACTCTTCAATAACTCTCCCCTCTCTCCAAAGGGCTGGGACATACATCTGCAGAAGCCTCTGCTCAGCTTCCAGTCAACTGAACGTGCAGCGGTTTCCACTTGGTCACTATCTGGCTTATTGCCTCAAAGGCACGGCCTCGCAGGGCAGTATCTCCCAACATGTTAAGGCCCACATCAAAAATGATACTGTTTGACACACTGGATAAATGCAGAGGTGGATGTGCAGTCCGAGGACTGCCTCCTGCTACCCCAGGCCACCACCCTTAAGTGCTGAGGGCATTGCTGTCCTGACACCCTGGTTGGGAAATCTGTCCTACAGAGTCTTGTCCCACTCGTGGCCTAAGTCAAGAGATCCAGATTCAACTCCACCTCCTGCCTGGGCCAAGCCCTTCATTCCTGGGTCTGGTCTGAGGGTCATGCTCCCTCTTCAGGTAATGGGCTGGAACGTGGTGACAGGCAAATGATATCACCTTTCAGATGAAATCTCACCCCCCTCAACAGGGAAGTAGCTTTGCACATTATAGACCAAAGAGTCCTTCAAGGACCACGAACAGTGCTACTTCCCCCAGGAAGCCTGCCTGGCAGGCACACTGTCTCCTGTGTCTACTGAGAGACCAGGGATCCCTCCTCTCCTCTGCTAGAGTTACTGCATCAAAAAAAAAAAAAAAAAAAAGGGAGTTGCCTGCATGTCTACACAGCTGCTAGAGCTTGGGATCACCAACAGCCAGCACTCCAGGGAGATGCAAAAGCTAGTGATGATAGTAACGATAATAACTAACATTTACTGAGACTATACAAGGTACTAGGCACTACTCTCAGCACTTTACATGTATTTACTCATTCACCATAGCCCTTAAGAGTTAGGTCCTATCATTACACTCATTTATAGACGAGAAAACCAAGGCACAGAGAGATTAAATTATTTGCCCCATATTACACAGCCAGTAAGTGGCAGAGCTAGGATTCAAACCCAGGCAGTCTGGCTTCATATCATTTAATTCAAACAATAACTCTGTCAGGTTAGTTTTATTAAACCTGCTTTAAAGGTTGAGGAAACCAAGGCTTGAGCACTGTGAGCTAAGACCATATAGCTAAAAAGAGGCAAATCAAGTATTCAACCCAAAGGCTGCATCCTTTCTCAAGCCCTTCCTGGTAGGAATTGTGTTACAACCACTCCAGGCTGCATTCAGGGACGCCAGCTGACCTCATTTGTCCTCTGGGATGAGAACCAGCAATGGATGTCCACTGCCATCAGAAAGGCTCTGCCAGCAGGTCATTTTGAATGGGTGCGGTTTCCGAAGTACTTTTTATATATGATTATGTACATAACCCATATCCCCTTAGAGAGACAGAAGGCTGAGGAGAGCCAGCCTCCTGGGACCGTGGGCACACTCTTCTGTTACAGTGCATGGACACTGTGCGGTTGCAGCTTTCTGGGTGTCCACTCAGCCCAGGTGCTGTTCTAGAAATGGTCTCATACGTGGACCCTCTTGTACCAGGATCGAGTGAGACACAGGAAGCAGTGTCTCCCAGCGGAAGGGCAAAGGCTTAGAGGGTCTCGGAGCTACCATCCCTTTCCTGTGGGGATTTAGGCAAGTTTCTTAATCTCTACGAGTTCCAATTTCCTTATCTGAAACAAAAAAGGAAACGAGAAACTTCTTCCTTTCAGGGTGGTTACAAGAAAAAAAATGAAGTATGAAATTTTATAGCAGAGAAAGAAAATATGTTTACTAAGCACCTATAATGTGCTAGGCTCTATATGTATGTATCTCATTTATATTTCATATAAATCCCATGAGAGAGGTATCTCCACTTTACAGACAAGGCAACCGGAACTCAGGGAGGTTAATACTTGTTCACAGCCACATTGTTAGTAAGTGGCACAGAGTTGCTGTGAACCCAGACTGCCTGGCGTGAGCCTGGAGACTTTATCACTTCACCAAACTCCTCTCCAAAAAGGCACAACAGGCTCCCCAGTTCCACCAGGGGAATTGAGCCTTTCCCTGCCAGCTTGGCCCTCTCCTGTAGAGCCAAGGCTGCACAAACCTCCCCAGACTTTGTTTCTGTGAGGTTTCCATAAAATGTATGAACGGAAATTCCATGCTTGGACTTGAGTGATCAAAGAGAAGGCAAAGGTCCCCCCATCTCTTCTCTCAGGTTTCTGGTGGGATTCCTCTCTAGCTCTCAGATCTCATGGGAAGGAGGCAAGGCCATCGTGGTAAGGTTCCTGTGGATTGATTCTGGGGAGACGGAGGCTGTTGCTTTGCAGAGCCTTAAGTCACCTGTGTCTGGGATGCAGCAGCTGCTGTCATCTGGGAGATGGGTACAGAGATGGGCCCTTGGCAGCACTAGGCCCAGTGGGTGACTCAGCACCATCTGGCCCTGGCCCTCTGCCTCTACAGGACATGCTTCAGAAATTCATGGGTCTGAGAAGTCACAGCTTGGTCCTCGAAGTGACTCTGATGGAGGTGTGTGACCTGGGCCTGGCTCTGTGGAGTCCCAGTAAAACTGCTGTGGTTCTGCCTTGTGCCCTTAGCGCTCTGTCACCCAGCCCTATGGGCTCTGCCTAAAAAGATCCAGATGATGTTTCCTCTTCTCCACCATCATTTTTCCTGTCCTAGGTCAGGCCTGCATCATCACTTACCTGGCAGGATAATATTAACTAACAATAATCACTAAGTGCTTCCTATGTGCAGACACCAAACTATGCAGCACTTGAAACACATTTTAAAATTTTTATTCTTTTTAAAAAATTATGGCAAAATATGCACGACACAAAGTTTACCATTTTAACCATTTTAAAGTGCACAGTTCAGGGACTTCCCTGGTGGCACGATGGTTAAGAACCCGCCTGCCAATGCAGGGGACACGGGTTTGATCCCTGGTCCAGGAAGATCCCACATGCCGCGGAGCAACTAAGCCCGTGCGCCACAACTACGGAGCCTGCGCTCTAGAGCCCGCAAGCCACAACTACTGAACCTGCGTGTTGCAGCTACTGAAGCCCGCGAGCCTAGAGCCCATGCTCCACAACAAGAGAAGCCACCGCAACGAGAAGCCCATGCACCACAACGAAGAGTAGCCCCCACTCGCACAACTAGAGAAAGCCCACGCACAACCGTTGGGTTGGAAAGACCCAACGCAGCCAAAATAAATTAATTAATTTTAAAAAATAAAATAAAATAAAGTGCACAGTTCAGCGATATTAAGTACATTCACACTGTTGTGTAACCATCACTGCCATCCATCTTCAGAATGCTTATCTTTTCATAATGAAACTCTGTACCCATTAAACAATAATTTCCCATTCTTCCTCCTCCTCAGCCCCTGCCAACCACTATTCTACTTTCTGTCTCTATGAATTTGACTATTCTCGGTACCTCATAAGAATGGAATCATACAGCATTTGTCCTTTTATGTCTGGCTTCTTTCACTTAGCATAATGTCTTCAAGGTTCACCCATGTTGTAATATGTGTCAGAATTTCCTTCCTTTTTTAAAGCTGAATAATATTCCATGAAATACATTTTCTTATTTAATCCTCCTAATAGTTTCTATGAGGTAGATACATTTTTATGTCCATTTTACAGAAAGAAAATTGAGGAAGAGAGAGACTAATTAAATGGATCATTCATCTGGTAGCTAGCAGAGCTGGGATTTAGACCCAGGCTGTGTAGCTCCTGAAACCTGTGCTTTCCCACTCTGCTGTGAGCCCCACACCTTCTCCCCAACAGCCCTCTTACTTACAGGCCTCCCAAGCTCCATCCTCCATCAAGGCAGTTATCTTTCTAAAAGGTCAATTTAATATCGTTATTCTTTACTTCAAATCCTTCCCTTGTTACCCCTACTTACGGTCATCTTAAACTCTTTGGCATAGCATTCAGGACTGTCCCTGACCCAGCTCCTATCTGCTTTTCTGGCCTTTCCCCTCCCCTAAACCCCACCAAAACCAAAGTCCTCACCACCTGGACTCTGTGCCTTTTAACCTGCTGCTCTGTAACTGTAATGTCCGCTCATCAAATGAGGCCAACTCCTATTCATCTTTGAAGGCCTAGCCTAAATGTCACCTCCTCCTTCCCAGATTTCTCCAGGCAGTTTGTAGAGCTTTTCTCTCTGCTTCTGTAGAACCTGAATGTAGCTCTGTAATAGCACTAATCACACCTAATCTGATTTGTCAGTTTACAAATCTGTCTCCCACAACTATACCTGTGGTTGCCAACATATTTGAGCATAATGACTCCTTTTTAATATCAGAGGATTTCAGGATCTTTCCATACACACTGATCAAGGCAATATTTAATGACAAAGTCACCATGAATTCAGTAAGCTTTTTTTTTTTTAACATCTTTATTGGAGTATAGTTGCTTTACATGTAACTGCATTTGAGTCACCATGATACCATCTATATATATTTGAAAACGATGCTGCATGTAGGTGTAGAGAGGAATCTGGGGACCTTGTTGTATACTCTGGATTCTAAGGTGCCAGAGCCTACAGTTTGGGAACCACTGCTCTTGCCTGGAGAGTGGGTTTTTTGATGAAATGGAAGTAACATCCATCGACCCTATTATATTCCAAAGCTGTGCCAGTCACTTTGCATTTTTATCTCCATTAAATCTCAAAAAGAGTCTGTATTTTCCAGATAAGAAAACAGAGCTTGGAAAGGGAAAGTACCTTGTCTGAGGTTACACAGTGAGAGAGGCAGAGTGGGATTTGGTTCTCGATCTTTTTCTACTTTGTCACTGCCTTGGGGCGAGGACCACAGGTGTTCTTCTCTGAGTGTCCGGTGCCTCACTCATGGCCTTGCTTGGAAATGTCTGAGGAACAGACGACTCAAGCCCAGAGAGCTCTTCCCTATGCGTTCTCAGGCCCTCCAGCTTGTACCAGAAAGTCTTTGGCCAGACGACCCTGCCCCCCACCGCTGCAGGCAAGCAGAGACGTCCTTCACGCAGGAGAGAACCAGAGAAGGTGCTGGGCAAACTCTAAGACGGCACAGCATGGCCCGCTTCTCCTTTAGGTGCTATTTCCCTTATTTAGTAGGTATCCCTGCCCCGACCCTGGGCTCTGAGTCCCTCTCTTCACTACCAGCCGTCTGCCCCCTCTCCCCTCCATCCCACACCCTACCTGTCCAGCTCCACAGCAACTGCTGTCAGCTAACAGTACTCTCGGACTAGTCCCACTAGATCTTAATGCCTGGTAAAGCTAGGTGTGGTCTTCCTAATGGCCATTTGTGTTTGAAACCAAAGGAGAGATTTCTCAAAACTTCTGGCTGGTCAGGAGGCCATGGGAGGAAAGGAATGGGCTTCAATGTCGGACAACTCCAGGCTCTGCTACCTCCTTTTTGAATGACCTTGGGTAAGTCACTTAATTTCTCTGAGCCTTAGTGTCCTCATGTGGAAAATGAGAATAAAATCTACCCCACAGGGTGAATATACACAGGCCTTACACTCTTGGACTGTGTGGTGGGATGAACAGTGGCCCTCCAAAAGATACGTCCACATCTTAACCCCCAGAACCCCTGAATGTGACTTTATCTGGAAAAAGAGTCTTTACAGATGTGATTAAGTTAAGGATTTTGAGATGAGAAGATTGTCCTAGATTACGGGCATGGGCCCTAAGTGCCATCACAAGTGTCCTTTTAAGAGAAAGGCAAAGGGAGGTTTGACACACAGAGAGAAGGGGAGGAAGCAATGTGACCATGGAGACAGAGACTGGAGTGAAGTCAGGGAATGCCAACAGCCACCAGAAGCTGGAGGAAGCAAAGAATGCATTTTTCCCTAGAGTCTTTGCAGATGTACCTAGATTAAGGATCCTGAGGGGAGATCATCCTGGATTATCCAGGTGGGCCCTAAATTCAAAGACAAGTGTCCTTGTAAGGGACAGACGAGGAGACACAGGCACACAGAGAGGGCCGTGTGAAGAAGGAGGCAGAGACTGAAGTCTGCATCCACAAGACAAGGGATGCCTGGAGCCACTAGAAGACAGAAGAGGCAAAGGAGGATTCTTTCCTAAAGTCTCCAAACAGAGCCTGGCCCTGCCAACACCTTGTTTTCAGACTTCTGGCCTCCAGACCTGTGAGAGAATACATTTCTGTTGTTGTAAGCCATTCAGACTATGGTACTTTATTACTGCAGCCCTGGTAAACGAATACACATTGCCTATCTCCCTAACATCACATATCATCCCTCATCTCCTGCTTTATGTCAGAGCCATACAGACCATGTGCATGAGAAAGCAAGCTTCAGGGGAGTGAAACTTTGATTTGGTCACTGTTATAACCCTAATGATTAGCATGGTGTCAGGTCCATGGTAGATGCTTAATGCATTTTTTGAATAAATGAATGAATTGCAGTTCTCAGAGGGCAGGAGCTGTCTGTGATTTACTTCTATATCCTCAGCACCCAAAGTCCAGGACACATGCTCCGTATATGTGGAACTTCCTCCCCTCCCATCCATTCCAGCACTAAAGGGGCAACTCTGAAAAAAGGGGCAGATCTTACCGGCCTAGAGCCCAGAGATAAGCTTCCAGCCTCCAAAAAGCCCATGAGCCCTTTCTAGACCTTGTTTCCAAACTACCTCTAAACAGAAGGCTTGGAGAGAACCCATGACTGCAGAATACTAGGGATGATATTGTTTAAATAAACCGAGACTCAAGTCACCAGCGACTGTCCTGGGCTGGGCCTCTGGGACCTGAGCCGGCAACATTTCATCATTAGGAGGAAAGGAGATGACAAACTCTTTCCTGAAAGAACCCAGCAGGCAGTCAGAATTACGGGATGTGGTAAATAAAACCATTATTTCCAAATACATATCCTAGGCAGCACTAAATGCATTCTGCATATCACAGGCAAAACTAAATTTAGAACTGGCAGTTTGAGTCATATGCTGATTCCTGAAGAGAAAAACTAAATTCAAGGGGGGAAAAATGAAGTGAAATATGAAAATAAAAATGCAATCTTAGTCCCTCAGAGCAACCTGTCAAGAGAGGTGAGGGAGAAGTTTCCTGCAGAGAATTGTGGCTATAAAGGAAGTCCAGTTGGGTGAGGGCTGGGCCCTGCTGGGTGCCACGGCAGCAGCGGCCTCTGAGGAAACCTCTGGAAGACACCCCTGTGTGGAACTGCAGAGGTAGGAGGGGACGCTGCATGCTGAGCCACAAGGTGGGGACACTGTCTCCAAAGCACCGTCACACATTGTCTCACTGAAGCCTTTTCTCAATCCTGCAGTGAAGGCGCTGTCACCCCATCGCACAGTTGAGGAACTGAGCCCAGTGGGATGAAGTGACTTGCCCAAGTCATACAATGAGTGAGCAGGAAAGCAGGGATTCGTTTCAATAACCTTTTAATTTTAGAAGAGTGTTAGATTTACAGAAAAGTTGAAAAAACAGGTAGTTTACAAATACCCCTCCCCTCAGTTGCCCCTACTGTTAACATCTTACATCACTATAGTATATTTGTCATAACTAAGGGACCAGCATTGGTACATTACTATCAACTAAATGCTACACTCTGTTTAGATTTCACAAGTTTTTCCCTAATGTCCTTTTTCTGCTGCAGGATACGGACACCACATTACATTTAGTTGTCATGTCTCATTAAGCTCCTCTGGTCTGTTACAGTTCCTCTTGCTTTCCTTGTTTTTGATGATCTTGACAATTTTGAAAAGTACTAGTCAGGTAGTTTGTAGGATGCCCTTCAATTTGGCTTTTTCTGATGTTTTTCTCATGGTTAGGCTGGGATTATGGGTTTTGGGGAGGAAGACCACAGAGATGAAGTGCCCTTCTCATCACATCATATCAAAGGTACATAAAATATCAACACGATTTATCACTGATGATGTTAACCTCGATCACCCGGCCAAGGTAACGTTTGCCAGGTTTCTTCACTGTAGTTTCCCTCCTTTCCACCACTGTCCCTTCCACGGTCCAGTCTTTGGAACCCTATTACTGAGCAGAGCCCAACTCAGGGAATGGGAAGTCAAGTTCCCGCTCCAAAAGGGGGGAGCCTCTACATAAATGATTTGGAATTCTTCTGTATGGGAGAGCAGGGATTTAGATCCTGGTGGTAGCTCACAGGCTCTGAGAAGTGGGACTGTTCTTGTGAGTGAGAATCTCATTTCCAGCTTCCTCGTTTCCCAAAGTACTCATGTTTCTTAGGCATAGACTACTGGTTATCTACTCAAGACTCATTCTCTCCAAATTTTATTCAGGGCAGCCATGTGTCCGGCTAAAAGACTAATTTCCCAGACTTCATTAAGGTTAGGTGTGGCTATGTAACTAGGTTCTGGTCAGCGAGTTGCAAGCAGACATGGCTGGGTACCACTTCAGGAAAAGTGTCTTAGTAGTTCCTCTTTTTGTCTTTTTCCCTTCTATGTGTTTCATGCCTGAATGTGGATGTGGCAGCTAGAACTCTAGCAGCCATCTTGAACCGTGAGAAAACCTTGATGATGAAAGCCTATGCTAAGGAGAGTAAAATAGAAAGATGGAGATTACTGGAAATAATCCGTGCTACCCATAGAGCTACTACACCAGCCCTGGGCTGAGTATCACCAGACTTCTCATATGTGAGTGTGTGAGGCTCCTCGGGCTGCCATAACAAAATACCACAGACTGGGTGGTTTAAAGAACAGAAATTGATTTTCTCACAGTCCTGGAGGATATTAGTCCAAGATCAAGATCAGGGCTGGGGAGTTTCGTGGTGGCCTAGTGGTTAGGATTCTGGGCTTTCACTGCTGTGCCCTGGGTTCAATCCCTGGTCCAGGAACTGAGATCCTGCAAGCTGTGCAGTGCGGCCAAAGAAAGATCAGGGTTGGTTTCTGGTGAGGCCTGTCTTCCTGGCTTGCAGATGGCCTTTCCTCTGTGCCCACATGAAGGGAGAGTGATCTCTGGTGTCTCTTCCTCTTCTATAAGGACACCAGCCCTATCAGATTAAGACTCCAGCCTTATGACTCAATCTTTGTTTTGTTTTTTTTGTTTTTTTGTTTTTAAATATTTATTCAATGAATGAATAATCAACCAGTGAATACCCTTGTACATGTATTTTGTAGGAAAGATACCTAGCCATGGAATTGCTGATTAGGGGTAAACATTACCTTCTTTTTTTTTTTTTAATAAATTTATTCATTTATTTACTTTTGGCTGCGTTGGGTCTTCGTTGCTGTGCACGGGTTTTCTCTAGTTGCAGCGAGCAGGGGCTACTCTTCATTGCGGTGCGCAGGCTTCTCATTGCGGTGGCTTCTCTTGTTGCGGAGCAGGAGCTCTAGGCACACGGGCTTCAGTAGTTGTGGCTCGTGGGCTCTACAGCACAGGCTCAGTAGTTGTGGCACATGGGCTTAGTTGCTCCGCGGCATGTGGGATCTTCCCGGACCAGGGCTCGAACCCGTGTCCTCTGCATTGGCAGGCGGATTCTTAACCACTGTGCCACCAGGGAAGCCCCTCAATCTTTGTTATCTCCTTTTAGGCCCTATCTCCAAATACAGTCAGATTGGGGGTAAGGGCTTCAACCTATGAATCTTGGGTAGACACAATTTAGCTCATAATAGTGAGAGAAAACTGACTTCTCTTTTTTTAAGCCATTATTATTTCTGGTGTCCGTTGCTAGCATGTACACAAAATTCCTTACTGATAGACCTCCAAAGTCTAAGGAACATTTTCTAAAGTTTCCACCTTGATGACCTCATGAGCTGAGAGTCCACAGCAAAGTACCAAAGACACAACCCTTTAAGTCATTTTGAATGCTGATTCATTAACATCTTTCATTCATTCAACTGATAAACATTTATTCAGCACCTACCACATGCCAGACACTAGGCTATGTGCTGGGGACACTGCCATAACCAAACATGGTCCTTGACTTCTATGCACTTATAGTCTTTACTGATTTACTTACCCTAAGCTCATCCCTTTCCAAAGGGAATTCCTATAATATAGTGAGTAAAACAGAAATGGAGATTCAAAACCATGAAAAGGAGGAGGATCAAACATGCCAGCCCTGGGAATTTATGTACATGCTGTGTGTGACTCAAGCATTCAAGTTGGCTTTGACCTTCCTAGGAGCCACGACAAAGTACAGAGTGTCTTGGTCCTGTTTTCTGAAAGGAGAATGAATCCTAGTCATTCATGGAAGTCAGGTGTGTTTTCTTTTCTGAGCAAATTCCAGCCAGGTGACTTGAATGTCCTGGAAAGTACTATTTCCTGACCAAAACCCCAATGACTGCTCTAAGTTCCATGAACAATGCATTAGCTCTTAGACACTCATCCAATAAAGCCAGAGAGTTCCATGGTTTACATACATGATTTAAGTTTCCTATTATAGAGCAGAGACCTTACTGAAGACCATGAGTGATCACTTTCAGACGGTGCAGAGAACAGGGGTTGGTAAATCCAGAAAGCTCAGAGGCTTGGACATTAGGTGTATGATTTTAAGAAGAAGAAATAGCAAGAAGATAGGACCTCATAAAAAGGCCAGGGTAGATGGAAAGATGAAATACCAAGAATGAAGTCAGTATGACTCACCCACCCATAGAGTTTCCTTCTTGGTATATCACAACAGGTGGCATCTTACAAGAGAAAGAGTATGGGTTTGAATCCCAGCTCTGTTACTCACTAGCTCAGTAATTTCAGGGGTGTTAACAGCTCAGAGCCTTGGTTTCCTCACGTAAAATGAAGCTGATATCTACCTACCGTGGGGATTAAATACCAAAACATACATAATAACTCTGCCACAGTTCAATCATAGTAACAACAGCCTACATATAAAGGCCTTATCTGTGCCAGGCACTGTATTATACACTCGACATGAATTAGCTCATTTAATTTTCACCATGAGGTACATGCTATTGAAGAATTCAAAAACTGTTGGTTTCTCCCTAAAGCTGTGCCAAACCACATCCTTGGATATTTTTGGAAGGAATGTACCAGTCCTTGGAAGGCTTTTTGCAGATCCATTCCATGCAAAGCAGCTGTATTGACATCCATTTTGTAACTATCTGTAATCCCCAAAGTTTGCTGCAACTGACACAGAGCTTTAACTCTTGGGCTCCCCAGTGGGAGTCTGCAAACTCAAAGAAGCCCTTACAGGGACTTCCCTGGTGGCGCAGTGGTTAAGAATCCGCCTGCCAGTGCAGGGGACACGGGTTCAAGCCCTGGTCCGGGAAGATCCCACATGCCGCGGAGCAACTAAGCCCATGCGCCACAACTACTGAGCCTGCGCTCTAGAGCCCGCGAGCCACAACTGCTGAGCCCGTGTGCCACAACTACTGAAGCCCGCGCGCCTAGAGCCCGTGCTCTGCAACAAGAGAAGCCACCCAATGAGAAGCCCGCGAACCGCAACGAAGAGTAGCCCCTGCTCGCCGCAACTAGAGAAAAGCCAGCGTGCAGCAACAAAGATCCAAGGCAGCCAAAAATAAAAATAAATAAATTAAAAAAAAAAAAGAAGCCCTTACCAAAAGGCTCTTTCCAAGTGCCATTTATGGTAGGAAGAAAAACACTGAAGAACTTGGAGCATGCTATTAAAAGAAAGTGACCAGGCTGGGAGGATGGGGGGAATGGGGAGTTATTGTTAAATGGGTACAGAGTTTCAGTATGGGAAGATGAAAAAGTCCTGGAGATGGATGGAGGTGATGGTTGCACAACAAGGTGAATCTACTTAATGCCACTGAATTGTACACTTAAAATGGTAAATTTTATTAGGTATATTTTACCACAATAAAAATAGTAATAGTAATAATACTACTACTAAAGTAACCAGAGTGGTAAGGGGTCTAAAAACGATATTGATGGAAAGCACCTGAAAGAACTCGGGTATTCTGCAGGCAAAAGTTTTTGAAAGCCCCTGGTTTTCAGGATAATGATAATATTATCCACTACTTATCAAGCACATCATATATGTAGGCACTTCAGTGATATCATCCCTTATTCTCCAGGTTGGCTCTACAAGGCATTTCTTGCTTAGAGGGATCAGGTGACCAGCCCAGGATCACACAGCTAGAAAGTGGCAGAGATGAGATTTGAACCCAACCAGTTCAATATACCACGTCCTTCTATTCAGCAGGCCTCAGGTAGGGCCTGAGGTTCTGCATTTCTTTCCTTTGGTTTTTTTTTTTTTTTTTTAGTTTTCATTGCAGTATAGTTGATTTACAATGTTGCGTTAGTTTCAGGTGTACAGCAAAGTGAATTGGTTATACATGCTGCCTCATTCAAATATTGAATAGATACCTGGATCTTAAAATGCTGAGATTTCTTTCAGTCTTAAGATTTTATTATTCTGAATTGGGGTGTGGGGGGTAGGAAGGTCAGACATCCATTTTCTTGAAGGCTCCGTGCACTGTCAGGGCACATAGGTAAACCTGAGCCTACTGAGAGGTACCCTACACTCCAGGGATAACCATTCTGATGAGAGGAAACTGGAAGACCTTTGAGATTACAACCTAAGGCAATACCAATTGATGCTGCCATGGGCTGCATCGGCCCCATGGACCACAACAAGCTCCCATGGCTGGGGAGGAGGCCATCAGCCAACAGAGAACATACAGCAAGCTCCAAATACAGCAAGAGCTACTGAAAGCACTTCTCCCCCACAGTGTAGTCACCATAGCCCAGAAGAGAAATTTTGAAGAGTACGAGGAAGGAAAAGGATGAAACAGAGGAAGGATAAGAGACAGGTGAGAGGGTTCTGAAGGCTACAGCCTCTGTTTAAATCCCAGCCTATTGCTCTACTGGTAAGAGCAGACTTGTCAACACTCTGAAGCTGGAGCACAGTCTCTTGACAGCCTGGGGTGTCTTCAGAAGTCTCTTGGCATCCCTTCTATTTTTCAGTGACCTCCCTCCTGTCACTGAATCTTCCTTTCTATGGACAAATGGACTTGGGAAATGGTCCTCAGGTATAAGTCAGTATCACAAGCACCCAGTTAACAAAGGTATTATGGCTGAGTCAAGGGAAATGGGTTTTCTGTAATGCTGGCTATTGATCTGAGGCCCCTGGACACTGACTCTGCCTCTTCCCCACTGGACAAAATGTAGACTCGCTGACCCTGAGTTTCTTTCAAAAAGCAGGAGAGCCTTTTGTAGGAGAGATGTTTGTAAACATTCTCTTAAAAGAAAACAGAGAAATTGTTTTAAGTTCTTCAAGAATGATGAGCCAAGCCTTGAGTAAAAAAAAGACCTGTTATGCCACAAGAAGCGGCTATTACCTGGATGCAGCAGGACCTACTCTGCATGGCCAGTGCCATCAGCAGCTACACGCTCCGTTACAGAACCAGGAGCCAGCGAAGGAGTGTTGAGACACCCTGCATCTACTCCTGTCCTCCTCGCTCCCAATACATACCTGTATCCTTGAGTTATTAAGTTGGGAACTCAAAATAATCTTACAGATGTGTATGTGTGTGTGCGTACACATGCCCGTGTGTGTGTTCCCACCAATCCCCAGACTCTCGCTGCATTTCCTGCATTCTCCTTCAAGAATTACCTTGTCTCACTGATCCTACCGTACTCACTTGTAAGGTGGGATGCATCTGCACCAGCTACACGGGCTGCCCTGTGTTGGCAGGGGGACCACCTCCTGAGAAGGACTCTTGGCATCCTGAGCAGAGCTGTGGCTGACCAGCCTGCCACACGGATCTAGCTGGAGTCGGCTGGGCTCCACCCCACACAGTGCTTGGCTGTCGCCTGCTCACTTTGAGTGGAGGATCCGGCACTTATTTTAGGCCCTTATGAATAATACATTTTGTCATCTTGATTCTTCAAGGCCTTCTTTTAAGCTATTTTTTCCCTTTTTGGGAAAACCACTTTTACACTACGAGACAGAGCTGTTCATAAATCAAGAGGAGCTCCAAGTGACCAAAGATTGAATTCCTGAATTCCTGATTTTGGAGGGAGTAAGCAGCCACCAAACCTGATTAGTCAAGGAAGAAGCTGGCCTCGTAGAGGAAGAGGATCTTACTTCAAGTATGAAAAGAAATGGTCACAATCTCTCTGATTCCTTGTCCTCTGATCCAGGAAGTCCTAGTATCAGACCTTTAAATACCAGCTTCAACCCCTACCTTCCTGAGTCCCTACAGGTTGGTATGCTCAGTAAAATGCTAAAGAGTCTCACCATCTGTGAAGTGGAGACAAGGCTACATGCCTGGCATAAAGTTAAAGCTCAGTGTGTGAGCTCTCTGACTCTCCTTGTCTCCTGCAGCTCTCAAGAAGACACACTTGTACCTTGAAAAAATACCATTGTTTCCCCTCTTCACTGGTCATGAACTACTCAAGAAGTGTTCTTAATTAATACGGTACAAAGAAGCCCAGCTGTACAGTGGACAGAGCACTGAACTTGGAATTGGAGAGACCAGGGCTTGAATCCTAGCTTATTATGTGATAAACCAGGATAATCCTATAGTTGTTATGTGATCTTGGGCAAGTTCCTTAATCTTTCTGGACATTAGTGTCTTAATCAATAAATGGGGATAACTCACTAACTTCAGAGTATCTTTCAAACTTTAATGTACATATGAATTGCCAGGGAATCCTGTTAAAATACAGATTCTGATTCAGCAGGCCTCAGGTAGGGCCTGAGGTTCTGCATTTCTTTCCTTTGGTTTTTTTTTTTTTTTTTTAGTTTTCATTGCAGTATAGTTGATTTACAATGTTGTGTTAGTTTCAGGTGTACAGCAAAGTGAATTGGTTATACATATACATATATCCACTCTTGTTTAGATACCTTTCCCATATAGGCCATTACAGAGTACTGAGTAGAGTTCCCTGTGCTATACATAGGTCCTTATTAATTATCTATTTTATATATAGTAGTGTGTACATGTCAATCCCAATCTCCCAATTTGTCCCTCCCCACCCTTACCCCCTGGCAACCGTAAGTTTGTTTGAGGTTCTGCATTTCTACTCAGAGCGGGCCAAGGTTGAGGTTGAGAACTTGGGGATCACCTTTGGAGTAGGAAGGACATGCCTGATCAGGACACTTTATAAATTTTGAAGGGCTATCTCAGTTTAGGGTCTGATTCATTACCTATTGTTTTTCTACCTTAGAACACTAAGAAGGCCATTATACAACTTAACTTCGACTATGTATTAATCCTTAATTCTTTACAGATAAGCAAAATAGTAATAATTTATATAAAATAACAAGGGCTGGGGAAAACCACTTGTCACCAATTCTCTTCCCCTGAAAAAACAACTAACCAACCAAGTACAACACCTCTCCTATCAGCTAGCTGATGTAAAAGGCAAACAAACAGGGACTTCCCTGGTGGCGCAGTGGATAAGACTCTGCAGTCCCAATGCAGGGGCCCTGGGTTTGATCCCTGGTCAGGGAACTAGATCCCACATGCATGCCACAACTTAGAGTTCGCATGCCGCAACTAAGGAGCCTGTGTGCTGCAACTAAGGAGCCGGTGAGCCGCAACTAAGAAGCCCGCCTGCCACAACTAAGACCCGGTGCAATCAAATAAATAAATTTTTTTTTTTAAAAGACAAACAGAAACAAACAAATCTCCAATAGAGCTTTGTTTGGGGGTAACATTTGGCCGTAACAATGTAAATTGTACCCTCTCCAAAAAAAAAAGCATTGTTTTAAATCCCAGTGTTTATGACTAAACCTAAGAATTGACTTAGAGTGAAAGCAGGCTTTGGTACAGTGAAGATGGAAAAAACTGGGTCCCTGAGACTGGTTTGATGGGGGAGGAGGGGAGGAAACTGATGAGAGAATTTGATGGAATGAAACAAGGCAGCCAGTGAGTGACAAGGACTATGAAAGGGGCTCTCCTTCTTGGAACAATTGTCTGTGTTCAAGACAGAGCTTTAGGGTCACCTCTCTGGTGGCACCTTCCCTGACAGCTGGTTCCTGCTCTTGTCGCCAGAGCAGTAATACCCACCCCTCTATCCACCCTGGAGCCAGTGTTTATCACATCGTATTGAACATTCATTTCCGTATTGATCTCCAACCCCTCGAGGTCAGGGACCATGTCTTATTTATCTCTATACTCTTAGCCTGGCACAGTGCCCTGACACATATTAGGCACTCAGTGAATAATGCTGACTGAATGCATGAGGTGGAGGATATTGAAGAGAAAGCTTAATGACCTTGCTTCAGGTTTTATCTTTCCTGGAAGTATTCATTCATATATTCTCTTGCTTGGTAAGCAGACATGCTCCAGGTGGGAGCACTCAGACATTTTACCAGTTTTCAGTGTATTTCAGTCTGAGAAATGTTTCAAACTTTCTTGATCCCAAGATTGTAAACTTAGTAATACATGTAATAATTTTGCATACATATATGTTAGCTTTATAAATATATATAAAACTTTTAGCATTTTTCCCCAAGTGCTTTTCTTTTTTCACAGTAAACTGAGTACATAATTTCCCTGTTTTCAAACAAGGAAACTGATGCCCAGAAAAATAATTCAGTGACCTAAGGCAGAGTCTCAATCTTTAAGGTACATAAAAATCACTTGGGACACTTGTCCAAAATACAGATTCCTGGCCCCCACTCTGAAATTCTGATTCAGTAGGTGTAAGGGGGAGCCCAGGAATCTGCATTTTCATGCTACCAGGTTCTGAGGCAGGTGGTCTTGGCCCAGGGCCTTCCTCAGATCAGAAGTCAGGAGCTTGGTGTCTGCTGGAGGTCATCTCAGGGCTTTGGTTCTAAACCTAGAGTCATGGGATGGGAGGCAAGTCACATGCACAGCACCTTCACAGGGCCTGGCAGGAAACCTAAAACCAGAGACGCTCAGACGATGATGGCAGCTCCAGTGTCCCATGTGTAAAACCACGAAGCCAGAGTGCTGGCTGGTAAATGGATAACATTGCTGAAGATTCACGACCTGGAAGGTCAGGCTCTGGAAAAGGACCAGGTCCTCTAGGCAAGAGGGACCAAAAAAAAAAAAACCCTCTTTGTAAAGAGGGTTAACTTAGAAAATATTGAAGGTGTTTGGTGCATTTATTTTGGATTTATTTCCCTCCCTGTCCACTTTGAGGTAGTTTACTGAATGGAACCAATGGGACAACTCAGTAAAGAACAGCAGCCGAAGCAAGTACAAGTGGACTTCTCCCTTCCATCTGCCTTCCTTATCCAAGCCCCACTGGCTGGACTTCTGTGTTTCTCCCCCATCAGCTCCTTCCTTGTCAGCCCACTGCCAAGGCCCTAAAGACCTCAGGTGTTGTCTTTCATCCAAACGTTATACAAAAGTCTCCCAAAGCTCTGCCTGATGCTTGCCTCTCCTTTCCCAGTCTACCTCCACTAGAAAGCCTCATTATCTTCCCAAGGTGCAGATCTCATCACAGAGGGCAAGACCACTGTATTTGAAGCCAGAAGATCTGGATCTGGTGCTGGCCCTGGCTCCAGCTCCATCATTAACTAGTTGTCTGGCCTTGGGTTAGTAACTTCCCCTTTTGGGATTCAGTCTTCATGTGTGAGATGGAGGGCTGGACTGGGTCATCTCCAAAGTCCTTTCCAACCCTAGGATTTTATGCACACTTCTGCCTAAAAACTATTAGTGACATCTGATTGCCTACAGAATTAAATATATAATTACCTTATCCTGGAACATCTAAGGAGGCCCTCTATAATCTGGCCCTACTATGGACTAAATGTTTGTGTCCCCCCAAAATTCATTATGTTGAAACTCTAATCCCTGATGTGATGGTGTTTGGAGATGGGGTCTTTGGGAGGTGATTAGGTGATGAGGGTGGGGCCCTCATGATGGGATTAGTACCCTGATAAAAAGAAAGAGAGCTTTCTTTCTCTCTCTCTCTCTGCTCTCTACCATGTGAGGACACAGCAAGAAGGCCATTTGTGAACTAGAAGGAGGGCTTTCACCAAGAACCTGACCATGCTGTCACCCTGATCTTGAACTTCCAGCCTCCAGAACTGTAAGAAATAAATGTTTGTTGTCTAAGTCACTCAGTCTACAGTACCCTGTTATAGCAGCCTAAACTGACTCAGGCCCCAACATTTTTTTTTTTTAAAAGCATTATTCTCCTTTATGTTCCTTTTGTTATAGTCAAACTGAAGTATTCCCAGTTTCCTAAACATGTCTGGAAAGTTTTTACTCCCTCAATTCTTTTGTCATTATTTTATCTTAGAAAACCTACTACATCTATTTCAATGTGTATGATCCCTACATTTTTTGAGGTCCAAATCCCATGGATCTCATTTAGGTTCTCCGTTTTTAAAGCCTAAAAGCAAACTCTTTCCCCTCTGACTGCGAGCACGTCATCTGCCCCCTCTCACAGCTGGTGTCACAGTTCTCCCTGGCCCTGGTATCACAGGCTGCCTGGCCCTTGCAGCCTTTTGTCAGCTCCCTGAGGGCAGGGCCTGCATGAGTCTCCTACCACTTAGCACAGGGCCCTGCCCAGAGAAGGTTTTGATAAGTGATTGTTGAATGAATGTCAGAAAGCACATGCTCCCGTTTTAGTTAGATCTTGAATTTCAGTGGGAGCCGAGGCAGAAAGGGTAACATGGGCAAAAGAAAAAATATGAATTCTTGTTGCAGTGAACAACTTTTTCTTTGAATTGGCCCCAAGGATGTGAGTCATAAAAAGGGGCCACTGAGCTTGGTGGCGTAGTGTACCCATTGCTCATAAAGGCCAGTGGCTGAATGCCTGAGGTGATTTTCCCTGCCAACAACAGCTTGTGCTGAGGAGCTCGACTTGGTGGCTGTAGGCTAATAACCAGGAGCTCTGGGCAGCCCCTGAGCACATCCTCATGGCCACGCTGGCTCGGTGAATTCTGAGCCCTACGTGGTGTGTTAAGAGGTAGACTTCCTGCCTGTATGAGGTACCTGAAGGGGTCTCCTCTTCTGACCTCCCCTAGTCCTGTCCCCATTGATTCTCAGTCTACCTGGGGTCACAGTCAAGTGTGTAGATGTTTTATCTTGATGACTAGACTGTCAGTTTCTGCCTAGAAGGCTCTTGTACATCTTGTGTCTTGTTCATCTTCCTCTCTCCCACATGCCTAGCACAAAGCCCTGCTCATAGCAGATGTCAATAAATGTTTTCTGGATGGATGCTCAAATTTAGATCAAATTGACTCAAATCCCAATTAAAATCCCCAGTCAGGAAGACAAGATTTAATTCATTTTCTTCCCTACAAAAAGGACAATCTTGCTGTTTAATATAACCTAATACATTTTCTTCACAACTCAGAGACAGACGCAGGTTCTGTTTTTAGAAGGCATATCTGAGATGTTGTAAAGTATTGCTTCATTTTGATGTTTTATTCTGATTAAATTTGAGGCACATCAGAAATATGAGTGATGACTTGGCTTGCTCTGAACCATTCTATTCATCATCCTAGAATCCTAGGACAGCAGAATGTGAAGGGCCATAGAGACCAACCAGGTCATTGTATAGTTAAGAGAAATGAAATTCAAGAGCTGGGATTAGAACCCAGGTTGGATGTTTGGTTGGTTGGTTGGTTGGTTATTTTCTTCTTCTAGTTAATTTACTCAACAAACATCACCAGGCACACACCGTGTGCCAGGTCCTGTGCTGGGTGCCAGGGATATGGAACTGGCAAGGACAATCACAGCCATCATTGAACTCTTAGACTAATGGTTATTTCCTGGTTCCTCAGCCCAGGATATTTTATCTTCTTCAAAGGAGCTACACAGCCTTTTCAAAAGAGCTTCCTGGGGAAAAGGACCAATGTCAGTTGGACAAGGAGGCCTTGCATTTATTAAAATACTGCACTTCCCTACAGGTCAAGTGCATCCATTCAAGGCCTAGTGGACCAGAGTTCCTTGAAAGCCTGGTACTTTCTGCCTCAGCACTGCCCCCTTGGAGTTCATACAACCATGGCCACACTCAGAAATATGTTCCTTCAGGCTAGATTGTTATTTCTTCTGTTGGCCCAACAGCCACTCTCCCGTCAACAGCAGGGACGCTGGGTTCTCTCTGACTGTCCTCCAGGTCTTACACAATGTAGGCAATTTATACTTGTGGCTGATGAGATAACTATAAAAGGTAGTTTTTGGTCCTAGAACACTTCTCTCTTTAAACTCCTCCACAGACTCGTCTTCTTCCGGGAATGGCAAATAGGCCTCATCCCCTGCCAATTCTGGTTGACTGGAAGTGACTGCCTGGAGAGCTGTGATAAGAACGTTCCCGAGGCTGCATCCAGATGCAGCAGGTATGGGGCAGCTATGTGCTTTCCATTATCTAGACCCTGGTTTTAAGACCTCCATTGGTCCCTGGATGTGTAAAGGATTAAGTCCAATACACTCAGTATGGCACACAAGGCACTTTGCAGAGCAGTCGGCAACCTTACATACCAGCCTGTTCCTCCCCACCATACACTCTAAACCCCAGCCACACTCAGCTGTTTTCTGTTTCTTGAATATACGGCCGTCTTTCAGGATTCTGGCCTTTGCAAATGCTATTCCCTTTTCTGGAATGTTCTTTCTCCTAACCCCTTTGATGCCTGGTTTCTCTGTGAGGCCTTCCCTTACTTCCCCTATGAAAAATCCTCTCCTTCATGTTCCCACATCCCCTTGTTCATCCCTTTGTCATTATCCCGACTCACTGAAATTTGTCTGTTTACATTTCTACCTTCCCCAAGAGAAGGGAGGTGCTAAAGAGCAGAGCCCTATCTTACTCACCACCAGCAGAACACCAGCCACGGATAAGGCACTTGCTGTAGGACTGCTGAACGAATGAATTCTTTGAAAAATCTCCCCTTTTCACTCCTCCAAGCTGTCTTTCAGAGATGCAAGGACTAGCCTCTATCTAGGGTCTCTCAAACTTGCAGAGGTACATCCTGGCAGTCAGGTCCGTCACCTCTCCAGTCTACCCACCGCCAGATGTCTGTCGTTCCCCTCAACCCCCAGTTTAGGAACTGAAACTAGGGATCACTTTGATTTATGCTAAATGGGTACTGAATAGATTGAGCAGAGTGGATTATTTCATCTAGTCCTTCACCAAGCCCTGCTGTCCTAACTTCAACATAATCACAAACTGATGTGCTTCTGTCTCCACGGTCATAACCCAGTCCAGGCCACTGTCAACTCTCCTGGGCTATTGTAACAGCCTGCTAACTGTTATCTCTGCTTCCTTGTTCACGTTTTACAATCCATTCTCCACTTAGCCACCTCAGCTTTCTTTCGGATTGCATCACTCCTCTGCTTAAAGTCCTTCAGTGGCTTCCCACTGGTTCTAGAAACGCAAACTCTCTGGCCTCCGGGGCCCAACATCCTCCAGCTCCCGACCTTCTCCCTTCTCCCTCCTCCCTCTGGCGCGCTGTGTCCCAGTCGTCCAGATCTCCATTTCACTCCAGAACAGCCAAGCCCTTTCCACCCCTGGGTCTTTGTTCTCGCTGCTCCCTCAGCCTGGAATCCTCCTGCCCCAGCTTTTCCTTGAAGATCTCAGCTCAAATGGCACCTCCTCAAGGAGTCCTTCCCTGACCACCCGACCTAATCACAGTGTACAAAACGCCCGCCAGTTACTCTCTATCCCGCAGCCCAATTAATTTCTTTCACGGCACTTAAAATCTCAAATTATCTTTCCAACTTACTTCACGTTTTTATTCTCTACCTCCCACCCTCGAATGTGAGCTCTGGGAAAGCTCCACGAAGGACAGACCCGCCTGCTTCCTTCACTGCCACACCCAGTGCCTGGCTGAGAGCAGGTGCTAAATAAACATTTATTGAGAGCCAAATAAATACATTTCTGAGGATCCCCAAAGACAGGGCTCCTATTTTTGCCCATGACTTACTGCATATGCTTCTTAAACATTAAATAATAAGCTGTAGAACATGACGTTGAAAGTCAGGAGACCTGGGTTCCAGGTCACTGCCATGTGCCAGCCCTCATGAAACACAACAACATGAAGGTTTCAGGCAAGATGCCAAAATAAAGAAAACAACCTGTATTTGCCTTAGAGAAAGTCGGGAAAGGGGAGCGTCCTGCGGCTGGGAGGGTTCCAGCACATAGCCCTGGGGCAAATGTCAGGGGTGTGGAGGAGCATGCCAGGAAAAGATGGTGTTTCCTGAACTGGCAGAAGACTAAAGAGGCGGCATCTGACAGACAGCTCAGATGAGAGACTTGAAGTGGCCTCTGGAGGGTGGGAAGAGAGTGAGAGAGAAAGCTATGAAAGGACTTGGGCATGACCTCAGCTTCTAAATGGATTAAATGGGATGCAATGGAAAGACCACTGGATTAGGAGTCAGAGGGGAAACTAGAGAAAGGAAGGAAGCATTGATTGAGTGCCTCATCCATTGTAGGCCGTGTGCTATGCAGTTTACACACATTCATTCAGTCCTCGTAATCACCCTCCCAGGGAGGTATTAATATCCTTATTTTATAGAGAAACTGAGGCTCAGACAAGTTACTCTAGCTCTCTGAATTTCAGGATGCTTATCTGTAAAACAGATAATAATAAAACCCATCTCTCATGTCTAGTGTGAGAATGCAGTGAGATAAGGTGTAGAGTACCTATCACCATGCTGGATGCTTTGGAAACATCACTGTTACCACTAATGTTGATAACCATTTATAATGCTAATGACTAGTATGTGCAAGGTCACACAGCTCATGAATGTCACAGATGAGATGCAAATGCTGGATGGTGTTTCACTCTGTCAGGCTGCCCCTTAAAAAGACCAGGATTTGAAAAACAGCTCTGCCAATAATCAGCTGCGTGACGTCAGACAAATTACGGTATCTTGTAAGAGCCATATTCTCTTAATCTGAATAAAGGGGCCAAGAACTCTACCCTACAGAGCCTGCAGGGATGTTGGAGGAGAAAATAACCAATGAATATAAATCTGCATTGTATGTGCAGATGGAAACTGTGATGACTGTGACAGGCACCCTGAACCGGGACAAGTGTCTTCGGGTTGCCATGATTCACGTGTGCTAGATGGTGACAATGAAGCCAGAGCCATGCCTGGGGTACCAAGGATTTTGCAGGCAGAAAATGGCCTTGAGTTGACAGTGACTGTGCTAGCTCCATCCAAAGGCTAGTCCATACCTTGTTAATGCTCCCCTGTAAAATAAAAACAGTGTGAACCTCCTAAGACACCATCAGAAACACGCATCAGGATTTTATCCAACACATTAGGAAAATAACTCCTCACAAAATCAGCTTTAGGAAAGAGCTGGCATGAGAAGGGGACATAGCCAGAATTCTTACAGGGGTCGGATTGCAGCAACATGCCACCCTTGGAACCTGAAAGGATTTCTCTGTAACGAGGACCGAGTTCTCCGGGGAAACTTAAGCCAGGTGGGCTAACTGCTTGCTGAGCCCTTGTCTCCTCAAGCAGAAATAGGACAGTGTGTCCCAGCCCCAGGCTGCCAGCGAGCTGGCACATGCCCTGCATTGTGCTCTGGGGAGCAACGAATGTTCTCTCTGACCAGAGTCTGCAGACCCAGGCCGTGCGCACACACCAGCGCTGACAGCTGATCCGCTGATCAGGCGCTCCGCAAAGCTTCTCCCTGTCTTATATCCTGGGGTGCTGGCTGCTAGGCTTAACTCATTTGACCCTTGTACACACACTTTGCGAAGTATTATGGACCTGGTTTTGCAGACCAGGAGGAGGAGGTTCAGACAGCAACTCGCCCAAGTTACACAGTTAGGAGAGGTGGAGCTGGGATTTAGCCAAGGTCCTTCTGACTTCAAGGACACTTCCATCCTTGGCAGACTTGCCTAAGGCAGACTTAACTTTTCAAGATGAAAAGCAAAGCCAAGAATCAGAGAATCTTAGAGATGCAATTCTCAGTCTACCATCCCACCCTGGGAAGGAGTCTCCCTGTCCCTCCTGACATACGGTTACCCTCTGCAGGAACATCTCCCCTAAACAGGGGCTCACCATCCACTCCAGTTGTACAAAGTTCTTTGTTCCACTGACATAGGGAATGTCAACTTCCCCCAAGTGCCTAAATTGGCATAGTTTTCCCCCTCCCTCACTGCACTGCATGTTAAATATACTAAAGGATTTTTGAAAGGACACTATGCTCCCTTTCATGATGGTAGTCACTGTCCTGAATTCATGTGGCTCGTGAGTTTAGATTTTCACAAGGCAAATGTTCTTACAGCGTGTATCTGTTGCACATGGGTATTCGCAGATCCTATCACATGGTGCCAGGGCTGAATGAGTCACTCCTCCGCTCTCCCCCCTCTGCCCCCCAGTCCCACTTCCTCGGCCATTTCAGATGAGGACACAAAGCCTGCACTGCCACTTCTCTCACCGTCACCTGGACACAGAAAGATGCTCTCGGACAACAAATAGGAACACGTGGCCCAGGCGTGGGCGTGGGGGGGGGGTTGGAGCTCAGGCTGCCCAGCTGTGCCCCTTTCAAAGTAAAGAACTGGCATTGATGCAGATCCTGTCTAGGGAGACTGCGAAAGAGAGGAAGCCTAGAGACAGATCTGGGAGTCTCAGCTGCAGAGGGAGCCCCTGACAAACCAACTCTCTGAAGTCAAGGACGTGACCCCTTGATAATAGTCAGCAGTCAGCATCCTGGAGAGTTAGTATTCAGAAAAAGGGCAGCATCCTATGTAGTTTCTTTCTGATCACAAGAACAGCAATGCCAGAAAGGTTCTGGAGATGACACTCCCCAAAGACCCAGGGGTCCTTTCTGACTTGGCATTGTGCCTGCCATATTGTAGATAGATATTAATAGAAAATATTTTAATTAATAAATGAATAAAGAAATGAACACACATCAAACACAAATATCTCAACCACAGATTTGGGGAAATAAACACCTAAGACAACATGTATCAATATCTGAATTGTTTCCCCTGGGGAAGCTGACTCTCTCCCCAGACTGTTCGTACCCCTCCCTTGGGCTGAATTCTCTCATGACACCCCTTTTCAGGATATTCTGGTAAGAAAACAGAACCACGAAGGGTGAGAAGCAAATCATGAGTCCTCAGACCAACTGGACTAAACAAGCCTGACCCCCAGAGAGCCTGGATCTGGGTCAGAGCGCCCAAAGGCATTCCAAGGTTATTGTGTCCTACCATTGGTAGCCCCAGGCATGGATCGTCTACATCTGGATGTCTGAAAGGCACCTCAAACGCAATGTGTTCAAAAGCAGATCAAGATCTTTCTACCCAAATATGGTCTTATCTTTTTCAGCTTTTTTGTTTGTTTGGTTAAGCTTAGAATGGCAGGGCCATAATTCATTTGTATATCCAGAAACCTGGGAGCTGTCCTTCATACTTCCTCTTTCTTCATAGGTCCATCATCAAGTCCTGCCAATTTTGCCTCCTAAATATCTCAAACCCCTTCTCCCTCCTCACCTCTGATGTCACTACTCAGCCCGATCCAGCATTATTTTGAGGGGGGGACTAATGCAAAGCTTCCTCTTACCTGGTTTCCCAACAGTGACTTTTGTACCCTCCCACCCATTCTCAACACCACGGCCAAAAAGATCTCTTATAAATACCAAGTTGGTCATATCACTCCCCACATGTGCAACACACATGTATAATAGCCTCTGTTCCAAATCCTTCAGTGGTCCCCATGATCATAGAATAAGGAGGGAAAAAAATCCTCAGCAAGGCCCTGATCTCCCTCTCCAGTCTCACACTCTTCCCCACTCTCTGTACTGAAGTCACACTGACCTTCTCAGTTCTCTGAAAGCACTAAGCTACCTCTCACCTTAGGGGCCATACTGGTCCATAAGCTTAGGAAGCTTTTCTCTACTTCACTCACTCCCTCACCTAATAAACTCCTAATGATCCTTCCAATCTCAGCTCAGTGTTACTTCCTCAGTAAAACTATCCCTGATCACCTGAAGTAGGTCAGGACCCTTGTTATATACTTTCATGGCAACCTGTCCCTTTATCTCATAGCATTTATCCTAGTTTGTAATTTTATAATTATTTTAATAATTATCCTAGTGTAAATATTTTAATAGTGTCTGATTCCCCCATGAGACTGTAAGCTCCTCGAAGGCAGAGATCATATCTGTTGTATCATTATTGTATCTCCAGCTTTTAGCACAAGGCCCGACACATAGTAGGTAGTCAATAAAAATACACTAAATGAATAAGTAAAACACAGCTCTTCCCTGAATTTATTTCAACCAATAACACCATGTTCCTTTCCAACACCATTCCTGAGGTTCTCTTGAGTTTGTCTTAGGAACTACTGGGTTTTTTTGCCATCTCTCCTCATCCCTCTAGTATCTACTATGATGGCCTACCTTCTATAGATCAAGAGATCACGGCATTGTCACCATCACTGTCATGGGTCATCATCACCACAGTTAACATTGATGGAGGATTTCCTTACCATGTGTTAGGCACTATGTCAAGTACCACACATGTGGTATTCACACAGTCCTTATAGTACTATGAGGTATACATTACTAATCCTATTTTGCAGATAAAGAAACTGAGACTCAGAGAGGGTTGGCTAGAACATGGTAGGGCCAGGACTTGAACCTCAGTCTAACTCTGAAGTCTACAGTCTTAATGACAACCTGCTCCCCTGTAAAATGGAGCTAATAATACCTACTCACAGTGATGTCAGCACAGGGAAGATTCAGCAGAGGAGGCACTTGGTAAAGGGCGGCTGTTGTTGTTATTGTGGTGCTGGAGGCATCGTGGGGAGGGATAACCATTTACCATTTTTCCCAGAGGACAACGAATCTGGCTGCCCTTTGGGGGCTAAAACAGCTGGACTTGGTTTGAGAAAGACTTTTAAGGGGAGTTCCCTGGAGGTCCAGTGGTTAGGACTTTGCGCTTTCACTGCTGAGGGCACGGGTTCAATCCCTAGTCTGGGAACTAACATCCTGCAAGCTGAGGGGCACGGCCAAAAAAAAAAAAAGAGTTTTATGGAAAGCAGCATGCTGTGGCACTTCCAACCCAGAGTGTGTGGAGAGGGGAGCCGATGTGCTAACAAAACCAACCCAAAGATCTTCGGCCCTGGAAACTAACCCCTCTAAATGAACCTGGGTTTCTCACTGCAAGCCCAGACATCAGGCCTGCATGGGGAACCCAAACCTATAATAGTTCCTTGAATTTCTTTTGCTACTTCTTTTTCTACTTCCCTGTAGCAGAGTAATAGAGAGAATACACTGCATTTGGAGTCAGGAGATTCTAAGTCTGATTTCTGACGTGCTCAGGACTGAGCAAGGCCTGGACCTCAGTCAGAGCCTCAGGGTCCCGGGAAGCCAGGGGATGATAAAAGACCATATTTCATCCTCAGTGGCTGGCTTGGGGATGATCCATTCTTGTGAGCCTTCTGAGTTTCTTCCATGTAAAGGAAGAAAGCAACTAAAGTGTTTGAGTTCCTACTTAATGTCAAGCACTTTTACATGCATATTCTCATGCAGTAAATTAATCCTTACAACAATCTTGAGCAACAGGTGCTATTATCCTTATTGTACAATCAAGGAATCTGCAGTTTAAAGAGACTAAATGACTTGGAATAAATTACCATACAAGAAGAGGTAGAACTGAGATTCACATCCATTTTTGTTAGTTTCCAAAATCTGTTTTTTTCATTTTATCATATCAGAAGATATATAATGACTGAGTCTACAGGAAAAATTATGGAAACTACTTGGATGTGCACAAATGGTAGCGAAGCCACGAAAGCCCATTCATTCCCTCCTTCTGCTTACTAAGCACTTCCTGTGTGCCAGGCTTTGTACTGGATTCCAGGGATACAGAGGTGGGCAAGATGTGGCCCTGCTCCTGAGAAGTTCACAGTCTAGTGAGGGGAGCTCTCTAGGGAAAAAAAGGATTAGAGAAAATCAGGAAAACTGAGCAAGAAAGAGAAGGCAGAGGGATTCTAAAACAGAACCAGTGGGGTTCTTGGAAGATAACTATTCCAAACCTGGCTGCATGACCTGGAGTCACCTGGAGAATTGTTAGAACTAAAAATTTGCAAGTACTCAATTCCCAATTCTACAGATCTGCAATTGGGCCCAGTAATCTGTACATTTAACAATCATCTCAAGTGATCCGATAGAACTGGTTCACAGGCCAGGTGAGCAAAACCACACTGATCCAACCCTTTCACTCTGTAGGTATGAGAGCAGAGGGGCAGGAAGGGAAAGTGACCAGCCCAAGGACACACAAGAGTCAATGCTTCAGACTTATGCTTCCACCTCACAGCCAAGTGACTTGAAGTCATCTTTCAAAAATTCAGAATGATTTTTTAAGCATGATATATACATTTATAAGTGCACATATGACATATTTTATGTACATGGATTAGGTAGTTCTTTGAGGATGATGTTACGTGCCTACTGGAAAATTACATTCTACAAAAGTACAGTGTGGAAAATAATACAGATCAATTTAGGAGACTAAAATTATACATGGATACACAAAATGGAGATAGGTTTTCATAATCAAGAACAGTATTCGCATCCTCTGCTTGCCTCTGACCTACATTTGACCTACTCTCCTACCTCTGAGCACCTCCAACCTAGGGGATCATTATAGTGCAGAAAACTTTATTAATTAATCAAGTGCTTCAAGATACTGGTTCCCAGACTGTGATGGAGAGAAGGGGAAAGCCACAGACAAAGAGGCACTTTAGGAGCTGGCTACAGCCTTGTCTACCCACAGCACCTTCCTCCACCCGGAGTGACATTCTGGTCACTGAAAAAGTGCTGCGCCTCCCACTGCTGACTTCTCTGCTGTGAACTCAATCCCCTCGCCCCACTAGATCAGCGGAAAGATCCTCTCTTCCTCCCCGCTTGAGATTCTTTCCACAGGCTAAATGGAGGACACAGGCAAAGGGCAGAGGTACAGAGGGGCTTTGCGGCACGAGGGGAGGCCGGCCCCTCTGCGGGCCTTCTGTGAGCTCACGGCGCAACTGCTCCCCGGCCACCCCCACCGGCTCCCCTTCCCTTCCAGGTTCACTGTGGTTTGCCTGTATCTGCTTGTTTGAGAACTCAGAGCAAACTCTACCTGCTCTGTTTCCACTCCTTCTCGGCCATCTATTTGGAGGTCTTGGTATAATGAATCCAATTCTATTCACCTTCTGAGGCTCAGCTACGAGGTTAGCTACCTCTGAGGCAGAGCTAATCCTTCCTCTTCTACTCGCAGGCCGCAGGCTCTGAGGCTGGTAAGGGAGCCCAGAAGCAGGGGTTGGCAATGTAGGTAGGAGAGACTCAGGAAAGCTCAGCATTAGAGAAGCCAGATGTAGAAAGGGTTCCAGGAGGGGCTCATCAGTGTGCTGAGAGAGGAGGCAGCCTCTGGAAGGCTGGAGGTGAGGCTTGGGCTCAGCGGGCACCGGCCACCCTAGCCTGGCTCTGCTCTTCTTTTAGCCTCATTTTTCTCATCTGTAAGTGAAGAAATTGAACTAGCTTATGTCCATGGTTTCCATCTGCTTCTGAAATTCTAGATTTTCATTTTTTTTCCTTTGGCATTGGGTACAAATGACTAAGATTGACACTACGAGTCAATAATAAATGCTTATAATCCAGAATCATAGATTCTGAAATCTTAGAGCTAGAAGAGATTGAGCAATCCACTTTCCTCTTCCCTACCCATTTGATGAGTCCCAGAGAGGGACTGTAAGTTCTGTGAGGGCAGGAACTGTCTGTCTTGTTCTCTGTGACATGCCTGGCACATTTTCAAAAATATATGTTGAATAAGTGAGTGAACAAATAACCTCCCTCGGAGATTATGCAGCCTGGGGACAGGGGAAATATCCTCACTCCTTGCCTGGAGGGAGGGAGGAGGATAAGGCAGGAGCCTCAGACTGCTTCTGGCCCTGAAGGTATGGTGCTTTCCAGCTGGAGAGCCAGAACAGAGCCAGGAACAAATTCTCAAGGCTGGTGGTGCCAGCAGCCATTGGCCACAAAGTGGGCTTCTGCTAGAGTCCTCCGTGCTGTGCATAATGCATCACGATGTGTCAGTTACTGCATTCTGTTAACAAGCTTGTGTCCGCCTGTGCATTGCCAATGAGTGCCCTGCGATTTGCCACAGGTCTGCAGTTAATATGTGGCAGAGCCAGTGGGGCAGAGCATTTTGAGACACTCCAGGCCCAGGGAAATCAGGTGGTTGGTTTGTTTTTGGCAACGACTGGCTTCAGTGATTGGGCAGCAGTATGTAGAAACGTACTTTCTCCTCTCTGGGGAAGACGTCTGCATACCCTTTCCTGTCCTGGAAGGAGTAGGTTGTCTGACTCAGATAAGTCCAGCTGGAGAAAGCCATCTCTACTGCTTTCTCTGAAGTACCAAGCAAAATGGGGCAGAGGTAGAGTGGTAATTTTAAAAAATCACCTCCAGCATGGTTTGATGAACTGGTCATCTGGTCATCAGCTTTGAAGTCTCACACAGGATTCGAAATCCGGCCCCACTACACATGAGCTGTGTGCTCTTGCATAAGTCTCAATTTCCCTGTGACTCAGTTTCCACATCTGCAAAATGGGGATAATAATATCTACTTTGCAGAGGTAGTTGCAAGGATTAAATGAGATAATACCAAACCCAAAATCGTAGCGGGAGCACAATACATGAGCCTCCTATCATGTTCGAGATGTTCCACGAAGGGATTCTAATCTCTTGAGAAAGACTGGGGCCAGGACCTAGGCAAACCCAGACAAGAACCTCTGTGTCTTTGATGTATGTGTGTTTCCCCCAAGTGGCTCTGCAGTGACGATTATGACTGCAGTCATGTGAGGTTGTCAGGTCTGCCTTCTGCACCTCCACACCGGCTGCGTGAGAAGAAGTGAACAAGCCTCCTGGTGAGAGGGGAGGCTGCTCATTTCTCAGGCAGCACCGCTGCAGCCCCTGACCTACTTTCTTACTAAAAATAGCCCCTCTTAGGTCACTGCCGCAAATTGAATTCCGCTGCTTCACTGCACAGTAAACAGGTGGGTGGGTGTCAGAGCACATTTGGTGAGCAGGAGTCCCCACTTCTGTGGCGCATGGCTGCCCAAGCATGCTAATCCCACACGTCTGCACAGAGGGCAGGGGCTCCAGGGCCCACCCACCCACCCCACCTGGCATATCTGCACACAGCAGGGCTGCACCTGGCCCTGCCGGGATGCCTTCAGTGGGAGGCAGAGAAGGGGCAGTAAGGGAGGTTCTGGTTCCTGCGCTTTGAAGCCTGACAGAACTGAATTCAAATATGAGCTCCACTGCATTCTTGTTACTTAACCCTGGGCAAGACACAACTTTTCTTTGCCTCTGTTTCCTCATCTGTAAAATGGAGATAATGAAACTGATCTTAGAGTATTGTTGTACAGATAAAACAAGCAGTCCTTGGCACAGAACAGATGCTCAATAAATGCAGCTATTACAGCTATTCTCTGTTGTCTGGCCTGTTGCTCCACAATGCCCTCATGGTGAAGCCTCTCATGGCAGGGCTAGCAAGGGACAGGAGGTCACTCCGAGAAGGAGAAAGACTCTAAGCTGAAAGCACCTTAGAGGTACTTAGGTCAAGGAGTCCCACACATGGCTAAGCATCACAATAACCAAGTGGCTTGTTAACAGTACTGATTCAGGTCCTTGCCCTAGACACTGGGATTCAGGAAGCCTGTCTAGGGATGTGGGAATTTGCATTTTAATAAGCTTTCCTGGTGATTCTGATGCACTGCCAGGTTTGAGAACCTTTGAATTAGGCCAGTCACCTCCTTAAAAGTAAATGGATGAATGAATTACTGTTTTTTTTCTTCCATTATGAGCATAAGCAGGGTCATTACAAAATATACAGAAAACATGGGAAAACAAAAAGTAAAAGTAAAAAGTGAAAAATAATTCAATCAACACATACTGAATGCCCATTAAATGCCAGGCCCTCTGCTAAGTACTGGGGATATGGCCCTCAAGAGATGTCCAGTTTATGTGTGGAGACAGAAAGACAGAAACAGACACAGAAGACTAACATGATACATAGGTGTTAGAGGCCCCTTATGAAATGTACAGGAACAGAGATGAGGGAGCAATTGATTCTTTCTAAGAAGTTGGGGAAATCTAAAGCTGGCCCAGAAGGAGAACAGGTGTTCACTTGCTGGACAAGGGAGGGAAGGGCATTTCAGGAGGGATGAACAGGACATATAAAAGCATACAAAGAGAAAGGCATTTGTTAGGAAAATGTCCTAAGGTCACCACAGTAAGGTCGTCATATATGGTAAATAGCGGTGGCACAGGGATGCTGGTGTGAATGGCTAGAGCCAGATTGTGAAGAATCCCAGAGGACATCAAGAATGTTGCCTACACTGGGAAGTATGATTTTCCCAGTATTTTTTTTAACATATGCCTTTTTGTTTTCATTTTTATGTGACCAACTTAGTCAAGCAGATGGGCCATAAATTTATCTAATCCCAGTTGTTGGACATTTAGGCAACTTCTAATTGTAATAATTATAAAACACTATGATCGACATCTTTAACCATAAAGCTCTTTCCATATTTAAGATCTTTCCTAAGCAGTTTCAGGATATGAATTAAGAAATGAAAGTGAATGGACATCTTCAAGGCTCTTGATAAATAGTTCCAAAGGATTTTCTGAAAGTGGCCCATTTTTATAAATGAGGAGTAAGGCCCAGGGAGCTTACATGTCTCATCCAAGTCACACTGTTGGATGGGGGTGGAACCAAGAGCAATCCTGGAATCTCCTAACTCCTGGTCCAGGGCTCTTTCTTCTACATCATATTGCCTTCCTACAGATCAAGGCTGAGTGCAGTAAGATCTATTTGGCCAATGCCTCTGATCACTTCCAAGTAAGGACTTTAGGTTAGCAATGTACATGGGTAGGAGATGAGAGTAATATGTGTGTTTACATGCACATGTGAAGCTCTATATATGAGCCTTTTTTCCCAACCATATCATGTATGCTCCCCTTATATTACAGTTTCTGTTCTGGTCAAGCATATCTTACACTGTCTTACCTTCATACCTTTGACCCTACATGAAATGTCTCCTGTTCTCCTATTCAAATTCTATGCATATTTTTATGCATAGGAATCCTGTCATTTTTAAAGACAGACCTACATGATCCAAAAAGCATTTCCAGACTATGAGCATTTACTATCAGTAACATCCATTTATGATACTTACTTTATTGCTTTGCAGCACCTCTTCTATTGATGTAAAATTATTTAAGTTTACTTATGAATAAAAATCTGCCTCAGGCTCTGTTACTAGAAAGAGATAAAACAAAAAAACCCCACCCTCCTTAAGCGAATGAAAATATATTTACTTCAGAAAGGCACTTCTAGAGTTTGATGGGCTCAAGACAGGCCAGTCCATTCCCCTGAACCTTCCACATCTCAGTAGTGGACATCTTGGTAAAACCGAAAGAGCGCTGGACTAGGAGTCAGAATAGTAACAGTTTCCATGTGCTAAGGGCCTACTCTGACCAGGCACAACGCTAGCTGCTTTACATGCATTATATACTTGGAATAACCTTAAAATAATTTCAGCAAGGGAACTATTATTCTCCCTGTTTTTACAGATGAGAAATGTTGGGACCTGAGAGACTGAGTAATTTGCTCAAGGTCAATACCATTAGTAAATGTCAAAACTGAGATTTAAACCCAGGTATGTCTGAGTCAAAAACCATTTTTTTTCTGCTTTACTGCCCTACCTTGGCAAATGTCATTTCAGTTCTAGCTCTGCTACTCTTAAGCTATATGATCCCCAAAAAGGCATTCATGCTGAGTCCTGTTTCTCTTACATGTGAGATGGGGATAATTATGTCCCCATCCTGCTCCTCATTCCCAACACACACAAAAGGCTGTTGCCATGATTAAATGATACAATGAGTGTAAGAGACCCAGACAGATGTACAGATTGTTATTAGAGTCCTGAACATCACGACTGGTCATTCTAATGAGGACTGGAGACTCTGCTAAGATTCTCTATCATTTAAGGAGGATTTAATTATGCTCACTAGACAGCCCCTTCTAGCATCAGAAAGTGAATGGCTGCAATGCATTTCAAAATGACCCTCAACAACAACTGAAGCCAAGGGGTTAATACTCTGAGAAAATCCATTAACCAAAACACTGTAACCCTTGAGCACTCTGGGGAATCATGGTCTCCCAGGACGTTTTCCTGCTCCATCATTTAGATGTATGTATTTGTATACAAACGTGTGTGTGCACGCACACACGTTTCACCAGCACGCATGTCTAGAGAGAGGGATTCAGCAGAAGGGAGGCTGGGCTGGAGCTCCACCACCAGGGGGCCAGTTATAAACTGGTTTGGGGTATCTATTCCAGTTTTCCAGAGGCTTCTGGTAAAACATCAGGAGACCTGGTTTAAAGTTCAGATTCTGCTGCTTACTAGTTGTATAACCTTGGGCAAGATCCTTGACCTCTCAGCCTCAGTTTCCTTTTACATAAAATAGGGATAATGCCTATCTTAGACAAATGAGTTAACCTCCCCGGGCTGCTGTTTCCTCTGCTGTAAAACTGATGCCACATTTACTTTGTGTTTCGTGCTTACTGTGTACCTGGCCCTGTGCTGAGGCTCTACATGCATTCTTTCACTCATCCTCACAGGCCTGTGGGATGAGTACTATTATCTCCAGTTGACAGATAAGGAGACCTACACTCAGAGGAGTTCAGTAATTTGCCCCAGGCCACGCAGTGTTAAGTTGCAGAGTTAGGATTCAAACCCTGTTCTCTTTGCTTTGAAATCCTGTGCTCTTAGCCACTAAACCATACTCCAGCCTACCAGAGGGGTGCTGCAAGGAAGACATGAAATAACATTTGCTATTATTATTATTCTTATGTGCCTCCTGGGTGCCCAGTAGTCTGCATTCCTCTTCTACGTCGCATGAGCGCCAGGAGGCTCTCCAGAGCTCTGAGGCTGGCGGGCTCTGTGGGGCATGTGTGCCTCTGGAGAACAAGACCTGCTGGAAAAATATTTACTGCCACGCCCTAAATTCATGAAGTCAGCCACACTGTGAACATGGGCAGGGGTGATGGATGAAATTCCTCCAGAGTTTTAAGTTGAAGGCCAGTTTGGCGGTGACAGAACCTAGAGTAAAGACTAGAAGACTGAAGACTAGAGTAAAACACTCGTGTTCAAGCATTTGCACGGATTCCCTTGAAGCTGATGGTAACCAAGGCGACCGTGCTGGATTCCAATGAGGAGAAAGACAGGATTGCCAAGGCAGGAGAAGCTGGGCAATCCCCTCCCCACCCCGACCCTCCACTGCTTACACAGAAAGGAGGAAGGGACACATGAGGAAGACACCACATTTAAAAAAAAAAATTGTTTTATTAGTTACCTATTTTATACATATTAGTGTATATGTGTCAATCCCAATCTCCCAATTCATCCCACCACCTCCCCACCACCTTCCCCCCTTGGTGAAGACACCACATTTTTAAACCTTAGGCTGGATAGAACTAAAAATAGAACTGTGATTCAAATGTCTATTACTGAGTCCTCTGCCTTTGCACTCTGGAAACCAGATTGTTTCACCCCTCATCAAATCGACGTCCCCAAGGTGCTCATTCCCACAGCTCAGAGACTCAGGGCAGCAAGAATTACTGAGAGTCTAATGAGCACTTGGTACACACTGGGCCCTTTACACCCATGGTCTCATCTGAGCTGTACAATGACCCTGTGAGGCAGGTATTATCAATCCCATTTTACAGATGTGGAAATTGAGGCCCAGTTGGGCAGTATGACTTGCCCAAGGTCACTTAGCTAGTAGGTGGCAATGCTGGCTCCAGAACCCATGCTCTTTCAAATACATATGCCTGCTACATTTCAAAGTAAGAAGCTGAGCTTCATTTTAGGCTTAGTGAGTGATGAAAGCAACACTGCTATCCAGTTTGCCTTATGGCTCTGGGAAGGACTCAGCAAAGCAGCCATTTGAATGATTCACTCCTGTGACTGACAAGAAGACTTCTCTTGGTTATAGCTTCAGCAGCTGCTAAATCTGCTACACCTCCCCACCCCCTCCAGCTGGCCCAGGGAGGTGAAATTATTTATATAAGAATTTTAGTGGCCTCCTGCCTCAAGGCATGATTATCAGAGACTTTTAAGTGATAAAAATGTCATAAATCATAATAAAGGATAAGAGGAGTCAGGGTTAGGGAAGATAACAGGCAAGAGGATATTCTGAAAAGCAAGGCAGTAGGTACAGATGCAACAGAATAACCCCCAAAGTTTACAAAAACACTTTCCTAGCAATTTCTTCATCTGATCCTCAGATGTTAGTATGTCTATTTTACAGATGATGAACCTTACCAAAAGGTTAAGGTCTAAGGTCCAAAGTCAGACAGAGGCTGGGACAGGAACCTAAGTGTGTCCTAATCCCCACCCAGTGCTTCCTCCAACCCACCCGCTCCCTAAAGTTGTGAAGACAGAAATCCGTAAGAACTATTAGAGAAGGAACCCTGTAGTCTTGCTCCCCTGAATGACAGGACCAGGGAGGGGAGAATGGCTGTGTCAGTAACAGAGAGAGGCAGCACAGAATCAGAACATTTTTTCAAATCCCACCTTAGATATCTACCAATTGTACGACCCTGGGCAAGTCACTTCATCTCTCTGCCTTGATCTCCTCATTTCTAAAATGTGGTTCATAATGGTACCCATCTTATATGGTTGTTGTGACAATTAAATAGAGGAAAATAAACCATGCATGCCATTTGCACCATACAAGCCATCTGCACCAAGGCAAATCTTGGTGAGTGTTAGTCGTCACCATGTTAATCGAAGGTGCCCAGCATACTGCATGGCACATAGAAGGTGCTCAGTGAATGTTCATTCCTTCTTCTTCCCCATGTTCCCATACCTCCCAATGCACAAAACCCCCATCCATTATCTGCAGACCTGTTCAGAGGAGGTCTAGGATTGGAAATTGGGAAAGCAGAGGGTGCTTCTTCCCAGACAGCGTGCCTGGGCTGGCCTTCTTTTAGGGGGCTGTGAGCTGGCACATAGTCATTCATCACGCTTTGTATACGTGCTTTCAGATCACTCCCCAGAAATTAGTGACTCCATCCTGGATTTTCCTCAGGAGACAGAGCTTTCATAGGTATGGGCTCCTCCTGAGGACCTAACCCTCACAATGGCATCCTGACCTCTAGGGAGAAAGTCTTGTAAGACGGGTAGGTCCCTGCAAAAGTTGACCAGGAAAGCAGTCTCTGCTCTGGGCTAAGTTACTGCAGCAGCAGGAATAATCACAGTGGTTACATTGATGTAACATTATCAAAGGCATCACAACAGCACACCCTATACCAAAGCCACTTAGCAGAAACATTATCCATATATACATGAAGAAAAAACTATTTATGTAGATCTGCTTCACTAACCTCTCTTTACAGAGACTCTCTGACCTCTCTAAAGAGCTAAAAGTCTTCATGCCAATCTCCTACCAGGTCGTTCTATTTGGGTGTTCCACAGGCATCTCACACTTGGTTATGTTAAAAAATAAATCCATCACTTTCCTTAAAGCCTACTCTTTCCTCTCCATGTATGTCCTGTCTCGGTCAATGGCAACACATCTACCCAGTCTACCAAGCAGAAAACTCGGTACCACCCCTGATCCTGCCCATTCTTCTTCTTCTCTTCTCAACCCTGTTCATACCAGGTCACTTAGTCCCAACAAGCTGAGCGTGGCCTTTTAAGTCGATTCTGACTTTCTACCTCAGCTGCCACTACTTAATTCAGGTCCTCATCACCCTTCCCTTAAGGTAATGCTCTGGTTTCTCTTCGTCTCTCTGCTTCCAGGTTCTCTCTCCTTCAACTCAGCCTTCCTCCCATCCCCAGAATGATTTTCCTAAAATACAAGTTGGGGCTTCCCTGGTGGCACAGTGGTTGAGAATCTGCCTGCCAATGCAGGGGACACGGGTTCAAGCCCTGGTCTGGGAAGATCCCACATGCCGCAGAGCAGCTAGGCCCGTGAGCCACAATTACTGAGACTGCACGTCTGGAGCCTGTGCTCCGCAACAAGAGAGGCTGCAATAGTGAGAGGCCCGTGCACCGCGATGAAGAGTGGCCCCCGCTTGCCACAACTAGAGAAAGCCCTCGCACAGAAACGAAGACCCAACACAGCCATAAATAAATAAATAAATTAATTTAATTAAATTAAGTATAAATATTTAAAAAAAAAAAGATACAAGTTGGACTATGTGATGGTCAGTTTTATGTGTCAATCTGTACACAGTTATTCAATCAAACACTAATCTAAGTGTTGCTGTGAAGGTATTTTGTAGCTGTGATTAACCTCTATAATCAGTTGATTTTATTGATACATAAAGGAGATTAATTCTAGATAATCTGGGTGAGCCTGTGCCAGTCAGTTGAAAGTCCTTAAGAAGAGAACCGGGGTGTCCCTGAGGAAGAAGTTCTGCCTATTGACTGGAGCATCAGCCTGCCCTTCCTGAAGATCTACCCTGTGGATTTCAGACTTGCCATCTTCCACAGTTGTATATGCAGATTCTGTGCATTAAATCTCTTAATATATGTCTCCTACTGGGTCTGTTTCTCTGGTTGAACCTGGGCAGAGTGTTTCTGTCTCTGAAACAAAATCTTTATTTTGATAGAACCTATTAGACTAGTAAAAATTAGTAGCTGGATCAGTCCCGGTTTTGGCAAGGATGTGGAGTTATAGAAATCTTCAAAACTAACAAACCATTGTAAGTCAACTACACTCCAATAAAAATTAATTTTTAAAAAAGGGATAATATTTAGCATTGATTAAAAAAAAGAAATCTTTAGGTACTGCTGGTGTCATGTATCAGGTCCTTTACATATATTATCCTACTTAATTGTCATAATAACGCTTTAAGTATTCTCATTCTCTTTATCCACATAGGAAAACTGAGGCTCAGGAAGGTTGTAATTCACTCAAAGTAACACAGCTAGAAAATGCCAGGGCTGAGATCTGAAACCTAGTCAGGCAACTGTCATGGACTTAGTGTCCCCACTAAATCACACTGAATTCATTTGAGAATTATAATAAAACAATATTTATTAAAACTATGATATTCTATCTTGCTTTTTATGCAAAATGATTACTTTTCCTTTCTAATCAGTTATACATTTTACAACATCAGGAAGCCTTTATGAAGCAAGAAGTGGTGGTGGGGGGGGAACCAGATTATTATCTTTATTTTTATAGTTGTTCAATTAAAGCCCTTGAAGGGCAAGCATATTATTTACTTAAAGTCACACACAAAAAACAGAAGATTAATAAAAGCATCTGAATAGTCTAAAGGGCCAGATTAAAAAGAAATCTTCCTTAGGGTATGGGAAGTCCTGCATTTGGAAGGTATCAGTTTCAAATACTCCCTTCTGAGAACACGGCCACAGCCACCTCCCCTGGCTTCACCTCACTAGTGCCAGCTGACCAGGAATCATGGAGGCAGTCAACATCCTCTCTTACATTTATGCCCAATTAAGTGTTACTCTGTTGACTTCAGCTCACATTTCCACCCCTGTTTAGCTTCTGATCTTATCATCCTTTGTGTATATAAACCCTCCCAGTTTTCTTTATCATAGAAAGTGGAACACTCTCCTTTGCTTTCACCGGGACAGGCTGAGGCTGGAACTTTTTGGCAGCCATAGAGATCCCTTTGCATCTCTTATCAATTTATTGATAATTTGGGAGAATATCACTAATTATGAATCCACCACTTTGGACACCCAGACTCTTACACTGTAGAGCACCCAGGACAATGTTCTTCTCCTTGAGTTATTTAACCTCTCTGTGCCTTAGTTTCTCTATCTGTGCAACAGGTATAATAACAGTACCTACTTTATGGTTGATGTAAAGAATAAATTAATATTGTGTAAAACTGCATATGGTTCATGGTAAGGACCAATAATGTCAACTATTACTGTTATCATGGTCCCTAAAGATTATTTGAGAGTTGATAATCTCCTCTGTTGGCTTCCTAGGCCATTATTTCTCCTTACCTTCCCCCCAAAAGCTGAATTATTGAAATCTTTACCTTTTTTTTTTTCTAAGTACAACTGAGTTCATGTAGCAACCCCTAGGAGAGGCTCAAAAGTTAAGAAATAAAAGGAAACAGGTCTAATTTCTGTCTATTGCCAGGTTGCATTTGCTAAAAACCTGTGAGCTGCTGCAGCAGAGGGAAATGGAGGATATGGTACCTCCGGTGTGGATGTGTAGCAGAAACTACCCAGAAGTGAGCCCAGTCAAGGACTCCTGAGGCCATGGCTGCCAGGTCAGCGTGACAAGGGTGGGGGCCTTGGAGCTCACCTCAGAAGTTGCTGATGCTCTGTCTCCAAAGAGGTGTGGTGGTGCCAGCTAGAGTCAGGACCTGGGGGCTGGCATCCTGGGCTCAGCCTCTGACTTGCTGTGTGACTCTGGGCAAATCATTTCTTCACTTAGGCCTTCATTTCCTCTTCTGTGGGGATTAGGTCATTTCTGAAGTCCGCTCCACCTTCAAAGTCTGTGATTCTAGGACCCTATGCCTCTTCTTACATTAGATCAGCTAAAATTCTGCTCCCCTCCCTCAGAAAGGCAGTCCCCTCCCATAGTAGAAGCCTATAAGCCTTTGGCCATCCATTCCATTTGGCAAAATTAAATTTTTAAAAAGCATCTGTCCAAGAGTCCCTATCATTTTACTTGCGGGGTTTTTTTTTTTTTTTTTTTTTTGTCTTCTTGCTATATAATGCCATTTGCTGAAAATTTCTGCAAGTCAGTTCCCAACTGATCACAGTAAATTCTCTTCTTGTGCAGAATTTATTTAAGAAGCGCTGCCTGAATAAAGTGAACAGGTTCAAAAAACTGACAAAGCACAAAGGCCACATAAAAGGCTACCGGCATATGCATGCATGCCACACTAGGCTCACACTGCACAGCTTCCTAAATCAGCATCTTGGCTGCCACGGGAAGAGGGAGGGACTGGCCTTGGGGTGGAACTGGAGTTGCAACTAGTATGGGGCAGAGTCCGAGCCAAGAAGTCTGATGGGGATTCAGGAGCCACATGCCTAGTCGTAACAATCAGACATCCAGTGTGCTGAGGCCAAAAGGGCAGCAGCACCTTCCTTGCCGCAAGCTGAAAACCACAAACTTACCAAACTAGTTATCTTACAAAGCCACAAAATCAAACCCACTGCCATTCCTCCAAGATTCCTTTGTTGACCAGCTATTCGCTTCTGAAAACAGATCAGATCAAGTCATTCCTCTGCTTTAAGACCTTTCCTGCTCCTTGTTACCACAGAGGATGAAGTCCTGTCCCCTCAGGCTTCAGGCATCCCCACAGCCTTGTTTCCCACTGCTTTGTTCCCCTCCCAATCCCCTCTTTTCCCCCAATTAGCCATGTCTTCTGCATGCTTCTGTTCATGTTGATCCCATTCCCTGGAATGTCTTTCTCTTCCTCCTGCTCATCCTTTAAGACCCACCTCAAACATCATGTCTTCTCTTAGAAGTATTCCCTAACCCCATGCTAGGGTGAAGGTGTGAGTTTATGAATTTTATGAACAAGACGCAGTCTCAGAAAGTGTCAGAGCTGGAAGAGACCTTGAAGATTATCTTACAGATTTCTTTTATTTTATCCAAAAAGAAAAGCACGCCCAGAGAAGGAAAGTGCCTGCCCAAGGTGACAGCAGCTAATCTGGTACTCAGGTCCCTTGGCCCAGGACTCTTTCTACTACATGGTGCAGCTTCTTAATGAGTGACTAAATCTGTGAATAATCAAACGGGCAAACAGAATGCTGCTGAAGCCTTGCCTAGGGAGAGCACTTTGGAATGAATGTCACAGCTGTTCTGCATTTAAGGGCTTAGGTGCACCCGGGAGGAAGAGGGGATTCCACAGAGATGAGAGGCAACAGGGACAGCCACTGGGTAGGTGGTATTTAGGGGTCCTGGTGCAAGCTGAGGCCTGTGGGTGCTACACTGAGGCAACACTGAGAGTCTGGGCGTTCATAGGGAGATACCAGGGTGCCACTCAAGACTCAGGAAGCTTGCTCCTGTCTATGGAAGGACAGAGCAGGCTCATGGGCCTGACTGCTTGGCCATTGTTAAAGCTGCCCCACACTGCACATGGTCCCCTAGGTGCTAGGCTCTGAGGATAGACTGGGATACAGGCTGGCCTCTGCCCCTCCAGACAAGTATTGTACTATCAGTTGCTATTGCTTTTTTCTGTCTTCCAAAGAAGTCACGTGCATGCTATAAGCTTAGTATAATAGATGCTGCTTAATATGCTAATTAAGCCAAAGGCTGACCTCTGCAGGGAGCACTTGAGGGGAAAAATGCAGACCTCAGAGTCAGCAGATGTCAGTCTGAATCCAGGGCTTCACCTCTTTGAGTCTCCATTTTCCCATCTGGAAAACCCATCTACTTTCTACCTTGCATGGTGATGACCTAATGAAATGATATATGCAAAATGCTCAGAGTGGCGCCCATACTTAGTAGGTATCTACTACTGTCAGTTCTCTTTTACTCTGTAAAAAGGTATTATCTTAAAAAAAAAAATCCACTGCTGCAATCATCAACTTTTGAGTGTCTTCCTAAATAACCCTTAATGGCACCACACTGTCTGTACAGTAAAGTCAATGTCACCGGAGACGGCCTTAGCTGACCCTCTGCTGCCTTGCTGGCTGACCACTTGTCTCTCAACCATGATTCACACTTTAAAGCCTTCCTTCCCTTTGCTCATGTTGATCCCTCAGCACAGAACGCTCTTTACCCTTCCTCCGCTCAGGAACCCCCTCTGCCATGAGGATTTCCAAAACTAATCATTCCTTCCTCTTCACTCTTTCTGATTCTTGTCACCCTCTGCTTTGCACTCACTCATCTATTCATTCAGTATTTATTAAGCACATACCACGTGCCAGGCTTAAGTCTCTTTCCCATGAAATGTGAGTTCCATAAGGTAAGACCATTTGCTGTATTCCTTCTCAGCACCCAGAATGCTACAGGGCACATTATCAGTCACGAGCAAGCTGATGGGAGGGAATAAGGAAAATACTGTATATAACATTCATTCAGCTTTTAACAAACATACAAAGCACCTACTGCATGCAAGGCAAGTGTAGACAGTGCAGGTCTATTAAGATGTACAACAGAGTTTGGTCACATGAGGACAGACTTGAGTGATGGAGCAGATTTTAGAACTACTTCCCAGATGGGGATTCTAAGGCCTGGAGAGGGAGGGGGTCTGCCCAGGATCACACAGAGAGTTAGTGGCAGACAGAGCTGGGAGCAGAGCTCAGCCCTTCCACTGCAGAAGGCTGTCTCTGTCTTGCTCTAACTCTTCGTACTTTTTTACTTTGAGCTCACCTTAGTTAGATTTACCTTTGCAAGGCCCTAAGCTTCTTGAGTATTTGTAAACCAGTGCAGTGAGTCACAATTACAGTTTTTGCTACTGTAAGTAACTCCAAAAAGGACCAGAGCATTATGCCAAACCATGGTGGTTAATCTCGTGCCCAAAAAGGGTGGCATGAGAGAGTGAGTAATTTAGCAAGTTATGTGAGCCTCCTTGACAGCCTGGCACCCTCACCTGTGGTCTCATGTAGAATGACTACTGTGGAGTGACACAAACATTGCTTCTTTAGGAGTAACAGTGAAAAACTTTACTGAGAGCTAAGAAGGCACTTTTTGTGATGTGAGGCTACAGCCTGAAAACAAATGACTCAATAGAAATGTGACTCGAATGATAACCAATGGTCTGTAAAAATATCTCTGTATTAATTGTGAAACATCTCTCCTGAATGTGAAAGATCTGATCACATTCTGGCCTGGCAAAGAAGAAAATATGGTGTCTCAAGCGGTGTGATATTGGCAACAAGTATATCACCTCCACAGCTGAGAGAAGCAGGACCTGGGACAGAGCACTCAGAACCCAGGGAATGACTTAAAAGACGCTGCTCTGCCTTAGCAGTCCCTCTCCACGTGGCAAACAGCTGGGGAGATCACAACCACTTAGGAAAGCTCCTTGAGAACCATCCACAAGCCCTGTGTAAGCAACATGAGCTGGCCCCAAGTGTTGGCCCCAGCTCTGCCACTGACTAGCTGGGCAATCTTGGGTTAAGTCATTGCTTCTCTTTATGCCTTAGGGCTACTCTGGTAGTGACAGGACTCGGGAAGGCAGCCAAAAAAAGTAAATTCAATAAATAGTGTTGAGACTATTGAATAGCTATCTGGAAAAATAATGAAGTTGAATCCATACCTGACATTGTATATCAGGATAAATTCCAAATGGATCAAAGATTTATTTGTACAATATAAAACCATAATGTACTAGAATAAAATATGAGGAAAGTCCTTTATACCGTGGTGTGGAGAGGGATCCTCTAACTCAAAATGCAGAAGCCATAAAGGAAAAGACTGGTAAATTTCATCTAGAGTGAAAGAAAAAGTTGCATGGTAAAAATATGACAAAATAAAAACATCAAAAGCAAAAACAAAAAGCAAAAATCTAGGACTAGGAACCAAGATGGCGGAGTAGAAGGATGTGCTCTCACTCCCTCTTGTGAGAACACCAGAATCACAACTAGCTGCTGGACAATCATCGACCGGAAGACACTGGAACTCACCAAAAAAGATACCCCACATCCAAAGACAAAGGAGAAGCCACAATGAGATGGTAGGAGGGGCACAATCACAGTAAAATCAAATCCCATAACTCCTGGGTGGGTGACTCACAGACTGGAGAACACTTATACCACAGAAGTCCACCCAGTGGAGTGAAGGTTCTGAGCCCCACGTCAGGCTTCCCAACCTGGGGGTCCGGCAACGGGAGGAGGAATTCCTAGAGAATCAGACTTTGAAGACTAGTGGGATTTGACTGCAGGACTTCGACAGGACTGGGGGGAACAGAGACCGCACTCTTGGAGGGCACACACAAAGTAGCATGCGCATCGGGACCCAGGGGAAGGAGCAGTGACCCCAGGAGAGACTGAACCAGACCTACCTGCTAGTGTTGGAGGGTCTCCTGCAGAGGCGGGGGGTGGCTGTGGCTCACCGTGGGGACAAGGACACTGGCAGCAGAAGTTCTGGGAAGTACTCCTTGGCGTAAGCCCTCCCAGAGTCTGTCATTAGCCCCACCAAAGAGCCCGGGTAGGCTCCAGTGTTGGGTTGCCTCAGGCCAAACAACCAACAGGGAGGGAAAACAGCTCCACTCATCAGCAGTCAAGCAGATTAAAGTTTTACTGAGCTCTGCCCACAAGAGCAACAGTCAGCTCTACCCACCACCAGTCCCTCCCATCAGGAAACTTGCACAAGCCTCTTAGATAGCCTCATCCACCAGAGGGCAGACAGCAGAAGCAAGAAGAACTACAATCCTGCAGCCTGTGGAACAAAAACCACATTCACAGAAAGATAGACAAGATGAAAAGGCAGAGGGCTATGTACCAGATGAAGGAACAAGATAAAATCCCAGAAAAACAACTAAATGAAGTGGAGATAGGCAACCTTCCAAAAAAAGAATTCAAAATAATGATAGTGAAGATGATCCAGGACCTCGGAAAAAGAATGAATGGAGGCAAAGATCGAAAAGATGCAAGAAATGTTTAACAAAGATTTAGAAGAATTAAAGAACAAACAAACAGAGACAAACAATACAATAACTGAAATGAAAACTACACTAGAAGGAATCAATAGCAGAATAACTGAGGCAGAAGAACGGGTAAGTGACCTGGAAGACAGAATGGTGGAATTCACTGCTGTGGAACAGAATAAAGAAAAAAGAATGAAAAGAAATGAAGACAGCCTAAGAGACCTCTGGGACAATATTAAACGCAACAACATTTGCATTATAGGGGTCCCAGAAGGAGAAGAGAGAGAGAAAGGACCCGAGAAAATATTTGAAGAGATTATAGTCGAAAACTTCCCTAACATGGGAAAGGAAATAGCCACCCAAGTCCAGGAAGCGCAGAGAGTCCCATACAGGATAAACCCAAGGAGAAACACGCCGAGACACATAGTAATCAAATTGGCAAAAATTAAAGACAAAGAAAAATTATTGAAAGCAGCAAGAGAAAAACGACAAATAACATACAAGGGAACTCCCATAAGGTTAACAGCTGATTTCTCAGCAGAAACTCTACAAGCCAGAAGGGAGTGGTATGATATACTTAAAGTGATGAAAGGGGAAAACCTACAACCAAGATTACTCTACCCAGGAAGGATCTCATTCAGATTTGATGGAGAAATCAAAAGCTTTACAGACAAGCAAAAGCTAAGAGAATTCAGCACCACAAAACCAGCTCTACAACAAATGCTAAAGGAACTTCTCTAAGTGGGAAACACAAGAGAAGAAAAGGACCTACAAAAACAAACCCAAAACAATTAAGAAAATGGTCATAGGAACATACCTATCGATAATTACCTTAAATGTGAATGGGTTAAATGCTCCAACCAAAAGACACAGACTGGCTGAATGGATACAAAAACAAGACCCATATATATGCTGTCTACAGGAGACCCACTTCAGACCTAGGGATACATACAGACTGAAAGTGAGGGGATGGAAAAAGATATTCCATGCAAATGGAAATCAAAAGAAAGCTGGAGTAGCTATACTCATATCAGATAAAATAGACTTGAAAATAAAGAATGTTACAAGAGACAAGGAAGGACACTACATAACGATCAAGGGATCAATCCAAGAACGAGATATAACAATTATAAATATATATGCACCCAACAGGGGAGCACCTCAATACATAAGGCAACTGCTAACAGCTATAAAAGAGGAAATCAACAGTGACACAATAATAGTGAGGGACTTTAACACCTCACTTACACCAATGGACAGATCATCCAAACAGAAAATTAATAAGGAAACACAGCTTTAAATGACTCAATAGACCAGATAAATTTAATTGATATTTATAGGACATTCCATCCAAAAACAGCAGATTACACTTCTTCTCAAGTGCGCACGGAACATTCTCCAGGAGAGATCACATCTTGGGTCACAAATCAAGCCTCAGTAAATTTAAGAAGATTGAAATCATATCAAGCATCTTTTCTGACCACAACGCTATGAGATTAGAAATGAATTACAGGGGGAAAAAACGTAAAAAACTCAAACACATGGAGGCTAAACAGTACGTTACTAAATAACCAAGAGATCACTGAAGAAATCAAAGAGGAAATCAAAAAATACCTAGAGACAAATGACAATGAAAACACAATGATCCAAAACCTATGGGATGCAGCAAAAGTAGTTCTAAGAGGGAAGTTTATAGCTATACAAGCCTACCTCAAGAAACAAGAAAACTCTCAAATAAACAATCTAACCTTACACCTCAAGGAACTAGAGAAAGAAGAACAACAAAACCCAAAGTTAACAGAAGGAAAGAAATCATAAAGATCAGAGCAGAAATAAATGGAATAGAAACAAAGAAAACAATAGCAAAGACCAAAAAAACTAAAAGCTGGTTCTTTGAGAAGATAAACCATTAGCCAGACTCATCAAGAAAAAGAGGGAGAGGACTCAAATCAATAAAATTAGAAATGAAAAAGGAGAAGTTACAACAGACACCGCAGAAATACAAAGCATCCTAAGAGACTACTACAAGCAACTCTATGCCAATAAAATGGACAACCTGGAAGAAATGGACAAATTCTTAGAAAGGTATAACCTTCCAAGACTGGACCAGGAAGAAATAGAAAATATGAACAGACCAATCACAAGTAATGAAATTGAAACTGTGATTAAAAATCTTCCAACAAACAAAAAAGTCCAGGACCAGATGGCTTCACAGGTGAATTCTATCAAACATTTAGAGAAGAGCTGACACCAATCCTTCTCAAACTCTTCCAAAAAATTGCAGAGGAAGGAACACTCCCAAACTCATTCTGTGAGGCCACCATCACCCTGATACCAAAACCAGACAAAGATACTACAAAAAAAAGAAAATTACAGACCAATATCACTGATGAATATAGATGCAAAAGTCCTCAACAAAATACTAGCAAACAGAATCCAACAACACATTAAAAGGATCAGACACCATGATCAAGTGGGATTTATCCCAGGGATGCAAGGATTCTTCAATATATGCAAATCAATCAATGTGATACACCATATTAACAAATTGAAGAATAAAAACCATGTGATCATCTCAACAGATGCAGAAAAAGCTTTTGACAAAATTCAACACCTATTTATGATAAAAACTCTCCAGAAAGTGGGCATAGAGGGAACCTACCTCGACATAATAAAGGCCATATATGACAAACCCACAGCAAACATCATTCTCAATGGTGAAAAACTGGAAGCATTTCCTCTAAGATCAGGAACAAGACAAGAATGTCCACTCTCACCACTATTATTCAACATAGTTTTGGAAGTCCTAGCCACGGCAATCAGAGAAGAAAAAGAAATAAAAGGAATCCAAATTGGAAAAGAAGAAGTAAAACTGTCACTGTTTGCAGATGACATGATACTATACATAGAGAATCCTAAAACTGCCACCAGAAATCTACTAGAGCTAATCAATGAATTTGGTAACGTTGCAGGATACAAAATTAATGCACAGAAATCTCTTGCATTCCTATACACTAATGATGAAAAATCTGAAAGAGAAATTAAGGAAACACTCCCATTTACCATTGCAACAAAAAGAATAAAATACCTAGGAATAAACCTACCTAGGGAGACAAAAGACCTGTATGCAGAAAACTATAAGACACTGATGAAAGAAATTAAAGATGATGCCAACAGATGGAGAGATATACCATGTTCTTGGATTAGAAGAATCAATATTGTGAAAATGACTATACTACCCAAAGCAATCTACAGATTCAGTGCAATCCCTATCAAATTACCAATGGCATTTTTTACAGAACTAGAACAAAAAATCTTAAAATTTGTATGGAGACACAAAAGACCCCGAATAGCCAAAGCAGTCTTGAGGGAAAAAAATGGAGCGGGAGGAATCAGACTCCCTGACTTCAGACTATACTACAAAGCTACAGTAATCAAGACAATATGGTACTGGCACAAAAACAGAAACATAGATCAATGGAACAAGATAGAAAGCCCAGAGATAAACCCACGCACCTATGGTCAACTAATCTATGACAAAGGAGGCAAGGATATACAATGGAGAAAAGACAGTCTCTTCAATAGTGGTGCTGGGAAAACTGGACAGCTACATGTAAAAGAATGAAATTAGAACACTCCCTAACACTATACACAAAAATAAACTCAAAATGGATTCAAGACCTAAATTTAAGACCGGACACTATAAAACTCTTAGAGGAAAACACAGGAAGAACACTCTTTGACATAAATCACAGCAAGATCTTTTTTGATCCACCTCCTAGAGTAATGGAAATAAAAACAAAAATAAACAAATGGGACCTAATGAAACTTAAAAGCTTTTGCACAGCAAAGGAAACCATAAACAAGACCAAAAGACAACCCTCAGAATGGGAGAAAATATTTGCAAACGAGTCAACCGACAAAGGATTAATCTCCAAAATATATAAACAGCTCATGCAGCTCAATATTAAAGAAACAAACAACCCAATCCAAAAATGGGCAGAAGACCTAAATAGACATTTCTCCAAAGAAGACATACAGATGGCCAAGAAGCACATGAAAAGCTGCTCAACATCACTAATTATTAGAGAAATGCAAATCAAAACTACAATCAGGTATCACCTCACACCAGTCAGAATGGACATCATCAGAAAATCTACAAACAACAAATGCTGGAGAGGGTGTGGAGAAAGGGGAACCCTCTTGCACTGTTGGTGGGAATGTAAACTGATACAGCCACTATGGAGAAGAGTATGGAGGTTCCTTGATAAACTAAAAATAGAATTACCATATGATCCAGCAATCCCACTACTGGGCATATACCCAGAGAAAACCATAATTCAAAAAGACACATGTACCCCAATGTTCATTGCAGCACTATTTACAATAGCCAGGTCATGGAAGCAACCCAAATGCCCATCGACAGACGAATGGATAAAGAAGTTGTGGTACATATATACAATGGAATATTACTCAGCCATAAAAAGGAACGAAATTGGGTCATTTGTTGAGATGTGGATGGATCTAGAGACTGTCATACAGAGTGAAGTAAGTCAGAAAGAGAAAAACAAATATCGTATATTAACGCATATATGTGGAACCTAGAAAAATGGTACAGATGAACCGGTGTGCAGGGCAGAATTTGAGACACAGATGTAGAACACAAACATATGGACACCAAGGGGGGAAAGCTGCGGTGGGGCGGGGATGGTGGTGTGCTGAATTGGGTGATTGGGATTGACATGTATACACTGATATGTATAAAATTGATGACTAATAAGAACCTGTTGTATAAAAAAATAAATAAAATAAAATTCAAAAATTAAAAAAAAAACTAATACTAAACTTTCTTTGGGTTATTTGTATGGAAATATGTTAATATAAATGTTTCAGACATTACATGAAATTCCTAAAAATCTTATATGTTCTGGTATAATGTTATAAGTCATAATTCTAGTTATTATTTTAAAATGTATATCTCAGAAATAACTAAATTTCCTTGTCAATTGCATTATTATGATCTTTCATCAAATCTTTAACCGTGGTCATTTTTAAGTCTTTTGTCATTTACAGACAGTTCTGGTTGTACTCTGACACTTTTGCAAAAATGTTCCTATAAAAGGGTTTCATCTTCAAGGAATATTCATGCAAAAGACTCTGACAAGTACAGGTTTCTGGTAACTGACTATACTGCTGAACTGAATGAATAAGCATTTTCAGAACTCTAATGGAAAACTGATGAATTCATAAAAGTGCTAACAAAATATCAAGATGAAAAAAAAATTAATTACATGGAACTGAGTGAACTGATGAGGATGATTATAATTTTGGGGACTTTCTGTTTGAATAAAAAAAAAAAAAAGCAAAAATCTAGGCAAATATATGAGCAATGCAAATAACAAAGTAAGGCCTAATCTCCCTAATATGTAAAGAGCTCCTAGAAATTTATTAGAAAAAGACCAACAATTCACTTGCATAAAAGGACAAAGGATATTGTGGTAGGCAGAATAATAAGCTCCCAAAGTCCTAATTCTTGGAACCTGTGAATGTAATGTTACATGGCAAAGGAGAACTGAAGTTGCAGATGAAATTAAATTTGCTAATTAGCTAATCTTAAAATAGAGAGAATATGCTGGGTTATCTGAGTGGGCCCAGTGTAATCTCTAGTATTCTTAAACGTGGAAGAGGGAGGCAGGGGAGTCAGGGTCAGAGCGATGTGATGTGAGAAAGACTCGCCAAGTCATTGACACTTTGAAGATGAAAGGGGCCACAAGTCAAGGAATGCAGGTAGCCTCTGGAAGTTGGAAAAGGCAAGAAAATAGACTCTCCCTTTGTCCTCCAGAGAGGAACACTGCCTGCTCACACCTTGATCTTAGCCCAGTTAAGACCCATTTCAGACTTCTGACCTCAAACTCTAGAATACATTTGTGTTCTTTCAAGCCACTAATTTTGTGGTAGTTTGTTACAGTAACAGTGAAGAACAATACAGGTATGGAAAAAGCCTTCATAAAGAAGAAATTACAAATGGCTCTTGAACATATGAAAAAATGCTCAACCTTCATTCATAGTAACTAAAACTAGATAGAGATTAGAAAGGCCACAATAAAAAGAAGAACAAAGTTGCAGGGCTTACAAGACCAGATATCGGGGTTTATTATGAAGCTACAATAATCAAGATGGTGTTGTATAGCACCCAAATAGAAAAATAAACTAATGGAATAAAAAAGTCCAAAACCAGACTTGACATATAATATAGACTCTTGATTTACAACAAAAGAGCCTTCAAAATTCAATGGGGAAAGGATGAACTTTTCAAAAAGTGGTTCTGGAGCAATTTTTTAAAAACTAATTTGAGATGGATTTTAGGTCTAACTGTAAAAATCAAAGAATAAAGCTTTAAGAAGAAAACATAGGGGAATATTTTCACGACCTTGGAATAGGCAAAATGTTTTCAGTAGGGCACAAATACCTCAAACCATTAAAAAAAAGACTGAGTAACTAGACGTCATTAAAATTAAGAATATCTATTTATCAAAATATATCATTAAAAGAGCAAAAGAGTAAGCGACTGCCTAGGAGGTGTTCGAAATACATATAATCCAACAAAGAACTTGAATCCATAAGATAAAGGATCTCTACAAATCATTAAGAAAAACAGACAAAACCCACTTTAAAACAATGGGCAAAGTCTTGGCACTAGACAAAAGAAGCTACCCAAGTGGCCTATAAGCATATGAAAAGGTGCTCCACATCACTGGTTACCAGAGAAATGCAAGTTAAAATCACAGTGAGACTCCATACTACACACTCAGCAGAATGGCCTAAATCAATAAGATTAAAAATACCTAGCAAGGATATGGCACAATTAGAACTCTCATATGTTGCTGGTAAGAGTATAAATTGGTACAACTACTTTGTAAAACTGTTGAGCAGGATCTGTTAATGCTATACATATGACCTAGTAACATAGGAATCCTACTCTTAGTTATGTACTCAAGAGAAATAAATGTATATGTTCGCCAAAAGGCATGCATAAGAATGTTCATAGCAGCTTTATTCACAATCTTCAAACTGGAAACAACTCAAGTGCTCTTCAACAGTTAAACGGATAAATAAGTTGTAGTATATTCATAAGAGGAATATTACTGATCAATAAAAAAGAACTACTGCTACATAGAGAATGGATGATTCTTATGGACACAATGTGTTGAACAAAAAAAGTCACACAAAAGAGTTCACACTGTATGTGACATCGTTTATATGAAGTCCAAGAACAGGCAAGAATTCATCTCTGGAGACAGAAGTCAAAATAGTGGTTACCTCTGGGGGTGGGGTACTGACTGAGAAGGAGCATGAGGTAGGCTTCTGGGGGGGGGGTGCTGTAAATGGTCTGTATCTTGTGCTGGGTGGTGGTTTCTTAAGTATATACATACATAAAAACTCATCAGACTGAACCCTTAAGATTTGTGCACTTTACTCTCTCTCTCTCTCTCTCTCTCTATATATATATATACTGTACTTCAATTTAAAAAGTAAAATAAACCAAAACCACCCTGAGTAGCTTTTCACCTATTAAATTGGCAAAAATCCAAAAGTTTCCTAACACACTATTAGGGAGGCTGCAGAAACAGGCACTCTTATACACTGCTGGTGGGAGTGGAAAATGGTGTAATTCCTATGGAAGCCAATTTTTGCAGTATCTTGCAAAATAACAAATACACTTACTCTTTGATACAGTAATTTTACTTCTAGGGATTTATCCTACAGCTATACTCACCCACATATGAAATAACATACATACAAGGTAACTTACTACATCATTACTTGTAATAAGCAAAAGACAGGAAATCACCTAAATGTCCATCAACAGGGCACTGATTAAATAAATCACAGTATATAGGTACACTGGAACATTATGTAGTTGTAATAACGAACTAGAAAGGCTTTTATACTGATATGGAAAGATCTCCCAGATCAATTATTGAAAGAAAAAAAATCAGACACTAAAAAGCATGTAAAGTATACTACAATTTACGTAAAAAGGGGGATAAAAATATATCTTAGTATTCACTTATATTTGCAAAAAGAAACTAGAAAGATACAGAAGAAACTAATAATAGGCCTTAGCTGCACATGTGGTAGAAGGGTTTTGGCACTCTGGATAGATGGGAGATAAAGCAGGAGGGAAATTTTTCATTTTAAATCTTTCTGTGCTTTTTAAGTTTTAAATAATGTACATGCATTAATTACTCAAAAATTAAATAAGTAAAAACATTTTTAAAGAGAAGGGACAATGGAAGGGGGAAGAAGAATCCTAAAAGGGGTGGGAATCTCAGAAGGTAGAGAGGGAAGTGTGATGACAACACAATGTCATCAATGTCACGATTTTATCTGATTATGCCGAGAACTGCTTAATCTGAAACAGATTACATATAATCTACATATACAGAAGAACTTGCCAACATGAAGGGGAACTAAATATTGAAATGAAGAGATGAAATAATCTTATCTGGTGGCCTTAAAAACAGGCCAGACAGTCACGGTCTGCAGGAAGGCAGCAGCAGGCAGAAGACCACAGGCTCTGGAGATAGAGGCCTGGGTTAAAGACCCGACACACAGATTCCTCCTGATCAGATGACCTGGTGGGGCAAACTGCTCAGCCTAAACTTCAGCTTCCCCCATCTAGAAAATGGGGTTAACAACAGTGCATCAATGTGGTATGAGGATTAAATGGGACAATATAAGTAAGCATTTACGCTCTGCCCATCCTACTGTGCATAGGACCGTACAAGTCTGTCCTTGCCTCTAAGCTCTCTACAAGGCCCTGGGTTTGGAGGTATTGCCTCTCAGGGCTATAGCCAGTGTCAAAATGAGTTAGTTCTCGCTATTAAATCCTCACATGACCCCACTTGATGGGTCTCAGGCCATGCAAGGTCAGTTGTTCCGCCACACATATTACAAAGGTACAAAGGTTCAACAATTGGAAGTCATCAGCGAAATGAAAAAAATTAAAAATAAAAGATCCTTTCATAGATTATAGCTCCAATTTGGTAAAAGAGATGCTTTTGCTTGGAGGAGGAGGCTCTACACTTTGCTGCCAAATATCTAACCCCTTAACAATGTCCGTCTGGCAAGTGTGAGTGCTCCAGGAAAACGCCACCAATAAAATCCCTTCCAAGGGTCTGCGTGGAGCGGAAGAAAGGAAATGTGGTCAGCTCTTTTTTCTCTGCAGGAAGGGAAGGCTGAACAACCGCACATCAGGAGAGAAGGCAAACAAATCATCCATTCAAGCCAAAATAAGCTGCTCCTGGGGGGAAGCAAAACAGCTGGAGCCAATTCAACCAGACATGGAAGTGAGGGCCCCAAAGACAGAGCTGGGCCTGGGGAGCCTGCCCCTGGCAGGCAGGGATCTTCTGAGCAAGTGGTGGCCACATGTCCTCATCTCACCTCTGCATAGACTTCGCCTATGCCCGCTAATGGGAGCCAGCCAGCTTCATTAGATGTGGAGGGAAATCCTGGGTGAAAAGGAAGGAAGGAAGCAAGCAAGCAAATGAACTCATGAACCTGCCAAGTTCACCTGCTGAGCACCTATTCTGTAGCAGGCACTGCGCAGGCAACCGACATACCTATGCCATTTGGAAAAACAACTTTTAGGGGTGGGTATTGTGATGTTGGTTTTACAGATGAGGAATCAGGCTCACTGAGGAAGAGTGACCTGGCAGCAAACACAGAACAGGTCAAGAGAAACTTCATTGGAAAACTAAGAAAAGAAGCAAACCAAATTGCAAAAGAAGGGGGGAAAAAGAAACCTGGAAGCAATGAAGTATCAAAATCGAATTATTTTGATTTCCTAAGAAGCCTGAAATGTGGCTGCTGCGGGGCTTCCCCCAGGCTGGAACATGCAGGTCTCGAGTCCCTGCCTGGAACAGCGGATAGCAGAATCCTGACCTGGAGCAAATCTGGGCTGGCACTGTTTCCAGGGCTGTTGGGATTTCCAGATCCCCCAGATCGGGGTACCCAGGCTCCAGTGTACAAATCCGTTCTGCAGCTATGCTGAGATCCTGACATTCTAGGTGGGGGAGACACTTCTCTCTCCAGCTTCTGAGACTCCCACCCTGAGCCTCGGCCTTCTTACAGTCATCTTATAATTACTTCCTTAAATTATATTCTTAACATATAACAATGACACCAACACCAGCTAACATTTACCGAGCCTACTTTTGTGTCAGGCACTGTTAGCACTTTATATAACAACCCTATGAGGTCAATAATATGATCTTCCAGATGAGGCAATCAAGACAGAGAGGTCAAGCCATTTATACAGGGTTACATGGCTCATAAGCGGAGAAGCCAGGATTTGAATCCAGGCGATATGATCCCAGTGCCTGTGCTCTTCTTAACCACTCCGCATCCTGCCTCGGCCCCGAGGATATGAGAGAGTCGAAGGAGCATTCTTAGAAGTCAGGCACACAGCTCTACCATTTACTGCTACTTATCCCTGGGCAACTTGTTTAACCTCTGAGTCTCAGTTTTCTTCTCTATGAAGTGGGTACAACAAAAACACTTCGTGGAGTTGTGTCCATTCTTAGACAGAGTAGGTTCTGAATTATATCCTTTCACCCATCTCTTTCCCCTCCCTTCCAGTTTGATTTGTCTGTTGTGCATTCATTAGATATTAAGGCCACCTCTACTTTTGAGCAAAGTTTGGCTTCTCTATATTCTGTTCTAGTCTATTCTACAACCATTTTGTGCCTGTCACGTGTGTGACCCAGCACCAGGCACGAGGGCCTGCATCTCGGGGATGAGACTGAAGGCAGGGAAATCCACCTAAAGTAGGCAAGGGCAGGAGGGTGGAGGGGGGAGCTGGCTGTGAGAGCCAGGCTTTCAGCTGGTAGGAACTCTCCTCCTCCAGCTTGTCCCCCTCTTGCTGGCCTCCTGCCAGGGCTAACAGGAGGCTTTTCATCGCTTCCCGCTACACAGCTTGCACCCTGCAGGGCACCCACTGAGGGCCCCCTCCCCCAGGTGTCAGGGAGCCTCTGATCCCGGCTCACATGCAGGCAGGTGGACATGTCCAGAGTCCCGTGACTGGGCCCACCTTTCCTGACTCTGGAACCATTCATTCAGCAGATTGTGAGCCAGGCCCCAGGCGTTGGGGACAAAACAGAAAATAAGAGGTCTGTCCTCGAGGAGTTCATCAGCATGCCATGCCCTGCTCTCCCACCGCCTCTGCTGCCTTCCTCACTTGGGTAGTAACGCTAGACACACCTTTCCAGAATGTTATCATTTCTCTCTCCCAACCAAGATTTACTTCACTGGAACAGTTACACTAACAAGTGATTCTCCCTTCTCCCCACCCAGACCAAGAGAAATGAAAAAGAAATGGAATTATGAGTTAATTTCTTACACATCCCCTATATAGTACCAGGTGTTTCACACACATTATCTCCTCTAATCCTCACAACAACAATCCTGCAAGGTGGAATTATCCCCATTACATAGATAAGGGGAAAAAAATGGAAGCTCACACAGAGATGGAGCTGGTTTAAACCAAGGCTGTCTGCCTGCAGAGTCTATGCTCTTTCTACAGCCCTAGGCTGCCTGTCGGCTCAGCCTGCCACCCTGCTGGCTCTGGCCTCCTCCTTCAACTGGATTTTGTTCTTTCATGTATTTAGATTCCCTGCAATCTTACTGTTTGTGCCAACCTCTCTCCTAGTCCAGTGACAGCAGCAGCAACATCTTAGGCACCGCCTCTGATTCTTTGATTAGCTTGTCTTAATTACACCCAGGCTGGAGCATTTCCGGTATAACGTATCTGGTGTTGCAAAGCATGCAGGTTTGCTGTTACATTTTCTCACTCCCTCTCTGACTCCAGCGCTTTTTACTCCCCACCCCCTCTGCTGGCTGTCAGCCTACCTCCTCTGCTGTCCTTGGTTCCGCCTCCTTGCACATCACATTCGGGCCTGCAAAGTAGTGCTTCAAACTGCTGCCACCCCAGGCAGCTGAGCGAGCCAGTCTAGCTTAATTCAGAAAACAGTGCTTGAAGCTCCGCTGAGGGCCAGGCACTGCTCTGGGTGCTGCAAATAAGCAGGAAACAAAAGGAAAACACAGGGGCCTTGCCCTTCAGAAGCTGAGAGTCAGAGGCTGGGAGAGGGAAGTACACAGGACAGACATCACCTACTCAAGGCAGAGAGTGATGGGGCTGTAACAGAGTCCTAAAATGTCAGGGCTGGAGAGAACCTTGGTTTCCTGTTTTTACCCCTCCCTATCACAGATGGGAGACCTAAAGCCCCGAGGAGGACAATTATTTGAACTAATGATATCAGAAAATAGCAACGAACACTTCTAAAACCCTTACCAGGAGCTAAGTGCTCTTCTAAGCGCTTTACATATATCAACTCCTTTGACCCTCACAACAACTGCAACAACCCTATAAGGAAGATGCCACTGCCCTCCCCATTTTAAAAATGAGAAAAATGAGGCATGGAGGGCTAAGCACCTTGTCTGTGTGGGGCCCGACTACCTGAGTTCATACAGCTAGTAAGCAGAAGCCTGCACTGTCTCTTTATTGTACCGACTGAGTCTACCTGTGGAAGTAATGAGAAGGCTTCTTGAAGGAACTACGCACAGGCCTGATTATAAAAACAGTGAACCCTGGTTATTCAGAGTCAATAAGAGGAAGCCTCAATTTATCAGAGGTTTGGGAGCTCCAGAGTGACATGAAACACATGGCAGCGAGGGCAGTGAGCAGAAACCCCCATCTCCAAAGAAAAAGCCAAGCAAGAGGAAAGAACTTGGTGCAAAGGATTTATTCAAGAACCAGGAGCATACCAATCCTCTTCCCCTTTTATGTCTGGCTTTCTACACAGGATGCCCCCAGTCTGTAAGATCTTTAATATTCCCAAATGCTAGTTCCTGAGGCAGGGAGGCCAGCTCAGGCACCTTTTTGAATAGAAATTTTTAGAAAAAGGGCTTCTGGCAAAGCCTTGGGCAACAAAGGCTTCCATTTCCCAGACTCTTCCCCACATACACACACGCATGCACCCTGGCCTTTGGTTAACCAAGAGTCCTCCAATTCTGCCCACGAGTTTCAGAATAAACACAGTTATCAGTATACTAATTACTTACCAATCACTGCCAGATTATGCTCTGAGCCACAGGAGACCTGTAAAGAGAAAGAAAATAAGTTACATTAAACAAAGAAAATATATTTCAGCCATTATATTTTATGATCATATTATATTTTAATGATAATAACATCTATTTTGGGGCAAATTTTAGGAAGTAAGTAGAAAGGGGCACCATGTACAAAAGACTATAGTTACGATACACTCATGACTACATAAAAAGAAAAAGTGAAAAAACAAAAAACTGTTGAATGGAAATACACCAAGATGTTAAAGTATTTGTTTTTAGGCAGAGACCATGAGTGATTTTTTTTTAATCCTTGCTTCTTTCTACATTTTCGTATTTTTCAAACTTTCTATAATGAACATGTGCTACTATAAAAATGGAAATATAAGGGAATACAAATGACAGTTTTGGAAAACTGAGCTAAAAAATCCATCACTCTCATCTGGACTGATAAAATGAGCAAAGAATTCAGTGGAAACAGCCTTGCCTGAGGAAAAATGCTTGACTTTTCCTCATCTGTTCACTCTCCCTTTCACCTTCCAGCCACACAAACCACCTGCAGTTCTCTGAACACAACATGTTCTCCCAATACCTCCAGGCCTTTGCACATGCTGTTTCTCTGCCGGGAATGCCCTCTCCTCAACTGCCTACCTAGAAAACTTCTACTCATCCTTTAAAATTTCAAAGCGTCCAGAGACTCCCTTGCTGTTGCTTCTAGGCAGACTCAAGCACTCCTTGCATTATGCAACTTATATGTACCCCCACTGCAGCAATCATCTTGTTGTCTTTTACATTTTTTCCTGTCTCCTCACTAGACTGTGTGTGTCTTGAGAACAACGCTGAGACTCGTTCCCCTCTGTATTACACAGATGGACTATACAAAGCTTGGGGCTCAGTTAACACATGCTAAATGAGAGAATGAATGAAAGAACAAAGTACATAAAGAACAAATACCTAATACATAAAAGACAATCATTTGGGGTTCTGAATCCTTTGTCTGCTCCCAGTGAGAGAGACTTCTTGCCTTTCAGTCTCTGCATGTCCCAAATGCTACCAGAAGGAAGTGATTGGGAATATAAGAGTATAAATGGGGACTTCCCTGGTGGCGCAGTGGTTAAGAATCCACCTGCCAATGCAGGGGACACGGGTTCAAGCCCTGGTCCGGGAAGATCCCACATGCCGCGGAGCAACTAAGCCCGTGCGCCACAACTACTGAGCCTGCGGTCTAGAGCCCGCTCGCCACAACTACTGAGCCCGCGCGCCTGTGCTCCGCAACAAGAGAAGCCACCGCAATGAGAAGCCCGCGCACCACAACGAAGAGTAGCCCCCGCTCGCCGCAGCTAGAGAAAGCCCGCGTGCAGCAACAAAGACCCAACACAGCCAAAAAAAAAAAAGTATAAATGGTTCCTCAGGTACTAATTAAAAGGAACTCGAGACTCTGGAGAAGCATTTATCAGGACGCTCACTTTAGCTCCTGGCAAGAAAAAGGCTTCAGGTACACTGGGCCCGTGAGCCACAACTGCTGAGTCAATTGGAAGAGCCCTGGAGGTCATCTAGTCCAATCTTTAACACTACGAGGAGAAAACACACTTGGGAAGAGAAAATAACTTGCCTCAGGTGCCAGAGGAAGTGTGTGTCAAAACTAAGACTAGAAACAAGACCAAAAGACAACCCTCAGAATGGGAGAAAATATTTGCAAATGAAGCAACTGACAAAGGATTAATCTCTAAGATTTACAAGCAGCTCATGCAGCTCAATAACAAAAAAACAAACAACCCAATCCAAAAATGGGCAGAAGACCTAAATAGACATTTCTCCAAAGAAGATATACAGATTGCCAACAAACACATGAAAGAATGCTCAACATCATTAATCATTAGAGAAATGCAAATCAAAACTACAATGAGATATCATCTCACACCGGTCAGAATGGCCATCATCAAAAAATCTAGAAACAATAAATGCTGGAGAGGGTGTGGAGAAAAGGGAACACTCTTGCACTGTTGGTGAGAATGTAAGTTGGTACAGCCACTATGGAGAACAGTATGGAGGTTCCTTAAAAAACTAAAAATAGAACTACCATACGACCCAGCAATCCCACTACTGGGCATATACCCTGAGAAAACCATAATTCAAAAAGAGTCATGTACCAAAATGTTCATTGCAGCTCTATTTACAATAGCCAGGACATGGAAACAACCTAAGTGTCCATCATCGGATGAATGGATAAAGAAGATGTGGCACATATATACAATGGAATATTACTTAGACATAAAAAGAAACGAAATGGAGTTATTTGTAGTGAGGTGGATGGAGTTAGAGTCTGTCATACAGAGTGAAGTAAGTCAGAAAGAGAAAAACAAATACAGTATGCTAACACATATATATGGAATCTAAGGAAAAAAAAAAAAAAAGGTCATGAAGAACCTAGTGGCAAGACGGGAATAAAGACACAGACCTACTAGAGAATGGACTTGAGGATTTGGGGAGGGGGAAGGGTAAGATGTGACAAAGAGAGAGAGTGGCATGGACATATATACACTACCAAACGTAAAATAGATAGCTAGTGGGAAGCAACCGCATAGCACAGGGAGATCAGCTCTGTGCTTTGTGACCACCTAGAGGTGTGGGGTGGGGAGGGCGGGAGGGAGGGAGATGTAAGAGGGAAGAGATATGGGAACATATGTATATGTAAAACTGATTCACTTTGTTATAAAGCAGAAACTAACACACCATTGTAAAGCAATTATACTCCAATAAAGATGTTAAAAAAAAAAACAACAAAAAACTAAGACTAGGGTCTCTCTGATTCCCTGATTCTCACACAAGTTCCTTTCTTGGTTCTATAGCTTCTCACTCTTTCCCAGTGAAAAACCACTTGGAAGTGATATTCAAAGGTAATTAGCACAGGCCCCCGAAAGTCAAGGTAACAGGCTCAAAAGGCATTTGAGCATTGGAGGCCAAATAACCACTGGCAGGTGAGAAGGGGCAGCAAGGCTTCTGAGGCTTTTTTCTTTGTAAAAGTTATGCATCCAGGATCTCTGATTCCACAGGGAAGAGGGTTACCCACATTTAGGTGGATTCCCTGACACTGTCTGGCAAAGAAGTACCTGCATATTTTTACCCCAGTAAATACTTCCAGGGTGACTAGTCTCTGAGCTCCTTTGAGGCAGGCTCTGTATCTATCTGAGGGGGCCCCCCAGGCCTCACCTAGGCCATACACACAGCACAAGTTCATCATATGCTTCCTGGTTATACTGAGGCTGGTTCCCTAGGTTCTGTCATAGGAAGCTGCTTAGATTGAAGAACTGGGAAAAAACTCAGATGTCTAACAATAGGAGAATTCTATGTAAATTATGGTAGAGACATCTGATGACTTGGAAATTATTATGCAGCCTTGGAAAATGATGTTTACAATAAAGGAAAATACTCGTGATATCCTATGAACTGGAAAACCACATAAAAACTGTATATGTAATATGATCTCAACTCTATAATAAAATATGAACAAAAGACTGGAAGGAGCTATTCCAAAAAGTTAATAGTGATAGCCTCTGGGCTAAGCATAAAGGAGGCATTATGGGGCTTCCCTGGTGGCGCAGTGGTTGGGAGTCTGCCTGCCAATGCAGGGGACACGGGTTCGAGCCCTGGTCTGGGAAGATCCCACATGCCGCGGAGCAACTGGGCCCGTGAGCCACAACTGCTGAGCCTGCGCGTCTGGAGCCTGTGCTCCGCAACAAGAGAGGCCGCGATAGTGAGGGGCCCGCGAACCGCGATGAAGAGGGGCCCCCGCTTGCCGCGACTGGAGAAAGCCCTCGCACAGAAACGGAGACCCAACACAGCCATAAATAAATAAATAAAAATAAATAATTTAAAAAAAAAAGGAGTCATTATGAGTATGGTTTTCCCTTTGACTTTTTCTATGCTCTCTAAATTTTACACACTATTTTTATAATCAGAAAAATTATCTATTAAAAATAAGAAAAATAAATATAATGCAGTTCCCACCATAGAGGGGAATAAAAACCTTCCTGGCTATAAAATAAATATGCTGTAAAATCTGATATACTCTGAAGTAGTGGGGAAAAAAGATTTGAAGGAAACAACTAAATTATAAGGGTAGCTGCGCCATGGTGATGAGATTATAAGACTTTTTTCTTCTATTTTCTATTTTTCAAACATTCTTTAATTGGTGGTAGCAGTAGGGTGGCTGGTGGTGGTGGTGGGAACAATAAGAGCAGGAATTAAAGCCACCATATTGAGGACTCATATGTGCCAGGTGTCGTGCCAAGGGTCTTTATAAACACTATCTCATCTTCCTCATCACGATCATCTTCTCAGGTAGGTTTGACTGTGCTCATTTTAGGCAGAAGAGAACTGAGGTTCATATACGTTACATAACTTTCCTAGCTTGCTAAGTGGCACAGCCATAGAACTAAAACCCAGGTTTGCCTATCTCCAAGCTCATGTTCTGTACTGCTAGGTCACGCTACCTTTGTGTTTTAAAAAATAAAGTTATTTCATTTTACAAAATGTGGGCAGAAAGGACCTGCCTCTGACTGCCCGGGCTCACCCTGGGGCTGCGGGCTGCAGAGCTGACCAACCTTGAAGACCAGGGGCTTCCAGAAACAAGCCACTGACAAACGCCAACGTCAGGCAGCAGACGCTGCTGTGAATTAATGAGCGAGACAGTGATGAATGGATTTTGTCAAGGCAATGTTGCACTTGAAGCTCAAAGCTCTCTGCTGTTTCTTGCTGTCTGTGCACTGGCACAGAGGTCAGGAGACTGAACACCACAGGCCACAAAATCCCAGCGCCACACTCCTTCAACAAGATTGTATCAATGACCATTTGCTTCACATTGCTTCTGTCAGCATCTACTCACTGCCCAGCTTTCTAGAAGACTCTGTTAACAATGGCAGTGTGCCCATGAGAAAGGGATTCAGAGCCAGGAAGCCAGGTGAATCCTAGGTCCTCTGCTTTCAGGTTCTGAGACCTTTGGCAAGGTATTTAACCTCTGAGCCTCAGCGTTCTCAGGCGTAAAAAGTAGAAAACAGTATTTTCCCATCTGCTTTACAGAATTGCTAGAGGACAAATGAGACAACCCATCCCCTCACAGCCATGGGTCTCACCTTCCTTACATACAACTCTGCACATGTCATGCCCCTATAGAAAACCCTCCACAGGATCCCAGCATTGGAAGGGCGAAGTCTAAAGTACACAGTATGGCTCACAAGGCCCTCACATGTAGGCCCCTGTTTACCCCTCTGGCCTCACTTCTTCCCCCTGCTACTCATGAACTCTCAACCCCAAAGAACATATTCTCTTTTTTCTATTCACACTACATTTTCTGTAAGAATATCACGTGATTTCAGGCTTTTATGCATGCTCTTCTCCTTGATGTGACTTCCCTTTCTCCCACTGTCTATCTAGCAAAATCCTCTAAGATTGCTTAGGTCACCTCCTGGCAACGCCTTCCCTGACTTCTCAAAGCGGAGCCAGCTGTTCTACCGTGGCTTCTCCCACAGCGCCACACATCATGGCCCTTAGCACACATGAGATGTCTGCTTATGAACTGTGTGTGTTAAGCACCTCTGTCTCTCAGAGATCAAGCAGGGTGCCTGCCCAGTAACATCTCTGCCACACAGTCCAAGTACAGGGCATGAAGGGGCCCAAAGACAACATACCAGAGAAGTCAGATGGTCACAAAACAAGTGTGAGTCGTGGTATGGAGACTCCAGGCAAATGGAGACAGGCACTGAGATGCACAGTGAGGGCCAGAAGGGAAGGGCACTAAAACAATAGAGTGTAGAGATGATGGGGTATCAAAAGCACAGGATTGTTCCAGGAATCCTAGGACAGCAAAGCACAGTGGGCCACCAACAGAGGTCAGTCCTAGGTGACAGAGTCCCACAGTAGAGAAAGTGGGTTCTGGCTTGCTGGCTGGGGCCTTCAAGATACAGGGGGCACACCTCCCCAAGGGTGAGGAATGGGGGACAGAGGAGCCTGTGGAAAGTTGTCCTGTCTCAGTGCTGCTCAAATACTAGAGGGGTCTACTCTGTTCAGGCAACTGAGCCTGAGGAGGCAGAGCTGCAAAAAACAATTTCCAAAGTCCCAGCTGCCACAGGGACAAGATCTCCCAGCACCCCTCCTGCCAAGCTAGACTCCATCAGCTCTTGTGAAGGGAGCCGCAACTCCCCTTGGGGCTGGAACCCACTAAATACAGTTGGACAGGGATGAACTGGGGTAAGAATTGACTGGTAGTAGATGCCCAGTAAATATATGCTGAATACATTAATGGGTTAAATGAATGAATAACTAAATGAATAAGCAAAAAGTAAAAATACTTGCCAAATGTTGAATGTGAGCACTTCAGTTTCCACCAGTACACTTGTACCATTTCTAAAAACAGCTGACAGGCCCTTATTGAGAGCTTATGGCCAGGTACCTGGCTAACTGCTTTGCTTGTATTATTTCATTTAAACTTATACTAAATCTAAGATTTCTTTGTTACAACCGCTTTACAAATGAGGCAATTGGGGTTCAGAGAGGTAAGGTAACTTACCAGTGTGTTACAGCTGGTGGAGGTGCAGGAGTCTGTGACCATTCTCGTTCAAACTTTGTCCTGTTAACTGTCTAAACCCTTCTTATTCCCATTCAGCATGGAAATACACCACCACCCAGTTCTTACATCTGGCAACCCTGTGCCAATTATCAAGGGATCTTATGCTGGGAGAGCCCCAGGTTTACTAGGCTCAAACATCTTCCTGGGGCTAGGAGTACCCACCTCTGGATCTATCAAGGGCTGTTCCAGGGCTTTTTCTTGGGGGAAATGGCTGTAAAACGGCAACAAACATTTGTCCTGGGCCTTCGCTGTGGAAGCTATCACCTCTCAGGGAACTCCATCAGGTTGTTCAACTCTGCACACTTTGAACGGGGAAATCAGAGTGGGGCGGGGTGCGACCATGACTCAGGGGAAGAAGCACTGAGATTCCAAGGAGAGGAACCAGACAGAAGCCAGGACCCGAGACTTGTCCCCATCACCAACCAGGGACCATCCTCAGCTTCGTCCCAGCGGCGGAGTGGCAGCTCAGGAACCCCCCATGGCGCGCAGCAGCCTGAGGGGCCTACTGATTGGTTCCGCCTGACGCCAATGGGCCTGGGCGCCGGCCGATGCTATGGCAACGACGCGCACGTGTGGAGGCACGTGACGGCGGGGTGGGGCGTCCACTCCGTGGGGAACTCTGCCGGGGGAGGGCTTCGGCTGCTCCGCTCAGGCTCCCACCCTCACGGCTAGTCTTTGGCAGGCACCGCCCAGCTCGGGGGAGAAAGCAGGCTGGGAAGCAGCTCCAGAACGGCAGCCTTTCATCGGCCGGGGTTAACAGGGAAGGGAATGGGAGCTTCAGTGCAGCGTTTGCTAAACTCTGCCCTAACCCAGTTGCCATCTGCTTAGAACTCTGCGGAGACAAACCAGAATTTCCAAACCTGTTAGAAAAGCAGGCTGGGAGTTCTGGGCATGTTTTACAGCAAACTGCAGTCCTGTCAGCCAACGGAGCTTTACCCCTAGGCTCAGAAATAGCCTCAAAGGAGGTCCTGGTGACAGCAGAGAGGCAGCACAGTTGCTTGCTTCTGGAAGTACCTAGCCTTACAAAGACACCTTTAACTCCCTTTGTGAGGGCTTCAGCTTTTGACTGAAGCCTGGATGTCAACGGAGGCCAAAAAATGAGACCTCTGGGCCCAGAGGCTCCATCTTGTCCTCCACCTCAAAGTCCAGGGGCAAGGAACCCCATTCTCCCTGCAAAGCAATTTTTTTTTTTTTTTTTTGCACATTCTATACGAAAATAAGTCTTAAACTAGGTCCTGCTACATTCTCAAACGGAGAGGTTAGGGTGGGGAGGAAGAGAGCTAAAATTTGGTAAGTGCCTGGAAGCCAGGCATGTGACATTATGGAATTTCTGTCTTCCTACTCAACAGGTCAGCAAACACACTCAGAGAAGTTAAATAAGTCACACCCGCTATACACCCAGGTCAGCCTTGATCCAAAGCCTGTGAGCTTAACCACTACACATACTGCCCCTCTTCTGATACTGGTTCCAGACTGCCCCAGTCACTAAGGCTCAAACTCTCAAGTGACTAACAGATCTCTAACTCTTTTATCTCCCTCCTACTCTGTCTCAAGATCCTGTTAATTCTGCCTTCTCAATATCTTGATTTTTCAGTTGCTACCATCTTAGTTCAGTCCTTTTCACTCCAACCTGGATGCTTTTAAGAGCTACCTAAAAGCATAGCTTTTGCACGGTTATCTGCACCATTCTCCCTTTTCCATACCATACCATTCTAAACCTAAGTCTCCCAGATCATCTCAGCCCCTAAAAGATCTGCCTTCTCTCAAATCCTACCACTTGCCTTGGCTAAAGTTTGCTTTTGTCAAACCTCCTTTGTACTGTTAATAATTTGATTGTGGCGGTAGGGCATGTGTCCCCAGGCAGTGTTGGGTAGTGGGAAGAGCTCCAAGTATGGAACCAGAAGACCTGGATTTGAGTCCTTGCCCTGCCACTTCCTAGTCATATGACCTTGGGCAAATCTCTTCACCTCTCTGGACTACAGTTCCCTCATCTTTAAAATGGGATAATAACAAACAAGTGAATCTCATACATCCTAAAACCCTTTCACACCACCCCCCAACTTCCACAGAATAAAATTCACTTTGAGTTTGTCCCTGTTCTGCAGATACATTTCCAGAACATATAAAATATATAATTTGGGAACACATAAAAGGAAACTATGTGTTAGGAACTGGCATAGGTTCACTATGAACAGTTCATTTCCTTTTTCAACAGTTACTCTACTGGCAGATAAGGAGAGGACTTGAGAAATGTCTACTGAATTTGAATTTAATATACACAATTAAACTAAACAGGCACTCGGAATGCTTGCTTTTCCCATAGTGCACTTCCAAGAAAATTCCTTTCTCCTAAGTTGTTATGTTGATACTATGTGCACCTGTGGCCTAATTGGTGTGGATGGGCTATGGGTGGATACCTGCCCAAAGCAGGTTAATGCATAGATTGGCCACAGCCTGTGAAGTGGCTTAATGTGGAAATTCTGCCTGAAAAAGGTTGTAGGGTGTGAGTCCTTTAGGTGGTAGCTGGAGCCGTAGCTGGAAAATATAGACCCAAGAAAGGTTAATATACACAGGAGTTACCGGCAGAAGAGTCAGAAGCAGCAGGAACAAACTAAAGAAGAGTAGCTAAGTCACTGGAATGTGAGTTTTCTAGATCCTATTGCTGACGGTGCAAGAAAGTCTAGATTTTTGAGCTGCCTTGTGTTCTAAGTGACCTTCCAGTTGTTCTTTTATAAGGCATTTGCTTCACCTGTTTCCAGTACTTATGACCATCCTTACAATACTAAAGTAACCTGAGAGTATCTCTGATCCTTACAGACTAAAAGTGCCTAACACAACAACGCATCTGTATTTCAGTAAAGGCAACACCAGTAAGTTACTTATGCCCTTGAGAACAGGATACAACCATGAGAGCTGAACAGCCAACCTCAAGACAGGTAAGTAACAGATTCAGGCCAGCCAAACATCCTACAGCATGCTTCTCAAAAAAACTGAACCCTAAAGTATGGAGGTTCCTTAAAAAACTAAAAATAGAACTACCATATGACCCAGCAATCCCACTACTGGGCATATACCCTGAGAAAAACCATAATTCAAAGTGAGACATGTACCACAATGTTCACTGCAGCTCTATTTACAATAGCCAGGACATGGAAGCAATCTAAATATCTGCCAACAGATGAATGGATAAAGAAGATGTGGCACATATATACAATGGAATATTACTCAGCCATAAAAAGAAACGAAATTGAGTTATTTGTAGTGAGGCGGATGGACCTAGAGTCTGTCATACAAAGTGAAGTCAGAAAGAGAAAAACAAATACCGTATTCTAATGCATATAAATGGAATCTTAAAAAAAAAAAACTGGTTCTGATGAACCTAGTGGCAGGACAGGAATAAAGAGCAGACATAGAGAATGGTCTTGAGGACACGGTGGGGGGGGGAGGGGGGAGGGGAAGCTGGGACGAAGTGAGAGAGTGGTGTGGACATACATACACTACCAAATGTAAAATAGCTAGTGGGAAGCAGCCGCAAAGCACAGGGAGACCAGCTGGGTGCTTTGTGACCATATAGAGGGGTGGGATAGGGAGGGGGTATGGGGATATATGTATACATACAGCTGATTCACTTTGTTATACAGCAGAAACTAACACAACATTGTAAAGCAATTATGCTCCAATAAAGATGTAAAAAACAAACAAACAAACAAAAAAAACTGAACCCTTTCCCTAATAGCCAACACAGGCTGAAATTTAAAAAGACTGCCAATACCAAGTGCTGGTGAGGATGTGGAATAACTGGAAATCTCTTACATTGCTGGCAGGAATATAAATTCAACAACTGCACTGAAAAATTGTTTGGCAGTATCTACTAAAGGTAAATACATACATATATATACACATACACAAACACACCCAAAACAAATGATACTTACTTCCCAAGTACCCAAGTACCCAAAATAAACAATTACTTACTTCCATCAAAAGACATGCACAAGAATGTTCACAGCCGCTTTATTCATAATAAATAAAAACATAAAATTACCCAAATACTGATCATCAGTAGAATGAATAAAGTGTAGTATAATCAGAATACTTTATAACAATGGGGAAAAAACCCTACTGTTATTCAAAACATGGATAAATCTTCAAGAAAGTGGTGAACAAAAGAAACCAGACACAGAAGAGTAAATACTGTATGACACTATCTACGTGAAGCTCAAAAATAGGCAAACTTATTTCAAATAAATAATATAATTGTTCTGAAGGAGGGGAAAAAAGAACCAATCCTAGTAACTTTTTTTTTAATAGATCTTTATTGGAGTATAATTGCTTCACAATACCGTGTTAGTTTCTGTTGCACAACAAAGAGAATCAGCCATATGCATACACATGTCTCCATATCCCCTCCCTCTTGAGCCTCCCTCCCATCCTCCCTATCCCACCCCTCTAGGTCATCGCAAAGCACCGAGCCAATCTCCCTGTGCTATGCTGCTGTTTCCTACCAGCCAACTATTTTATATTCGGTAGTATATATATGTCGACGCTACTCTCACTTTGCCCCAGCTTCGCCCTCCCACCCATGTCATCAAGTCCATTCTCTATGTCTACCTCTTTATTCCTGCCCTGCAACTAGGTTCGTCGGTACCACTTTTTTTTTTTTTTAGATTCCATATATATGCGTTAGCATATGGTATTTGTTTTTCTCTTTCTCACTTCACTCTGTATGACAGACTCTAGGTCCATCCACCTCACTACAAATAACTCAATTTCATTTCTTTATACGGCTGAGTAATATTCCATTGTACATATGTGCCACATCTTCTTCATCCATTCATCTGTTGATGGACATCTAGGTTGGTTCCATGTCCTGGCTATTATAAATAGTGCTGCAATGAACATTGTGGTGCATGTCTCTTTTTGAATTATGGTTTTCTCAGGGTATATACCCAGCAGTGGGATTGCTGGGTCATATGGTAGTTCTATTTTTACTTTTTTAAGGAACCTCCATACTGTTTTCCATAGTGGTTGTATCAATTTACATTCCCACCAACAGTGTAGGAGGGTCCCCTTTTCACCACACCCTTTCCAGCATCTATTGTTTCTAGATTTTTTGATAATGGCCATTCTGACTGGTGTGAGGTGATACCTCATTGTAGTTTTGATTTGCATTTCTCTAATAATTAGGTATGTTGAGCATCTTTTCATGTGCCTCTTGGCCATCTGTATGTCTTCCTTGGTGAAATGTCTATTTAGGTCTTCTGCCCATTTTTGGATTGGGTTGTTTGTTTTTTTGTTATTGAGCTGCATAAGCTGCTTGTAAATCTTGGAGATTAATCCTTTGTCAGTTGCTTCATTTGCAAATATTTTCTCCCATTCTGAGGGTTGTCTTTTTGTCTTGTTTATGGTTTCCTTTGCTGTGCAAAAGCTTTTAAGTTTAATTAAGTCCCATTTGTTTATTTTTGTTTTTATTTCTGTTACTCTAGGAAGTGGGTCAAAAAAGATCTTGCTGTGGTTTATTTCAAATAGTGTTTTTCCTATGTTTTCCTCTAAAAGTTTTATAGCGTCTGGTCTTACATTTAAGTCTTTACTCCATTTGGAGTCTATTTTTGTGTATGGTGTTAGGTAGTGTTCTAATTTCATTCTTTTACATGAACACCTGTACAGTTTTCCCAGCACCACTTATTGAAGAGGCTGTCTTTTCTCCATTGTATGTTCTTGCCTCCTTTGTCGTAAATTAGGTGCCCATATGTGTGTGGGTTTATCTCTGGGCATTCTACCCTGTACCATTGATCTATATTTCTATTTTTGTGCCAGTACCATACTCTCTTGATTACTGTAGCTTTGTGGTATAGTTTGAAGTCGGAGAGCCTGATTCCTCCAACTCCGTTTTTCTTTCTCAAGATTGCTTTGGCTATTCGGGGTATTTTGTGTTTCCATACGAATTGTAAAATTTTTTGTTCTAATTCTGTGAAGAATGCCATTGGTAGCTTGGTAGGGATTGCACTGAATCTGTAGATTGCTTTGGGTAGTATAGTCATTTTCACAATATTGATTCTTCCAATCCAAGAACATGGTATATTTCTCCATCTGTTTATGTCATCTTTGATTTCTTTCATCAGTGTTTTATAGTTTTCTAAGTACAAGTCTTTCTCCTCCTTAGGCAGGTTTATTCCTAGGTATTTTATTCTTTTTGTTGCAATGGTAAATGGGAGTGTTTCCTTAATTTCTCTTTCTGATTTTTCGTTGTTGGTGTATAGGAATGCAGGAGATTTCTGTGCATTAATTTTGTATCCTGCAACCTTACCAAATTCATTGATTAGTTCTAGTAGTTTTCTGGTGGCATCTTTAGGATTTTCTATGTATAGTATCATGTCATCTGCAAAGAGTGACAGTTTTACTTCTTCTCTTCCAATTTGTATTCCTTTTATTTCTTTTTCTTCTCTGATTGCTGTGGCTAGGACTTCCAAAACTATGTTGAATAAGAGTGGCGAGAGTGGACATCCTTGTCTTGATCCTGTTCCTAGTGGAAATGCTTTCAGTTTTTCACCATTAAGTATGATGTTCACTGTGGGTTTGTCATATATGGCCTTTATTATGTTGAGATAGGTTCCCTCTATGCCCATTTTCTGGAGAGTTTTTATCATAAATGGGTGTTGAATTTTGTCAAAAGCTTTTTCTGCATCTATTGAGATGATCAGATGGTTTTTATTCCTTAATTTGTTAATGTGGTGTATCACACTGATTGATTTGCATATATTGAAGAATCCTTGCATCCCTGGGATAAATCTCACTTGATCATGGTGTATGATCCTTTTAATGTGCTGTTGCATTCTGTTTGCTAGTATTTTGTTCAGGATTTTTGCATCTATGTTCATCAGTGATATTGGTCTATAATTTTCTTTTTTTATGATACCTTTTTCTGGTTTTGGTATCAGGGTGATGGTGGCTTCATAGAATGAATTTGGGAGTGTTTATCCCTCTGCAATTTTTTTGGAAGAGTTTGAGAAGGATAGGTGTTAGCTCTTCTTTAAATGTTTGATAGAATTCGCCTGTGAAGCCATCTGGTCCTGGACTTATGTTTTTTGGAAGATTTGTAATTACGGTTTCAATTTCATTACTTGTGATACGTCTGTTTATATTTTCTAATTCTTCCTGGTTTAGTCTTGGAAAATTGTACCTTTCCAAGAATTTGTCCATTTCTTCATGGTTGTCCATTTTATTGGCATATAGTTGTTTATAGTAGTCTCTTACAATCCTTTGTATTTCTACAGTGTGAGTTGTGATTTCTCCTTTTTCATTTCTAATTTTATTGATTTGCATCCTCTCCCTTTTTTTCTTGATGAGTCTGGCTAAGGGTTTATCAATTTTTGTTCATCTTCTCAAAGAACCAGCTTCTAATTTTACTGATCTTTGCTATTGTTTTCTTCGTTTCTATTTCATTTATTTCTGCTCTGATCTTTATGATTTCTTTCCTTCTACTGACTTTGGGTTTTCTTTGTTCTTCTTTCTCTAGTTGTTTTAAGTGTAGGGTTAGATTGTTTATTTGAGATTTTTCTTGTTTCTTGAGGTGAGGTTGAATTGCTATAAACTTCCCTCTTAAAAGTGCTTTTGCTGCATCCCATAGGTTTTGGGTTGTCGTGTTTTCATTGTCATTTGTTTCTATGTATTTTTAAAATTTCTTCTTTGATTTCTTCAGTGACCTCTTGGTTATTTAGTAGCGCACCGTTTAGCCTCCATGTATTTGTGTTTTTTACAGTTTTCTTCCTGTAACTGATTTCCAATCTCATAGTGTTGTGGTCAGAAAAGATGCTTGATACAATTTCAATTTTCTTAAATTTTCCGAGGCTTGATTTGTGACCCAAGATGTGATCTATCCTGGAGAATGTTCCATGTGCACTTGAGAAGAAAGTGTATTCTGCCACTTTTGGGTGGAATGTTCTATAAATATCTATTAGATCTATCTGGTCAGTTGTGTCATTTAAAGCTTGTGTTTCCTTATTTATTTTCTGTTTGGATGATCTATCCATTGGTGTAAGTGGGGTGTTAAAGTCCCCTACTATTATTGTGTTACTGTCGATTTCTTCTTTCATGGTTGTTAGCATTTGCCTTATGTATTGGGGTGCTCCTGTGTTGGGTGCATCAACATTTATAATTGTTATATCTTCCTTTTGGATTGATCCTTTGATCATTATGTAGTGTCTGTCCTTATCTCTTGTAACAGTCTTTATTTTAAAGTCTGTTTTATCTGATATGAGTATTGCTACTCCAGCTTTCTTTTGATTTCCAATTGCATGGAATATCTTTTCCATCCCCTCACTTTCAGTCTGTATGTGTCCCTAGGTCTGAAGTGGGTCTCTTGTAGACAGCATATATATGGGTCTTGTTTTTGTATCCATTCAGCCAGTCTGTGTCTTTTGGTTGGGGCATTTAATCCATTTACATTCAAGGTTATTATCGATATGTATGTTCCTATGACCATTTTCTTAATTGTTTTGGGTTTGTTTTTGTGGGTCTTTTTCTTCTCTTGTGTTTCCCGCTTAGAGAAGTTTCTTTAGCATTTGTTTTAAAGCTGGTTTGGTGGTGCTGAATTCTCTTAGATTTGTTTGTCTGAAAAGCTTTTGACTTCTCCATCAAATCTGAATGAGATCCTTGCTGGGTAGAGTAATCTTGGTTGTAGATTTTTCTCTTTCATCACTTTAAGTATATCCTGCCACTCCCTTCTGGCCTGCAGAGTTTCCACTGAAAAATCAGCTGATAACCTTATGGGGATCCTCTGTATGTTATTTTTTGTTTTTCCCTTGCTGCTTTTAATATTTTTTCTTTGAATTTAATTTTTGTTAGTTTGATTAATATGTGTCTTGGTGTGTTTTTCCTAGGGTTTATCCTGTATGGGACTCTGTGTGCTACCTGGACTTGGGTGACTATTTCCTTTCCCATGTTAGGGAAGTTTTCCACTATAATCTCTTTAAATATTTTCTCAGACCCTTTATTTTTCTCTTCTTCTTCTGGGACCCCTATAATTCGAATGTTGGTGCATTTAGTGTTGTCCCAGAGGTCTCTGAGATTGCCTTGAATTCTTTTCATTCTTTTTTCTTTATTCTGCTCCTCGGCAGTTATTTCCACCATTTTGTCTTCCAGTTCACTTATTCGTTCTTCTGCCTCCATTATTGTTATTGATTCCTTCTAGTGTATTTTTCATTTCAGTTATTGTGTTGTTCATCTCTGTTTGTTTGTTCTTTAGTTCTTCTAGATTTTTGTTAAACATTTCTTGTATTTTCTCAATCCGTGCTTCCATTCTATTTCCGAGATTCTGGATCATCTTTACTATCATTACTCTGAATTCTTTTTCAGGTAGATTGCCTATTTCCTCTTCATTTATTTGGTCTTGTAGGGTTTTACCTTGCTCCTTCATCTGTGAGATATTTTTTTGCCTTCTCATTTTTTTGTTTTTATGAGTGGGATTGTGTTCCTGTTTTACTGGTTGTTTGGCCTGAGGCTTCCAACACTGGAGTTTGTAGGCTATTGGGTAGAGCTGGGTCTTGGTGCTGAGATGAGGAACTCTGTGAGACCTCACTCCCACGAATATTCCCTGGGTTCTGAGGTTCTCTGTTAGTCCAGTGGTTTGGACTCCGAGCTCCCACTGCAGAGCCTCTGCCCCGATCCCCAGTTCACGAATCAAGATCCCGCAAGCCGCGTGGGGTGGCAAAAAAAAAAAAAGAGAGAAAAATAACAAAGTAAAAAATAAAATTAGACTAGGAAACGAACAGATATGTTAGAAAGAATGTAAAAATAAAAACATAGATGAATCAACAACTGGAAGGTACATCAGTACCACAATAGTAAAAAAGAGGAGGGAAAGGAAAAAAAGAAAAAAAAAGGCAGGGGTTGGGGGGAAGGCCTTGGGCATGGAGAGCGGGGCCTAAGCAAGGGCGAAATTTGGGCGGTGGGCAGGGCCAATGCTCAGGACCCACAGGGCTGGAAAAGGCCCTGGGGGCTGGCGGTGTGTGTGGCTTAGGCTCAAGGAAAGGAAGGGGCCCAGGCGTGCCCCCCACCCTGGTCTCAGAGGGCAGGGGACCTCACCTGGGAGCCTAGCAGACTTCCTGGGCTCAAGTAGGCAGGGCAAACACTACTTTGCCCCGTAGTCTGGGCAAACGCCAGTCTGCTCCTCCGGTCTGGGGTCTGGGATGGCCCCTCCCACCTGCCTCTCCTATCTCCCTGCCTCCCTCCTATGCCCCCAGGACCAATGCTGCTGGTGGGGGGAGGGGCAGGGGAAGGCGGGGCCTTGGAGAGCAGGGGACCAGCCAGGGAGTTCAGCAGGCTCCCCGTGCCCAAGTGGGCAGGGCAATCGCCCTCTGCTCCTCTCTCACTCCTCCCACAGGGCCCCTCCCACCTGCCTCTCCTGATCTCCCTGGCCTCAGGGGCACTGATCTTGTCTGGCCTCCACGGCTCCTACCCCCTTGGTCCCCCTACGTCCTACCGGTTCACTTTGGGGTTCCTCCCGTTTCCTTCGGGGTCAGAGTTCCCCACCAGCGGCCGGCAGATGCCCTAGTTGTGGGGAGACGCTAACTCTGCTCTTACCACACCCCCTAGTAACTTTTAAACACAGTACTTTGACTAAATACGTCTGTTTGAAAACAAAAAGAGCTGTTAAAAACATCCTTAACTCTACTTAGTGGATTCATTTCTTTTTTCCATACCAGTATGCATGTATTAATTCTGAAAGTATTTTGTATATATTTTAGGACTGTGTAAATGGGGAAATACATTAATGTTCTTGGGAGCTAGAGTTTTCATTGCAGACAAAGAAAATACAAATATGTAATGAGAGCGGGCAAAGAGGAACCCTGTGGACACAGAGTTAGAATTAAAGGTATCAGTATGAACTCACAGTTTTATACATGCACACACACAGGCTGAGTTAAATCAGTATGAAATTGCCTAGAAGCAATGACATCCCAGCAGCAATGAGGTCACTTGGTGCACTGACCTTGGCTTTTAAATACTGTTTAACTAAGAAGAATCAGAGCTCCTTGAAGGAATGGCTGATTCCAGGGTTGAGACAGGGAAAGAACAATTTGAGCCTGGAACATCTATTTGGGCCAGGAAGAAAGGACGTGATTAAAGAATGACAGGGACATGTCAAAAGGACACAGAAGCTTGAAGGATCTCCCACTGGCTAAATCGGGAAATTTGGGCATCAAAATGAATAATGACAACAGATTATAACTCACTGAATAAAATAAAAATTCATAAGTACATACTATACTTATGAACAATAAATAGGGGAGCAGGGAAAGCTCTTCATTATAGTACAATGTAAAAAATTATAAATGTAAAAGGAATAATTGGGCAAGAAAATAATTTTGCAATAGTAATAGTGAATTCAGGCAAGAATCATTAATGGATGTTCAAACTACTGGGCAAAAGTATGAAGAGGAACAGGGTATTTACATAGTCACACAGTATCTCTTCACAGATTACTTAATTACAAAGAAAGGAGAAATGGTAGCTTTATGGTAGAGAAAGGAGGCGGACACCACCTTACTCAAGTGATCTAAGTTAGCATCACTGACAATGGGATAAATCGACATCAGTTGCCTGTTCATGTGATGCATTAAAGAAACATCACTTATTTAGTATTTCTGCTGAAAGTGCCTAATGAAATCTAATCATGAGGAAAAATCAGATAGAACCAAATTGAGGGCCATTATACAAAACAACTGTCCTGTTCTCTTAAAAATATCAGTGTCATAAAAGATAAGGAAAAGCTCTTCCAAATTAAAGGAACCAAAAAGACATGACAATTAAATGCAATATATGATCCTGGATTGAATCCTACATCAAAGTGAAAAATTGTCATAAAAGATATCATTGAGACAACTGGAGAAATTTGAAGATGCTCTGTAGATTAGATAACAGTGTTCTACCAATGTTAAATTTTTAGAAAAGAGAGACAGAGACACACAAATGCACGCAAATGTGGTAAATCGTTAAAACATGCTGTGTCTGGGTGAAGGATTTGGAGAGTTCTTTATGTTATTCTTGCAACTTTTCTATAAATTTGAAATTATTTCAAAATAAAAAGTTAAAAAATTTAAATATTCACTTTGTTATACAGCAGCACCTAACACAACAATGTAAAGCAATTATACTCCAATAAAGATGTTTAAAAAATTTTAAATAAGCAAAACTAATCTACGGTGAAAGTGTGGAACAGTGGTAATCTTGGGGTAGATGTATCTGAGAAGAGGCAGGAGGGAGGCTTGCTAAGGTGCCTAATTTGGATGATTACACAGGTATATACAAATGTAAAAATTCATTGAGTTGAATACTTAAGATCTGCACATATTACTGTGTTTATGTTATATTTCAACCAAAACAAACAAAAAAGAAAAAGAGAAAAAGTAAAGTAAAAAGTATAGCCTTCCTTCCTGAATAATTCAGTCCAAAAGGAAGGAAGGTGACCAAGTAGGGGAGTGGACGATGGGAACCCATGTGAGGAAAGCGGCTCAGCAGGGGCGGCAGCAGCCTAGTGCGGGCTCAGAGCCTGGCTGGACAGCAGTGGCCTGGTGGGGAATGGGATCCTGGGCAAGGAAGGTAGCAGCAGGACTGTGGGACAGTGGACTGGTCTCATACAGGGGAACTGAGCAGAGAAGTAAAGGTATTGAAGGTAGATGAGAAAATTGAGGCTCATGGAGATTAAGAGCCTGGTCCCAAGTCTGACACTTGTTAAGTCACCTGACTTTGGGCATAAAGACTCACCTCTGAGCCTTCATTTCTTCACTGTATAACAGGTACACTAATACTTGCATCACAGGATTGCAAAGATTCAGTGAGATCAAGTATGCCAAAGAACCCACCTCAGCTCCTGATACTTAGACGTAGTTCAATAAATGTTACTTCCATCTCCTGTGATATCCAACTCTTTTTATAAGGCCTCTGGAAAATATGTTTTTATATGAATTTTCGTTGTTGTGATTTTAAATATTACGCTTCTCTTCATAAAAGCTCCCCTGCAATGAGGCTATTTGAGATTTCAGCAGGTTCCACAGCTGCCCGGCTCTGTGCAAGCCACTGGTGTCCAAGCACAGGAAGTCTCATATATATGCTCACCTCACATACAATGCAATGAGTGCAGCTAAGTGGGCAGGAATGTATGGGTGGATCAGCCTTGAGGTCAGAGACTGAATATAATCTCAGAATATTAAAATTTACGTGCTACATCGGACAAACTGTCACTCAAACCAATGTTCCTTCAGCAAGAAACCCACAAGCAGGCACAGAGAAAGAGAACTAAATCTCTTCCTCAGCCCCTACCACACTAAGGGAATCAGAGAAGTGTCTTACGTCTGGCCTTCACTCTCGCCTGGAATTCTGCAGCGGCTTCTGTGGTGTCCCTCTCTTCCCCAACCTCTCCTTGCTCTGCCAAGATGATCTTCCAAAAGTACACATGGATTAGTTTGCTCCCTGTCGCCCAAACCCACATTCCTTGTCTGGTATTGAAGATCTTCCATGGTCTGGACCTAGTGTGGTTCTCTAGTCTCTTTCCCCAGTAGAATTATCCACAAATACTTGCATGCCAGCCTCATCAGACCCCATACACCCATTCTGCCACCCTGCTCCTCATCACGCCTCGCTCATGCTGTCCCCTCGGTTCAGGGAAACCTTCAACATTCATCCTTGGGAAGGAGGGAGGTGAAGAGGAGAAGGGAAAGGATTGTTAACATCTATGACTGCTAAATCCCATTCTAGGAGCTTTATGGGAATTAACTCATCATATCTTTATTTGATATATTCACTAAGGAATAGAATGGTTAAATACCTTGACTAAAAGCACATAGCCAGTAAGTAGCCAGGCCACTTCAGAAGTAATTACTCTCTCCTCTGGGCCCTGCTATAGAAATAGTACTTATTCCACTTATTAAGTGGTTCCCACGTCTCTCTCTTCCCAGATTATATAGGTTGTAACTTCCTTAAGCATGAAGACTGTGTCTCATTAATCTACTTCCCTAGTGCCTTGCACAGTGCCCTGAACATAGTAGGTCTTAATCATATGTTTGTTGAATTAAAGTCACTCACATCTGTGTACTTCCCACAGTTCATGGCTCAGAATCTGACACACAGAGTAGATACTCAGGAAATGCTAGATGAATGACACTGAATTTATCTGAATTTCCTCAACTCCTTACCAGGGTCTCGTAAATGCTTTGAGCTCTGTAAGTAATGGTTGAATTCAGAGACTAGATGATTCTTCAGATGTTCAGAATTTGAGTCACTGGATAAACAGAATGGCCTCCCACAACAAGACAGGTAGATCACACAAGGCCTGAGGAAAAGCCCCTGGGTGATTCCCTAGGGTGGGAACAGTTAGAAAGTGGACCCCTAGTGTGTGGATGGAGACAACACAGCTCCTTCCCCTCTCAGTTCTATCCCCAGCAACAGTAGCAACAAAAACAAGCCGACAGGCTGACTCTGAGCCATTGTGCACAAGACGCAAGAATCTTTACCTTTGCTTCAGCAGCTACACAGTAGAGCTTGGCTGGGCCATTGCCAGGTGTAGGACAGGACCACCTGAACGTGGCCCCTGACCAAGAGGCCCTCTGGTGCCCTGGAGCCCCTCACACTAAGAATCAATTTTGCTTTTTTGATTAGAACAAAACAAAACAAAGTCTAGAGGTCCAGATCCTAAGGCTTTATTCTTTCTGGGATTAAAAAGCCAAGGATGCAGATAAGATGTGACAGAGACATCGAAGCTTATCATAACAAGCGTGTGCAGTGTAACAATGAATACGGCACTAAGAGTAACTGTTGTATCTGCTGCCACTGACTGTGCCATGTGACCCAGCCCGACAGACTTCCTTCCTAGGGGCAGCCCCACTAGTCAACAGTCTAATGAGTGCTGCCATCCTGTCCCCAGGGCAACCTGCTAGAATCCCACTGCCTTCAGGCCAGTTCCCAGCTGAGTGACCATCAGAGGTACTCTCTTGATCTACTGATGTGACTCTGCAACTTTTCTGGTTCAAGACTAAGTTGTGGACTGTCAGGTTCTATCCTAGGCTCCATACATAAAATAGTTTTAAAATAAAATTTATTAGTTTTTTTCAGATTATAAAAGTGGTTCATAGTTATTATAAAAAAAATATAGTGAGGAAAACAAAGAACACCTATAATCCCACCACTCACTATTAACACATGGCATGTTTCCTTTCAATCCTTTCCCTAACAGTATTTGTCTGTGTGTGAATAAAATATACATAATTTCAGAAACACAGTTAGGGTCATGCTATATATTCTGTTTCATATTCTGACTTTGGCACTTTACAAAATGTTATGTTTCCCATGTCATCACTTTCATTAAAAATGTGATTTTTATGGCTTTATAGCATCATAGGAATGTGCCGTAATTTCATTATTTCCCTATTCTTAGTTACCTAGATTGCTTTCAATATTTTGCCATTATAAACTGTGTTGTGACAAACGCTGTTGACCAAAAATTTTTGCTTATTTCTGATTATTTCCTTGGGATAAATTTTATTAAAAGTAGAATTATTGGATAAAGGACTTTGAACTTTTTTAAGACACTTGTGTAGTTCGAACAGCATATTTTATTAAGGTCATTGCCAAAATAAATCACATCCAGAAAAAAAAAAGAACAAAATTGGAAAAGGGTAACAATATGGAAATAATAATAGTGGCTACCATGTATTGGGTGTATATAATGTGACATGGGAAAGTGATTAAGAACTTTGCATACCTTAGCTCATTTAATCTCTGAATTAATCCTATAATGTATGCATAGATAAGGAAACCAAGGTTCAGAGAAGTTAACTTGTCCAATATCTCAGTTAGTAGGTGGCATGGCTGAATTTAAATCCAATTATGTGTGATTCCAGAGAGTACACTTACTGCTATGCTACAACATGTCATGTAAAAAATAAAGGGAAAAAAAAATAAGTGTTTTCAATCTGGGGAAGAGAAAACTTGAATGGTACAAGGGCCACGGGACAGGGAGAAGAGGAATCAGGTTGCAGAATGAGATGGCAGAATGAGGATCAATGGATAGAAATGCTTAAAATGTCAAAGTACAGCTTAAAATCAAAAAGGTAATTCTAAAAATGAAAGTCTACCAAAAGTGGAAGGGCTGTCTCCAGCTGGGCCTAATTGTTTTTTGTTTCTTTTTTTACTTTATTTACTTATTTTTTAAACATCTTTATTGGAGTATAATTGCTGTACAATGGTGTGTTAGTTTCTGCTGTATAACAAAGGGAATCAGCTAAACATATACATATATCCCCATATCTCCTCCCTCTTGCGTCTCCCTCCCACCCTCCCTATCCCACCCCTCTAGGTGGTCACAAAGCACCAAGCTGATGTCCCTGTGCTCTGTGGCTGCTTCCCACTAGCTATCGATTTTACATTTGGTAGTGTATATATGTCCATGCCACTCTCTCACTTTGTCCCAGCTTACCCTTCCCCCTCCCCGTGTCCTCAAGTCCATTCTCTACGTCTGCATCTTTATTTCTGTCCTGCCCCTAGGTTCTTCAGAACCTTTTTTTTTTCTTCTTTAGATTCCATATATATGTGTTAGCATATGGTATTTGTTTTTCTCTTTCTGACTTACTTCACTCTGTATGACAGACTCTAGGTCCATCCACCTCACTACAAATAACTCAATTTTGTTTCTTTTTATGGCTGAGTAATATTCCATTGCATACATGTGCCACATCTTCTTTATCCATTCATCAGCCGATGGACACTTAGGTTGCTTCCATGTCCTGGCTATTGTAAATAGAGCTGCAATGAACATTTTGGTACATGACTCTTTTTGAATTACGGTTTTCTCAGGGTATATACCCAGTAGTGGGGTTGCTAGGTTGTACAGTAGTTCTATTTTTAGTTTTTTAAGGAACCTCTATACTGTTCTCCAAAGTGGCTGTATCAATTTACATTCCCACCAACAATGCAAGAGGGTCCCCTTTTCTCCACACCCTCTCCAGCATTTATTGTTTGTAGATTTTTTGATGATTGCCATTCTGGCCAGTGTGAGGTGATACCTCATTGTAGTTTTGATTTGCATTTCTCTAATGATTAGTGATGTTGAGCATCCTTTCATGTGTTTGTTGGCAATCTGTATACCTTCTTTGGAGAAATGTCTATTTAGGTCTTCTGCCCATTTTTGGATTGGGTTGTTTGTTTTTTTGATATTGACTGCATGAGCTGCTTGTAAATTTTGGAGATTAATCCTTTGTCAGTTGCTTCATTTGCAAATATTTTCTCCCATTGTGAGGGTTGTCTTTTTGTCTTGTTTATGGTTTCCTTTGCTGTGCAAAAGCTTTTAAGTTTCATTAGGTCCCATTTGTTTATTTTTGTTTTTATTTCCATTTCTCTAGGAGGTGGGTCAAAAAGGATCTTGCTGTGATATATGTCATAGTGTTCTGCCTATGTTTTCCTCTAAAAGTTTTATAGTGTCTGGCCTTACAACTAGGTCTTTAATCCATTTTGAGTTTATTTTTGTGTATGGTGTTAGGGAGTGTTCTAATTTCATTCTTTTACATGTAATTGAAGATGATACAAACAGATGGAGAGATATACCATGTTCTTGGATTGGAAGAATCAACATTGTGAAAATGACTATACTACCCAAAGCAATCTACAGATTCAATGCAATCCCTATCAAACTACCAATGGCATTTTTCACAGAACTATAACAAAAAAATTCACAATTTGTATGGAAACACAAAAGACCCCGAATAGCCAAAGCGATCTTGAGAAAGAAAAATGGAGCTGGAGGAATCAGGCTCCTGGACTTCAGACTATACTACAAAGCTACAATAATCAAGACAGTATGGTACTGGCACAAAAACAGAAATATAGATCAATGGAACAGGATAGAAAGCACAGAGATAAACCCACGCACATATGGTCACCTTATTTTTGATAAAGGAGGCAAGAATATACAATGGAGAAAAGACAGCCTCTTCAGTAAGTGGTGTTGGGAAAACTGGACAGCTACATGGGCCTAATTTAATCACACCCTTTGGAAGCAGAGAGTTTTCTCTGGCTGATGGCAGGAGGAGAATTCAGAAAGATTCGAAGCACAAGAAGGACCTGAGGCACCATTGCTGGCTTTGATAATGGAGAGGCAAGGACTGGAGGGCAGCGTCTAATTGTTGAGAACAACCTCAGGCCAACAACCAGCAAGGAAACAGGACCTCAGCCCTGCAGCCACAAGGAACTGATATCTGCCAACAAGCTGAATGAGCTTAGAAGCAGATTTTTCCCTAGAGTCTCCAGATAAGAATCCAGCCCAGCTGATACCTGGATTTTGTGAAATCCTGAGAGAAAACCCAGCGGAGCCCACCCAGACTTCTGACCGATAGAACTACGAGCTAGTAAAGAGGTGCTGTTTTAAGCCACTAAGTTTGTGGTAATTTGTTACTCAGCAAGAGAAAACTAATACACCAGGTAAATGGATAAACAAACTGTGGTACAAATGGAATACTATCCATCAATAAAAAAAGGTAAATACATTGATAAACATAACATGGATGAATCCCAAAAACATTGTGCTCAATGAAAGAAGCCAGACACAAAAAGTACATACTGTATGATTCCATTAATATGATTCTAGAAAAAACAAATCTAATTTATAATGATAGAAAGGCTGGGGTCGGTGTGGGTGGGTTGACTGGCCCCATCCCCTCCCGTCTGACTTTTCTGCCGCCACCTGTGCCCTCAGCCCAGCACAGAACACACCACTGCACATTCCTTTCTTTCTCTGACACTTGAACAAGACTGAGAGCCTCAGTAGTCTCTAATGTGGGTAAACGTTCTATCAAAAGCACAATCTGAAACCTTAAAACACACATTCCAAAGGCGAGAAACCAAGTTTTCAAAAAGCTATGCTACATAGATTTCTCTTGTCAAGTTCCTTCTTACAATATGCCCCACTTATAGAGGGCCCATACTGGGAGGGCTGAGTATTCACAGTAACTTAACACTACTTTTAAACGTATTTAAAATGAGTAGCAGGCAGCAATGGTGACTGAGGAACTCAAGAATCTGGCCCTGCCTTCAAACAAACCAGAGGTCAAATATTTTTGAATGAGTTACTTGTTCTGGCAGCTCTAATGTGAAGCTGTAACCCTAACATGCCACCCTCTGCCTCACACAGCAGGAAGGTTCATGGCAGGAGGGAAAGAGTATGAGCTCTTCCATCACAGACTGTCAGGAAGCTACTGCAATAGTCTAGGTGAGAGAGGTCTCACTTCTGGTCTAGCACCTGTTAGTTCTGTGAACTTGGCCAAGCTACTAAGACTCTCTAAGCCTCAGTTTCCTCATCTGCATAGCTGGAATTATAGCAATAATCTCACAGGACTATCACAAGGATTGAATTCAATTACCTGTATTTAGTACCCTGGACAAAGTAGATACACATGCTAGCTCCCTTTCTGCTTTGTGCATTGAAGATCTGATGGCCCAGAGAAACAAAGGGGAAAATGGGAAATTGTTGAAAGATGGGGAAGTACTCTTTTTTTCCCCAGACCACTTTTATCTTTCACTAAATATTTAGAAGAGAAAAACAACTCTTCCAAATTTCCTGAATTTGATGCTCTCCAAATGTGTCAGCCAGGATAATTTTAGGAGCAAACAAAACATTTTTATATTCGTCAACTAACAATGATTTTAGACCTCTAAATGGCACTTTAAAAACATTGTATATATTTCCATATTAATCAAAATGTTGGTCCTATACTAAAAAATGGCTTTTTTTCCATTTTACAGTTTCATATTTTCCATCAGTAATAATATAATGCAGCTTTATTGAGTGTTAAATGCAAAGTACAATGCTAAGAGTCTTTGTTCTTAACACACACAAAACATCAATCTCAGCATGGATATCACCTGATATATATTTTTTAATTTGACCATTATTTCTGACAAAGTCTACCTACTTATAGCAGCATCCCAACTTTCCCATTTGATATGTGCTAATGTCTTCAACTGTGTTTATTACTGAACTAAAATTTACCATTTATTCCCTAAAAACCTTTTCAGTTTATTGAGTCAATGGGTCAGTGACCCCACCGAGGGGACTGACAGGAAATGACAACACACTTCTGACCATTCAATGTGTTTCTATAAGCTTTCATACAAACATGAACTACAGCTGTGATAATGTCAGTTATAACCACCAGACGCTCATCCCACATATATCAGGTATACGTATGTGTATGGCGGCACATGCTGGGGAGACTGGACTTGGGAAATATCCAGTGGCATGGACAGTACATCAGCGATTCAAAGATAAACAGAGTTCACCAGAGGGCTTTATTCAGCTGGACTATAAAATGCAGCCAAAAGTTTGCTTAGTAAAGAGGAAGGACAGAGGGGATGGCGGCAGTAGTGGTGAAGAGCACTGAACACAGATGTGAAACAGGCAACTCACCAGCACCTAAAATTCCACCTGCACAAAACAGAACAAATCCTCTACCACCACCTCAGCCCTTCCCACCCCCAAATCTGTTTTCCCTTCTGACCCTCTTCTATCCTCGCAGTCACCTCGGAATCATCTCTGAGTCCTCCTCTCATGCCCCAAGTCCAACCAATCACCAAGTTCTGTAATTCTGTCTCCAGGTTCTGCTCTCATCTTGCCCCTTTTCTCCATCCCCATTGTCACTGTGCTATTTCAGGCCCTCAGAACAGCCGTACTGGACAATTGCAATAGCTTCTAATTATTTCCTCTCTCTGTTGTTTCCTCTTCTCTCCAATTTATTGGGTGCCCAAGGTAAGCTTTCTAAATCTCAGCTTTGACTAGCAACTCACCTGCTCGAAATGTGCTAATAGCTCCCCTGTGCCTATAGAACAGACCATGAATCTTTTTTTTTTTTTTGGCCACACCACATGGCTTGTGGGATCTTAGTTCCCTGACCAGGGATTGAACCCGGGCCACAGCAGTGAAAGCTCCGAGTCTTGACCACTGGACCGCCAGGAAATTCCCCAGACCATGAATCTTTTAACCAGATATTTAAGTCCATCTATGAACAGGTTACAGTTCAAGTTTGTAGCCTTACATCCCACCATGTTTTCCCCTACAAGAACTCTGTGTTCCAAACAAAGTGGACCATTCACTGATGATCTCTGTTGACACCAAGGGCATTTCCCTCTCTGTGCCTCTGTCTACGCTGGTCCCTCCTTTCCTGGCCTGGTTTCCTACATCCTTCTGTCAAATACTGCCTATCCTTCACACTCAGTGGAACTCTACCTCCTCCATGAAGTCCTCCCTAATCCTCCAGCTAGGAGAAATTTCACCATCCTCAGAATTTCCATAGCACCGTACCTGTAGTTCTCAGGACAACAGGCATCTTTTTCCATGACAGCTGTTGAGTGCATGCCCTACCCCTCCTGCCAGCCTAGAGACCTTTTAGTTCCTACCTACCACTCCACCTCTAGCACCAGGTCCATGACATGGCAGAAGAGGATGTGCTTTTTTCCTTGGGGCCTCAGTTTCCAAATCTATAAAATGAACATAACCCAACCTAACTCACAGGAATATCAAGAAGATTAAAAAAGGTAATATATGCAAACTATCAACACACAGTAGGTAAATCACCAAATCCAAAACCCCATTCCTCACTTTCACACAGCAGTACTTGTTGAACCAATAAAACTTTGCATGCTTTATAGTTATTATATTTTTTTCAATGAAGGAAGGAGAGAGAGATGGAGGGAATACATGAGCAGAGAATCACTAAATATGTAGGAGACATGAGTAGCCCAGTATGACAGTATGAACAACTCATACTAGAGATGGAAGGTTAGATTATGAAAGAGCTGGAATGTTTGGTCTGATAGCTTCAGGGAGTTTTAAATTCAAAAGTGGGGCAGCGTTTAGAGTCTACCAGTCTGCATGATGGATGAAGGACAAAGGACCAGGAAATCACTAAGAGGCTGGTATAGTGATCCAGGAAAGAGGGCACAGCTACCTGGCTATGGTAGATGGCGGCCACAAGAGAGCAGACAGGAACAGCTGGCTCTGCAAGGCACGTCCAAGGGAAAAAATGACAGGGTTGGTGAGCACTGACAGACTAAATGACTGGAGAATGCTTATCAAGCCGAGTCACAGAGGACTCCAGGCTCAGGTAATTAGGAGAACAGAAGAACACCCAGAGAACTGAGAGATAGCTGGGAGGTGGGGAGGGCATAAGGCACATGCAGGAAGGACACTAGTCTACTCTTTTGGCTTGAAGTGGAACACAGGCAGAAATGAGGAAGCAGTGCTTGGTGGTCCTGAGGGACTGAGAAACCACCTTAGAAACAAACAAAACACTCCTTTTGTACATGAGGGCCTACAGGGATTCACTGAACAAGAATCATGTAGGACAAAGTGTCCCACAGGCCTACCCCTTGAGCTCTCTGGGGAACAAGGGACAGGGGATGTCTGCCTATCCACCAGACATCACCTGTCTGGGAGGAGGTCACTTTTAGGCTGCCTTTCCTTCCTTACACTGACAAGGCATAGGACTGCAAAAAGGGGGTCCTATATTGTTTTATTTGTAAAGAGAAACTCAGAGAGTTGGTGCCTTCTACAAATAGAGAGCTGCCTTACCCAGAGAGGATAAAGTACATTTACAGCCTAATGTCTAGTCTGGTATTAGGGTCCAGAATTTATGAGCTGGGGGACCATGGCTTAGTCACTTAAACTCTCCGGGTCTCAGGTGTTTTATTTGTTAAGTGTAATGACAGTATCTCATGTGCCAGAAAGGACCAGAAGATTTCAGGAGTTCTCTCAGTTCTAAGATCTATGATCTAGTACCTAATCTAAATCCTGCAGGTCAGACTCCAATCTCTCTGAATCCCTGGGCTGTGACTCACTGCAGAAGCCCACATTGTACAGAGATGCTGAGAAACCTGGCGAAAGCACAGGTTTAGAGTAGGGGCATAAGTTCCAGCTGTCAGGTCCCAGTCACAAGAAGATACAGTGAGAATATTAAAGCTGGCCCAGGGACAAAAGATAATTAATCTTCAAGGCAATAAAAATATTTAATTCATTCATCTGAGAGAAATGACAAGAAAGAAGATAGATATTTGCTTTTCCCCCTCTCTGTTCTGACAAGGTTGCTCTGGATGGATCATAGAACGTTTAACGAACATTTAATATAAGAGCCTGAGATGCAAACAAGTAAATGATGAGGGGCCCTGGCAGAAAGCAGTGGAAGCTGACATTGTGAAGGCTGCAACCAGGGCACATGTTTCCAGAGAAGAGGTTTGAGAAGAGAAGCTTATTTGCAGTTGTTCACATGACAAGAGAAGTGAGAAGATGGGGATAGATTTGAGGGACATTGCAAGGGTGAAATCATAGGATTTGATAATTGAATGGATATATATGAAAGTGAGGAAGAGACACACTGAAGCTGCCTGAGCTTTCTAACTGGCCCCAGAATCGGGGAGTCACCAAAGTAGGCAAGAGGACAGCCATGGAGAGAGAAGAAAAGGGGAATCTCTATGCCCTGTGGATGGTCTTAAAGGACAAAACAACAGCCATCAGCATCGAACAATCCTTCCTCCACCTCAGCTTTACAAGCTTTGAAGGCATGACCATAAAGCACCAGAGCAGCTAGCCCATATCTGCTCTATGCCCAGAACAGAGGGGTGGGCATCTAGGGCCAGGGGAGTCCATTCAGGGAAATGTCAGAGGGAAGAAGAGAAAATGTGAGAAACCCACTGCATTAGACCTTATCCTGGTTTGTCTCATATCCTTTCTTCCTTAAAGAGGGCTAATGAGGGCTCCAAGAAACAGAAAAGCATTGCTAAGGCTGGAAATGGGAGCATGGGCCACAGCCTAAACCAGTGGAGCAGAGAGGGGTCCTCAAGAAGAGGAGCGTGGGTTCTCCAAGTTGCCCTCGGCAACAGCTAACATGAATGGTTGAGAACTAAGGACCACTCGTAAGTGTCCATGACTAAAGAGGCCGTGGCCAGTGGTGGACAAACTCAGGAAAGACTATCCAGAGGGCCCCCGTCAGGCCAGACTGAGCCTGCCCGGGCATTTCACTGTGACTGCAGCCCTGTCTTTCACTTCCTTTATGTAACCCTGTTAAGGAAATAGGTGGTTCTTGGCAAACTTCAAATTACAGTCTCTCTCCAGCTTTTCTGTCTCTTCCAACCACTTCTATGAACATTCAGATGATGTTCACTCTAGCGACAAGTCCTAGTATGACCCCAAAATGAGAATATATGGAAATTTCTATGAATGTGTCAGCCTCAGGGTGGAAACCTGCCAAGTATCAAGAAGCATTTCTTCTTTCCTTCCCTCCCTTCCCTCTCTCCCTTTCTTTCAGCAAATACCAATTAGATGTAAGGCCTACTCATTTGCAAATGAATATAAACTTCCAAAGCCAGGAAAATTATTTAGAGGCATTTAAAACCACCTGCTCTGACCTAAAATAAAATAAGATAAAGTATAAAATAAAGGAACCTCTGATTTGAGGAGGACTGGATCTGTTCTGGCCAGCCGACTACCAGGGCCATCAAAGGCTGATCTTCGCAGCCAGAATGTCTGATGACTATTCTTTTTTTTTTTTAATTTATTTATTTTTGGCTGTGTTGGGTCTTCGTTTCTGTGCGAGGGCTTTCTCTAGTTGTGGCAAGTGGGGGCCACTCTTCATCGCAGTGCGCGGGCCTCTCACTATCGCGGCCTCTCTTGTTGCGGAGCACAGGCTCCAGACGCGCAGGCTCAGCAGTTGTGGCTCACGGGCCCAGTTGCTCTGCGGCATGTGGGATCTTCCCAGACCAGGGCTCGAACCTGTGTCCCCTGCATTGGCAGGCAGATTCTTAACCACTGCGCTACCAGGGAAGCCCTCTGATGACTATTCTAATGGGCTTGTTCTTCTGTTCACTCCACTTAGCTCATGTCAGAGACTACTTGACATTTGAATTATCAACTGTCTTCCAAAAAAAAGTTGGCCTTGAAGTTGGCTTTGAAAGATCCTGCACAAATTATTCATTTGATCAGCAAACTTTGGTGGATTTATCCAAAATTGGTATTCAGTTGTGACATCAGTACTTGATCCGAAGACAGAATTTCTCGTATTGAATTGAGACCATCCAAAACATCCAGGGAAAATTACTAGGGAGACTGTTTTATTCCCACCCTCTGATTTCGCCTCAAAAGGGAAAAGAGATGCTGTACAGAATTAAAATGGTCTAGCAAAAGTTGTCTTTAAAGCAAATTTCAGTGAATTTAAGTATAGTTTATTGAAAACAATTTTCAGCCAAAATAAGCTGAATTTTCTCACAAAATAACATAAAAGTACAATGGCCTGGATTCCTGCCATGCTTAGCTTTTCTGACTGTGAGAATTTGAGCCCTTGCTCTGAGGCAAGACCCATTCCTACCAAGCATTCTTGGGGAGGCACCTGCCCTTCTGAAAAAGCAGTCCTGGCCTGATCTGGCTTGGCCTGAGGAAGGAAAGGAATACGACTATCCAGCAAGGATCCGAGTGACCTAGAAATCCAATGCCAGCAGGACCCAGGTTCCTTCCCTAATGGGTAATTTACAGGTGGAGATCACTGGGCATCTCTGAGTTCACATGATGGGTGTCAAAAGACAATGACAGGAGTGAACCCCAGAAGAAGGAGTGGATGTTCTCAGAGCTCTGTTAGAAATGAGGACAAGTGCATGACTGGGCATAGTGTGGTTTTAAAAGCACTGGGTTGGTCTATCTTCCAGCCCCTTCCTCTTGTGACTTCATTTGCCCATCTACAAAATAAGGAGCCTAGAAGAACAGATCCTTAGGGACCCAGTGAGCTCCGACATGCTGAGATAGATTCTAGCCCCAGATGAGTGGGGAGGTCCCCAGCCTTCACAAGGCAGTTCTGAGGCCAGCATGGCAGCACACCAGCATTCTCCGCTCAGTTCTTCCTGTGCTGATCCAATTCACTGCTCAAAGCCTAGCTCGAATGCAATTGCCTTCAAGAAGTTTCCACTGAACTTACTGGCGTAATCACTCACTCTTCCCTCTAGGAGACCCTGATTTGTCTTGCTGCTCAGCACTGAGACTTTCAGAGATGAATTCAATAATCTCTGGGCGGGAGAAAGGAAGGGAAACCGGGAGAGAGACAAATGGAAATATTACCAAGCCTTTCCTCAGCACTGTGCAGGACCCTCAAACCCAGTCGCAGCCCCCTGACAAACCCAGCTCTGGAAAGCCAAAAGACTTGTTCCATGGTTTGGAATACCAGTGGCTAATGAAGATTCTATCTGAACCAATCTTGGGCTTTTTTTATTGAGGAAAAGTCATTCCTGAGCTGCCAGGTATAATAGCTTTGCAGTCTGTAGAGCAACAGAAGGCAAAATGGCCAGAGGAACAATCACCTGCGAAGGAAAGGGTGGGCCGGGGCTGCAGCACAGAGCTTGGGGGGCGGGGTGCTCGGTGGTGCAGGCCCTGGGAGACAGTGCCATGCTGTGGCCACCTGCCGCCTCTGCGTCGCCTTCCGCAGCCGCTGCAGGTACGGGAGGCCTGCTTCCTGACCCAGTTTTCTCCCCAGTCTCTAGCTGTGCGCTAGTGATGCTCCTGGCATGCCAATCAGATACTGCAGCCTGCAGTGCAGTTTGCTACAACAAATTCACAGTTCCTAGTAAACTCAGTGGAAAAGTACTGTGTCAAGCAGCCTAATTAAACTGACGTAATTTCCGCAGCCACACACTTTTATCAAATAAGGGGAAAAAAAAAAAAAAGAAACACTCAAGGAAAAAAGAGGAAAGAAGGAAATCGTGTCTTTCGGATCTTACGAAATCGACTGTGGTTGCGATGCATGTGAAGAATGATTCTGTTCAGTGTCCGTGGAGCCAAGCTGTCCAAGTCTTGGGCCCTGGGTGAGACCTTGGGCTGTGCTGGAAAGAGCACTAGAGTACAAGCCTGGAGGCCCCTCTGCCCCTCACTCACCCTGCGACCTTGGACAAGCTATTTCCAGTCCATTGAGAAGGGGGGTGTACTATCAAACTAGATTTACCATTAAAACAGCCTGTAAGTCTGATTCTCCAGATTGTCAAACTGTCAAACTTATGGAAAAAAAGAATCCTGTACTTTTATGGAGCGAGTGAAACAAGAACTGATTCTGGTCCCAGTTCTGCTTCTAGCTAATAGTGACTTTGGGCAAACCACACCACCCCTAGAAACTTCAAAGTCCTCTTCTGCAAAATGAGGATGATGAATTGGATGATCTCCAAGGCCCCTTCTGACGCTAATGCTGTATTCTATTCCATAAAGGATTAAACCCACCGGCACAGCCAAGGGAAGGACAGTTCCGAATGTCACCAACCTGGAGCATCTCAATCTGCCCACACTGAGCTTCCTCTTCTCTTAATGGGAATTAGTTACATGTTCTTTCCCATGTTTAAAGATTTTTTTCTTTCTTTCTTTCTTTCTTTTTTTTTTTTGGCTGCACCGCATGGCTTGTGGGATCTTGGTTCCCTGACCGGGGATAGAACCCGGGCCCTCAGCAGTGAAAGCATGGAGTCCTAACCTCTGGACCTCCAGGGAATTCCCCTAAAGATTTTTTATTCTAAAAATGCAAGATGGAATCTTGCCTTTTCCTCCTTTAAAGGTAACTCAGCAAATAAAGTTACCTTATATCTCACTCCTCCCCAGGTACACTCTTAGAAGAGGCTGGCACTATCCAGGCAGAGGGGGAATGAGGGTTACCCAGACAGAAACCTGAGGGACACCTCTTGGTTGACCTGAAGTGTCACTCAGGTTTCCAAATGCAAATAGAAAGAATGCCCTGGACATTGACCAGACAGATGATAAAGGCAGGGTTAGCCAGAAGGAGAAGGACCTTGCAGGGAGAATGGGGTAACGGAAGGGGGATGGGTAAACAGAGCCAGCTAGGAAACAAACGTCAGGTTTCTCTTCTGACAGCCACAGGGACTGCATGAAGGAAAAGGCAAGACAGACACAGGTAAGGGTGAGACAAAAGAGCATGCATCCTCTCAACTGCATGGATAGCTAATCAGCTAGGAGCCCCAGAAATTCCACCTCTTGTATATTCTGAATCCATTTACTTCCCTCCATTATAACCTTAGTTCAAGTTCTCATCAACTCAGGCCTCGATCACTGCCACAGTCTTCTGACTCACCTCTTATCTCTCTCTCTCTGTGTGTCTCTCCAATCCATCCTTCCCCTGCCACCATAGCGATCTTTCTAAAATGCTATGCTAAACAAGTCACTCCTCTACTGAAGAGCTTTCTATGACCCCTCATCACCTTCAGGACAAAATAAGAGCCCTGTACAATCTGGTTCCAGGTTACCTCTCTTGCCTCATCCTCACGACCACTACAATCTCTGCTCCAATAAGGCCAAAGTGCTTTCAGTTCCCTGAACACGAAGCTCTGGGTCTTTACATAAGTAGGTCTTTCTGGCTGGCACTCTGCCCTCCCCACAACTTCCCCAACAACCACCACCACTTACTCTAAGCCAACTCCAACCCATTCCTTAGGACTCAGCTCAGAATGATCTCTTCCAAGAAAACTTCTCCAACCCCCCCTGCCCCACCCCCGATCTGGATCACATGTCCCTTCTCCTATGCTCCTACAAAAACATTTGTTTATGCCCTTACAACCATTACCATATTGAAGTGTAAAGGCTCATGATTCCTCATGGTCTCCTCAAGCATGTTTTAACATCTTGGAACCCCCAGTGCCTAAATACAGTGCTTGACATTGGCATTCAGGAAACGGTTGATGAGTGACTGAAAGAATAAGTAAATAAATGCAGGAAACTGAGCCTACCTGATAGGAGGGGGAGCCTTAGTCTATCACGGAAGTAAGACTGACAGGAAGAACCTTGAGAAACATGGGACAAATTAGGAGAAAAAAAAAACAAGGGTCTAAGGTTCAGACCAAGGGTAGACTTGACAGTGGGAAAAATAAAGGCAGAGACCAGTGGGAGCTCTAGCTAAGGGAGATGGATGGAGTTCCAGAGTCAGCATAGGAAGTCACAGAAGAATCTCAGGGTCTAATAGGAATAAACTTCTTCCTGCTGGATTCTATGGAATCTTCCAAGACTAAAAAAGATAGAGAAGCTACAGAGAAAGTAATAAATAGTTTAGCTTAGAATAACAGAAAAAGCCTGGAGCTTAAGCCAGAACAAGCCTAAGAGATCAAAGAAAAGATACTGGTAGGAGAAGCCAGGGGGTACAATGGAAAGAGAATAGGGTTTGGAGTTAGGTGGCTCCACCACCTACTAGCTCTGTGACCTTGGGCAAGCCAAGCTTTTTATTTTCTCTAGGAATCTTAGATTCTTCATTGTTAAATGGGAACATAATACCGATTTCATAGAATTCTTTAAAGGAACATATGAGATAAAAGATACTTTGTAAGTGAAGAGAACAATGTAATTGGTCATCTATTATTATGAATGTTGACCACAGCTGAGCTTCTTCTGTCCCAAGGCATCTGGTGCTTATAAGGTGTTCCACATTCCTTGGGAAGGGGAGGAACACGGTGTTGATAAATGAATGTACTTCAAGATATGAGGGGCCTAATATGTTACCGTTTCCAGTGGGAGATGCTGCTGGAAAGGGCAATGCTTAATCCAAAAGAATGGTGCTAATGAGGGTGACCCTGTAAGCTAGATAGAGCCCAGCAGGGATGGCACAGAATAATGTGTTATTTTGTGCAAGTAACTGTCACAGTATGGATGTCTTACTGATGATATGGCTACAGCATCATTACACTATGAGACTTATATAGAGGACAAGCCAGTACTACATCTGTAAGCAATGGAGTGTCAGGAGTGAAGGAGCCCAAACCTTAACTTCTTCTACTGCAATGTGCATAAATGCCATCTAAAGCAGCCCTGACCAGTGGCCTCTTAGCTCCTGCATGAACAAGTCCTAGCCTTTATGCTTTATATCTACATGACTTTAGAATAAACTACCTAACCCCATCCTAGGCCCAGTTTTATCAGTAAAATGGATCAACAACTCCTGTCCTAGTTAAGTCACAGGACTGTTGTGACATTCCATTGAGATAAAGGGTGTGAAAGCTCCTTGCAAACTGTAAAGTCTGTGCATTTCTGAGGGACTGACATTCTGAAACTGACTGTGAATAAGGTCAGCCCTGGCAAAACAGATACAGAGGAGGAAAAAAATATCTGTACTAGCAACTCTTGCTTGCCTGTCCTTTTGAGTAGTATATGACCTTGGGGATGCACCAGCTACTGGCAGCATCTGGCCAAGGGCAGGCAGTACTCTCGGCACAAGCCTGTATCAGCAAACTAGATCCAATCACCGTCTTCTCTCCACCAACCCTGCTTTCCCCAGCCCCACACACATATGGTGTCCCTGCCTATGCAGATGTCCTGTGCCCCCAGAAACTTCAGTTCTTTGTAGATGAACATTCTGCTATGAGGCTACTGGAAATATACCCCCTGGCCCATGGCTCCCAGCCCTTGCTCAAAGCTGTCTCTGGAAGCAGGCTCTCCTCAGTACATCCAGGGCTTAGGAAATTAGCAGTTCCAGATACTGGTAGTCATACCCCATGTTGTCCATGGTGCTGGAATTAGAGATGAAGCAAAGACACACATTGCAGTGTTAAAATAACAGAAACCTCTGTCTCAAAGGTAGCCCGGCATGGTACTGAGTTCCACATGTAGACCTGTTTCTCTAGATAAAATGGCCTATCATTTCAGGAAGGAGGCCTAGCTGCACTATCAGTTCATCAGTCATGCATAGGAAAAAAGTGGGCTAGGGATGCCAGCGGAGCCTGGCTTTATCAAAAGGTACTGATCGTTGCAATGCCAGTCATTCCACCAAGAGCCCTCAAAGAAGGCCTGCAGTTGGAGGGTGGGCAGGCTTTGCAGCCTAGCTCTACCTCAGCCCTTCTCTCCAACACCAGTGATGCAACCTTAGGCTGAGCCCACATTACATGGACCATGGTACCACCTCCTAACTGGTCTCCCTGTCTGCTTCCAAGCCATCCTCCAAGGGCAGCCAGGGAGAGGTCTGATGATGTCACTTCTGTTTTAAAACCATTCACAATTCTCACTGGCTATAAAACCGAATGAAGTTGAAATCTCAAGGCCTAGCATTCAAAGACCTTCTCAAACTGGCCCCAGCCGACCTTTATAATGTTGCTTCAATTATTCCCCTTCATGCTCTTTAGGCTCCAGCCCAAATGAACTACTTCTGATTCCTGAACTCTGCCTGTAATTCTTGTCTCTGCACTTTGTTTATGCTGTGTACTCCATCCGGAATGCTTCCTTCTTATCGAAATCCTACCAGATTTTCAAGCCATCTCAAACCCTACCTCCTCCATGAAGCTTCCCCTGATTATACTAGTTCACATTATTTTAGCTACCATTATCTTTACCTGGGGAGCTTTTATAAAATACTGATGCCCAATCATCACTCAGAGATGCTGATTTAATCAGTATGGAGTAGGACCTGGGCAACTGATTTTTTTTTTTTTTAAGTTCACAAGGTACTTCTAATGTGCAGGATTTAAAGACCATTGTCCTAGTTAGACGTGATCGTTCCCTTCACTGAACTGAAGGGAAGTTTTATACAAATATAAATAGCCATAACTTTATAGAATTTTATATAAACAGACATAGAATTTTATATAAATATAGACATAATTTCTAGCTTCTTGTGTAGATATTTTATTTTGAAAAGATTTTATTGAGTGTTTATTCTGTGCATGCACTATTCTAGGTACTAGAATGTAGCAGTGATCAAAACAAAGCCCCTGCTCTCATGGAGCTTACATTCTGGGAGAGAGACAGATAGGAAACAGATAATATAAGGTCAGGTGATAAATGCTATTAAAAGTAGGGTAAGGGGATGGAGAACAAAAGGAGAGGGTCTCTTTTAGAGAGAGTAGTTACAAACAGTTTTATTTATGTATATCTTATCTACCTTCAAGACAGCATGTTACCTGACAATGAAACCTGTGTCTAATTCATCTTTGTATCACTCACAGCTTTTTGCACAGTGCTTGGCATATAATAGATGCTCAATAAATAAATGATTGTGTATGCATGAATGAAAGAATGAATGAGTGAATGGATTTGTGTGGCTTATCTACGGCTATATCACCCATAGTGTCCAGGGCAGTACTTGAAATACACTAGATGCTCAACAGATATTGGTTGAGTGGGTGAATCTGACTGTATTTTGGGACAAGTTATTGTGATGGCACATGTTCCTGGGAATAGGTCATCAGAAGATCACAGAATACCAAGCTGATCCTGAGATCCCTGCACTAGATCTCCAAATTTTAAAGATAAAGGTGATATCCAGAGAGGTGATTATCTAAATGACCTAAGAACACAGAAGTCAGAGGGAGAGCTGACCTGAGTCCCCACCTCTTTTGACTCTGGGTCCAGTGCTCATTCCATCAAACTGAAACACTTCTCCAATTAGCATCAGAAAGTTATTCTGAGGGTTGTTACCTCAACTGGACCAAGAAGTAACTCAGATTAGCATGAATAGCATTAAAGAAAGTCTCAATTTTCTTTGGTTTCAGAAAAGTCTCTCCTGATAGCTAAAACGTGGTGCATTTAACAGACAACTTCACCCTTGCTACACCTCACTGCCCCATTCCACCACCCCCATCAAGGCAGACAGAGAAGACCCCCCAGAGCAGGCGAGGGGTTGGTGAATTTCCAACTATAAATACAACTCTGAACATTTCCCATTTTCCATCCTTAGCCATAGTTCCAATGAAATATGGAACACACAACCCCTGGCTAAACGGGGAAGCCTATGCAAAGAAGCCAGTGGCTGGAAAACCAGAGAAGAGCTTAAGGCCCTGGAGAGGTAAGGAAGACCAGCAGGTGCTGGGGCTGTTGATGCAGTGATGGGGTAGGCATGCTCTAAGCAAGTGGTTGGCCAGCTGGCCTTGGTGTGGGCAAGCAAGCTCTGGCCTGTAGAGAAGCAAGTACAGTATTTTCTTTTCATCTTTCTTAAAATCCTGTGGAATCATAGAATCCATCTGGATGCAATGGAGACCAATTTTCTAGAAAAACATTCCAAACAAAATGCTTTTCTTCAAGAGAGCCAAACATTATTCAGTTGGCATGGGTTTCCTTAGGCTTCTAGTAAATAGAATGCTCTATCACCTGGTCTTTCTGCAACTTTACAGTCCAGGGAGGGTCAAAATGAGGGCTCCCAGGCATCTAGGACTCCCAAAGGGTTTTCTGAAACATCAAAATATTTTTTGACTTAGTGTAACTTTTAGTGTCAAATATATTGTGTTATATTGCTAGAGTATTTCTTCGAAATTGGCAATTTTAATATTGGACATAGATGAAAGAGAAGTAGAGAGCTGATTAACTAGAGGAGAGATTTCCAGGCTTACCTGACTGTAAGAATCACCGGGGGCACTGAGCCTCACCAAATTAAATCACCAGGGTAGAGACCTAGAAATGTGTAATTTTAGCAATCACACCAGATGACTCTTACGAATTGGTTAACATGGGAAACGCCAAGCTAGAAAATCACAGTATCCATTTCAGTAGGATTTTTATCAGAATTAAATGGAACTATAAAGTTCTTGGCACAGTGCCTGGCACATAATAAGTGCTCAGAAAGTGCTGCTTGTTGTTGTTATTTAATTATTAATAAGACATTCCAGAGCCTGATCAGATAATATTGATAGTTACCACATGGACTTCTACAACCAAAAGAGCAGACAGCACAAGTATCCTGGAGTTCAAGAACTACCATTACTTCCCTCTTTTTTCTTATTAACTTCATCCCTATTATCTCACTAGCACAGTGGTTCTCAGAGTGTGGTACCTGACCAGTGGCATCAGCATCACCTTGGAAATTATTAGAAATGAAAATTCTCAGACCCCACCCCAGACCTACTAAATGAATACATCATTAGAGGTGGGGCCCAGAATTCCACTTTAACAAGCTTTCCAGGTGACTTGGAGGCAGGCCATAGCTTGAGAGCCATCACCCTAATCTCTTGCTACTCCAAGTACGGTCCCTGGATCAGCAGCATGGCATATTAGAAACACAGAATCTCAGGCCCCATCCCAGACCTACTAAATCAGATTATGCATTTTAATGAAGTGATTCACATGCACCGTACCACCTGAGCAGCACTGTCCTAGACCACAGGAACTTCAGAGATGCACAAAATAAAAGGGAAATAAATGTACTGTTGTTTTGAGTGTTGTTAAATGGCATTTATAAGTACTTACTAGGCACTGTCCTTTATACAGGTTACCTTGTTCATCCTCATTAAGCCTAGTGGTAGGTATTTTTATTCCTGTTTTACAGATTGGAAAATTGAGGCTCAAATCAGTAAAGTAACTTGCTGAAATTCACATAGCTAAGAAGTGATAGAGGTGGTCATCTCTGAGTGACCTAAGACTGTGTCCCTTTCTTCACCTCCTGGTGCCTGTGGAAAGTGGTTGACAGTCTGGCTAAGCAGACACTGCTTGCCTGCCAGTACAAATGGAGCATCTTCAGAAGAAGAGGCCGTCCCCAACTTAAGAACAAGCAAGCCACCAAAAGCGTGTGTTTCTAAGTCAGATATTTGGAACTACTGATGGGATTACTCACAGAAACTATTTACGTCACGGCTTCTACAAGAAAATGCATTCTGAGTTATAGCACCAGATGACAGCAGCTCCCTGAAGGGTCGATACACCTGGGCTCCAGAAACTTGTTAGTACTTCATTCATATCAGCATAAGAGAAAGAACTGCCAAGGCAAATCCCTCCCCAGATGTTACGGCTTGGGAAACATCCATTCACTCTCTTACTCAAAGATTCACTGAGTGCCTCCTCTGGAAAAGGTGCTGTGCCAGGTGCTATGGGTGGTAAAAGATGAAAATGATCCATGCCTCAGTGAATTCACAGTCCAGTAAGGAAAATAAAGTATACACACACACACACATCCCTACCTATAATCCAAGGTGGAAAGTGGTGAGTGACAAGAGAAACGCTGTGGAAGGTCAGAGAAAGGAGAGATCACTTAGGACATAAGGATCAGGGAAGACTTCCCAAGGAGGTGCCATGTAAAGCTGAGTCCAAAAGGGTAGGCAGAACATGGATTAGGCAAAACTGGCACTCCTGGCAGATGGAAGAGTGTGAACAAAGGCGTGGAGGTGTGAAGGAGAAGGCCGTGTTGTAGAACTGCAAGTTATCCCCTTGGTTGAAGCAATAGGCTCACTTACCTTGGATGTGGAAGATGAAGGCACAGAAAGGCAGGTCTGCACCAAAGCAGGGGAGATTCTCAATGCCAGGTTGAGAACTTTACTTTGTACATATAGAGAGAGGTGCTTCACATTGCTCATCATATTACAGAATAAATCACTGAACTCCAAGTCCTTTATGAAACAAGCTAGGGTAAAAACCAAACATTTCTGAATTGGTATTGTACTTTATTTTCTAGTCTGCTTCCTCTGTTAGACTTTACTCAAATGACTTTGAGTGTTAGTAGATGCTCAAAAGATGCTGAATGTATGAACAAAGGAATGAACAAGTGAGAGCACTACTGAGCAGCTGAGGGGTCATAAGCAGGAGAGAGAGGGCTCCATACTGCCTCATGGCCTGGAAAACATGGGGGTGAGAAGAGGGATGGTGGTGGAGAATCCGAGGCAGCAGATCTAATGGCCAGGAGGCTGCTGTGATTGGACAGATGAGACGTCACCAGCTAAGTTCAGGACAATGGGAATGAGGAAGTAAGGGATGGAAGAGAAAGACACAGCTACAGGACATAGCAAGTGATTGACAATGGGGGCAAAGAGAAGGCATGCGTCAAAGTCTCACTGAAGTTTGGATCCTGGGTGGCTGGGAGAGTGACAATGCCATTGGGAAAATGGGAAGTCTGATGGAAGAGCAAGGTGCTTTACAGACACCTCTTCATTTAATCCTCACAACCCGAGGGAAATTAACGCCATGACTTCTGTCCTCAGCTTCCCTTATTCTCGCCCATACTCTCTCTGCTTGAGCCACGCTGCTGTTTCTCAAACGTGCCAGGCCTGCCCCCACTTTAGGGCCTTTGCACTGGGACATTCTTCACCAGATACCTGCACAGCCACCCCCTCACCAACTCCACATCTTTGCTCAAATGTCACCACTTCAATGAGGCCTACTGAAGACTGCAACCCACACTTGTCCCAGCTTCCCTCCAGAATCCCCAATGTCCCTTACCCTGCTCTCTCTCTCTTTTCTTCTTTTTATTGTACTCATTACCTTCTAACATATGATCTAATTTTCTTATTCATTATGTCTACAGTTTAATCCCTGCCTCCCCTCACTAAAATGTAAATTCCACCAAGACAAGGATTTCTGTCTATTTCCCAAATGCCTTGAACAATGGCTGGCACATAACAAGCACTCAATAAATAATTGTTCAATGAATTACCTCCTTTTATAGATGAGGAAACTGAGGCTCAGAGAGGTCATGCAACTTCCCCTAAATAACAGTTTTCATTCAGTAGTGGAAGCCTGAATTCAAACACAAATCTAACTCCAGCTTCCACTCTGCCAGGCTGAGTCTTGCTTTAGACAGCTTGGAGGGGGCAATGGTCCATCTGGGAGGCAATAATGAGCAGGCAGTGAGAAACGTGAGATTAGAGCCAACAGCAACCAGGCCCACAAGACAGCAGAGCTGGCCTGGCTGGGGCAAGTCCATGTATGCGGATCCTGAACTGCCTACAGCCTGAGAAACAAGCACTCTGACCAGAGAATCACCAAGAGAACCAATGGCTTCATTTCCCAAGTGCAAGTTTGAAGAATCAGGCCAGCTTCTCCAGCAAAGCAGCTCCTAATTTTTCCAGCTGTCTAACTTGTCAAATTATAAACTCATCTTCAGGAGAATGTATTTAACAAAGGGACATGTTCTGTTTCCCTTTTACCACCCATCCAGTGGATCTGCCCTTGGTTTCATTGCCACTCCGATCCTCCTGCATAATCCATACATTACAGGCTCAATTTACAGCACAGTACATTAACGCACTGGAGCTGCTCAAAATAAACGGGGTTGGCAAAGTGTAATTATTTCTGGCAAAAGAGTTGGTTCTGCATTTTGACAATCATCTGATACATTATCGTACTCAATGCTAAATTTTGAAACTGAAAAATTGAAAGAAAGCATTTTTTTTGAAGTTTCAAATGTACTCATTATTAAATTATGAAGCAGGTCATTTATGATGAGTCAGTCCAAAATCAGAAGGATCACAACGAAAGACTGCAGGAAACTTGCCGTCTTCATGTAACCTCTAGCGTCCACCATCCAAGGCCACTGTGAAAATTAAATGAGATAGCACAGCTAGCCCAGTGCCTGGGCCAGAATAGGTCCTCAATAAACATCAATTCTCCTCCTTAATTGTTATTGTGATTTTTCCAGCAGCAGAATTTACAAACTACCTCAATTTGTTCATTTGTTCATGATTCCCTCATCCCCAAAGAGCTCTCAGTCCACCGGGGAAAGGCAAGAACAGGTAACTCCCACACAAGGGGATGAGTGCTGAGAAAGAGGGAGACACAGAAGGCCGCAGAGATGCAGAGAGATACCCCTCACTCCAGACCCCAGGGAGAGCCAAACCTGACTGAGCCAGAAAGAGGACAGAGGTCAGCAGCGTGGGGAAAGGTGAGGAAGGCGGGGAGGTCTGGAAGCAAGAGCAAGTACATGACTTGGAGAAACTACAATTAGAACTGGCCTAGAATGACCAGTTCAGGGTAAACAGATGGTATTTAGACCTGCAATGGCCTCTCTTTTCGTGTTAAAGTGACAAAAGGCACTGACTCCTCTGAACAATGGGAAGCGGCTGAGCATGTCTGCCGTAGCCCACCTTTCTTAGTCCAAATTCCCAGTAAAGAGATCTCCAGCCCCAGCCATTGAGCCTCCCATGCTTGCTTGCAAAGGTAAAACATGAGAGATCGCTCTTGAAAAGAGGACTTGACGAAATCCAAGTGACCCAGTGGCCACGTCTGAGCGTGCTGAATCAGCTACACTTGAGGAAACACAGCGTCCTTGGGAAACAGGGCATATCACTTACACACAGAAAACCGCTCCCGTCAGCGAAGGACAAACTGTGAAACATTTAACGTTGGCCTTCAATTATTAAACAAGCCCAAATGAGCTCTGGCAGTTAAGACAGATCACACACACTCACAGAAAGGGCTCTGGCAGGCCAGCCTAAATTGTCTTGGGGTTATTCATCAAGATGCCAACAGAACAGGGTGAGATAGAGGGCTCCCTCAGAGACTGCAGGATCATACCCAGAGCTTTTGGAGAACCCTAGGAAGAGACAGTCATGCCCAGAACAGGGAAGAGAAAGTAAAAAGAACCTGACTCTGCAGAAAACGTAGGGGTTTTTTTCCTAGCCCATGTTGACAAAGATCACATTAACAACTTTTTGCTCCTTGGTTGGCACTTTCATACTGGCTAGTTTGGGGCTTCCTGTGTGGTACTTCAAGTTTAGTCAATTGTCTCCCCTGGGTGTATTTTTCAGTCCTCTGGGAACAAGCAGCAAGCTGAGGTGAAGCTCAGGACTGACCTGGCTTCAAAGGCTACTCTCTGTTTACCAGCTGCACGACTTCAGTCTCAGTTTCCCCAACAATAAATGTAGACTCAGGGGGTTGTTGTGAACTTAACTAACACACATGTTAGTACATAATAACCTGGCACAATGCACACAGGAGGGGCTCCTTCTATTTTGCTCCCCACTCTTTTATTCCTTTTCTTTGTGTCCCTAAAAAATTAGAATGTTTTCCTCTCTAGGCACTGGGTTCACCCCTTTTGTTTTGGATCAAAACAGTTATCCTTTGGAGCCTCTGCCTGATTTGACACTACCTTCCAGATGGGGGTTACTCTAACAGGGAGAAAGGTGGGTAATGATCCCGGCCGGGGCTAGTGCTCTCACACGTCTCCTTACTCTAACCTCGGACAGTCCACTGCACCTCCAACCGCAGCTGACTCATCTATGAGGTCAGCTTATTTCCCTGCCCATGCAACCTTCTCCCCTCACACCTGATTCCTGTCTGTTGGTTCAGCCCTGCCACAGGCCCAGGGATCACCCTCTAGACCTAGACAGGCTTCTGCCCCTCACCTGATTTGGGCTACTGGATCCCAAGCCCCTGGAGAACAGGAGTCACATCTCAGAGCTCTCTGATCTGCAAGAATCCAGTGCATGGCAGAGGCTAGCCAGAGCTGGTGGGGTGAGAAGGATATGGTGCCAGAGGGCCCAATCCTGGGACATGTTCTTAGAAGTTCTGTCTTGAGGCCAAGAAAAATTTTCCTAGCATGGAAATGCTCCAGGAAGCCTAGGCAATGACAAATGAGCTGAGCACAGGCAATCTCCAGAGACTCCTGGTACTCCAGAAACCATCCCACTCTCACGCACATCCTCACACACTTGGATCGGTTTATGTGAATGGGGCCTGGACCAGGATGTAGGCAGCACACATTCCAGACTTGATGGAGAGGAAGGCGCTGCGGAAGGACTGATGAGATATAGAAAGCGGAACAAACGATGACTGAGATGTGGAGTCCAGGTCACAGAGGGAAACAGCTTAACACAGTGCTGGGTGCTGGGGACTCAGAGGTGGGTGTGCACAACCCCAGTCTGCCCTCCCCCTACCCCCCAAAGCACCCCAAATGCCCTCATCACTGGACTCAGCATCCTGGACTGACAATGACTTACCTGTCTCACCAACTAGACCACAAGCTCCTTGAGGGACGAGACGATGTCATACTGAACGCTGTATCTATGGCATCTAGCATAGTGCCTGGCATGAGCACCAGGTCTACTAATTACTAGCTCTGGGATCTTGCCAAGTCACTGAAACTCTCTAACTGGGATCTTGCCAAGTCACTGAAACTCTCTAAGTCGCAATTTCCTAGTCTGTAGAGTGGAGATAATAATAAGCTCTATGCCCAAGGAGGAGGAAAGGAGTGAATGTAAAGCCCTTACTTTAGCCCAATGCCTGATTTATTAGAGTCAGAACTCAACAATGGTTAGGTAGTAACAGTAGTACAAAGCAGACCTTTATATTTATATATTTATTTTATAAAGCGACCCAAGGATTCAGCCCGATTTGGTAAAAATGCACACAGGGAGGCACATTTCCTTAAAAAAAAAAAAAAAGTTTTGCATTTAAAAAATGCTACCTGTTGGGAATTCCCTGGCAGTCCAGTGGTTAGGACGCCACACTTCCACTGCAGGGGGCCCAGGTTTGATCCCTGGTGGCGTAACTAACATCCCGCAAGCAGTGCAGCCAAAATAAATAAATAAATAAATATGCTATCTGTTTAAAAAGTACCAAAAATCAAATGCACAAGCAAATGCTTGATGAATTTGGGGTAAAAAAAGAGGGGTAAACATTCAAACAAGTGATTACAAAATTATGTCATTAAAAAATATAGCAAGAATACATCTGAATTACTAAGAGGAGAAAGGAGAGAGAAAATTTTGCCTGGGCATATATAGAAAATTTCACGGAGGAGTAGGCAACATTTGAATTAAAAGCTAAAGAACTGGGACTTTCCTAGTGGTGCAGTGGTTAAGAATCTGCCTGCTAATGCAGGGGACATGGGTTCGATCCCTGGTCTGGAAAGATCCCACATGCCATGGAGCAACTAAGCCCGTGAGCCACAACTACTGAGCCTGCGCTCTAGAGCCCGCGAGCCATGACTACTGGGCCTGAGCGCCACAAACACTGAAGCCCACGCACCTAGAGCCCGTGCTCTGCAACGAGAGAAGCCACCACAATGAGAAGTCCCCGCACCGCAACAAAGAGTAGCCCCCGCTCACCTCAACTAGAGAAAGCCTGCGTGCAGCAACAAAGACCCAACGCAGCCAAAAATAAATAAAATTAAATAAATTAATTAAAAAAATAAAAGCCAAAGAACTAAAATCTGGTGAAAGGACTGGCAGGTGCAAAGGCACAGAGGCAGGAGAGAGAATCTGGTGTGTCCAGGAACTGCTACAAGTCTGGCTACAAGCAGGGCCTGTGCGAAGAAGCAGTGGTAACACACAGGTTGAAGAGATCAGGAAGAGCCAACAATTCCCTGCATGCTCTGCCAAGGATAACAGACTTCTCCCCGGAGACAGCGAAGAGCCACTGTGGTGTTCTGAGCAGGGAAGGAAGGGCACAGGCACTTCCTGTGTGGAAGGTGGGAAAAGGGGGCAAGACTGGGGGTGAACACAGGGCAGTGGTGGGGGGGCTGATATGGGTTGGGGGCAAGGGAACAGATGCAGGTAAAGGGAGGGGGAAATGAAGCAAGCCAGCTCAAGGAGCTAGGTAGAAACTAGTCTCAGAAAAACTGCAACTGGCCCTTGGCAGTCCCCAAGGCTCCTTCATATAACGTGTGGGCCCAGGAGTTCGATCAATCACCTTCTCTCCTCATTTGCTGCCTTATGTTTGTGCAACAACAGAGGAGCATGAATATGGAAAATTCCAGCTGAAAGCTTTGACTCAAGTAAGCAGGCCCAGAGGTCAGAGTCACCACTGAGGACTGGACAAAACCACCTACAACAGGCCTGGGATCAGGGCCAGCACTTTTCTACTCACATGCAAACTTGGGGCCCAAGGTTCAGGGACAAAACCTTTCAGGTGTACTTTTTTTTTTTTTTTTTAAAAAAGCTATTTACAGGAACCCAAGGTCTTCCAAGTACTTCAGAGAAATGGCTTGTATCTAGTTTGCTCTTAAAGAAAAAACAATAGCCTCTTTGTCCTACATGTCCGGATGCCAACAGAAAGATGCAATGCAATGACTCACCAAATCTCTAGGGTTCCAGAAATCAGTCTGTCTGTCTGTCTCTCTCTCAATCTCTCTCTCTCTCTGTGATGGACGTATACTATCGTCCTGTGAAAGGAGCTACATCCTAACGGCCTTCTGGAGGGGAGAGGATGGGAGGGAGGGCTCAAGGCCATACATGACCATTCCTGCCACAACAAAATGGTTGCCTGTGCCACTTCCATCCTTGGTTTCAATCTAATTAGACAGAGCTAATGAGTAGGCAGCAATGGTGCTTGGTTCAGCTGTTCCAGACCCAAGTGTTTCTTCCTTATTAAAAATAAAGACACCCAAGGGCTCAATTTGGTAAAAATGCACACAGAGAGGCACATTTCCTTTTAATAAAAATGTTTTGCATTAAAAAATGATATCTTTTTAATAAGTACCAAAAATCAAATGTGCAACAGCCAGACCCCTGGCAGTACCTGTGTGCATTTTCAGACGTGTCTTCAAAGACAAAACATTAGAAAGAGAGTCAGAAGAGCTGAGTTCTAGTGTCAGCTTGGCCATTTACCAGCTGTGCGATCTTGGGCAAAATACGTAACACCATGAGCCTCGGCTTCCTCAGTATCAAATGGTATAGTATAATGCTCTGCCTATCTCACAGAGTCTGGGGGAAGAATGTACTTGGAAGTGTTTTGCATACTGTAAAGCACTTTGTCAATACCTACTCAGTCAACACGTATTTACTGAGGGCCTAGCAGACCCCATGCATTTGCTCCCCCTCGACTGTCACCACCACTACCAACACTGCACCTCTTCCAGCTTAGTCACTGGATGTCAATTTCAAATGCAGCCTGGTCTGTGGCCTCAAGCCATGTACCCGTTCATCCAGTTTTTTCCCCAGTGAAGCATTAGTCACTTGCCTCCATCAGGAGACACCTAATGCCATCTCAACCCTAGGAGATGTTAGTGTAAGTGATGATGGGGACGGGGGCCTCCTGGCACCTCTGTTACCCCAGAGGGCCTGATCATGAGAAGCTTCCAGCACCTTACTCTCCATAAGCACAGAATGATTCTTACAACCAAAGTAGCCAAAGGTAGGAAGGGTGAGCAAGTAAACAGATGGTAAGCCTGCATGGTTATGTCCTTCTGGTCTCAGAGTGCCTGGCTCCGTGTCCTCACCAGGTGACTTTACCTGCAGGCTCAGTCCCAGCCCAACCCTGAGCAGTCAGTCCTGTCCTCAGTTAGGAAAGGTTTTAAGCATCTGAGGTTAGCAGATCAGAAGCAAGCTCAGGGTGCTGCCATTCCTGTTCTGACCTTTTCCTTGGTTTTCAGCACTGGGCATTTTTCCAGAAACCATGCCCTCCCTGCTTTGTGCTAGAGGTCCAGCAAGTATGACCCTGAATTGTTTCCTTTATCTGAATCCCCACCTAGTAAATCATTCCACCTTGCTATTACTCCAAGAGATTGTTGTGATCCAGAATCTACCTGGGAGCCTCCTGAAACCAGAGCTCCTAGGAATTCATCTCCACATCCACCAGTGCACAGCTCAGCATCTGGCATGTTGTAGGCATGCAATAAATATTGAATGAAAAGTTTGCCCACTTGCCTAGATGACTGCAAACTGCCTGCACCTATGTCCCCTCCCCACTCCCTCCCAGGACCTTCTTGATGGACAGAAGTGTGGTTGTTATTGCCATGTTCTCTGGCTGCCATGCTCTTCCCACAGCCCCAGACCCCTGGTGGCGTCTCTGGGTCAAACCTACCTACCCCATTCCCAGTATGTCTCCTTTGCCACTGGTTCCTACAAGCCAAAGTGCTAAGCAAGTTCTGAAGCCTGATGGCTGGCTCAGTGTCCTATACCACCCTTTTGCTCCCGGAATCGAGAGTTAGCTCAGTCTAAACACTCAGTTTGGGCCATCTGGCACCTTCTGGCTCCTGTGTGGAAGGGACTCAAGTTCTGTTCAACAAGCACTGCTGACACCAAGAGTGGTGTGAGGGAGGCTCTGTTTAAAATCCTGAGGTTAACACAGAAAATGTCTCACCAATTCCTTCTTTCACTGAGAAAGAAGGAAGCCAGGTGGGTCTAGACTATAACATTAGATTTTGGCTCTATGAGGTTGCTCTAAACCTGATAATGCAAACAGGAAACATTATTTCTACTTCTTTAATTCTTTACTTCTAGTTCTTTCCAAGTCAGCAGATAAAAAAGTATATACAACACAAAGGGAAAGTGATGACCAGATTTAGCCCTGGTCTCTGCTACTAATTTGCTGTGTGACCTCAGGCAAGCCACTCTCCTTATCTGGGCCTCTATATCCTCCACTTATATGCCTGACTTTCAGCAATTTCGTTTGAGTAAAGGGTAGTTCTCAGACCACAGCATCAGCATCACCTGGGAGCTTGTTAGAGCTGCAGAGCAGACCTACAGAATCAGAATCTGCATTTAAACAAGATCCCTAAGTGATTTGCATGCACACTGCAGTTTGAGAAACACTGTTCTACAGCTCCTCAGAAAGACCCAGGCTGACCTGGAGCATGACATCTGCAAGAAGCTGGAAGAAGAATGAGTCTGTCACAGGACTTTGCTGAATGTGATTAGAAGCAGCTGGCCAGGAGTGAGGGCTGGGGAGAGATGCTGCAAGATCCTTTTACACTCAGCTGTGATCCATAAAATATCTCTCAAGTACTTAGAGTCTCTAAATTTGAAGTCTTTAGATAAAATGACTTAAAAATACTAATTATGCACAGAAGTCTAACCATGAACCAAGCTTTAGTGAATCCAGAGTTCCTTCTGTACTGGCAGGTGGCCAGCAAGCACTGAACAGAGCTCTAAAATCAGCAAAGAGGTCACCTCTGAAACCACAGCACTCCTCCCAGCCCCAGCTGTCTCCTGACTTGTCCTCACCTACCGGCAGACTTTAGTCTCAGTTGGAATTCCACAGGTAAGACCATACTCAAAGGAACACTGCCCGAGCCTACAAGCAGGACAGAGGTGGGAGACGGCCACAACCTTTCGGGTCACAGACCCACATGGAGTCAGTCCCATGGGGCAGAAAGAGAAGAGGAGAGAAGCACAAACTGGAAGCAGCATAGACTAAACAAACCTTGTTCTTGCTTCCAGATCCAGGCAGAAGACCAGCTTCAGGCTTGGTGACCATCCAGCTGAGAAAGTCTCATTCAGCCAACAAGGCTTTGAGACAAGCAGAGAAAACATCCTAAGCCCTAAGTTCTATGTGTCCCTGGGAGGCAGCCTCCCTGTCCATCCCCAATTCTTGCTCCTCTGACACGGGATTCTACTCCACGCTGTAGAATTATTCATCTCTGTTTGCAGAGCTACATCACCCACTATGCAAAGGCTATATCTCAATTGCCTGTTTCCCTAGCAATGGAGCGGACAGGAGAAGGAGGGATGGGAGGGGAGGGAAGGGGAGAGAAGGGGAGAGAAGGGGACGGAAGGGGAGGGGAGGGGAGGCTCAGACTTGATGACTGTGCAGGTCATCAGCAAGTTAGAAAGGGACTCCTTTCTTGAGGCACTCTCAATGTCACAGTGCCCATTTTTCATCCTAAGTACACGGAAAAAATAACATAACCCTCAGAGCCCAGCTCCAAAACCCCTCATTGCACCTGCCAAAGGGCCCTCTTCCACCTTATGGTTTCAGGATCACACAATAACTACATACATTGTCCGGGAGGATTTCTGACCATCTGATTTCCCCAACTCTGATAGAAATCTCAAGTGGAGATCTGACTATAAAATCCTCCATAAGCCATTAGCTACAGTTATACTCTGCCTCCAAAAATCAATCTCCAAGACCTCCAAACCCCACACAGAACCTAAAGGAGCAAGGCAATACGACTCCTGATTACCTCCTGATTATCCTTTTTAAATAATCCTACTCTTACTGTGGTGGGGAACGTGGACAAGATTACTCTGAGTACTTACTGAATGGACTCTGGCCAGCCCCGTCCTCACTTAGTGAATCATCACTGAGAGCAGACCCCTGGTGGACCTCTAGGAGTCACCTTCTCCTAGGATGCCTTCTCTGACTATCAATGTTGCATTAAATGCCACCCCAACACTCCCCCCTCATCCTGTATGGCATACTCCTATCTATCTTACCCAGGCACTGCAAGCTTTGTGAGGACAGGACTGTAAAACTTGTCTCTATATCTATGGTGGTCTAGACATAGGAGTCATTCAGCAAATGTTTTATGAGTGAATGAATGAATGGACCAACCAGTGAAAAACAAACAAACAAGGACCAAAGATCATTTCCTCATTTTTGTCATTGTCAGTCAAGACTGCCCTTCAAATTCACTGAGTTAGGCCTACTCCTCAGCCCAGAAGCTAGAACAGAAAGAGAAGACCCAGGAGGTTAAATCTGGAAAAAACTGGCATTCAAATTGGCTTGGAATTTTTTCTGGACCAAGGTATACTAACAAGTAGGCTATTCTCACCTATTTCAGGTTCTGCAATGTTGTGCTACTCCTGCCAGAACTGTTAAGTTGAAAATTTGTTCTTTAGAAACAGGATACTGTTTATATTTTAGATATTAAATGCAATGTGAAAGTACCCAGCACACATTCATTGTTTAAATTAACATTTGTTGAACCTCAATCTACAGATTTCTATTTCTCTATGCCATGAACTAGGAATTTGCAAATAGAGTTACGGAACCACTCTGGGCCACCCACTTTTGTGAATATAAAAGCACTTAAGTAAGGCAAGCTGACTTTGGTGGAATAGCCTCTATTTTTCATCCACTTATATAACTCTGCATTGTCAAAGTGCACCAATAACTGGTGCTGTCATCTCTCATGCCCCCAAGAAAAACCTCCTTTGGGGCTCCTTCTACATTTATTTTCAATTGCCAGATCCCCAGAGGAAAAAATCAAATCACTGACGCTATTTCAAACTTCATGCTCAAGGCAGCCACTAAGAGGATAATAGGGCAGCTCAGCTTTTGCTCTCTTTGAGGCAGGAAGACACCCCATGGCTGTGAGAGAAAGGCAGAACACGTGTGAGGACATTCAAAATATAGCGAGGAAACCCAAAACAACAGAAAGAGGAGTTGGAGGAATCATTCCACCAAGGTAACTTATCATATAAGAAACAAAATGAGCTTTCAGAACTGCCATTCATTTATTGTTTCATCCATCATGCGTTCACTCAGCAAACATTCACTGGGCACCCATTATATGTTAGGCACTGTGCTAGGCAGGCAGGCAGCATAAGCAGATTTCTTTTTTTTTAATAAATTTATTTGTTTGTTTATTTATTTATTTTTGGCTGCATTGGGTCTTCGTAGTGGCGCGCCGGCTTTCTCTAGTTACTGTAAGCGGGGGCTACTCTTCGTTGTGGTGCGCGGGCTTCTCATTACAGTGGCTTCTCTTGTTGCAGAGCACGGGCTCTAGGCGCTCGGGCTTCAGCAGTTGTGGCACGCGGGCTCAGTAGTTGTGGCTCGCAGGCTCTAGAGGGCAGGCTCAGCAGTTGTGGTGCAAGGGCTTAGTTGCTCCGCGGCACATGGGATCTTCCCGGACCAGGGCTCGAACCCGTGTCCCCTGCACTGGCAGGTGGATTCTTAACCACTGCACCACCAGGGAAGTCCCCATAAGCGGATTTCTAGTAAGTAGCAGAATATCAGTCCACAACTGCTCACTATGTTCCTGCCTCACTAGCTTTCCTTCAGGTCGTTGTGCAAGGTCCTTTCACGCTTCAGCACAGGCCTCAGCTTAAACGTTTCTACTCCAGGAGGTCTTGCTTGATTTGTACCCTCACCCCACCCAGGACTAGATTAGGCATGTCATAGCATCTCCTTTCTAACATCATTACTTGGTCTTCCCCAATAGATGGTAAGCTCCACGTGGGCAGGGATTGCCTCTCTAGTGACTAGCATAGGGGCTGAAATACAACAGAACTCCATAAATATCCCCTGAACAAATAAATGAACTGGGAGTTATGGGTGAACCATTGGCCCTGACAGGTATATTGGGAAAAGTATGCGATTTGGAGCTCAAAAGACTCAAACTTGAACCCCAGTTCCAGCACTCATTAGCTGTGTCACCCTAAGCGAGTCCCATGATCTCTCTGCACCTCAGTTTCCTCATCTATAAAATGAAATAAAACTTCATGAAGATGCGGTTAAGATTAAATAATATGTGAGTAAAGTCATTGGCACAAAATAGATGCTTAACAAATAATACTTCCCTACCCCCACCACCACCTCAACTCTTCTGTAGTGAAAAAAGAATTCATAACAGCAAGGCAGGGTCCCAGTCCTACAGGAACTTATCAACTTATCAAGACAGGAATCAGGCACAGAGTGACAAGATTGGAACTGGGCAAGTCAGGACAGGGGTAGCAGCAGCCCAGATGACATCTTACTGACTCCCAGGCTGTGAACTTGAGCTTCTTAAATCTACCTGATCAAGGTACAACACTGGGCCCAGGACCAAGCCTGCAATTGGAGATCAAATGGCTGTGGCTTTGGGAGAAGGTAGCAGAGACTGAGCTCATTCCTCAGGCCAGAAAATGGCCTTTGAAGCATTCGGAAAAAAGCGCACATAACTCTCTTCCCCAAACCTGTCTGTAGGTAACTGGAGGGAACCCAAAAGTCTACAATGGGCTACAGTTACTTTGTAAGACCAGTGAGGGGAAAGCAGTGCAGTGCAATGGGAGGAGCGCTAGTAGGCCTAGACTCCGGGCAGGATTCAAGTCCAGACTCTGCCATCTACCAGATGTGTGCTTTGGGGCAAGTCTTTCCCTTATCTAGGCCTCATTTCACCATCTGTAAATGGACGGGACTGGACTAGGATGATTTCTAAGGGCCCTTTCGGCACTAAAGAGCTGAGATTCCAGATGCATGTCTACCATCTGTGACCAGTGGGCAGAGGGAGGCTCCTCAATCGCTCACACCACTGACCTGACGTTCTGCTGCACCTTCAATTGCACAGCAGATGAAATGGTCAGAAGGAAAAGCTAATATTGTATTTCCTGAGCTTAGTCTCCCAATTCAGCCCTGCACCTGTTCCTTCTGCGCCTGCAATTTACTAGACAGTATCATCACAGACACTCCCCGTAACAGCTACCATTTGCCACTTGCTTGGGTATTTCAAGTCTTTTTTTTAAAGACTAACTAGAGTATTATAAAGACTAATCAATAAAATTGCTAAATAAAATTGACCCAGAAAACAATCTTCTCCTTACTTCGTTTCCATCACAAAAGCAATACCTTTAATGAATTGTTGACCTGCACTGGAAATCAGACTACTATCAGAAGAGACATGGGGGCAAATATATAATGCCTACTTCAAAACAAGTAATGCTACACAGCATAATGTAATCCATTCATAACCCAGAGCCTTTCTCTTATGGAAACAATACTATAAATGTTGCTCAATACCCCAGGCCTGCTGCCTTGCAACAATATCCACCCTCACCCCCAAACACATACCCCAAACTAAGTACCTTTTAATATATACTAGCCATTCTTCTTAGGGCTGGAGAAACAGTGGTAGAACACAAATTCTGTCCTTAAAGTCTGAGGCTACAGGTTAAGTGGTCCCAGCTGTGGAAGAAAAAGTGGCAGACGGGAACCAGGTCTATATGCAGGAAAATGGTCTCTGCAGGCACTCAGGCCAAAGAATGGATTGCAAAACACTGCCCGATATCCACACCAGAGAGGCCACATAACGCTGGGGCAGTGAGTTTTCAGTGTGGTCCCAGGCCATCAGCATCAATACCACCTGAGGACTTGTTAGAAATCAAATTCTCAGGCTCCATCCCAGACCTACTCAATCAGAAACTCTTGGGTTGGGCCTTGCAGTCTGTTTTAACAAGTCCTCCAGGTGACTCCAATGCATGCTTAAGTTTGAGAATCACTGCCTTAGAGCATCCCAAACGCTGAATATTTGCAGTAAAAAAAATGGTAGAAAACTAAGTTGTCCATTAAACCTAAGAGAAAAACAAGGAAACCAAGTAAGAAATAGGTTTTTAAAATTATCTTAAGGGTTCGTATTTTGGAAAAAGCATGTTTATTAGAAGAGGAAGGAAGACAGAAATGCTGGTTATGATGCAGAAGGGAATGTCTTCGCATATTCAGGAGCCTCTGAGGCATAAGGCCCCAGGCCTTTTCCTGTGCTGTACTTCATTTCAAATACAAGCCTTTTCTGTCCCTTCAGCTGAGAACTTGTCACTTTAGAGGGTGTTCCCACACATTCACTAGCAGGGCTCTCAGCAACCACAAATAAGGTCACTTTTTTTTTTTTTTTGGACTCATAAATAGGATGATGAAAAGTAAAAAAGGGGGCTTCCCTGGTGGTGCAGTGGTTGGGAGTCCGCCTGCCAATGCAGGGGACACGGGTTCGAGCCCTGGTCTGGGAAGATCCCACATGCCGCGGAGCAACTGGGCCCGTGAGCCACAACTACTGAGCCTGTGCGTCTGGAGCCTATGCTCCGCAACGGGAGAGGCCGCGATAGTGAGAGGCCCGCGCACCGCAATGAAGAGTGGCCCCCGCTTGCCGCAACTAGAGAAAGCCCTCGCACAGAAACGAAGACCCAACACAGCCAAAAATAAATAAATAAATAAATAAAAATTAAAAAAAAAGAAAAGTAAAAAAGGAAGGAGCAATGAATGTTGTGACATCACTAAATTTAAAAAATGAAGGGGGAATTAAAAGAGGGAGAAAGAAATATGTGAGTACATATGAGAAGGAAATTGTTTAAGGTAGGATTTGCTGAGCTCTGAATAACAAACAAAAGAAGGGGCTAGGACCAGCCCAAGAAGGAGAAAAGAGGTAATGAAAGAATGTTGAAATATATATATTTTTAATTGGAGTATAGTTGATATACAATGTTGTGTTGGTTTTGGGTGTATAGCAAAGTGGTTCAGCTATACAGACATATATATCTATTTTTTTCAGATTCTTTTCCCTTATAGGTTATTACAAAATATTGAGTAGAGTTCCCTGTGCTAGGTCCATGTTGGTTATCTATTTTATATATAGCAGTGTGTATATGTTAATCCCAAACTCATAATGTGTCCCTTCCCCCCCCACTTCCCCTTTGGTAACCATAAGTTTGTTTTCTCTGTTTGTGGGCCTATTTCTGTTTTGTGTATAAGTTCATTTGTATCATTTTTTTAGATTCCACATATAAGCAATATCATATAATAATTTGTCTTTGTCTGCCTTACTTCACTTAGTACGATAATCTCTAGGTCCATCCATGTCGCTGCAAACAGCATTATTTCATTCTTCTGTATGGCTGAGCAATAATCTATTGTATAAATATACCACATCTTCTTCATCCATTCATCTGCTGATGGACACTTAGGTTGCTTGCATGTCTTGGCTATTGTAAATAGTGCTGCAATGAACATTGGGGTGCATGTATCTTTTTGAATTATGGTTTTCTCTGGATATATGCCCAGAAGTGGGATTGTAGGATCATATGGTAAGCCATATTTTTAGTTTTTTAAGGAACCTCCATACTGTTCTCCATAGTGGTTGTACCAATTTACATTCCCACCAACAATGTAAGACAGTTCCTTTTTCTCCACACCCTCTCCAGCATTTATTATTTGTAGACTTTTTGATGATGGCCATTCTGACTGGTGTGAGGCGATACCTCACTGTACTTTTGATTTGCATTTCTCTAATAATTAGCTATATTAAGCATCTTTTCATGTGTCTTTTGGCCATCTGTATGTCTTCTTTGGAGAAATGTTCTTGGTCTCTGCCACCAGGTGGTGAAATAAACCCAGCAGTTTAGTTGCGGTTCAAAAGCTTTTATTTTGATTTGTCTTTTCTTGTTTTTATTGCTTTGTGGTGGGAATGGTGATGCAGAGCAACTTGCAGTTGGGTCACTGGGGGAAGGGAGGGCATTATGAGCAATGGATTGCTTTTATGCATGTTAATTCAGTCAGTGAATTAACTCTTAATTAAAGAGTATCATAATATTTTAAAATGTGGAGCAACAATGTAATAAAAAGTGCCCATGATGATAAAGGCTATACTGAGTTATACATTAATATTTTACTGCAACTAAATTTTAAGATAGTACATTTGATTTTCCTGATTTTCCTCTAGCATACCACAAAATGTTAAATACTGAGGAAGACAATAATAATGAAAAGTCAGCTGTACTGTAACAGCAAATTTCCTGTAGAAATGATCTGAGCTTCTACAGGTCACAAAGGAAAAGATATACATGGTTAATCATAAATCCATCTAAAGATAGTTTATTTCTAACATCTTTCATTTTAAATGGAAGCTTAAACAACTCTCTGGGCTTGGAGGGTTGTAAATTTAATGATGTTCCAATTCACTACTGGTTCCCATTGATTTTCTCTCATTTTAATCTGTATTGATTGATTAATGTCATTTTGTGACATCCAAATGGCAGACTGAGGAACAAAAATGATGTGCATTGAGTTGGACCTCTATCAGAAAAAGCGCTAAACTGGGAATCAAGAGACCTGGGTTCTGGTATTTGCTCGCTTCTACTGGCTGTCACCCAGGGAAAGCCACTTCATCTCTCTGGGCTTCAGCTTCCTTGTATATTAAATGAAACAATAATCTTTGCCAAAATTCACCAAATTTTTGTGATAAGCAGCTGAGAAAACAAGGAGTTGTTATAGTGAGATAGTACCTAGATTCCCCTAAATTCAAACCAAACAAGCAAACAAACCATCCACTGAAGAATAAACTACTTTGAAAAGATTTTAAAATTAGACAAAGAAAAATATGCTGCTTTAAGGATCACAGATATCAAGATAGGCAGGTAGGAAAACTGGAAAATGGTTTTCAGTGTTGTTAGTTACTCAGATTTTGGATCATCAAAGTAAGTGTCTTTGGAAAAATTGAGTTTGAATAATCCCAAATATGATGTTAGAGTTACCATAGTAACAGATGGGACCATTCAGTTGGGGCAATCAATAAGAGGCTCTGCTTTTCCTATGATGACAGCTACAAGAAAGTTTCTACTAAAGTTGGTACCTCTATGCTTATACATACAGTTTCAAAATGCTCACAGAATTAACAAGACTCAAGTGATTTTTAGAATAAATTGAATAATGAAATACACTAGGATTTTTAAAAAGTGTTGAGATCCTTGAATGAAAGGTATTATCTGGGTATTTTTATCACTGTTATTATCCAGGAAGGAATACCAACCAATGAGTCCATAGACAATTTACTCTGAATGTTTCTTGAGCTGCCATATTAATAAAAGGTAATATAATACATGGTAAATATGTACTCAGCAAAACAAAAGCTTTCAACCTCTCTTAATTATTAGTGGATACTCAAATTCAAACAAGCCAAACCATCCTTCAAACAATTCAGATCACAGAGCTAGACAAATATTAGCTTAGTTGCCTCCCAGCTGGTGCCCAGGCAGAATTCAATCCAGTTACGGAGACAAGAAACTGCCTGTTCCTTGTCCTGTTAAACCCATATGTCTGATAGCTCTCCTCCAGGTAAGACGCATGGCTTAGACACTAGCTCTACTGTTAACTATAAAAATGGTCCACTTCGTCTTGATGGGACTAGTGGTAGGGGAATCTTAATGGAAAAACTTCATAAAGACGCTTAATCCTCTGGCAATTCCAAAACAAACAGATATCTAGGCCTCAGGCTACATGAGATTTGTAGCCCGGGAAGAAAAAGGAACTAGAGACCAAGATGTATTAAGTAACCTCAACCAAATGAGTTTCTAATAAAATCACAGAACCAAAAAAAGTTTATCCTAATTTTATTTTTGTATAACAATATATAAAATTATTTGCAGAAAGAAAACTCCATCTACAATTCCACTATCTAAACCACACCTTTTTTCATTTATTCAACATCTCCTTCAAATCCATATCTGAGCATAAACAGAATTTTACTCAGATGTATGACTAGTTCCCATTTCTCATTAATCTAGAGAAAGTGTTTTCAAACTGTGTCCTAGAGAGACCTTGTGTTTCTTAGACACACCTCTGGAGCTCCCATGAAGAGCAGGCCTGCTAGCAGGCAGCCAAGTTGTAAGGCCTCTCTCTCCTGCTCCCCACATTCCTACCCTTATGCCCAATTCATTCAGAATAGTTCCATTTTTATCTGTTTTAGGTTTTGAGATTCTGTATAAAATTTTACTTGAAAATAAAACAAAAAATTGTTCTATTACTACTAAGCAATTTAAAAACTAAGGATGCATAGAGTCATGAAATGTTAGAGCTAGAAAGAACCTTACAGATCCACTGATTGTATTTTACAGATGCTAAAAAGGAGACCCAAAAAGAAGAAAGACTTGCCCAAGCTCATACAGATGATTAGGAACTAGAATTAGATCCCAGGTCTCCATCCCAAACTAATTTGGGAACTATTCATTCACTCCTACAATAAATACTTATCAAATGTTACTGTGTGCCAGGCACTGATTTAAGCATTGAGAAGTTAAAAGGTACAAAAAAAAAAAATCCTGCCCTCACGGCACTTAGCATTTAGTAGAGGAACACAGAAGATAAACAAATGAGTACAGTATATAGTATATTAGAAGGCAATAAAGTAAAGAAGGGTGATGAAGCCACCAGGGTAGGAGGTTAGAGGTTGCAACTGGTGCATTTCCTCAGAGACTAGTCATTAGGTCTTTATGTACCTGATAAGAATATGTATGTATGTGCTATAATTCTTGCTAATTCAGGCTCACTAACTCGGAAGAAGAAATAATCTAATGGTAAGTCTATATGAAATTTTCCAGGACTCTATCTACTTTTTTAAATGGCATACAAAGCAAGTAAGAATAATATAACAAGCAGAGTGTTAAAACTCTTTGGTAAAAATGTTAAACAGGAAGATGACGATGTAGGACGATCCCGAACTCAACTCCTCCCATTGACACACTGAATCCACAGCAATATATGGAACAATTTCCTCCGAAGAAAACCTAAATACTGGCAGAGCAACCCCTTCACATTGGGCAAATGAGAGGGAAGATTCATCAAAACAGGTAGGAAAGGCTGAGACACAACCTTGCCATAATTTTCATGCCTGGCACAGCAACCCACAATCGGGAGGGAACTCAAAACCCAGAGCTTCTCCCAGAGGAGCAATGGGTTTGTGCCCCACATCAAACACCCCAAATTTTAATACTGGCACCTGAGAGACGAGCCCCCATAACATCTAGCTTTGAAGACCAACAAGGCTTGCATGGGGCTGTGGTAAATTGAGGAAGGTCTCCTAAAGGGCCTGGGCACAGACTCACCTGCCCCAGGGACCGATGCAGAAGCAGCAATCTGAAAAATGCCCACTTTATGTGAATGAGACTCATTCCCTAATTTTAAATGTTGGTCTGAGGGGCAGAGGCCTGCTGGGATACTCTCCAGGGACTGAGGCTGCTGGGAGCTCTCTCTCTGCCTTGCTAAAGCCAGTAGGTGCCATCTTTTTTTTTTTTTTTCTTTGTACTTTCCTTTTTTTTTCTCTCTAAATTTTCTTTTTCTTTTTCTCTTTTCCTTTTCTTTTCTGTTTTTTCTTTTTTTTTCAGTGAGTGCCATCTTCACACTCTCCCTCTTCCTTGCCCCAGAGCACCAGTATCTTAGAGAGGGGAGCTTCAACACACCTCTGGTGATTCGGTTTTTATGTTTGGTGACCCAGTTTTTGTGGCTGCCACCCAGGGGAAGCCCTCTGATCACCTGGCTCTGGAGGCTGGGGGTCTTGTGTTCCTGGGTCCCATGGGACTAACAATTGGAGAGACAGTCCTTGGCAGACTACCACTCCCAGGGCACTGCACAGACAGCAAACTGAAACATACCCCCAGACTTTCTGAGAAAGAGGCCTATATGCTTGTCCAGGAACTTTGGTCTGAGGGGCAGGTTTCTGGTTTGGCACCCTTATAGGGGCCAACAGAGGGTCTCTCAGGGAATGGAGGCTGAAAAACGCAATATGTTTTCTTTTTTTTTTTGAGTACAGTTGCTGTACAATATTATATAAGTTAGGGGTATACAATATAATGATTCACTATTTTTAAAGGTTAAACTCCATTTATAGTTATTATAGAATATTGGTGATATTCCCTCTGTTGTACAATATATCACTGTAGCTTAATTTATCCCTAATGGTTTGCACCTCTTAATCCTCTACCCCTGTATTTCCCCTCCCTCCTTCCCTCTTCCCACTGGTAACCACTAGTTTGCTGGAGAATGTAATTTTTTACGTTCTCCCTCTGCCTTACTCCAGCTCACCAGCATCTTACAGAAAGGAGCTTATGTCCTTCTCTGGTGCTCTGATTTTTGCAGCTGCTGCCAGGGGACACCTCTACATCACCCGGCTCTGATGACCAGTGAAGCTTATGCTCATGGGCCTCACAAGACTATGACCAATGGAGAAAGAGTTCTGAAATAGCTACCACCCTCAGGGCACTGCAAGAGGCAACGGACCCAGGAGCTCAATCCTTCTGGAAAGAGGCCTATTAGCTTATCATCATAGCTGCAGCCTGAGGGGCAGGCTTCTAATTAAACACACATCCAAGGCTGACTGTAAACTTTTCCTGAGAGCTCATAGGATGGGCACTGTATCTGCGCTCCCCCTCTGCCTCACCCCACAGTGTCAGCATCTCTCAGAGGGAAGCTCTTAAACATAACTGGTACACCAGTTTTTATGTCTGGTGCCCTGATTTTTGCAGCTGCCGCCCAAGGGATACCCTTTAATCGCCTTCCTCTGGTGACCAGGTGAGCTTGTGTTCCTGGGCCCCACGGGACTATATGAGAGAGACAGTTCTAGGCAGGCTACCACAGCCAGGGCACTGCACCGACAGCACACTGAAACACACTCCCAATCTTTCCACTTGCTAGTCCTGGAGCTTCAGCTGTAGAAGCAGGTTTCAGGTTTGGCATACATCTAGAGGCTACAGAGGTGCTCTCAGGGAATGTAGGCCAGGGGATACCATCTTTGCACTCACCCTCTGTGTCACTACAGGTCACTGGTATCTCCCAGAAACGAGCTTGTACACTCATCTGGAACGCCAATTTTTGCAGCTGCTTCCCAGGAGACACCTCCAGAGCGCCTGGCTCTAGGGGCCAGTGGGGCTTATGTTTGCAGTCCCACAGGACTGTATATATTTGTATTCTTTAAAAGCTGTTGCCTGAGGGTCTAGCTTCCAATCAGCCTGAATCTAGGTGCTGACTGAGATCCTCCTGTTTGGGCCACTGACTGGTCTTGGCACATCCTCAACTACTGGGAACTATTAAAAATAAAATAGGCTGCTTGGAAAATCACAAAGGTTTGATAGACAACCAAGAACTAGGGTAGAGTTGAATGATAAGGTTCATCTCCTATACAAGGCCAATCCTTCAAGACTGGGAGAAGTAGCTGTTTCACCTAATGCACAGAAAACAACAAAGACAGTCAAGCAAAATTAGGAAATAGAGGAATATGTTTCAAATACATTATATCTTCACCTCTCTTTTCCTTCTGGGACTCCTATAATGAGAGTATTAGTCTTCTTGATGTTGTCCTATAAATCCCTTGAGGTATCTTCACTTTTTTTTCATTCTTTTTTTTTTTTCTTGCTGCTCTTACTGTGTGAGTTCCTTTGCCCTGTCTCTAAGCTTACTGAAACTTTCTTCTGCTTCATCTAGTTTGCTGCTGAACTACTCCAGTGTATTTTTCATTTCACTTATTGTATTCTTCAGTTCTGTGATTTCTGTTTGAAATTTTCTTATACTTTCTCTTTGCTGAAGTTCTCACTGTGTTCATCATTCTTCTCCCAAGTTCAGTGAGCATCTTTATGACCATTACTTTGAACTCTTTATCAGGTAAGTTACTTATTTCAATTTTATTAAGGTTTTTTTTCCCCTGAGGTTTTATCTTGTTCTTTTGTTTGAAACATATTCCTCTATTCCTCTATACACAGACTGAAAGTGAAGGGATGGAGAAAGATATTCGATGTAAATGGAAACCAAAAGAAAGCTGGGTTAGCTATACTTATATCAGACAAAATAGACTTTAAAACAAAGACTGTAATAAAAGACAAATAAGGGTATTACAGATTGATAAAGGGGTCAATCCAACAAGAAGATATAACATTTATAAATATGCATCCAACAAAGGAGCACCTAAATATATAAAGCAAATATTAACAGACCTAAAGGGAGAAATAGATAGCAATACAATAATAGTAGGGGACTTCAATACCTCATTTACAATCAAAGGAGAGATCATCCATACAGAAAATCAATAAGCTTTAAATGACACATTAGACCAGATGAACTTAACAGATATATACAGAACATGCCATCCAAAACCAAAAGAACACACATTCTTCTCAAGTGCACATGGAACATTCTCCAAGACAGATTATATGACAGGCCACAAAACAAGTCTTATCAAATTTAAGAAAACTGAAATCATATCAAACATCTTTTCTGATCACAATGGTCTGAAACTAGAATCAAATACAAGAAGAAAACTGGAAAAGTCATAAATATGTGGAGACTAAACATGCTACTGAACAACCAATGGGTCAATGAAGAAATCAAATGTGAAATCAAAATCTACCTTGAAACAAACGAAATGAAAATACAACACACCAAAACTTATAGTATGCAGAAAAAGGAGTTCTAAGAGGGAAGCTCATAGCAATTAATGCCTATCTCAAGAAAGAAGAAAAATCTCAAATAAACAATCTAACTTTACACCTCAAGGAACTAGAAAAAGAAGAACAAAGCCTAAAGTCAGCAGAAGGAAGAGAATAACAAAGATCAGAGCAGAAATGAATGAAATAGAGACTAAAAAGACAAAAGAAAAGATCAATGAAACCAAGAACTGGTTCTTTGAAAAGGTAAACAAAATTGACAAGCCCTTAGATAGACTCACCAAGAAAAAGAGAGGCCTCAGATAAATAAATCAGAAATGAAAGAGAAGACATTACATCTGATATCACAGAAATACAAAGGATCGTAAGAGACTACTACAAACAATTATATGCCAACAAATTGGACAGCCTAGAAGAAATGGATAAATTCCTACATACAACCTTCAAGGATTGAATCATGAAGAAACAGAAAATCTGAACAGACCAATTGCTAGTAAGGAGATTGAATCAGTAATTTAAAAACTCTCTACAAACAGAAGTGCAGCACCAGACACCTTCACTAGTGAATTCTACCAAACATTCAAAGAAGAATTACTCCCAATCCTTCTCAAACGCTTCCAAAAATGGAAAAAGAGGGAACACTTTTCAAACTCATTTTACAAGGCCAGCATTACCCTGATATCAAAATCATACAAGGATACCACAAGAAGAAGAAATTACAAGCCAATATCCCTGATGAACATAGATTCAAAAATATACAACAAAATATTAGCAAACTAAATTCAACAATACATTAAAAGGATCATACACCATGATCAAGTAGGATTTATTCCAGGGATGCAAGAATCAACATTATACACTATGTTAACAAAATAAAGAATAAAAACCATATAATCATATCAATAGATACAGAAAAAGCATTTGACAAAATTCAACATCCATTTGTGATTAAAAACAAAGTGGGTATGGAGGGAACATACCTCAACATAATAAAGGCAGTATATGACAAGCCCACAGCTAACATCATACTCAATGTTCCTCTAAGATCAGGAACAAAACAAAGATGCCTACTTTCACCACTTTTATTCAACATACTATTGGAAGTTCTAGCCAGAGCAATTAGGCAAGGAAAAGAAATAAAAGGCATCCAAATTGCAAAGGAAAAAAGTAAAACTATTTGCAGATGACTTGATATAGAAAACCCTAAAGATTCCATCAAAAAAAAAAAACTGTTAGAATAAAATGAATTCAATAAAGTTGCAGGATACAAAATAAATAGACAAAAATTCACTAATAACAAATTATCAGAAAGCAAAATTAAGAAAACAATCTCATTTATGATTGCATCAAAAAGAACAAAATACCTAGGAATAAATTTAACCAAGGAGGTGAAAGACATGTACACTGAAAACTGTAAGACACTGACTGAAGAAAACGAAGAAGACACAAATAAGTGGAAAGATATTCCTTGCTCATTAATTGGAAGAATAAATATTGTTAAAATGCCTATATTACCCAAAGCAATCTACAGATTCAATGCTATCCCTATGAAAATTCCAAAGGCATTTTTCACAGAAATAGAACAAACAATTCTAAAATTTGTTTGGAAGCGCAAAAGACAACAAATAGCCACAGCAATCTTGAGAAAGAAGAACAAAGCTGGAGGCATCACGTGCCCCGACTTCAAACTATACTACAAAGCTATCGTAATTAAAACAGTATGGTATTGGCATAAAAACAGACCTAAATCAATGGAACAGAATAGAGAGCCCAGAAATAAACCCAAACATATATGGTCAATTAATTTATGACAAAGGAGCCAAGAACATACAATGGGGAAAGAACAGTCTCTTCAATATATGGTGTTGGGAAAACTAGACAGCCACATGAAAAAGAATGAAACTGGACCACTATCTTACACCGTACACAAAAACTCCTCAAAATGGATTAAAGACTTGAATGTAAGACCTGAAAACCATATAACTCCTAAAGAAAAAAATAGGTGGTAAGCTCCTTGACACTGATCTTTGTGATGATTTTTTGGATTTGACCCCAAAAGCAAAGGTGACAAAAGTGAAAGTAAACAAGTGGGACTACATCAAACTAAAAAGCTCTGCACAGCAAAGGGCACCATCAACAAAATGAAGAGGCAACCTACTGAATATTTTCAACCTACTGAAGAGGGAGAATATATTTACAAATCATATATTTGATAAGCAGTTAATATCCAGGGGGTTAGGGGCGCCAACTCTCTGCACAGTCAAAATCTACATATAACTTATAGTTGGGGGACTTCCCTGGTGGCACAATGGTTAAGAATCCACCTGCCAATGCAGGGTACACGGGTTTGATCCCTGGTCGGGGAAGATCCCACATGCCACAAAGCAACTAAGCCCATGCGCCACAACTACTGAGCCTGAGCTTGAGAGCCCGTGAGCCGCAATTACCGAGCCCATGTGCTGCAACTACTGAAGCCCATGTGCCTAGAGCCCGTACTCCACAACAAGAGAAGCCACCGCAATGAGAAGCCCACTCACTGCAATGAAGAGTAGCCCCCCCCTCGCCACAACTAGAGAAAGCCCTTGTGCAGCAACAAAGACCCAATGCAGCCAAAAATAAATAATAAATAAATTAATAAATAAATTTAAATAAATAAATAACTTATAGTTGGCCCTCTATATGTGCAGTTCCTCCCTATCTGTGGTTCTGCAGCCATGGATTCAACCAACTGTGTATCATGTAGTACTGTAGTATTAACTGTTGAAAAAAATCCACATATAAGTTGTTCAAGGGTCAACTGTATAAAGAACTTACATAACTTAATATTAAAAATTCAATTAAAAAATGGGCAGAGGATCTGAATAGAATTTTTTCTAAAGAAGACAAATGGCCAATAGGTACATAAAAAAGATGCTCAACATCACTAACCATAGGGAAATGCAAATCAGAACTACAATGAAATATCAAAACCACACCTGTTAGAATTTTCAAAAAGACAAAAAATAACAAGTGTTGGAAAGGATGTAGAGGAAAGGGAACCCTTGTGCATTGTTGGTAGGAATGTAATTTGGTACAGCCACTGTGGAAAACAGTATGGAGGTTCCTTGAAAAATTAAAAAAATAGAACTACCATATGATCCAGCAATTCCACTTCTGGGTATCTCCCTGAAGAAAACATAAACACTAACTCAAAAAGATATTTGCATCCCTATGTTCATTGTAGCATTACTTATAATCACCAACATATGGAAACAACCTAAGTATCTATCAACAGATAAATGGATAAAGAAGATGTGATATATAGACACACACACACACACACACACACACACACGAATATTATTGTCTTAAAAAAGAAAGAAATCTTGCCATTTGTGACAACACAGATGCATGGATAAACCTTGAGGACATTATGCTAATTGAAATATATCAGAGAAAGACAAATACCATATGATCTCATTTATATATGGAACCTTAAAATTAAAAAAATTTTTAAATAATAAAAAAATAACAAACTTATATATGCAGAGAACAAATTGGTGGCTGCCAAAGGAGAGGGGAAGGGGGGTGGGCAAAATGGGTGAAGGTATACTAACTTCCAGTTATAAAATAAGTAAGTCATGGGGATGTAGTGTCTAGCATGGCAACTACAGTTAATAATACTGTATTGCATATTTGAAAGTTGCTAAGAGAGTAAACCTTAAAAGTTCTCATCACAAGAAAAAAACATTCTGTAACTATGTGTGGTGACAGATGTTAACTAAACTAATTATAGTGATGATTTCACAATATATACAAATATCGAATCATTACGTTGTACACCTGAAACTAATATAATGTTGTATGTCAATTATATCTCAATTAAAAATAATAAAAAATAAAATTAAAATGTTAAATGGTACTTTAGAAGCACACATGAGCGAGATATTAATTGTTGCACTTGGCTCTAGAAGTCAAGAATGTTGCCAAAAAAAGAAAAGAGAGAGAGAGAAGTAAGGAGGCCTGGCTGCCAGTCTTATTCTGCTATGTGACATTGGAGAAGATGATTAAGTTCTCTGAACCTCAGTTGCCTTACAGTTGCCTTATCTATAAAATAAGGGGGTCAGAGTAAATATTCTCTGAAGTTCCATGCTATCATTCAAATCTCAACACCCTTTAATATGCCAAAAACATTATATATCTCAGTAATCATATTAGCATTATTATTTGAATCCAAAATAACCCTGATAATAACACATCACATTTATAGAGTTCTTTGCAGGTTTCAATGTGTTTTCACATGCATTATTCTCATCTGACAAGTAACAGAACAGCATTTTTTTCATGTTCTAATAGGGAAGGCTGGCCCCTCATTCAATCCAAGGTAAAAAAGAGGCTTCCTGCTCTCCAGGGCCTGCACTCTGGTATGGGTGTGGATCTGACCAAGGAAACAAGCGAGCCCCTCACAGAGAGACTCGCAAGTTAGGGGTGTCATTCAATAGGGTTGAGGATGGGAGGAGCATTTTAAAGTCCCTTTAAAATCCCTTCCCCATTTGAGGGGTACAGGAAATTTTCAAATGAGATGCTTTAGACACTCAGGCATCTACCACTAGGGCAGTGATCAGCATAGGGATCAAGGAATGAAATGCAAACTTTAATAACTCTTGCCTTACTAAATATGTGTCAAGATTGTTGGTGGGAATGTAAATTGGTACAGCTACTATGGAGAACAGGATAGAGGTTCCTTAAAGAACTAAAAACAGAGCTACCATACAACCCAGCAATCCCACTCCTGGGTATATATCCGGAAAAGATGAAAACACTAATTCGAAAAGATATATGCACTCCAATGTTCATAGCAGCATTATTTACAATAGCCAAGACATGGAAGCAAGCTAAATGTCCATTAACAGATGAATGGATAAAGAAGACGTGGCACATATATACAATGGAATATTACTCAGCCATAAAAAGAAATGAAATGGAGGTATTTGTAATGAGGTGGATGGAGTTAGAGTCTGTCATACAGAGTGAAGTAAGTCAGAAAGAGAAAAACAAATATAGTATGCTAACACATATATACGGAATCTAAGGGAAAAAAAAAAAAAAAAGGCCATGAAGAACCTAGTGGCAAGACGGGAATAAAGACACAGACCTACTAGAGAATGGACTTGAGGATATGGGGAGGGGGTGGGGTGAGATGTGACAGGGTAAGAGAGTGTCATGGACATATATACACTACCAAATGTAAAATAGATAACTAGTGGGAAGCAGCCGCATAGCACAGGGAGATCAGCTCGGTGCTTTGTGACCACCTAGAGGGGTGGGATGGGGAGGGTGGGATGGGGAGGGTGGGAGGGAGGGAGATGCAAGAGGGAAGAGAAATGGGAACATATTGTATATGTATAACTGATTCACTTTGTTATAAAGCAGAAGCTAACACACCATTGTAAGGCAATTATACTTCAATAAAGATGTTTAAAAAAAAAAAAAAAGAAGACGTGGTGTGTGTGTGTACACCCACACACCCACACACACACAATGGAATATTACTCAGCCATAGAAAAAGAATGAAATAACGTCATTTGCAGCAACATGGATGGACCTAAAGATTATCATAGTAAGTGAAGTAAGTCAGAAAGAGAAAGACAAATATCACATGATATCACTTATATGTGGAATATTAAAAAAATGATACAAATTAACTTATTTACAAAACAGAAACAGACTCACAGATACAGAGAACAAATTTATGGTTACCAAAGGGGAAAGGTGGGGGGGGAGGGATAAATTAGGAGCTTGGGATTAACAGATACACATTATTATATATAAAATAGATAAACAACAATTTCCTATTTATAGCACAGGGAACTATAGTCTACCTTGTAGTAACCTATAATGGAAAAGAATCTGAAAAATAGTATATATTTATATATAACTGAATCACTCTGCTGTACACCAGAAACTAATACAACATTGTAAATCAACTATACTTCAATTTAAAAAAATGAAAATAAATAAAATTTAAAAAAAATAAAAAGTTCTTTAAAATATCTGTAAAGCAAACACTCAAGGGCTCCTTCTGTGTGTGTTTTGCAAAATAACAGTTTTATTGGCAATAAATCTGAGAAATGCTAAATGTGTGTGTGTGTGTGTGTTCAGAGTCCTTAAAGGACTTCCCTGTGGCACAGTGGTTAAGAATCTGCCTGCCAAAAAAAAAAAAAAAAGAATCTGCCTGCCAATGCAGGGGACATGAGTTCGAGCCCTGGTCTGGGAAGATCCCACATGCTGAGGAGCAACTAAGCCCACGAGCCACAACTACTGAGCCTGCATGCCAAAAATACTGAAGCCTGCATGCCTAGAGCCCATGCTCTACAACAAGAGAAGCCACCGCAATGAGAAGCCCGCGCACCACAACAAAGAGTAGCCCCCACTCGCCGCAACTAGAGAAGCCTGCACGCAACAACGAAGACCCAAAGCAGCCTAAATAAATAAATAAATAAATAAATAAATAAATAAAAGCACATGTTGTTAAAAAAAAAAAAAAAAGAGTCCTTAAAAATTCTATATCCTTTGTTCTAGGAATCCTATTCCTAGAAATCCTTCTGGAGAAAATAATCAGAGATTTCACCAAATTTTTAAGTTCAAAGATGTTGATCACAGCATAATTTTCAGCAGCAAAAGACTGGAAACAACCTACACTTCCATAAATAACCACATAAATTGTAGCATATTGAAATAATAAAATGTTATTTTTAATGTTAAATAATTTTTTTAAAGAATATTTAACGATATGGGGTAAATGTTCCCAATATAATTGCAGGTGGAAAATCTGTATATAAAGCAAACATAAAATATGCATATCTTGTGGTGTTTTTCATGTTTTTTTAATACATGTAGAAAAAAATGGAAAAATGCATTAGATTGTTATAAGTCATTTTTGCTAAATTGTGAAATTATAGATGATCTCGGTGTTCTATAATTCTGCGGTGAGCACGCACTATTTTTACAACAAGAAATTAAAAATTACTTTAAAAAAAATCCTTGCCCTACCTACCTCCCAGAGTAGTGATAAACACAAATATGAAGGCTGAGCTTTCTAACAGTAAGAACTATCCTAAAATGGAATACCCAGGGAGAGGGTTCAAGCATTGCCGCGTGACCATACAGCCCTTGATTAGGTCAGACTTTCAGAACTTGGGATTCTAGAGCCTTCTGTGAAATCCCTCCACCTTCAGCATGTGTCTTGCATTGTTGGCAGGGCAGAGCTGGGTTGGATTGGTCCCACCCTTCCTGCCTAGTACCCTGATGCTTAGCTGTGCCAAGCATGTGCTTGTATGTGCTATGAGAAGTAAAGCAAGCAGTCAGTGGCCAAGAAAGAGAGACCCTCTAGGGGACCAATCTTAGCAGCCAGTGGCCACTGTGCCCTTACCAGCTTCCAACACCCCAAGTGGTAAAGGCCCTTCTGCCCAGCAAACATGTCGCTAGGACCCCTGCTACTGACTCTCAGATACAGTCCTCATGCTAACTTCCCTGGGGATCTAAACTGGTCCTAAGGCTTTGCTCTGAAGCTGTGGTCCAGATATGGCATGGAGGAAAGGACAAGTGAGAGTGTCAATTACAACCCTCAGATGTTTTTCGTTTGTCCCACCATTTGTTTGGTCCACCAAGTGTTTTAAAAAACAATATATCTGAGTACTTGTATGGCTTGGTCAAAATACAGAATGCCCCTGCAGGCACCAAAGCTTGTGAAAAATGAGAAAACTAAGACTCAAAGAAGGACAGTGATTTGTTGAAGTCCACACAGCAAGTTACTGGCTAGAATACTGGGTTACAGGGTCTAAGCCTGGGTGTCCTGACTTCCAGTTCAATGTGTGACATTACAGAATCCCTGACTCTCCAGGGACTCTAGGACCCCTGATACCATGAGGATCCCCAGACCCTCCCACCTCCTGTGGGTTCAGGATTGCAGGAGACTTTAGTCCTTATTTTAAGTTGTCAGTGACTGCAACATGGGGATATATGAAGTTCATACTTGGGACTCAGGAGTAATTGACAGTGGGCAAACAGGAAATGACAGCACATGCTAGGAAGGAGGGTATGAGGAGACAGGAGAGGCCCTGCTCCCCCAGGATGGCTGATACAGAACCAAGTTAAACAAAGTGAACAAATAACATCTTAATGCTAAGGAGATGCATAAACAAAGCTACAATCATCCATACTGCTCCCCAGAGGAGACAGGCAGGGATACTCGTGGCTATCAAAGGAGACTGAATTGATGAAACAGATGAGTGTGAGGGAAAGATGCTCCATTTTCACCTTGGTTTCTTGGGCCTCCTTAGCTTGGCTGTAGCCTTGCTCTCATCAGACAGTTCACTGTGTGACAGAGTCTAACAAATGTGATAAACTCTGAATGAGGGAATGTCACATTCTTGACTCCCTCTTTAAGATGGTGCCTCTATTACCTGGGGAAGGGACAGGAATTTGATGATGTGCTGTATTCCCCCTACCATTCCATATTTTCATATTCTCAGAAAATAAATGATACAAGAGTAGAAGGTGGGGCAGGGCCGAGAGGAAGAGAGAGTGGCAGGATAAGCAAAAAGAGAAAGGAAGATTAGGGTAGAGGAAAGAAGTGAGAGTAAAAAAGTATATATTCATAGTAAACAAGTTGGATGACAAGGCAGGAAACAAGGGTTTTTTCTTTCTAACATAAAAGGGATGGTGGACTTCATTACTCTGATTTTTATCCACCCACTGACCTGTCTCCACCTCCCTCCCTAGCCTGTCGGCTTCTAGGGTAATGAAGTATCAAGGTAAATCCGGCAAGAGCATTTGAGTGTGGACAGAAAAATCCACCTCAGCCCCACCTCTTGCACCAGAACACTCTGAACTGCCATGAGTCTTCTCAGCTGGGAGGACTGCTAACAATGGTGAATTAATTTGGGCGTTTCACTGCAGAGCAGCAGAGGTGCTGCCTTGCTGCATGAATACAGCGTGCTGCTGCTGGCTTCCGCTGGATCATCCGGGTTTGCCCAGACATCACAGGCAGCAGGACTCCTGAGGGCCTGGGCAGCCTGGGTGGGGGAGGGGGAGTCAATGAGCCAGCAGGAAGCAAAGACACAAGGTGTATCCCCAAAGTGCAAACACAAGGAAAAGGCCAGCCCCTGGGTCAAATTCATAGTTCAGTGGCGCCCTGTCCATCTGGCAGCAGATGGCTGTTCTATTCTAGATTCAGTCATTCCTCTTGAGAAAACCTCTTTGGTAATGATGTTCTCAGTCCCTTTCTCAATTTGCACTTAGTGCTTACACATCATCAGGACATGCAACCAAGAAGAACGCCACAAAGATTCTCAGCAATATTTGGAAAGGAGAAGGAACACAGTTCTTTGTTCATTTTATTTTTAATTAAAGGTGTTAACTGCAGAGGAAAGAGACCTAGGAAAACCTTTCTAATAATGCAGACAGTACACTCTCCAGCCGGGCCGCTCCTTCCCTCTTCCAGTCTAGCAAAGAAGAGGAAAGCAGAATGGGGTCTAGCAAATCAACTGAGTCCATTCTAGTAGGCTCCACACGGAAGCTGGAAGACCACTTTTCAGACCAAAAAGAGGAGTCAGAGGAAAACTGAGCCACTTCGCACCCTTGGCACTCTTCTCAATGTACTAATATCCCAGAAAGCTAACAAGGCCACCTGGGATAGTGGAAGAGACTGGGAATCTGGGTGGCAGGCCCTGCTCTGCCACTGACCTGCTGTGCAGCCTTGAGCCAAGTGCTTATCTTCTCTGAGTTCTAGTGTCCCCATCTGTAAGACAGAGACGATAATATGTACCTAATTGAATATATATTATTGATTTTAGTTTTGTCTGTTAGAATTTCATATTTATGGAATCATGCAGGATGTAGTCTTTTGTATAAGGCTTCTTTCACTCAGAACGTTTTTGAGATTTCATCCATGTTGTTGGATGTATCACTTCGCTCCTTCTGAATTGCATGAATGTACTACATTTCTTTATCCATTCTCCTACTGTTGGATGCTTGGACTGGTCCCAGTTTGGGGCCATAGTGAATAAAGAGTCTACTTTCAGTCTATTATTCTAACTACTCTAGATACCTCATATAAGTGGAATCACACACTATTTACCTTTTTCTGATTGGCTTATTTCACTAAGCATAATGTCCTCAAGGTTCATCCTTGCTGTAGCATGTGTCAGGATTTCCTTTCTTCTTCAGGCTCAGTAATAATTCCATTGTATGGATATACCACATTTTGCTCATCCACTCATCTGTCAATGAACACTTGGGTGGCTTCCACCTTTTGGCTATTGTAAATAATGCTGCTATGAACATTCTTCAAGATCCCGCTTCCAATTCTTTTGACTACATATCCATATGTGGAATTGCTGGATTATATAGCAGTTTTATTTTTAATATTTTGAGGAACCACCATACTGTTTTCCACAGCAGCTGCACCATTTTACATTTCCATGAACAGTGCCCAAGGGTTCCAATTTCTCTACATCCTAGCCAACACTTGTTATTTTCTTTTTCTTTTCTTTTCTTTTTTTTTTTCCATAGTAGCTATCCTAATGGGTATGAGATAGTATCTCATTGTGGTTTTAATTTCCATTTCCCTAATGATTAGTGATGTTGAGCATCTTTTCATATGCTATTGGCCATTTGTATATCATCTTTGAAGACATGCTTATTCAAGTTCTTTTGTTCATTTCTAAATCAAGTTATTTTTATTTTTGTTGTTGACATACTGTAGTTTTATAGAAAATCTTCAAGTTAGGTATGTGAATCCTCTAACTTTTCTTCCTTTTCAAGACTGCTTTGGACATTCAAGGTCCTTTACATTTCCATATAAATGTTAGAATTAGCTTGTCGATGTCTACCAGAAGAAAAGCCTCTTAGGATTTTGATTGGGATTGCTTTAAATCTATAAGTCAACTTGGGGAGGACTGACAACACTGAGTCTTTCAATCCATGAATGTGATTTATCTTTCCATTTATTTAGGTCTTCTTTAACTTCTCACAGCACTGTTTTACAGTTTTTATGTACAGTCTTTTCAGATTTTTTTTGTTACGTTTATACCTAAATATTTTATTATGCTTTGTAACATAATCGTAAAATAATTTTTTAAGATCTTCCAATTTTTTGTTGTTGCTGTATAAAAAATATAATCAATTTCTGAATGTTGACTCTGTACTCTGTTAAATTCACTTCTTGGTTCTATCTAAAGTTATCTTATAGATTCCTTAAGATTTTCTATGTCAACAATTATGTCATCTGTGAATAAAAACAGGTTTATTCCTTTCTCATTTTTAAGCCTATTATTGTTTTTTCTTACTTTATGGAACTCACTAGGAACCTCCTTCCAGTATAATGTTGAATAAAAACGGTGATAGAGGGCACACTTGCCTTAGTCTGATCTTAAAAGGAACACTTTCAATTTTTCACTATTAATTATGACATTTGCTTTCTATAAATGCCCTTTATTAGATTGCAGAAGTTCCCTTCTATTTCTAATTTGCCAGAATTAGAGTTATTATCACATATGGATGTTAAAATTTTTTCCAACTTTATTGAGGTATAATTGACAAATAAAAATTGTATGTATTTAAGATGTGCAATGGAATTTGATCTATGTATACACTGTAAATGATTACTACAATCAAGCTAATTAGCACATCTATCACTTCACATAATTACTGTGTGTGTGTGTTAAGAACACTTAAGATACACTACTCTCTTAGCAAATCGGAAGTATACAATACGGTATTATTAACTATACTTACCATACTATACGTTAATCTCCAGAACTTTATTCATCCCATATAACTGAACCCTTTGACCAACATCTCCCCATTTCTCCCACCCGGCAACTACCATTCTACTCTGTTTTATTTTTTTGGATTCCATATATATATATATATATATATATATATATATATATATACACACCCACTTTCACTTCTGATACTGGTATTTTGTGATCTCTTTCTCTTTTTTCTTGATCAGTCCAGCTAGATACTTGTTGATATTTTCAAAGAATTGTTTTGGGTTTATTATTTTTCTCTATTTTTTGTTTCCTATTTCATTAATTTCTGCTCCTATCTTTATTGTTTCCTTCATTCTACTTATTTTGGGCTTACTTTTCTTTTTCCACCTTCTAAAGGTGGAATCTTAAGTCACTGAATCTAGTCCTTTCAAATATATGCACTTAAGTATATAAATTTCCCTAAAAGCACTGCTTTATCTGCATCCCACAAATTTTCATAATTATTCAGCCAATAAAATGGACAACCTAGAAGAAATGGACAAATTCTTAGAAATGTACAATCTCCCAAGACTGAATCAGGAAGAAATAGAAAGTATGAGCAGGCCAATTACCAGTAATAAAATTGAATCAGGAATAAAAAACCTCCCAACAAACAAAAGTCCAGGACCAGACAACATCACAGGTGAATTCTACCAAACATAATTCTACCAAATCTATCTTCTTAAACTATTCCCAAAAATTGCAGAAGAAGGAACACTTCCGAACTCATTCTACAAGGCCAGCATCACCCTGATACCAAAACCAGAAAAAGACACCACACAAAAAAAGAAAATTACAGGCCAGTATCACTGATGAACACAGATGCAAAATCCTCAACAAAATATTAACAAACTGAATTCAACAACACATTAAAAGGATCATACACCATGATCAAGTGGGGTCGCAAGGATGGTTCAATATCTGCAAATCAATGTGATGCATAATATTAACACATTGAAGAATAAAAATCATACGATCATTTCAATAGATGCAGAAAAAGCTTTTGACGAAATTCAGCATGAAGTTTTAAAATCTTTTTATTTTGAAATAAATTCAAGCAGAGAAAAGTTGCAACACTATATAAAGAAAATTCATATTCCCAAATATTAACATTTTACCATCTTTGCTCTATATTTCCTTTCCTCTCTTTCTCCATTTTTTTTCTGAACTATCTCTGAGCCAGTTACCAAACTGATGCCCTACCACTCCAAAACATGTTAGTGTATTTGTCACCAAAACCATCAACACTCTCTACATAACAATTCAACCATCAAAACTAAAAAATTGGGACTTCCCTGGCGGTCCAGTGGTTGGGACTCCGAGCTTCCAATGCAGCGGGCGCAGGTTCGATCCCTGGTCAGGGAACAAAGATCCCACATGCCATGTGGCGTGGCCAAAAACAAAAAAAAACTAAAAAATTAACACTGGTGTGTGAGTACCAACACAACTTCAGACTCCACTGAGATTTCACCAATTGTTCCAATAATGTCCTGTGCAACAAAAGGATCTAGTTCACAATTGTATGTTTCATTTAGTTGCCATACCTCTTTAGAATCTTTCAATTTGGAACAGTTCCTCAGTCTGTCCCTGACTTTCAGGACCTTGACACTTGGGAAGAATGGGCCTGCTTTTGGTCACTCTCCACTTGCTTCAGGTGGTTATTTTTTTACATTTTATCTGAGTTTACAGTTGCTTTCTGTGCGGTTTGGTCCAAAAGAACTACTCCACCATTACCAGAAATGGAATCAAGATGAGATTCAATCCTCTTCTGACCACAGATGACACATGGAAAACCTGCCTCTCTGTTTGACTAGCATGACAGTTCTCACATCTACAAAATAGGAACAGCTCCAATATGCAGCCTCATAGCATTTCATATAATTTTTCCAAATATCTATTTTATTATTATAATTAAGATGATGCCTATATGGAGTTAAAAATCAAATAGTACAGAAAAATATCAAATGAAAAGAAAAAGTCCCCCACCTAACATTAAAAGAATTATCTCTAATGAGCAGAATTTCTCCATGCTTGGCCCACCAGTGATACGAAAACTAAAGAAAACTCTGAGAATCAGAAGACCTAAGTTTCCAATTCTGGTTCTACTGCTCCAAAACTGGCTTTAGGTAAGTCAGCTATTCATGCAAAAAGTATTTACTTAGCTCCTGGTAGCATATTTAAACCTCTGTACCTCAGTTTCCTTATTTGTGAAATGCATATAACACTATCCATTTTTTCCATATGCCTCACAGGCAGGAAAAAAATGATGCAATATTGTATGTTTGGGTATGCTGAAAGTTGAAAGCATAATACAAATGTAATAATATATCAAGTGTTAGACCTCTGGAAAAATCAACATGAAAATCATAAGACTTAGTTGGAATATAGGAGACAAATTAAAGATGAGATGTGAATGGAAGAATCTATATTCTATTTGGTTTTATATTATTATACTATCTATACCTGCACTGTCCAATACAATAGCTACTAGGCACATGTGGGTATTTAAATTTGAATTCATTAAAATAAAATAAAATTTAAAAACAATTCCTCTGTCACAATAACCACATTTCAAGTGCTCAGCAGCCAGCTGTGGTTACCAGCTACTGTATTGGACCAATACAGACCATTTCCACCATCATATAAAGTTCTCCTGGAGAGTACTGACCCATACTACTTTAAATAATGTATACTCTTAACTGCCTGATATTAATTTAACTGCCTGATATTAATGTTGTTACTGTGGAATTAATGCATAGCAACTAGCCTGCCACTATGAAACAAAACAAACAAAAAAATCTTAAAGCTAAAAAGAAATCCGGATAGGGAAGAGTTCTAACTAAACCAGAATGTTAGTGGCCTTAGAGCTTTGGAAGAACCCTTGGAATTGCTTGTCATTATACAGATTAGAAAGCTGAGGCCCAGGAAGCAGAGTCTCTGACCCCAGGTCCCACAGAGAGTTAACATTTGAGCTCGAAATGGAATCCTGGTATTTCACAGCATAGGCTTTACAGTAGGATCTGGATTTTAATCACAACTCTGTCACTTACTAGCCATGTGGCCTTGGACAAGTGACCACCCCCAAGCCTCACTCTCCTCATCTAAAAACTGAGGAATAATAATCCCAATGCTGCTCGGTTGTCACGAGGATTAAAAGGACGATGTCCAGAAAGTGCTTAGCAGAGACCCTGGCACCCCACTGGGACTTGGCGGATGCTACCCACTATCATTATTAGCTAAGACACTGCTCTTTCCACTACACCGCAAACTCCGATCGGGAAGGCTTCGGCCACCACACGCATCATCATCATGGAGCTGGTGAGTATAGGAAAGAACGGGGAAATTATGCAGCTTGGCAAAATGTGCCAGGGAAGTAGAATGATAAATGCATTGTACAGCAGTAACTACGGAACTGCTCCCACAAGTCCCCGAACAGTAGCAGAAATTTCACCTTGAGGGGTGCAAAGGGAAATATACCATTTTCTTGCCTCTGTGCTCTTCCCCTTAAATAGGCATCTGAGGAATGGAGCACTGCAGACTGAGAAAGATGTTTATATTTCTATGACCCTCAAGCTGAGACAACTGGAGGAGTCAGCGTTCTGTTTCCATTCCTCTCCTTCCAGAACGAATATATCACAACTCTGTCAGCAACCTACAGCTATCCCCACTGCCGGCAGACCTCTCCAAGCCTGCTCCTGAGTAGGTGGAGCTCAAATCCCCGAGGCTTCTCCAAGTGCCTGCTGTGTGACCTAGCCCCTTGCCCCCTGCCCTTCAGGGTATGACATTCCCCCCAAATCCTAAAATACAGTGCCCACTCTCCAGCACCATATGCTATCCTCTGGAAGACCACCACACACAAGGTGCTCAGATGCTAGAGCAAAATCAAATAGTAACAGGTGAGGAGAGGTTTCCATTCAATTCTGCAACAAATCTCAACCACCTGCTTTCTGACAGGCACTGCGCCATGCACAAAAGATACAACCGCAACCAAGACATGGTACCTGTCCTCAAGTAGTTTATATTTGAAATGGCAACTGTCGTTGTCCAAAGTAGAATCAACTAGGTAAGCTCTAATCTGAGCCTTGTAAAGTGGTACAACCTGGATTTGCAGATAAGGGGGCTGGGATTGAAATACTACGAAACTCATCCTTGTTGCCACTATGAATGGAAACAGAAGCCCAAGAAAGGACCACGAGGAACTAAAATATCCTTTCTCAACTGTTCAAAGGCACATTTCACTGTCCCAGCTTTAAAGTGGGAGTTTCTGGGGAAGGAAAGCCATTCACCTCCCCTAGTCTGTGCCCAGACACCAAAGAGGGGAGAAGGAACTGTCACAGGCTCTACCTCTTTGGGCACCATCGGGATGTCTAGGAGGGGGTGGTGAGCACCATTCTCAGTCACCTCTTTGCCCTCCAGCCTGAACAACCACCATCCAGTCACCTGGATGTCCATTAGTCCAGGACACTGCCACTGTGTTAGCTCTGCCACTCCCTAGCTGTGTCCTCAGACAAGTTACTTCCCCAAGTTTTGGTTTCCTCATCTACAAAATGGGGATGTACACTGCTCCATGGAAATGAGATAAGAATTGAAAGTGATGTTTATACAGTGCACAACGTGTGGTACATAGTCAATGTTCAACAAATAGGAGCTATCATTATTATTATTTCTTAAAAATCCTAATGTTCCCCATCAAGTCTTTCTTAATTGCCAACCTCTGTGCTCAAACCCAAGCCTGCCAATACCATCACCAGGTTTATCATCTCAGAAGGAACCAGCCTCTTCCCATAGATCCTTCAGAAGACTGAAAAGCCTTGATCTTCTCACCCACCAAACTCAGCCTCCCCCAGCCTTTAAATTTCAACTCCTCTAAGAAGCTCTGCCAAAGACTCAAGAAACCTGGCCAACAACTCTTTTCCCTGACACTGCCCCTAGATCTCTCTGCTCCCAAGTCCTCAGCTCTTACCTCTAGGAGATTTATACCATCAGTCACATCCCATTCAGAAAGCTGTAGGACTCTAGATGTCCTCCCTGTTGTCACTTTCCAAGTCCACAGCTCAAATGCACTGACAGGTAATAATGGATAAAGAGGAACACAAGAATCATGGAAATGATTCATATCAAACTCCAGCTCTTTAATAACTGACAACAATTTGCAAAGAGCTACAAGAAATGGAAGTTTCCTGAAAACCCACAGAAGACTGGATATGACAGAGAAGTCAACCAACTTAACTTACATTTGTTTGTTGCTTCATGGTTATAAAATGCTTTCATGTTCATAATCATTTTGACAACAACTTGCAGAGGCAGGCCTAGTAAGCAGTATCATATCTGACAGTTGAAAAATCAGAGGTTCAGAGAAGTAAAGCAGTTTGTCCAAGAATCAAACGACAATGTAAAGTCACTTGATTCTCCCAAGTCCTTCTTCTATTGGTTGCTCCTTCACACAGACTCTATCATCAAATGATGTGCATGCTCCAGGCTAGTAAAAAAAAAAAAAAAAATCTTACACAAAAAGGATCACATGGAAATAAAACTACAGAGAAGATACTCAAGAATGACTAAATTATTGTTCTAAAGTGAGGAACTTTCCTCACTCAATCCTGGGAGTGCTGGCTACATTTGGTTCAGCGACCATGAGCAGTTGTCCCCAGCCAGCTCGGTCTCCTGAAGTGGCCCATGGAAGGTCCTCATGGCAGCTACAAGCAGCCTCCCAGCACCTATTAGTGGCTCCCACTCTGCCTCCTGCTTTCCTTTCTCCTTACATTTCTGGCCCCTCTGAAAAGCCAGAAGCTTCACTGTTGATTGATTGTCATAGCAGCTGCTATTTTCATATCTCTGATTCCTTCCATTTCTGCTACCCACAGCCAGTACCCCCCATCTTGGATGACACCAGGCATCCAGTAAAAACAGCTCTCATCCAAAAAGCAATCTGCAGATGCAGGAGGTGGCCACCAGCACTGACAGTGTTCCCACAGAGAGAACCACTACATCACAGAAGGGAATTACACAATCATACAAAGACTAACTTCTTCCTTCTAGTCATAATTTGGTGGTCCCACTACCAAACGGCCTGGGGTCTTTGGGTTCTGAAGGCTACATGCCAGAAGTATGGCCTGGTTTGCTTCCTCGGAAGTGACAAGAGCAATGTTTTCTCTTTATCTACCTCGTGGGGCACCTACCAGCCAAGGCCTCAACGGCTCAGGACACTGCAGGCCAAGAAGAGGCTGGAACTGGATGGGATTACCTTTGGGGAAGAGGGGTGACTACAGGCTTGGTTCCTAAGGCAGCCATTCAATATAACGTACCCAAAGGGGTCTGGCAGAGAGAGGCTTGATTCAGGCCCTTGCCAATATCAAAGAAGGCCTCCAAGCAGGAAGCTCTGAGCAGCAATAACCCTCGGAATCAAACACTTGGCACTCTACTGGGGAATTCAGAACAAGGTCCTGAACGGTGACCAGGGGTCCAGAACACAGAGTCCAGGCCCCGGGCAATGCGACTGGCAAAATCCAGGCTCTGCTCAGGGTAGGGTTCCTGTGCTAGTGGAACTGGCAGAGAGGTCCAGCTGTCTGGACGGGGTCAGTGTGGGACGGAGAAGGCATTTAAGAACGGCAAAAGGAAGGCCAGGGTTCATCACAGCCAAGGAGCCAGGCCTCCAGCAGCCCACCAAATGCCAGATCTGGAATCACAAGAGGTCTCAGGGACAAGGGAGGTTGAGGAAAGGTGGAAAAGGGCTTCAGGGACAGCAGTCCAACAAGAGTCAAGGAAGGTGGGTAACGGCACCAAGCTAAGAAAAGCAAAGAAAAACTGAGAAAGAAAGAAGAGGCAGGTCTGTTAGGCTGAATGGCAGGAATACTGAGATGAATATAAGACATAGTCCTTGTTATCCATTGTTGGGGGGCAGGGGGGGGCGGGGAAGTAGTTGTCCAAGCAGCCAAGGGCAAAGGAAAGCAGAAGAACCAGAAGAATCAAAGACCCAGAAGTATCAAACAACATGACGATTTCGTTGGTTTGACACAGATGTATTGCAAGGTGCAAGGGAGAGACTGGTAGAAGGTGAGGCTGGATATTGACAGGGGCGGTATCAAGAAGAGCTTTTTATGACAAGCCAGAGATTATAGACATCATCCTAGATGGGAGGCCAAAAAGTAAAGGTATGCATTCATCCCTATAATAATTATTTGTTGAGTACCTACTGTGTACTGGGCACTAATTAAGGTGATGGAGACACAGTGGTGAACAAGGCCTACAGTCACACTCCAATAACTGCATTCTTTGCACAGCTAGCTGTGGAGATTAGGGATTGTGTGTTTCTCCTACCTCTTGAGGGCAGAGGTTGGGTCTTATTATCCTCTATTTCCAGAAGGCTCAGCTAAGTTTCTTCCATATAGTACATTTCCAATAAGTGTTTATTGTGGGAATAAATGCTTCCTGTATTTTCTTTTTTTTTTAATTGAAGTATAGTTGATTTACAATGTTGTTAATTACTGCTTACAGCAAAGTGACTCAGTTATACATATATACATTCTTTTTCATATTCTTTTCCATTATGGTTTATCATAGGGTATTGAATATAGTTCCTGTGCTATACAGTAGGACCTTGTTGTTTATCAATCCTATACATACCAGTTTGCACCTGCTAATCCCAAACTCCCAATCCATCCCTCTCCCATCTCCCTCCATATTTTCTTAAAATCTTTTTTTAAAAATAAGAGCATAACATGATCAGATTTATATTTTAGTACATCATTTTGGCAGCTGGGTGGGGGCAGCTAGAAGGTGCACAAACTAGAGACAAGGGGTTCTCAACTAAGGGGTGGTCACTGTCACTAGGCAATAGATAATGGGGGTCCAAGCTAGAGAAACAGTAGTGGAGATGGAGGTAGTTTTAGAGCCCTGGCCAATCGATTCACTTACAGCTCACTCAGCCTTCACAGACCTCATATTTCTCTCATCAAACCACTGCAGCCTCCTTTGAAGCCTCGTTGGCTTCTGTTTTCACTCTAAACCTTGGCATGATTTACTTTCACCCTGGGACAGCCCTGTTTTCAAGGTCAAAGCCAACAAAAGACAGCTGGTCAGCTCCAGGGTGACCCCGGGCACGGTCTGGGGCAGTCGTAATGCTGCAGAGCATGGTGGTGACACACGAGGTCACTGGAGTTTAAATCAGCGCTGATGAATTTCCTCTGCTGCTGAGAGGAAGCTCCGGAAACATCCTTGCTGTTGATGCTGATGGCTACCTCAAAAGACAGGAATTCACCCTTCCCGGCCCTGCATGGAGATTGGCTGTGGGTTACCAAGCACCTGGCCTCCGATATTTTCACTGGTTCCGATTCTAAGAAGTATTTACCACAAAATCCAGGACAGTTCTTTGTAGCTCCTAAGATCTCAAGTGATTAAGACAGAAGAGCAGCTCTGATTCAGACTTATAATAAAACCTGTGTCTGAAGCATAGAGTGGCTCACTTGTTATGAACCCAACAGTAACTCTTTTGTACAGCACTTTAGAGTTTATAAAAGCCCTTATATAGCTTATTTGCATCTTTCAATAGCTCTGTGGGCAACGCAAAGCAGATATTATTACTCCCATTTTGTAGATGAGAAAACTAAGGCTTGGAGAGGTTTTGACTGGCCCAAAGTCATATGAGTTGTTGGTGACAGAGCAGAAATTCCAACCCTGGTCTCACTCCACATTCAAGCCTCTGTCCATCACACCTCCAACTCCAGCAAGCACTAGGGTTTACCACAATCATGAGTTAATGTCTCTGTCCTAGTCCTCATTGACGCCAGTCCTTTCCTTGCTGCTTTTCCTCATAAGACAATGACCCAGATTATGAGTCTGGAGAGTGCTACCAGGTCTCCGTCAGACCCAACTACCACACAGCGATAGCCAAAGCCAGGGCCCAGGGCCACATTGTGATCAGAACTGTCCAGAGAGGAAGCTGTTGGTGCCCAGGGCTAGCTATGAGAAGAAGGAGGGCTCTGAGAGCCAGATCCAAGTCCTTGTTCTGCCATGTAGTATATAACCTTAAGCTCATGACAGCTTTCTCTTTGAACCTCCATAGAATAAGGGCAGCAACATCTGCTCTACCCACCACTCAGGGATCAGAGTCAGTAATGGAATATTTCTTCTCCCGTTTCCAGGCAGTTACCAGACTGTGCTGGATGCACCCACTACAGAGTAAAGCAAACTAGTGCCTCCATGAAGGCCTCCCTGCACTAACCTCAACACGCAGGCAGACAATTTGTCTTTCAATCTAAGCAGGAAGATTTAAGCCACCCAACAGGAGCTCTCACACTGTTTCAGCACGCTTCTACTGATCATTTACTTTGTACCGAGCCTGGCCCTAATTATACAAAGATAAATAAGACAGTGTGGGCCTTCAAAAGACTCTAGGTTTGACTTAGAGATGGACATGTTAATAAGTACTGTATTACTAATAAACACGGTATTTCAGCATCGGGCAGCAACTTTTCGTTGTCTTTTCGTTGTGAATTCTTGGCACACTGTACGGTGCTGCCCACAGTAGGATGCAGTAAACATTTACTGAATAAATAAATAAAACTAACATAAAACATGACGACAAAGGGTACACACACTTCAATGAAAGAACTGCTCTTCTCCACCTGGAAACGTCCATCTTCCCATATCCCCTTTTCTCTTTACTCCTGTCCTGAAAGAAAAAGTATCCTTCCTTCTTGTCAGAACTAACCCCTTCACGATGATTTCCCTCCTCTCCCTCATCTCCTTGGAGGCCTTGCTCCAGCCATCCTGCCTCCCTCTTGCATCTGTCCTCAGAAGCTTTCTCTCTCTCTCTTTCCCTCTCTCTAATCCTTGCTTTCAGCCTTCTGACCCACCTCAGGTTCCCCGAGCTTACAAACCTAACTTGAACCAAGCTCTCCTTTCGAGTTCCTGAGCTCATCCTCATCCTCCTTTGACCACCGAATCTCTCGATTCTGTTGTTTGCACCTGCAGCCTGTATTTCTCCTCACCCTTTCATTCGCCCCATGTCCTTCGAAGCTGCTCTCAGAAGTGTCATCACCCCTCCCCATCACCAAGGCCAGTGGTCTTGTCTCAGTCTCCAAGCTCCCTGACCTCCCTGCTGAAATCCCCTTGGCTTCTGCGACACTGCAGTTCCTGGCTTGCTTTCTCCCTCTCTTGTCAATACTCAGGCTCTATCTGGCTGCTCTTCCTCTGCTTTCCTCTCAATGCAAGTTCTTGCCAAGATTGCCTTGTTACTTCACATTAGCTCCCTTGAGAACTAATTTAATGTCAAAGCTTCCAACTCAGGAAGGCTTTCCAGTCACCACCTCCACCCCAACCCCCCTGAGCCCAACCGTGCAGAATCCAACAGAACCATAGGGACTAAAAGTGCAAGAAAGAAAAGGTCCGCAAGGATAGGGGAAGGGATGGGATCAACATAGTTTCAATGTCAGACTCTCTCACAGCCTCTGTCACATTCTGCTTGTCCTGCAATGAACTTTTCTTAGTTCTGCCACCAGCTCACAAGCTCCTAAGACAGGATCTGTCCCACTCTTCTCTGCTCCCGCCATTCGATGAATGTAGTGCTCGGACAGACGGGCACACATAAGCGTTTGCCAGATAAAAGAAGAAAAAGCGAAGATGAATATGCGTGAAAGCACTTGGTAAACTGGAAAGCACTAAAGGACTAGAAGCCTCACCATCAACAGACTTCATAAGAACCTTCCGGGTTGTTCAGGCACATTACAGGGTCGGTGCCTGTCCTCTGGCTCTGCATGACATTTGATGCCCAAATGCCTGAGAACATGGAAATGCCTATTCCGGAACTGGCCTGGGATTGAGAGGCACAGACTGCAGCGACAGAGAGAGAGAGAAGAGGAGCTGTAAAGGCCCTCACCCTCTGAGACCACCTCCTCCTCATGTGCTCAGTCGGTAAACATCCACTAAGCACCTATGAGGTGCCGGGAGCTATTCCAGACACTGGGAACACAGCTCTGAACAAGACGACAAGGGCCCGTGCCCTCCTGGATATTATATTTCAGTGAGAAGAGATGATAAATAAAAGAAAACAGCAGGTAGTAAATAAATGCTTCTGTATCAGATGCTCTACCATCTCTTTCAAACAAAACAGCCCTGGCTGGTGGCTCTTTCTCTCTCCTGAGTGTTCACACGGACAAATCCAGTCCCCTGCTTTGAGGTTTGTTTTGTGTTTTTCTCCCCGTTAGGTCAGCAGCTACAGCACAGATGTGCTAGCTTCTCTAAGCTCCAGCAAAACCGTGTTTGGATGAACACTGCCACCCCATTTGGGGAGGCCTCTGAAACCGCTACACCTGGAAGGTTTGGGCAACCTGGCCACCATGGTCTCAGAGACCTCCTGCCCCTCTGAGAAGAGCGATAATGCTGCAGATTACTTACCAGAGAGCTACTTGGGTGATGCTTTTTCAGGTTGTGTTCAATTCTGTCAGAGCCCTCCGGACTCAGCTGATTGCTGGTGGTAGATTTCTGTGTTATTTAGGGCACCAAAGTCCCACAGTCTTGACACAAACTTAAAATTAGAAATGCATTAAATATAGGAAAGGAGGAAGGTCATTCAGGAAAGGCAGCCTTCCGAGGGAGCTGCAGGACAAAGACACCCTGGAAACTTCCAGGTTCATTAATGTGTTTTACACAGCATTCCAGTGGTATTTCTCCTTCAGAAATAACACTGTGGAAAGCGTAGGGGACTGGCTCAAACCTCAGCTAACACAGCCGAGTGAGTGACTCTGCAAACTAAAAATAGCTTCTTTCCCACTCATTCTGACAGATTTCACTTAGACCCTGTGCACAGGCTGATTCTCCAACAAACAGTTTTAGTCCTGCAGCAAAATGAGGGCTGGTGGCATTTGGGCTTGACAATTACCCAATCCCTGGTTCGACTCTTGTTTATTTCCACGTTTCCTGCTGCTGCTCCAATGGCTGCGTGTGTGCACACACGTGCACGTGTGCACTGAGCTCCCTGGCTGGGACTTGGTGCTCCTCAACCAAACGTGGGCAGAATTCAAACCAGGAACATGACTCAGGACCATGGCTGCAGATTGAGCCCAGAGCAAGGTTCTCAGAAACACCGGGAGGGCTCTTTGTCTCAGGTCTTCTCTTAATTCCCAGCTAGCCTCTGTGAGCCTCAGTTTCCTCAATTATAAAACGACGGTAATCATTCCTATTCTGGCCTATTTCACAGCATCACACTGGGATCAAAAGAGATAATGTATGCAAGAGTTATTTTCCTTTAGACATACTCCTATCAGAAGGATGGATGGCAGTGATGGGGCAGGTGAAATAGGCAGCCAGACTACAAAACTAGGCTGGACCACTGGAAGGACAGGCATCCCGACTGTACCAGGAGCTAAAAGCAGATCCAGATTCACAGCCTTAGTTCGTGTTGTCCCCTCTGCCTGGAATGTCCTTCTCCTTTTGCTAAACTCCTGCTCATTTTTAAGAACCCAGTCCAAACACTTCTTTTTGTTAGTGTCTTCAGAATAAATTATTCCACCTTCACTGCTCCCTTAGCCTTTCGTACACACCTCTAAAAGTACTTTTCACTCTACACGGTAAGGAATTTATTTACAGACGTGGAAGTTCTTTGAGGGCAAAGACTATTCTTTATCTTTGTATCCACTTCCCCACCCACCGCCACTGTGTGGTCAAAGCAAGTATATGGTAAGTGTCAACCAGTGTTCACTGGGTTGACAAGGAATGGACAAGAGCCCAAAGCCAAGCAGGGGGTAAACCCAGGAGACACGCACACAGGTGGGACAGAACGCACAGAGCCAGTGGAGGGGGTGGCGGGAGGGGAATCCAGGAAGGTAGAGTCACCAAGGTCTGCCTGTTCCCGGCAATAAGGTCACAGCCACTGGGACGGGAGTCAAAGCCAAACTGCAAGTCCTGGGAGGGCCAGGTGGGAGCATCATACTAAGTCCCAGTGACCTAAGATGGAACAGGAAGCCCTGGGGACAAGGAACAAGGGCAGAGAACAGAGCCAAGGCGAAGAGGCAGAGCAAGGCTCAAGCAGTACTGAAGTGTGGAACTTCTAGATTAGTTAACGTTCCCAGGTCTGCCAAAGTTGAGCCAGCAGCCTGGGGTTGAGTGATCTTGGCTATGACACCAAGGGACTCTAGAGGCAGGAGTCATTACAAATTTAAGTAGTGATCGTTTCCATAAAATAAGAATCAGAGATGGAAGAGAGTCTTAGATCTATGAGCAACTTTATAGGAATCGCCTGGTCTAACAACCTCAACCTACGTATCGGGGAACTAAGGGTAAGGAGGAAAGGGGCTTGCCCAAGTTCACCCTGTCAGGGCAGAACCATGGCTAGAACCCAGGCCTTCTGACTCCCAATCCAGACCTTGTCTCCCAGAGGCTGTTGACCGTCAGTCAAGCAGGCCTCCTGATGGTCCCACTAACACACCAGGTACCCTGCTGTAGCTGCTTCAGAATCTTGGGGGAGCCCCACGGTACCCACTAAGTGAGTACAGGCACTTCTTCCTGTGAAGTGCAGGCTTCCACCTTTGAGTGGACTTCAGAGCCAGTGTTCCACAGGAAATGGGCAGGGAGCAGCCCCACCAGGAGCTTGGAAAGCAAAAAGGTGCTGGTGTGTATGTTTGCTGTCAGGGAGCAAACAAACCTGTTCACACGCACCCTGCCCTGACATGCTCACGGGGGTAATCCCAACCACGGTGCTCTCCCTGGAATTTTCCAAGAGGGGCTAGAGAGGGCCAGTACCTAAGGCAAAGCTGACAGCGCACGAAACACACAGTCTTCAGTCTTCAGCACTGTAAGAACATTGAACAGAGGCCCGTCTGGTTTAAAATCTCAGTCTTTCTCAGGCTAGAGACGAGACATGGCTCAGAAGAAAAGAACTGAGACTCTCAGGGAATCAGAGACCCTGACTCCCGGAACTTTCCTGCAGGTGAGGGTACATATGCACCGTTACTTCATCCATACAGAAAGTATGTGAGCTTCAAGTTCCTCAAGTCCAAGCCCCAGCCCCACTGTCTACCTACTATGTGATCCAAGTCCAGTGACTTACCCATTAGTCTCCTTATTCTTAAAGCAGTGATTATAACACCTGTGCCCAAGTTTATTGTGAAAAGGAAAGAATATATGTAAAGCATTTAGCACACTGCCTAGACCATAATAACCACCAAGTAACATTGTGTTTATTTGCTTTCTTTTGTTCATGGGAGGGGCTGGTCATACCACAGTCCAGCTCTGTCTACCTGTGCTTTCCCCTCCCACTTGGCTGTCTCTCTGGACCCTTCTGGGCAGACATCCTACCTGAGGCCTCAGCCCAGACAGCTCACTCCTCCCTCTGCTTATCCCTGGATATAGAAGAAGGTAACTGGCCAGCTATGGGACACTCAGGTCCTTGAAGGTCAGGAATTATCAGTTTAGTCCATGGCTGTTCCTGTCTCCCCAGGTGTCTGTGCACCTCCCTGGCCAAGCCCCTGCCAGGGTATCACCCAGTTTAGCACAGCTCTTGTCTTTTCCAAGGTGAACCCACCCCTAGCAGCTTATAGCTCTGGCCCTCCAGCAAATAGATGCCTGACAGGCCAGACCGGGACATGAACAGCAGAGAGAATTCCCAGACCCAATTTACCAGCAGGAAACAGCCTGGGGTCTGAACCTGCAGTGAGACCAGTGAGAACACACACGAGCACCAGCTCCCCAGAGACCAGAGCACGGATGGAGGGGAGCACGAAAACGAAGCTGCCATAGGGCTCGGGGCTCAAGCCGACTCCTCACATTGCCCTGCCAAGAAGCTAAATAATTTAAGTCACATCAGTGTGAGGCTCTTTGGCTATATGCTTACACTGGCCATGTCTGTTACAGTGCTGCACAGCGTGGCCACCACACAGCATTCAAAGGTTTCAAAGGGAAGAAGAGAAAGGACCCAACAGTTACTGAGTGCCTGGAGAGTGCCAAGAACTTGGCATGTAATCCTCATCGATGACCTTCTGTGGTAGGTACTATTACCCTCATCTTACCAATAAAATCAGAGACTCAGAAAAACCCATGAAGCCTCTATGCCTCTGCTGTGCTACCTGACCACTAAGTCTTAAGTGTTCTGGGAAAGAAAAGGAAAGCTAAAGAGTCTAAAGCACCATATAGCAAGCTCTCAGCACCTTCCCTCACTAAGCAGACAGTACTAGCTTAAGTACTGCATTCCCTCTTTCACTGGAGTCAACTTCTTTCAAACAGAATCTAGAGAAATACAGCAAAAGCCATGAAGATGCTCATGGCCTTTGCCCCTGCAATTTCATTCCCAAGATTTTGCCTTAAAGAAACAGTTCAACAGGGTATTCACTGCAGAGTTCACTATAGTGACCAAAAAAAAGAGAAATGATCTAAATGTCCAACATTCACAGAATGACTTGGAAAATCCCAGAATCTTCAAATCATATAATATTATACAGCCATTTTAAATGATCTTTAAAGACCAAGATGAAACAAAGCAAAGCATTTGTGATAAAATAAATTACCACTGAATAGAAAACATTATAAATGCCATCACTATAACTTTGTAAAGTATGTACATGTGTATATGCAGAAAAGGAATGTAGCTGTGTTAGGGTGGTAAGATTATGGGTGGTTTTATTACTAGTATTACCATGTCTAAATTGTCCTTGTGGTGTTGTTCAGTGCCTTTACAATTAAAGAAAAAGAGACAGACAGACTGACAGACTCAACCCAGCACCAAGGAAAGGCCCAGGAGGACCAGGGCTGGGATGTAAGGCAGAAATTGAGAACCGTCCTACATACCCGGAAGGAGGAGGCCAGGCAGGCCCCAGGGGAAGGGAAGCCCTCTAGGTATGGAGAGGGTTGTAATTAGTCTGATGCTGATTACAGAAGTCTCACTAGTTTATTAATTTTTTTTGACAGACTGAATGAAGACTGAATTCCTTCATTAAGACAGCTTGGGTTCAGAGGCACATTTCCTGAGTGGCCATCCCCATTCTTCTCAAAAACCTAGCCCTTTCTTTTTCTTTTTTTTTCTAAAGGACAGCAGTAAAGTAAAATTTAGTAACAGAAACACATACCCTGGAGAAATTAAGACTCCTGCCTTAAATGCAGAAATTCAAGACATTTCAGGGAACTAAAGGGGCTTGAATAAACAACTGAACTACCGTGTTTTCTACACTGGGAAATATAAACAGAAGAGCAAAATACTCAGCTTAGTATTAACGGCCCCTCTGATCAGGTTCCAACCTTCTGATATTACCTCATATTCAGCCCCACAGACACACCGTGCTCCAGACAGACAGAACTACCAGTGCTCCCCAAACACTTTCTTCACTTTCCCACCCCCGTGACTTTGCTCCAGCTGCTGTGCCCACCGGAAAGTCCTCCTCTCTCTCACAGTGCCTGCTCAAGCCTCCCCATCCTCCAAGGCACAGCTCAAAGCTGTGTCCTCCACAAAGCCGAACCCAATCCTGTACCCTGAACTCATCTCTCACTCTCCGAAGTGGATCCAGAGCCCCTGGAACCTTTGAAGGAGTCACACACAGTCTGCCCTGCAGCACAGGTAGACAGGTAACTGCCTTTTCTACCATATTAAACCCGAGCAACTTGAAGCAAGGACCCCTTCAGGCTTCTGCATGGAACCCACCATAAGGCCTAAACTATAAGCACACAGTAGGCTCTCAGTGAATGCTCCCCTGAAAGATAAGGAAAAGGAACGCATCACCTCTGCGGAAAGAGGTCACTTCCTACCTCAGTTGCTCCCGTTAAGCAATGCAGAGAGGAAGGTGTGCTCTTTGATGGCCTGGAGCAGCGGAGGGATGGATCCTGCTTCTTTGGTCTCCAGCCTTCATGAGACTCCAATGTCCTCCCCAGTTGACCGTAGTCTGCTCGGCCCCAGGTAAACATCTTGCCAGTTTCTAAAAAAAGAAAAAAAAATTATTTGAATTAAGGCTATATTCCACAGCTGTGCTCTCATGGGTAAGCGAAGAATTACAAGAGAAAGTATGATCATTAATTTTGGTACCAACTACCATGTAGCAGGAGCCTTCCTATCTTCCTGTAAAGAAGTGTGCATATTCACGTGTTTATAGATGTGGGAACTGAAGTTCAGAGAGGTGAGATGTATGACTTAACCAAGATCAAACAAGGGCTGAGTGCCAAAGCTGGATTCCAACAGAGGCTACTTCCACAGGTTGGGCTCCTGCATTTTAACAGATATGGACATGGCCACAGAGAACACCTCAACGGCGCTGTATGGCCTACGTGCCCGCTCCCCTCCCCAACACCCTCCTTGTACTTTGCAGGGACAGATGATGTCTGTTCTCAGGCTCCCCTCCCTCTCACCCAATCCAGAGCCCTCTGTCAGCCACCTTGAGGTTCCCCAGGCTCCGGACTTGCCCCAGGCCACAGTCTCTCAGGGCCTTACTCTGAGCTCAATTAATGGCCAGTTTCATGTGTTTTTCCCTCCATGTAACATCAAGGACCTTTCAGAGTCTATGCTCTTACCCACAGGAGCAATTCTAATAGTCCCAAGGTGAGCGCCTATGTGTGCTAGAGGGAAGGGAGTGAGAGAAGGAAAAAAAAGACAAAATCATTCACAGCCAGAAAAGCATCCAGTCCCCCAGATGCACCATCTGGGAAGCTGGCCAGTGCTAAAGACGAATGAAGAAAATGAAGTTTGGAAAAAAGAAATGGCCTTTTTTCTCCCAGATAAGAGAGGATTCACCAAACTTATTCAGTTGTACCGAGTGCCACATTTGTTATTTCAACAGAAATGCAAAATCTGATGAGGCACAGATTATTAACAGATTCTCTGCAATAAATATGCATAACCATGTGCGCTGTATAAATTCTTTATACATGTTTATTTTAACAAAGAGAAACTTTGCTTAAGAGACAAAACACCAAGTAATGCATATTAAATTCTAGACAAATCTACTACATACTCTGTGTTTAGTATCAAAGCTTCATCTGGTCCCACATTCAACATACGGTTTATAGTGTCAGTTAAAAAACAACCAGAGACTCATGGGGGAAATGTCAGAATTTTGAAGGGGTACAGGGCTCTGCAGGGATACAGTTCTCAGGATCAATCTGCTCACGGACACCAAAATAGATACCAAGAAGTTCTTCCAGGCTTCCTCGAAGAGGGAACAAAGTCTGTGCAACCCATGGGGTACCAGATATATTACAAGGACAGGGAGAGGGTCCATTCAGATGTGTTATTTCATGGCCTCACAAGTGCTGCTCCTTTTGCCATGGATGCCCTTTCCTTACATCATTCATTTGATAAACTATGGCTCAACCTTCAGAGTCCAGCTCATGGACCACCAGTTCTGCAAAACCTTTCTTGACTTCTTAATTCTCCACAGAACGGGTGAAACCCTCCCTCCTCTGAGCCACCTTTACTACTGTACTCATCAACTACTAGGATCCCATTTAACAGGTGGGAAAATTAAGGTTCAAAGGAGTGACCAGCCCAGGGTCACACAGTTAAGCCACACTCCTTCTACTAGCCCATGGTACCACTCTGTATTGGTTAATCACACTGGCCCACATCACTGCATAAACACACTTCCTTCACTTCTGTAGGATTAGCCCAAAAAAAGCTCATGTGCCCAGGACCCACAAAGCATCCCAAACTGGCAAACTGTCCCTCTGCTTGAGCTGGCTGGGATTTACAACCAGACTGCCTTAGCAGGGAGATTCCCAAGAAGCCAGAGGATGAGACTGTCACTTCTTAAAGGGTCCTAGCGTTCCTCTGCTGAGAAGAACTGGCAAGTTGCTAACTGCAAGACTACAGAGAGAATTATGTTATCACAAACCCCACCGTGAATCCTTTCTTATCAAGTAAAACATCTGAGAACCTCCTCTGCTATTGATTATTGATGTCCAAGACAGGCAAGACTGCCAGAATATGGTGCTACCATGATTACATTTCCAATAACAATTCAACCATTCCACTTACGTAGCACTTTTCACCTTCAAAGCACTTTACAAAGATGAACTAATTAATCTTCATGCTCCCTGGGGAGGCCACAGACATTTTATTAGAGACAACCAGGCTGACTGGATGGCCAGCCTTTGGGTTCCGACCTAAGTTTGTGCAGTCAGGTAGGTACACTCCCTGAAGCTGTCTGTCTGCTTCTCCCCAAAATATACTCTGCATCAGAAGGCTCACAGGGGACAGAGGAGGCTCTTTTCTTTTTCCTTTAAACAGACATTTATTGACCACCTCCCAGGAGCCCAGCACATTAACAGACAATATCTCAATTAATCCTCATAAAAATTCTGTGAAGTATAGATTATTAAGCTTATTTTACAGAGGAGATTAGATGACTTGAGAGGTTAAATGACTTGAGCAAGTCCAAAAAAAACCAGCCAGTGATAAAAGCAAATTATAAACCTCTGTCTTCTGATTCCAAGACCAATGGCAGATCCAATGATTGCACAGCTGCTGTCACAAACTGATGAAACCTGGCTGATGAAACAGCCATTCTGACAGTGTTTGAGGAGGTGGGGGGGAAACTCAGATTAAATGGATATGTTCTGTGTACCATCCAGCTTTCCTTACTAGAATGGCCTCCTTCCCAAGAGACCATGCAGACCTCAGAACCATAAGCAGTGAAATAAAGGCATTAAGCACAAGGATTACGATTTTTAGGTCACCTGGAGTAAAAGAAAACAATGAATCCACATACAAAAGATGTTCATTAATGCACTGTAGATAAATGTCTGCCTCGAGCTGAAGCAAGCTGGCAAATCCAAGGACATTCAGATCCCAAATGTATGACAAATGAATCTACCTTAGATTAAATAATTATATATTACTGTGACAAAAAATAGATACATTAATGCCATCCAACGAGTATAGGTATGTGTCTCCAGATAAATGGGAGAAATGACAAACAGCTCAAAATAAAGTCAGCAAGTAAAATATAATTTAAAGGCACATGCATGCGAAAATTAACAGAATAACTAGGGAGCCAAGAAATATACACGGTCAAGGGTCCCAATGCAATGGAGAAAACAACGGGGCCAGATGAGTGGTATTGACAAAGACTGTCTAGGGAGCTTGCAGGGAGCATTCCAAGCTGGAATTGCCCCGGCAGGCTTGATGGAACAAGTGGCATTAAGGTGAACTTCTGGAAAGGAAAAGAAAATGGGAAGATCAGGGAGAACGTTCCAGGAGTGGGGAGAGGGGATAAGCAACGACAGAAATCCAAAGGCACAAGGTGGGGCAGGTGGAGAGAGGGAGGGTCACGAGGCAGGGCGGCGGAGGTGAGTCGGGGCTGCCAGGCTGGGGCCACCTCAAGGCAACGCCAGGCTCACGGTCTGGACTTGACCTTCCAGACTTGTTTGCTTGCACTCCCTTATCAGCAAAATATTTTTAACATACCTCTAATACATGTATATTCATTTATTTATTAAAGTATGCACTTGCATTATACACATATGGGAATTATAAAGGTACCTTTATTCAAAACTGTATAGTGAAAACACACTCCCAAAGTAGAAAATTTAAAACAATGAGATAAAAACATAAAAGAAGTCAGAATTTTCTCTTCCCACACCCTGGCAATTCATCTTGCATGCTCACTTTAGGAACTACTGCTACATAGACCCTGGGGAGACTGCAGACTTGTGGGCAGGGGTGGGGCCTGATGAAATGAGTGTTTGGGGGATGGTACATCTGGCAAAGGATTGCAGGGGGCCAGTAATAATAATATTCATACCTAACACTTCCCTCTCCAGCACCACTATGTGCCTAAGCATTCTGTTCTAGGAATTCTCTATATACTGTCCTAAGCTTTCTCTATGCAGTATTCTGTTTACCCCTCCCAACAACCCCGTGAGACAGGTATTCTTACCAGCCCCATCTTACTGACAGGGAGAAGGTTCTAGGAGTGGGAGAGGGGACAAGCAAAGTCACAGAAGGAGTAAGTGAAAAGGGAAGGAAGGCAGGAAGCCACTACAGTGACACAAGCCTAAGAGGCATCAGCTAAAGCCAAGGTTGAAGTCGTTGCAGGGGGGTAAGAATTTGAAAGGCTTGGCACCCCATTTGACGTAAGAGAAAGGGAACAGGAGGAGATACACAGCACTCTGAGATTTCTGGATTTCAAGGTTAGTGGGAAGGTGGGGGTGTGCCATTAAAATTTAAAAAGGCAAAAAAAAAGGCCATGAAGAACCTAGTGGCAAGACGGGAATAAAGACACAGACCTACTAGAGAATGGACTTGAGGATACGGGGAGGGGGAAGGGTAAGCTGGGACAAAGTGAGAGAGTGGCATGGACATATATACACTACCAAACGTAAAATAGATAGCTAGTGGGAAGCAGCCGCATAGCACAGGGAGATCAGCTCTGTGCTTTGTGACCACGTAGAGGGGTGGGATAGGGAGGGTGGGAGGGAGGGAGACGCAAGAGGGAAGAGATATGGGAACATATGTATATGTATAACTGATTCACTTTGTTATAAAGCAGAAACTAACACACCATTGTAAAGCAATTTTACTCCAATAAAGATGTTAAAAAAAAAAAATTTAAAAAGGCGCAGAGGGTGCTAGATCAGGGGTTCCATTGACAGGAGTCATGCAATATTATTTTGTTACCAAATGATTTAAATCTTCTGGAGCCTTGTGCAAACATCTTATCAAACGGTCAAATACAAATAAAGGGGGAGTGAATGAGGAGAAAGAAAATGAGGTGCAAAGCCCTGGGTGCTCTGGGATCAGAGAAGATGCAAAAGGGGGGTGGATGGGGAATGGTCGTGGAGCCAGCTTCCTTCACCAGCCGGAGGGCTGCCCAGGATGCTGGTAGGGGCAGGTGCTGCAGCCACAGCCACAGGCACAGTGAGAAGCTGCTCCAGCAGTATCTGGGTCCTCAGGGGAAGAGGAATTTCTACCCTGTTCTGGGAAAAGGGGTCCTGAAGGCGATAAGAAGATAGATTACAGTGTGATATAAGGAACATCCATATTTTCTTAACATAATCTGTCCCAGAAGGAAACAGAATGCCACTGAAGATATCAAAATGGAGTTATAGCAAATAGAGGTAGTAGATGTTATAAAAAGAATCCCATGGGTCAGGCAGAAAAAAGTCCACACAACCTCTTTAGTCCCTCCCACCTCAAATGTACAATGCTTTCTGGAGTATACACACACACACACACACACACACACACATACACACACACGAGGAGGCCTCTCTGCACCTATGAGTTATATTTATTATATAATTGATCCATTTACAAACACTTGTTACTCTCAGGGTTATTAATTCTAAGTCCTTAGAATGTAAGAACCTCATTTCTATAACCCATCCTTTGTTCTGCCATGTGGACAGAGACTTCATAAAAAGGCACTTGATGATAAAAACCAAGAACTTCGAACACCAAACTAACTGCCCGAGAGTCACCAAGCTTAGTCTTCCCGTGCAAGGAGGAGGAGAGGGGAGAGCTCAGAGGACAGGGGCTGGACACAGGCACACCAGGCTGCTTCCCCCACGCAGACGTGCCATCCTGCTCTTCCTCAAGGCTTCCACACCCCTTCCCTCTGCCCCCCGCTGTCTCCTCTACCCCTGAGCCCATTCACCTAGTCAACTTGTATTCACTCTTCAGCTCTGCTCAGTCCTCAACCCAGATCAGACTCTTCTGTGCAACAATCTCAGAGAACCATGTTCCTCATCTTGGGAGAACTTGTCTCAGTTTATAAATGTATGCTCATTAGGAGGACTGTTGATTAAAGTCTGTCTCATCCTCCAGAGAGTCGGCTCTGTGATAGCAGGGACTGTTTCTGCCCATCCCTGTATCCTAGAAAAGTGCCCAACACAGAGTAGATGCTCAATAAAGTATTTGTTGCTTGAATGAACAAATGAACAATCTAACCATCTCTTCCTACCTACTTCTTGCTCCCAACTACTAAACTTTATCATTTGCTGGCTCCATAATCTTAAGCAAATTACTCAACATCTGAAAAATGGAAAAATAACACCTTCCTTGTAGGGCTGCTGCAAGGATACTTTTTCATATAGTGCATGACACATAACAGTAAATGTTAGCCCCTATTACTACTATCCTCCCAAACTGAACACCACAGCCTTACCAAGGATTTCCATCATTCCACCCCCAATTTCTACCAATTTGTCAAATCTTCTCTGCCAGCTGCCAACTACCGACATCTTAGGTAAATCTTAGGTAAGTCATCTTCTTTATCTTACTGATAAAGAAGAGGAAGAGAACTGAAGGCTTCACCATTGGATTTTGGGATTTTTGTAAGATACAAGCATAGTATACGGCACACGCACATCATATCACACAACACAAATAAATTTAAACCAGGGGGTAAAAAGGAAGAGAGTGGAAGAGAGCAATGGAAAAGAGATGAAGCAAGGTGAGTTGGAGAAGATAAGAAGATTTAACCAGAGCCTCAGAAGACCTGGATGCTAATCCTGGCTTCTCTCCCAGGCTACGTGATCTTGAACACATCCCTTCCCTCCAGGGGCCCTATTTTTCCTATCCATACAATAAGAGGACTGGGATAGATGACCTCTGAGACATCTTCTTGGTCTAAACTTTAATAATGATGTCTAAAAATCCTCAGGGTCAAAATGAGTGGCGTACAATCTAATTTTCTTGGCACCTTTTGAATATTTACTCTGACCAGTGTCCTTGAATAAAACATCCACTCTAATATCAAAGACCACTAATATGATTAACAATTGTTTTTATTGAAGTCTAGTTGATTTACAATGCTGTGCCAATCTCTGCTGTACAGCAAAGTGACTCAGTTTTACATATATACGCATTCTTTTTTTTTAAATTGAAGTACAGTTGATTTACAATGTTATGGTTACCAATTTTAAAATTTGGGAACTTGGCTGTATATCTTGTTTGTTTGTTTGCTTTTGTAAAATTTCCCAAGTCTCCAAAGTTGTATCATGAATAATATCACATAACAAAAGGTTTGGAATTTTTTTTTAGTTAATACAGGAATAAAATTTCCAAACATGAGCTGTCCAACTAAAACGAAGAGAAGAAGCAGCCTGCAAAGAGATTGAAAAAAAACATAAGGGCCTGGGGAGAATTACTTATTGAGAGCTGACTCTGTGTAAAACTCTATTTTAGGCACTGCCATGAAGTTATATAATTTAATCAACACTGAATGATTGGTGTGAATCCCATTTTACAGAAAAAGAAACAGGTCACAGAGGTTAAATGACTTGCTCAAGATCACACAGCTTGGAAGTGGCAAAGCTGCAATAATGATGATGATAATAACAATAACCAATGTTTTGAGAGCACTTACTTCATGCCAAACTCTTTACATGGATTGTCCCATTTAGTCCACAAAAACACCCCGTGAGAAGGCATTATTATAATCCTCAAATTACAGGGGAGGAAACTGAAGCATAGAGGGAGGTGAAGTCTCAAGCTCAGAGCCTCCAGCTGCCCCCAGTCGGTGCCCCCAGTCACTGCCCTGCAGGGGACCCACCAGTCCGTGTGACCCCAGCTCCACTTTTCATTGGCCCACACTGCCTCTTTAAAAGTGGACAGTCCCCAAGGACTTCTGGAGGGTGTTCAGAGTCACAGGGACACCTGTGTGGGCTAGGGGCACAAAGACAGCCCGGCCAGATTGCTAAGGGAGCATCACCCTCGGCCTATACGACAAAGATCAGAGTCCTAAGACATGCCAGGCACTCCACACGGCTGCTCCATTTTCACCACTCACTTTATTAGCTGTCAAATCAGGGGCACTGGCGAGAGAAGTCCAGACAGACTGCGCCTGAGGAGCCCCTGGACCAGCTGCAGGACTGTCTGTACCACGCAGGACGGGGGCTTCCCAGACAAAAGCAGGGAGGACTGGTTTCTTCTCCAAACCTGGTGAGGGCATCTCAGGAAGCCCTGGTCCTAGATTGTTTGTGTATTTGGCTCCCTCGCCCTCCACAAGCCCCTCCCTTCAAGCACCTCTGTTCTCTTAGCGCTGGGTGACTGCCCCTTTGTCAAGGGCCTGCTCCACTTCCTCCCTCCCAGGCCTCAGGGTTGTGCTGTGCCCCAGCCTGCACTGCTGGTCGGCCTGCTTGTTCCACCCACAGAATTCCTTCTCATCCTCAGGGCCTGGCTCAAAAGCCACTGCCTCCCTAAAGTATTCCATTATCCCCTAGTCAGAATAGGCCATCCATTCCTTAGGAGCCACTGGCATGGTGCTTGTACCCCTGTTCTAACTACTACTCTATGCCACCAAATATAAGCTCATTGGATGACATGTCTTACATTGCCCACTGTCTTAGTCAAGGTTCTCCAGAGAAACAGAACCAGTAGGTTCTATAGAGCAAGATTTATTATAAGGAATTGGCTCACATGATTATAGAGGCTGGCAAGTCCAAAACCTGCAGAGCCAATGTCCAAGTTCAAACGCTGTCAGGCAGGAGAATCCTCTCTTACTCAGAGAAGGGTCAGCCTTTTGCTCTATTCAGGTCTTCAACTGATTGAATGGGGCACACCCACATTACGGAGGGCAATCTGCTTTACTCAGTCTACTGATGTAAATGTTAATCTCCAAAAACACCTTCAAAGAAACATGCAGAACAACATTTACTAAATATCTGGGCACCCATGGCCCAGTCAAGGTGACACATAAAACTAACCATTATATCCACTGAAGGGTGGAGAACTGTGATCCTTCCTTATGCTGTCTGTATTCCTCACAGCACCTAGCATAGGGCCTGACCCAGAGCAGGTGCTCAGTGTTTGCTGGAAGGAAAAAGAGTTACAGGCATAGCTCTTACCACAAGCTTTTATGTGCCACCAAGGATGTCAGAGACCATCCCATCCAACTCCCCAAAGAGAATACAAAACTAAGGAAAACAAATGACTCTTCACACAAACTACTCGGAAACAGAGCCAGGCACTCTCAATATTCAACAAACGGTTACTGAGTACTTTCTATAAGCCAGGTGCTGTCCCAGGTGCCAGGGGCCACAGCAGTGAACGAAACAGACAAAACTCCCTTCCTTGGCGAAGCTTACATTCTAGCAGGGGGAAGACAGACAATGGACAAAAATCACATAAAACATATCCCCTGGCAAACGACTTTAAGTGCTATAAACACAAAGTAGGAAAAGGGGACAGGAAGAGCTGGGGAGGGAGGTGGAGGCCCAGGACAGGTGCCCAGCTCCCCACTTCCTGTCCAGGGCTTTTCGTCTATAGCACACCACCTTTCTTAAAGGAAGAAAGTTAAATTGAAGAGCCCTCACCCAACTCCTGAAGGGACAGTGAGACTTGTTCGAACTACCTCTCAGGACTATGATGAAAAGGGAGACAATAAACATGAAAGCACTTTATAAACTCTAAATAGAGGTGCTGGAAATATCATGACTATCACTCTTTCTCTAAAGCCAGTTTGCAAAGAACCATCATGAGAGGCTGGACCGTGAGCCCCTGCCCTGAGGGGCTCTGGCCCCTGCTCTGGCCGAGTGCTTGGGCTTCCTGCTCCTCCAGGAGCCCAGCGGCACATCAGGCTGCCAGTCACACCTAGCAGTCACTTGGCACCCAGAGAAAAAACATCCCTGATTGAGGCCGGTGCCTCTGCAGATGTTTCCCAACTCATTTCACATTCCAACTCCCAAGCTTCTTCGCACACTTTTAGACTCTTATTAATAACACTTTAAAATGTAGATTGCTGCCTAATCTTAGCTGCGTAATTAAAAAAATAATCTTGCTTCTCTCCCTCCCGGCAAGAAAGGAAACCATACCCCAGGGCTTCTGCAGCTAAGAATCACACCCTGCAGAAAAGCTAGCAGGAGGCTGCAGGTGGTGGTGGGGGGTGGGGGGAGGACGGCGGGAGGGAGTGGGGGGAGTTGAAGCCAAGAAGCAAGTCTAATCCTTGATTTCGGAGAAAATGAAAACGAGGCTGAAGGAGGCGAGGGATTTGCCCAAGGACACACAATATATTTTGGCAAAGCCAGAACCCGAATCCCAGTTTCCTGCTTCCCGGGAACCTCTGTCCACTGCCTCGTGGGGAGAGGAGAGGAAGAAGGCAGATGTGAAGTCCTTGGAGAGTAGGAACATGTACTTGTGTCATTCTCCGTGAGCATTGCTCACTGCATAAGGAGAAACAGCTACAGGTCTCAGATGTTCAAGATGATTATGGAAACAAGGCTCAAAATTCTTTACATTCAGTTCAGACTCACAGACCACCAGAGAAGGAAGGGACCTCAGAGTACTCTAACCCTACCATCTGCTTCAGCTGGGAAAAGTGCAGCCCAGTAAGGAAAGTAACTGACTTACCCAAGGTAAGGTAATAGTGGGTTAGAAGCAAAGCAAGGCTAGAAGCCAGGTCACCCTGACTTCTAGCACATTCTACTCACAGCCTCTTAGAAAAATACGTCAACCTCTCAAAGCTTCAACTGCCACCTGCATTAGCTAATTACCAAAGGCCTCCTGGGCTCCTTGGCATAAAAGAGCAGAGACAGGCAAGGTCCACAGGGCTCCTCACTGCCTGCTTCTCTAGCATGGCTTCTTGGAAGGCCCAAGAGCAGGGTAATGGAAAGACACACATCTCTACCCCCATCGCCTCAGGGTTCTCCTCTCCCCACCTAGCCCTGGACTTTGCCTTCAATTGCTGTCTCTTGCAAAAGATCATCAGCAGTTTCCACCTCTGTGAAGTTACAAAAAAAGAAGAAAAAAGGCCAAGCACTGAGCCCAGCTGTTGGTGAAGCTGCGTTTTCCACTGATGACGATGACTCACAGTGCCCGAGCTGGAGGCTGGAGCTGGGAATGAGACTTGGGTGATTGGGCACAGCCAAGGGAAAGCCGCAGTTCCCAAGCACGCCTGGGCCTGCAGAGACGCGCTGCCTGAGCCCCTTGGGTAAAGTCACAGCACCTGGCTGTGGGCACACAGCGCCCCCTGCAGACCATCCTGAGGTCCAGCAGGACCAGGAGCAGGGACAAACCCTTACCTGGGGCCAGTGCATCCTGCAAAGCTCACCATGGTATCCAAGCTGTTATGTTAGGAAACCAGGGTCCCACCTCTGAAAACCCAAGAGATCCCCCAATACTATTTGCATCCATGGCTTCCAAAGAGAAACTGGCTGTTAGTTAACGGGAGGCCCAGATTAAGATCTTCAAGCAGGGAGACAGAGGTTGCCCCCGATCCTTGGGTGGGCAAATAATTCACCCAGGGGTAGGAGCAAGGAGGGGAGGGAGCCTGTCCCGGATGCCAGTTTGTGGTCAACCAGTGAGAACATCTTGGGACATGACTCTGGATGGTGCCTCTCAAATTTCCTCTAACCCTACCCCTGGGAACTGTCCCAGGTTCTTCAGGAGAGTTGAGTATAAAAGACCTATTGGGGGGGGCTTCCCTGGTGGCGCAGTGGTTGAGAATCTCCCTGCTAATGCAGGGAACACGGGTTCGAGCCCTGGCCTGGGAGGATCCCACATGCCGCGGAGCGGCTGGGCCCGTGAGCCACAATTACTGAGCCTGCGTGTCTGGAGCCTGTGCTCTGCAACAAGAGAGGCCGCGATAGTGAGAGGCCCGCGCACAGCGATGAAGAGTGGCCCCCACTTGCCACAACTAGTGAAAGCCCTCGCACAGAAACGAAGACCCAACATAGCCATAAATTAAAAATAAATAAATAAATAAAAAAAAAAAGACCTATTGGGGCCTTAGGTGAGCTGCACTCACAGATGGGGGGCAGTCTCCCACCCTCACATGTAAGGACCCTGCGAGAGCGAGAACAGAGCAGCAGGACAAGGTCAGGAGGAGTCTGTGGAAGTGACGCCCGCCCACTGTCAGTGGTCTGGGGACTTGCCACTTGCCTCAAGCAGTGGCAGTAAGGAGCACCACCAGAAGGAGAACCTGTTATGATCAAGCACCCATCAGGAAAGGGAAGATAATCAGACTTGGAGTCCCAGTAATTTCAATGAAAGGGGCCCTGCAGGTTACATTCAAATTGCTCATCTGGAGGTCCAAGGCCTCGTGGTGTGAAGGGCCACCAGGCCAGATGCACGGTGAGACAGCCTGTATTTCCTTCCCTTCCACATCTGATCTCTCTCTCACTCTGCTCCCTGATCCCATCTGTCCCTCAGGCACCAGAAAAAAACACCCTTTACCAGCACCCCACCCACCAAGAAATTCCACCAATGTGACCTTCTGTAAAAACCTGACTGGGTTTAAGATGACCTCCGAGGCGTTCACATTGAGTCCCACTAGAGATGGTGAGCACCAAAGCTATAGTGCCTTCCCTGGAGAGGCTGACTTTTCCATGGCCAGGGACTGGGAAAGGCATCTGCTACACAGGATTTTTCATTTCATAGGATCAGCTCCAACCAAATCAGCAAAGCACTGTTACTATGGACCATCTGCCAGGACCCGGAAACAGCCCTGTTACATAAAGGGGCTGGTGTAATGAAATTTATTAAACTGGATTCTTCCTTCCTCCATAAAGGAGACGAAGCAATTACAGTCTCTCTTAGGAGAGGCGCTGCAGGGCAGTGGAGGAGCCCTGGGCTAGAGATCCCTGGGTTCTAATCCTGGCCCTGCGTCCATTAGCTATGGGACCGTCTCCCTGGGCTTCTGGTTCCTCAAATTTCAAATAAGGATGAGACGGTCCCTTCCAGCATTAAAAGTCCATGACTTCTTATTGTTTTCACCAAAATGGCAAAAAAAGTAAGCATACTTTGATATTAATTTTGTACTGTAGAGTTAATTTTCTGAAGAAGAGCAGTGCCTTCATACTTGTAGGCTAAATGAGAAAAGTGCTGAGCGGAGCCCCTGACCCAGGGGCTGGCTGGAGGAAGGTACACAGAGGAGAAACCAGAGGTTGGTACCTTCTATCACCCAGGCAGGAAAGGCCCAAGCGAATCACAGAGAGTTCTCTGGGAAGCAGTACAGTATTGTCAATGATCCCATTTGTGCACACGGTACTTTGCATGTACAAAGTGCTGTCACATCCAGGATCTTACTTGATCCTCACAATGTCCTCCGGTAGACAAGGTGACATTGCTGACCCCATTTCACTCTGAGCAAGGTAAGGCCAAGTAACTAGGTGGGCTGAGTCCATGTCTCTTAACCTCTCTTCAGTTTCCTCACACGTAAAATCGGGAGGGAGCCTTGCTCGGCAAACTTTGTGTAAGGATTAAATAGATGATTTTGCAAAGCCCTGGCAAAATGCCTGGCACACAAGTGCGTCCTTGGTAAACATGAATAACCCTTCCCCACACCCTCCATCTCCTCGGGGACGTGTGGGAGAAACCCCAAAGCTGCTCATCTTCAGGCCCTTATGAAACGCTTCAAGACGGAAGGAAACGCAACCTTCCCTGTGGCTTGAGACAGCTCCCCAGAGGGTGGACCAGTGAGCCAGGTAACTCCAGTCCCTACCAGTCTCGGCCTTTCTAATGGTTGCCCAGGTCATGGGGGACATGGTCCTCCTGGGAATCCAGAGTACCTCAAAATCAGCCACAGAGAGACGTGAGCAGAAAGCAGCCTGTAAGAGCTGCCCCGAGGCAGGGCCCTCCCTCCCTTGTTCATATATATCGCCCCCACCCCGAAACCTTCAGCTGCCCCTCCCACTGCTCACAGAATAAAGCCTGAATAAGGACCCATGCCTGTTATTCTTGAGGGATTCCAGTCCCTTCTGATCCTCTCTGGCTCCATGTTCAGCAAACCACGCCAGGGTGCACTTCCCACTTCTATACCTTTGTTTCCAGGATTCCTTCTGCCTGGAATGCCCTGCCCTCACCTCGGCTATTCAATAAATATTTGTTGAATAACAGAGTGAAGGCATGAAAGGAGGAATGTGTGAATGAGTGAATGACATGATATATACCCCCACTGAGGCAGCCAAATTAGGGATTATGATTCTCATTTAACAGATGAGGAAATTCAGGCCCAGAGAGGTTACTGACTTGCCTAAGATCACACAGCCAACAAGCAGCCAAATTAGAACTGGAACCTGGCTCTTCAGTCACTCTTAGATTAGGAAAAAGCTCTTCCAAGATTCCTCAAAATGGGCCGCTTTCATCTTGGCACACGTCCGAGAGCACTTTAAGGCACTGGCTGTCACTATGATTATTGAGAGTTCCCGTGAGACAGGCAAGGTCCCCTGAGAAAGGGCAAGCACAGTGCCATCTGTCAAGAACCTAAAAATGATGGCGCAATTACAGGCCGGTCACTTAATGCTCACTTTTAGAGAGCTCCTGGAACAAATCAATCCCCACCAGGAAAGAGGAGAAGGGTTCTTTGAATGGAAACTCAGCCCTCTTGCCAGGGACCTCCAAGCCCTTACCAGAACCACCCTGTGAACTCACAGCATGGCCGGTGCGCCAACCCCCTGCCCCAGGGACAGATGGGGCAGCCGAGACCCCACAACCCTAGGGCACCAGGCATCACTGCCAGCCTCAGGGAGCTGAAGCTCTCTCTGCCCTGGGCCTCTCCAAGAAGGTGGGAAGAGGGCAGGGCCACAGGCCGGTCTCCTGAGCACAGCCACTGAAAATGGCATCGCTCCCACATCCGAAAACTGCAGCTACTCCATGCAACTAACCCTCATGGAGCCCTTCTTCTACGCCAGGGGAGATCCAAGGGGAATGAAACAGACCAAGTCCCTAACCCCGTGGGGCTCGCAGCTGGTGAGGGGAGAGCGACAACAAAAGAGTAAACAAACAATGATACTGTAGTTTCAGGCAGTGAAAACTGCTCTGGTGGAAAATAAAGCTGGGCGCGGAGTCGAGTGGGTCTGAGACAGGTGGAGGTAGCCACTTTCAGTGGGGTGCACAGCGAGGGCCTCTGTGGGAGGTGACAGTGGGCAGAGTGATGGGAATGTGGCAGTTGCTACATGGGTGGGGCTCAGGGAGACCAGCACTCCTGGCAGAGGGAACCGCTGGGGTCCAGATGCAGAGAGGAAAGGTACTTGACCTCTTCTCAGAAGGCCTTCTACCGCCAGACACCACCCCCGAACCTGCTCCACGAATACCTGCCCTTTACTGCTTCACAGGCCTCCTCCCCGCAGCAGCCCACCACAAGCTTTCTCCACAGAAGACAGAAACATATGTGCTCCTCCCTGCCCTCCAGCCTGGGAGTTGCTTGCTACATTTCCAGTGCAGTTGCTTTGAGGGGAGGTGGTGTGAGGAAATGAAATGAGCCTGACCTTTGACATCAAACAGAGCATGGTTCGAGTGTCTGCTTGGTTAACTAGCTGTGTTACTTTAGACAAGCCACTCAGCCTCTCTGAGCCTCAATTTCCTCACCTGGACTGCAGGGGAAATGAACCCTACCTCAGAGAGTTATGAGAGTACGTAAGTGGCAGCACCTGGCAGAGCACCCGGTACATGGTGTTTGGCAAAGATTGGTTCCCTGCCCTACTCTGACCCCCTTGGAAATTAAAAAAAAAATTTTTTTTTGTTCAACCAACTGTGCTAACTTACTGCAACGTACCTCTGGCGAGGCCCATCTGTTGGGTGTGGGGACTCCGAGATGACCCTTGACGAAGAGGAGGGCCCTGAACCAGAGGACAACTGGGCGGACAGGAGGGGAGCAGAAAAGACAAAGGACACTGCCCTTACTGCAGGTGGGAGGGTGGAGATCATTAGGACCAGACATTCAAAGAAACCACAATCAAGGCAGACAGTTAACTGCTGTCCCCTTCCCTTCCCACCTCCAGCTCACTGGCCCAGGGCCCAGGTTCTTGTCTCCTGACTCTTCCTGTGGGGCAGCCAGCTAGAGGCCAAACCCATCTCAGTTCTTCTAACAAGCGAGGAGATTAACTCACAGGGAGACCTTAGGTAACCTCTGTCTTACTCTGGGCCTGGTAGTGACCTCTGGGGTCCTTTCAGCTCTGACCTTGCTAATTCTGACTCTGGATGCTGGCCATACCGGCCTCACCCACAAGGCTATCTGCCTGCCCACTGCTGCCATCTGGTGGCTCTCCAGGCCTAGCTGCACTTGGCTTTGGCCAGGCTCTCTGCAAGCCCCTTATTCGAGCGCACCTACTTCAAAGGGTGAATCTTGCTTCTGCTGCAGCTGGACACACACTGCACTCCTCTGGACCACAGATCAATGGGTATTCGTTGCCAAACACAAACACCAAAAATAACACCAGAATTTCATCTCTCTAGCAGAGATGACACAGCTGCAGCTGAGAGCCTGACCTCCCTGCCCAAAGAGAGGAAGTTAACCTGCCCAAGGTCGCACAGCTGCCTGGCTCCCAGACCAGCGCCCAATTCTGCTCTACCACAATGCTTAGGGCTGGTGGGCACCCTGGAAACAAAAAGTAGAGTCAGCCCAGGGTCAAGTAAACAAAACCTTTGGAAGGTGGGAAACAAACTGTCAGGATTCCTTGCAAACCTCAAGAAATGGTAAGATAGGACATGTGAATATGTGAGCACTGCCTGCAGAAATTCACTGGAAATAACAAATTGGAGGTGGCCAGGGTACCTCCTGACCTTGGAGGGCATCGTTCACAAGGACGCCTGCAGGTCTTCTGTAAACCAGTCTCCAAGCACCACCACAGCCTGGATCCTAGGCTAGGCAGACCGCCAGAGGGCGACAGAGGGTGAGGAAAACACACAGGTAGCATCAATGTGTTTGCATGGGCTTCCCCCACCAGACACTGATCCTCAGGGTCGAGTTCTATCTTTTCTTCTCTATCTCCAGGCCTCTTGGCACCTGGCCAGAGGAGCTGGGTAAACGTGTATACAGGCAGATCCCTCAGATTCCCACACAACCATGGGAACTGTCCACGCTCTGTGGACTCAACTGATCACACTCTTGGCTCTGTCTGCAGCCTTCTTCTAAACCCTATAGTACAGACCCTGAAAAAAATACTGTGTGACTTCAAGTAGGTCACTTGCCTTTTCTGGTCTCTATTGTCTCACATCTGCATAACTGAGTTCTGCTGGATGATCTTCAAAGTCCTTTTAAACCTAAAATTCTAGAATTTTAAACCAAATTGAGGCAAATCAAGGCCACTCTTCACCTGCTGAGCAAATAGGACAGTGAGAAAGGGGGAAGTAGTCAAACAATGCTTCCCTCTAGTGGTGTAACACTGTCACTACACCCTCTCAGCTCAGCCCTATAACTCAACTCCACTCCATCCTACCCTGAACTCTGAACGGGAGAAATCATCTTACAGCTAGGCAGCTAAGCGCAGGTACAGTGGAGCGAGACAGAAAAAAAGGACTCCAGGCTCAAGGAACCAATGAGGGCTCTGAGCTGGTTCCGCAACAGTGGAGAAATTCTCCATCTTCAGGAATGAGTGTATCTTGGAGCTCAAAGGACCTTTTGTGACCTCCAATTCCCCTCTCCAGATGAGGAAACCAAGGCTCAGGGATGTTCAGAAGGGACTTGCCTGAGGTCACAAAGCTGACTCATGACTGAGCCAAAAATAGATCCCCGCTTTCCTGCCTCCTTCAGCCTCTTGCCTCTTTTCCATGCAAACTCCCAGATGAGGTCCATGGAAGTGATGTGTCAAGGGCATATATATACACAGGAATACACCAGCAAAGAGGCCAGTTCCCTGCACTGAGAAAGTTTATTCATTAACACTTATGGGGGATATAATCAGACTGCAAATTACATATTCAGCATAGAAAATATAAAAGAAAATAAAATTCACTCATAATCCCACCAATCAGAGATAATACTCTGCCATATTTCCTCCTGGTCTTTCTATGCAAACATTCTTTTTGGAAAAAAAAAATTAGAAGTTGTAGTCTAGTACCTTATTGTAACCTACTCTTTTTACTTACCTTATCATGAGCGTATTCCTCTGTCATTAAATATCCTTCTAAAACATTCTATTTAGGGGCTATATATTCCAACATACCATATATTCCAAATTTGTACCATAATTTATTTAACTAGTTCCCCCTACAATTTCATTTATTTCCATGTATTTGTTTTTGTCATTATAAATTAGGCTGCAATGAATGACATTATACTTAATCTCCCAATGCACCCATAATAATTTCCTTAGGCCCGTTTTACTTTTTTTTATAGGATGGAATTTCAGAGCTGGAATGGCCCTTGGATATCATTATGTCCACAACCTCCTATTGTCCAGATGGGAAGAAGGGGACCAGAGAGTTCTGTGTCTTGCCAGAGGACAAAGAAAGCAACAGAACCAAGTCCCAAACCCTCCACGCATTAAAATGGGACCTTCCCAAAGGATTTCACACGCTTTCCTGACTACCCTCTCCCACATTGACTTCCCCTTCCCCTGAAACCCTAGAGCCTTCAGTGTCTAGGCCACTCCTCTGGCTCTCTGCCATATTTTTTCATTCTTCGACTAAATATTTCATTTGTTCACCCAACTATAAACTTCCTGAAGGTAGTTCTGGATTTTATGTTTCCTTGTAGTCTGTAGCATAGTGCTATATATATCTAGGTAAGCATTCCACAGATACCTGCTGAAGGATCAAGGATAACTAGGAATTTTCTTCCTTACTGCTTGGGAGAATCACTGGCAAAAGCTGGAAAAAAATGTTTCTTTGAAAAGTAAAAGAAGTTTAGTTCATGGGTTAGAGCATTCTGAGATACATACTACTTGGAGTTAGAGTAGCAGGCTTGGGCACAAAAGACCAGGTTCAAGATTTAACTCTGCCTAACTATGTGAACCAAGGCAGTGCAGTTAACCAATTAGGGACCTGTCTGGAAAGCAAGGATAATAACACCCATCTTGCCACCTTCAGATGAGAAAATGGAGATGAAAGCACTTTACAGTGATAAAAGTAGTCCACAAGAGCTATGACTGCTATTGTATTATCATAAATGGAAACATGGCTGTCTCTGTGAATCCTGGGGTGGCTTCCAGACCCACGCTCCTGGAGCACCATCTCCTAATTTCTACTCCACACACAACTCCATTAAGGGAATCTCTGGCTACACATTTCAGGTAAGAATTAGTGTTTTCTTGAAGCAGAACTTCACGTACAGAAGGAACTATTATTCCTGGTTCAAGTCGCTGGGTGTGAGTAGTTAAGCCATCCACATTTCCTCCTCATCTCTGGAGAGAAAATGACAAGGTGGAAAGAGCACTAGACCAAGGCCATGAGACCCGAGTTTTGTCCTCCCTCCTTCCCTCACACTCTGTGCTTCCCCCTCTTCAGTCCTCAGTTTCTCCATCTCTAAGCTGAGGGGGTCAGGCCAGACGAGCTCTAAGTTCTCATCCATTCCTGACATTCTAAGGATTCTAGTATAAAAATTAATGGCTTAATAAAAAGAAATGAAGTTGAGTTATTTGTAGTGAGGTGGATGGACCTAGAGTCTGTCATACAGAGTGAAGTAAGTCAGAAAGAGAAAAACAAATACCATATGCTAACACATATATATGGAATCTAAAAATAAAAAAAGGTTCTGAAGTACCTAGGGGCAGGACAGGAATAAAGACGCAGAAGTAGAGAATGGACTTGAGGACACACGGAGGGGGAAGGGTAAGCTGGGATGAAGTGAGAGAGTGGCATGGACATATATACACTGACAAATGTAAAATCGATAGCTAGTGGGAAGCAGCCGCATAGCCCAGGGAGATCTCAATGCTGACATAAAGGCACTCTCTTGCCTCTTTGCTTCAGTTTTCTCATTTGCCAAGTGAGGAAGTTTCTCTTTCCATTTCTGGTTCTCTAAAACTTATAAGACTTTAGGACTTTTTAAGGTGAAACTGAAGAGAGTGAAGAATGTCAGGAACTCTGTATTGGGGCCCACTTTTCCAATCCATAGCCTCTGTGAGACCACAAGGCTGCTTTGTGATACTATGTGGCCCAGGGAAAGCATCCAGCATCCCCAAGGCAACCGGGCTCTAAACATTCTGACCAACCCCATGTTAAGGTTTGGATCATGTGTAAATCATTCCCCTTGAAATTCTAATAAATCACCAGCAACCAGCACTTAGCATTTGTAAGCACTGATCTTTCTGCACTCGCCAGGAGAGTCCTGAATCAACCTGTTACTAATCCAGAGACATTCAGATCCAGCCCTACAGAGACCTCTGCTGGAAAGAGAAGATATGGGACATCTGACCTCCTGATCGCTCCACAGTTTCAAAGGGCAGAGGAAGCCACCGTATACTGAGCTGACATGAGCCCTGTCCTGTGCTGGATGCTGGAAGCTTTGATACACCATCTCATTTAATCCTCATCCAAGGTCAGCAACATTTCCCCGTTTTCCTAATGAAGAAATAAGCTCAGAGAAATGAGGCTTAATCATTTGTCCAGCATGCACTGAGTACCTACCTCGGATGTGCCAAGTACTTTGCTAAGCACAGAGGACACGATGCTGAGCAAAACAGACATGGCTCCTTCCCAGATGGAGCTTACAGTCTAGTGGGATGGGAATTAGTTAAAGAATCCTATAGAAAATAGCACAGGACTTCCCTGGTGGTGCAGTGGTTAAGAATCCACCTCTTGAGACTTCCCTGGTGGCGCAATGGTTAGGAATCCGCCTGCCAGTGAGGGGGACACGGGTTCGATCCCTGGTCCGGGAAGATCCCAGGTGCCGCGGAGCAGCTAGGTCCGTGTGCCACAACTACTGAGCCTGCAGTGAGCCCTAGAGCCCGCATGCCACAACTACTGAGCCTGAGCACCTAGAGCCTGTGCTCTGCAACAAGAGAAGCCACCGCAATGAGAAGCCCACGCACCGCGATGAAAGGTAGCCCCCGCTTGCCGCAACTAGAGAAAGCCCGCTCGGCAACTAAGACCCAACGCAGCCAAAAATAAATTAAAAAAAAAAAAAAGAAGAAGAAGTAATGTATTTAAAAAAAAAAAAAAAGAATCTGCCTGCCAATGCAGGGGACACGGGTTCGAGCCCTGGTCCAGGAAGATCCCACGTGCCGCAGAGCAACTCAGCCCGCGCACCACAATTACTGAGCCTGCGCTCTAGAGCCCGCGAGCTGCAACTACTGAAGCCTAGAGCCCGTGCTCCGCAATAAGAGAAGCCACCACAATGAGAAGGCCACGCACCACAACGAAAAGTAGCCCCCGCTCGCTGCGACTAGAGAAAGCCCGCGCGCAGCAAAGACGACCCAAGACAGCCAAAAATTAATTAATTAATTAATTAATTTAAAAAAAAAAATAGCACCAAGGAGAGGCTGTAGTGCCCTGAGAAGAGATAAACGGGAAAAGTGATGAGTCAGGGATGTCAAGGCAAGGCCTCCCTGAGGAGGTGATGACTAAGTTGAGGTCTGGGGGAAAAAAAAAAAAGGATGTAACTAAGTCAAAATGAAGAAGGTGAGCAGGGTAAGTGTGGCAAATAGAGGGAACATCGACTGCAAAAGCACTATGGTGGAAAATCCAGGATCCATTCCAGGTACCAAGGCCAGAGTAGAGGTCAGCCAGAGATCAAGAGCTAGCTCAGTTAGAAACAGGGCTGGAAAGGCAGGCAGAGGGCAGACCACGCAGGGCCTGGTGACCACTAAGGACTATGTCTTTATCATAAGAGCAATGGGAAACCACTGGAATGTGACACATGGGTTTGAAAAGATCTTCCAACTGAGGCATGGAGAACAGACTGGGGGGAGAGGGAGCGATGTGGGAAGATGAGGACACCAGGCAGAGGCCGCTGCAGGATCCAGCAAGAAGGTGACAGTGGCCTGCACCACGGTGGTGATGGAGAGGAACTGGCACAATCAGGAGGCTGGCAGAGCTGAGTCACACCTCGGCCTGTCTGACTTCAAAGCCACGCTTCTCTCTACCTTGCCATCTATTCATTCGTTCAGCAATCAGCTACTAATCATCTACTATGTGCCGGGCCTGTGCCAGGTGCTGGGGATACAGCCGTGAACAAAACAGACACTGCTCTCATGGAATTTACAGTCTAGACATTAAACAAATAAGAATGCAAATGGATGTATACAATCCATTTTGTAGGAAGAGTACAGTTTCGTAGTATGTATACAATCCATTGAAGGAAGAATAGTGTGATCAGAGATTTTAACAGGAAAAATTACCTGTAAGGCCATGATGATCTTATATTGATAATATATAAGAGCTTCGTGCTGGCTGCATGTAAGTGAAAGACCTCAGGAAACTTTGCCTGTCAGACCTGGCCAGTTCATGAGCCCTGAGGGGAGAAGCTGGTGTGTCTCAAGCCCTGCACAGACGCTGCCGAAATAGAAGCCTTTCTAAAAGCAACTGCTAACTCCTTAATGTTCTCACACATCCCAAGCACAGGCACCCCCTGTACAGGTATGTACAGCATTTTACAGTTAGTTAGGATCTTTCACACAGATTCATTCATTCGAACCTCACAGCAGCTGTCTGTAGAATGGAGGTAGGTTTTAATATCCTGCATGAGAGAGGAGGAAATTGAGGCCTAGACAGGTGAAGTGACTCAAGTAAGGTCACCCAACTAGAATGGCACACAGATCCACCACCCAGTTCTCACTAGAAGCACTTCGGGCCAGGAACTCATGAATCTCAGAGGAGACAGCTGCAGGTCACCGAGCCTGGATAAAGTCACACAGGAGTCCCATGAAGTTCCCGAGAACAATGATCGGGGACATTAAGCAGCTTGGGAAAGGTTTCTAGAATGCAGCTCCACCAGTCTGAGACACAGGTACCTTGCCAGCTTTCCCAGATTAGAACAGGTTCTCTTGGACTTTTTCCAAGTGTCTCTAACGGAGAAAAGTATTTTTCCATCGCAAGCACTGCAGGTAGGCACCAGACTCCTGAAGAGGGAGGACAGAGACTGCATCCCAGATTCCCACATAGACGAACTAAAGTAAAGTTATCTTGATACCATGTGAACTGCCCTCGCTAAGCACCTACCACTGGGGATGGCAGTCTTGGGCAGCATTTCTCGATCACGGTACCACTAACATTTGGGGCTGGGTATTTCTGTGTCGGGGGGCACTGCCCTTGCATTGTAGGACATTTAGCAGCATCCCTGGCCTCTACCAACTAGATGCCAGTAGCACGCCCACCCCCAGTTGTGACAACCAAATATGGCTCCAGACACTGCAAATGTCCCCCAAGGGACAAAGTTGGTGTAGGGACTATGAGAAGGGAGAAAGCACAGTCTACTCCCCGTCTCCATCCTAACCCAGCCCAGCCCAGCCCACCTTACTGGACGGATCTATGGTCACTGCACACAAGCTGTTTTTAATCAATAACACACCCCTAATGTCTTCCAGAAGGAGACTGGGGGCAGCCTCTGTGCTGATGTGGCTGCAGGTAGGTCCCAGGAACAATTCTCCACTGGAGCTTGTGAAAACAACTAGAGCCAAGTAACTCCTTGGCCCAGTAATGAGCTGCTTTTGACCCTGTGAGCAAATCTTGTTCCCATTAAAATGAGCAGCTGGGTCTGATTAAACTGGAAGCCCTGGCTGTTTCTTGCCAATGACACCGTGCCAGGGCAAAGGCTTCCACGGCTGCTAGGAGGAGGGCGAAGCTGGTGAACCAAACAGCAGGAGACGCTCATCTACCCAAAACTCAGTGCAACAACCAGGACGCTCAAACATCCCAGCTTTTAACCACTCTGGACTCAGGAGAAAGGGGAAAATAACAAAGTGCATAAACAAGAGATCTGAATTAACAAGTTAATTAAACAGCTGAAACATTACCCAAAGATCACGCTCTCAAGTGGAGGTGGAGACCTGAAGCTGAGCCCCAGAGCAGCTGGGGTGACTCAGACAGTGTCAGGGACATCGGTTCCAACCTCCCACCCTGAGGGCTGGGCTGTTGGCCCAGACGTGGAAATCAGCATGAGCTACAATGCTGCAAAGCTAGAATCAAAGCAGCAACATCTTTATGTCTTTCATTAGTCAGCTGCCTAACCAGTTAACGGGTTTACTGACAGACTCAACTAAACTCACTATGGTTTGGTAGTAAGTGTATTTTACCGCACTGCAATTCTTTGAAGACTGACTAAGCATGAAACGCCTACCTGTTAACACCCAGTGACTCAGACTACTGCTAGTGTCTGTGCCATTCCTGCACACTGACTTGGCTCCACTGCTGCACTGAAATCTGATAACAGGTCTGTCTCCCCTAGTGACAGCGGGCTCCTTGGGGGCAGGATTAGGACCTAGTACAAGGTATGGTACATAAACAGATCCTCACCATCTGTATGATGGACAGATGGATGATAAAGTCTTCTGTTTCTGTACTCTTAGACTTAAGCCTGTCCACACATTGCAGTGGGAGGGCACGGCCCACATCTTTTCTGTTTCTTCAAGGCTTAGCACACTGCTCAAAAGGTTCCGAATAAACAAGAACCGATTTGGTTGGACTCTTGAATCCAAAGAGACAAACTGAAGCCTTCTGATCATGGACCAGCGAGTCCAAGGAAAGAGGTCAGAAATCCTCGCAGTCTACCCTGCCTCCTATGCATTTGAATATGTTTAGTCTCTTTTAACTAGAAACAGTTTAATGTAGGCAATGAATACTTTCTCTGCTAGGCACTGGAGATACAGATGTGAGCAAGATGAATATGGTGCCTCCTATCACAGAGCTCACCGTCTGGAGGAGAAGAGAGAGAGTAGCAATTATACAAATAAGCGGCTACTATGCTCAGGGTCTCTTTAAGAAAAATGTATGTCGATGGTCCCAATCTTCAAGCAGTCTGGACTTCTTTGAGGAAAGTCATGATTTTCCTCCAAATGAATGACATCATTAAAGCATCCTCTGAAGCGGTAAATATGGAAAGTTTATTATACACCTTTGTTATATAGGCCTCTGTACCAAAACAATCTTAAAAAATTTTTTAAGAACCAATTAAAAGCACCATGGATATAAATACTCATAAGTCTATGTCTGTGTGTTCAAACGTGTAGTATGTGTGACTTACCCAGGATAACTGAAGCTGACCTGAAAACCTACAAAAGTACTGGATTAAGTCACCAGGTATTTGAGAGTCTACAGATCTGTGTGTCACTAACGAGCAGGCGAAGAGCAGGCAAGGGGACTCCTGAGAACCCCTGAAGTTCAGAAGGCCTTGACACGATAATGGTTCTTAAGAATTACAAACTGCTGGTCTGGGAAACTGTGTCAGTCAGCAAGAGCTCTAGGAAGGTTGGGAAGAAGGGAGGCCATGAAAAAACAAACCCCGAGAACAAAGTCAGGAATATGAAGACCAGGCAAGGAGAACTGCCCTAAGATGAGAAATCAACGAAGATATTATCAAGAAAACATAAAGATGCCAAAAGCTGGATGGCATGGCCTGGTAAGGTAACATCTGAAGGAATATGTGGGGTGTTTGAATCAATGTACAAAGTTTGTTAGGGTTAATAAAAATTTAAATCAAAATACCATGCCACCTATGATTCAAAGTAATGCTTTTGCCTCAATCTTAAAATATTTAACTTAATAGTTTCTGACACCGTTAATTTAGACTCAAGTGAAAGTGCAAATACAGTCATCCCTTTAGCTATGACAAGGCAAAGACTCCCCAACAACCTGGACAAATTTCTAGGTGATGTTTGTTGCAGTGGGTTCCTTCGCAAAACCTCATGGACTCTTAGGGCCAGAAGGAGTTAACCTAAGCCAGCCTTGCCTTTTTGGGTGTAAACGTGTGATCCAGAGAGGAAAAGCCACATATCTGGCTGACTGCAGAGTTAGATCCCAGGTCCTCCCTTTCCCAACCCTTAAAGCTTTTCATCAGTAAAAACCAAACTACCTAATCCCAAGCATTCATAGCTACTTAGACAGCTGTCCCCCAGCTGCTCTTCCCAACCACAAACTCTCTGCCACTCTCACCTGTCTGAGCAACCAGGTGTGTCCACCCATTCCAGACAGCAGCGACCTTTTCATTCTGAAAACAATGTGCTTCTATTTTCTGGGGCACAGGAAGGAAAGCAGCCTGGGAAGCCAGTTGCCCATGCTTGTTGCTTCCCCAAACAAACAGCTCTCCTGCATCTTAAACAAACAAAAGGGGGACAAAAGAGGTGAAGAAACATTAGTCCAAAATGATGGAAAATAACCCAAGTTTGAAAAAAAAAAAAAGTGGTTAAAAGAAGTTGTATTACTCTTAATCCTACGATGTTGAATAGAGCAAAACAAGATACCAAATTCATGTATAGCATAATAATACACAAGACTTTAAAAAATTCTTTAAATAGGAAAAAAGGCCAAATGTTCTTAGCAGTTTGTCAAGGAATAGGAATGTGAGTTTATTTTTTCATTAAGTCACTCAGCAAATATTTGTTCAACATCTACCATGTGCAAGACATATGTTTCTCTATTTTCTACATTTTTAAAATAAACGCTTGCATTACCTTTTGTCAGGAAAAATATATATTAGCTTTTTTAAATAACAGGTTAAAAGATAAATTGTTTAAAGCTTAAACTTTATAAATATAAGATGATTTCACTACATGCCCTGTCCAGCAGAAAATATAATGTTATTATATCACATCCGCATAGCACTTAAGCTCATTTGAACCTCACAATAATCCTGTGATATAAGCAGGAATGCGACTGACTGACACTGTGATTTAATAGAAAGAGAGCAACTTCAGAGTCAAGTGACTCTGGCTTCTATTCTTGGATCTGCTAACTAGCTACTGACCTTGGACAAACCACTTCCTCTCCAAGCCTTAGTTTCACCAGCTGAAGACTGGAGGGGAGGGCGGTTGGTCAAGAAGGGCAGACGATATAACTGATGACACTGTTAACAGGAGATACTTGTGGGTGACGGCAGCAAACCAGAGGGCACATGCTTGTCCAAAAGGCATTCACATTCAACAAATCTTTAACTGGAAGTCAAACAAAATGGGGCCATAGACCATAATTTGGCTCATGAATCTACAGTTTGTGACTCCTTGGATGATTTCTAAGTGCTTTCCCAACCCTAACATTCCAAGGTTCTACACTGCACAGTAAGCACACAGTACACACGTGTGGCTACTGAACACTTGAAATGTGGCTAGTCCAAATGAGACATGTTGAAGACAAACAAAGCACAATGGATTGTAAAGACGCAGTGCAAAAAAAACAAAAGGAATGTGCCTCATTAATAAGTTTCATACTGATTACATGTTGAAATAATATTTCGGATATACTGGGTTAAGTAAAATAAATTATTAAAATTAATTCACCTGTTTCTTTTTACTTTTTGCCATACGGCTCACATTATATTTCTCCTAGACAACAGTCTTCCAGAAGATAAATTAACCAAGGCTCGGAGATGTTAAGTGACTTTCAAGATCACATAGCTCATAAGGGATCAAGTGGGACCAGAAGCCAGGGTTTTTGCTTCCACGGCATTCTGTGACCTCCCAATAAAGGTTTACAGTATTGTTTGCCCTGAGGCAGTCTGGTCTATTCTCCAAAACTGATCAGAAGCCAAACAGTATCATTAAAGGATATTAGACCAAGATTCAGGCTTCAAGTCCCAGATCTGCTACTGGATCACTCTGTGACACGGGGTACATCACTTCACATTCTGGCTCTCTGTTTCATAGAGTCTGAGGGTCTATAAATCAGTGGAGCCTTTTTGTCACCCAGGTGACCTTGCAGCACTGACATTCTGCAGTGCTATACAACAAATTTGGTATATTTCATGCCTAGAGAGAGGGCAACCTCCCTGGACCTCACCAGGGTGTATGAAGTATGAGGATCCTTTACAAGAGGGCAGCGGACCCCTCAGCAAAGCTTCAACCCATTAAATGGAGTGCTTAGCTACCAAGGTACCACTGACAATGAGGCTGCATCTGTAATAAGCCTTCATTTATCTTAGTTAAGTCTAAACCATCTTTTTGCAAAGACGAACTGTCTTCTACATGCGGATCATTACACTGTTGCATCAGCAGGCAAAACTAAATTCTGCTGCAATGTCAAATAGTTACATAATCTACAACTCCAGAGAGAAGGTCTAAAGAACACTGAACAAAATCCAATGTGTAACAGCTTGAACTAGACCAGGAAAGACAGATATTAATCTTGACCCTTTTAAATTCACTTTCACAATATCCAAAACCAATTCATTTTGTGAATATACTTTAAAAATCACTAAACTGCACACTTTAAAGGAGTGAATTTCATATATGAATTATATCGCAATAAAAAATCCAACATCGATGTTTTAAAAACACCATAGTAAAAATGCTCCACATATGAAATAAAAAATAGCTTTACTAATTACAAGAGTTTTTAAGAAATCGATGTTAGCAAGCAACTAGAAGAATCTCTAGGTTTACAAAATACCAGCCATTTCAAATGAATTAGAACAGAGTAGAAATCTCTCAGGACTTCCCTGGTGGTCCAGTGGTTAAGACTCCATGCTCCCAACGCAGGGGGCATGGGTTTGATCCCTGGTCAGAGAAGATCCCACATGCTGCATGGCATGGCCAGAAAAAAAAAAAGAAACCTCTCTTAGTCTGTTCTTATTCTCAGAAAAGAATGCCTTCCTCCAGTGCTAGTGAGGACTGTGGGGGAAGAACTAGTCACTTCTCGTCCTGGGGCCTTCTGCCCCCTCGCCATAAAAGGGGAGGGGGGACCACATGCCGAGAGGAGTCCCTTAGAGCTGGCATTCATTTTATCTCAACTCTTTTAACATATCTATAAATCTACCTAACATGAGACACAGGTTAAAAGCAGCTAGTTCTTTCGTTAGTTAGTTGTTTTTAATTCATTAAATATCAAATTATCTGTAGTTCAGAATCTGTTAAGTATTTAAAATCTCACGTTACGGCTCTTGTGCTTTGGAAACAGCAACAGCTCCTCAGCTGGACTGCATTACAAATTTGATGCTGAAGAATGCATGCCCCCATTAATTTACAGATACTGTGTACACATCTTAATTTCCACATGAAACAATGGAAACACTGTGTATGAAAGTCATTTCCCTTTGCTTAAAAAATGTAATGCATTCAACTCTGGGTGAGAGGTCTTACCAACATAAATCTCTCAGAGCTAGAGTATCCAGTCTACCAGCAGGGGTCAGGGCAATCTGGGCTTTGAAAAAAACCTTTAGGAGAGATGGATAACCTTCACTTTCAAGAAAATGCTGCATTATCACTAGAAAGTTTATACTATATTGGCTGGGTGTGTCAAATGGATGGATGGACAGATACATGGCCAAGACAGAGAGATAAACACACTGTGTGAGAGAAAAAAGACTGGATAGATAGACAGATTAAAGAGATGGAATAGAGAGATCAACTAGAGAAAAACATAAAAATATAAAATAGATTACAGAAACATATACACAACTAGACTTAGAGATTATGGAGACCTAGGTTAGATAGGAAAACACAAAGATGGAAGATAAATAAAAATAGAGATATATAGTTAAATAACATAGAGTAGATAAATAGAGAGAGCAGACAGGGTGACAGATAAATGGAGAAGAAAGATATAGGTGGATAAAACAGGTTAGTCTGAGATTAAACAGCTAGAGAAAATAGACAGCTAGAGAGCTTAGATAGTTATATTAGACATCAAAATAGATTAGGTGGATAAGATAACAACATATTATACATAAATTTACTGTTGGTTATATGATGTGACAATCACAATTACCCTAAAGGAAGATATTTTTATCCCTACTGTACAGCTAAGAAAACAAACTCAGAGGAAAGGAAGTGAGCTTCTGTTTCACATGAGTGTTTTACATGTATTATCATATGTAATTCTCAGAACTATCCACAAAGTACTTTATAGAAGAGGAAATAGTCTCAGGAAGGTAAAACGACTTGCCTAAGATCATACCAGTGGTGGCATCAGAATTCTGACCCCAAAGTCTATGCTTTTCCCTCTGTATCCCAATAGCATCACTTGAGGCAGAAACACCCAGAATTCTGAATGGCATGTTACCTACCTGTCAGTGAAGCTGAGTGGTCTGAGCCAGCAAGAACACATACTGCTTGAGAATTCTCTAGGCCTACAAAAAAAAAAAAATTCTTTTGAAATCACATTTGTAACAAAAAAAAATTGGGCACAGGAGGTCCATAGGCAGTGACAACAGCACCTGGAGAGAAACTCTCAGCCAGTGCAGGAAGGTCTGAGTCAGTGGCACTGGCCAAGAAGATGGCTGGCATGGTAGGGAGACTGCTTATATCCAGGAGGTTGAACAAATAAATAAATATTTTGAGGATAAAGGAGTCAGATTTCTCACTATCAGAAAGGAGAAGAAAGGTACAGATATGAAAAGGTTAAAGGCTAGAACTGACCATGTGATACTGCATTGTAATTGAAGTCAGTGTAGACTTGTGGTTTCTACTAGAGATAAACAGACATAGGTGTACATATGTATAAACGTGTGTGTACATGTATATTTCCTAGCTCTGTCCACGGAGCGGGCCTAGAAGCAATGACATCTCATACATTCAGCTGCTATCACATGCAGACACTGAAACACAAGCCCAGGCCTCCTAACAACACACAGGCAGAACTAGAATTTGAACTTGCCTCCCATATCCAAATCCAGCACTTCTCCACCCTTAAATACACTGCCTTCAACAACAGTGTAAACCCTAATCAACTCTGCTCGAAGCTGTGGTCGCCTTGTCTGGCATGCAGAGAAATGGGAGTCTTACTCTGTAACTCTTTCTTCTTACACTTCTGTTCAATTTACTAGTGTCTTAATAAAATGCCCCTCATGCCTTCAAGTATCCTGTGGAATGAGAAAGGGACAAAGCAGATGTTTCTGCCACTTTCACCAGAGAGGAAGCACTGGTCCCCTAGTGGCCGGGTCGGGAGAGGACATCCAGGGTTCCAGCTCCAAAACAGATGGCAATGAGGTGAAGAGGGGACAACGAAAAGTGAAAGACTTTGAGGGCAGGAAGCTGATATCTTCTCTAACATCTCATCAGAAAATTCCCCCAAATTAACTCTGAATCTAAGCTGTGCCCCAAGCAGATCCCAACCAGGTCGTTTAAATCAAATCAAACAAAAACACTTCTGATTCCTTTTAGATACAAAACCTGTGCTAAAACAGACAGTGGACATAATCCCTACCCTTAAATAGCTCATCATCTTTGGCATTTGGGAAAACATGTAAACAACTCATAACAATACAATACGTTGTGCTATCAATGCACATAAAGAAAATGCAATGGAGGTGAGAAGAAGGAAGAGTCTTTCCTGAGAAAGCTGTAGCTGACCTAGGACCTGAAAAATGATCAGGATTTTCCCAAGGGGAACAGGAAGGAAAAGGCATCCTGGGAAGAGATAACAGTCTGCCCACAGGCACAGAGGAATAAGAACACAGCGCATGCCCAGGGAGCAGTGAATACCTTGGTGAGGCAGGAAAGATGTTTGGGAAGTATGAGTTTATATTACAAATGCTTTCAATGTGAAGTAGACTGTCCTGTGTTCAGTGGCCCCTTCTCCTTCTCTAAGAGAACCCTCCCCAACTCAACACATGGGCTTCAGGGCGCTAACCTCACCCCGGCAACAGGGGAAAGCCTCAAGGACTTAAGAGAATCAGAACGATCCCAACAACTTGTACGACACTCCCACTGCGGCTCACCCTTCCCTTTTCTTTCCCCACTTCCTACCACCCTCAAAAATCCCTCCTTTGTTCTGAGCTAGAGGAGAGTACAGGTTTCCTGACAGGTTTTTCCTACAGCTAACCCTCAGTAAACTGGGTCACAAAGTCAGAGCGAGAGAGGAAGAAGAGGAGGAGGTGGAGACATGGTGCTACAAACAGAGAGATAAAGGCCCACGAAGAGAGTGTAGAGCAGACAGAGAGAGACAGAGAAAGAAAGTCCTAGAGACCAAGAGTCCTGTGGGCAGCACCCTTCCTACCTGCTCCTCGTGTGCCCATGAAGAGAGACTTCCCTCGGGGAACGCTCCTAGCCCCTCTCTCCACATCCTCACTTGCTCCTGCTTTCCTTTCAGGAGAAGGAGCTGGGCAGGCAGGCACATTGCTTGTGGGTTCTCCCTCTGGGATGCGCCTGCCTGCAGAGGGCGCCTCCTCCGTGCTCTCAGCTGCACCATGAGCTTAGCAGGACCGAATGCATACAGCTGCTCCAGTGCCTGGTGGGTAAATTCAATCTGGGATTCAGAACCTGGAGGCTCACTATTGCTACACGTTATTTCCAAACACCTAAGCCATGTCTTCCAACCTAACTTTTAACAGCTCTAGAGCTACCATTTTGATTTCCACCCACCTGACTCGCATCTACTTCTCAATGGGTTCCAAACTCTGGCAGCAAAGAGTGGTACTTTTACTGGGCCCACAAAAATCCCAGCAAATTAATAGACCAACCAATAGAGAGAGTTAAGACAGAGAGACCAAGAAATAGCAAAAGCAAAACTCCATTTACCCATTTTCTGCATGCCTGTGTCTCCATTTCCAAACTAAGAATAAATACAGGATTCAGAAGAAGTAAGGACCTTACCTGTCACTCTGCTTGGTTCCTTTGCTGTCAAAAACAGTGGGAGAGTCTGCCCAGGGCACAACCGCCGTCCAGATGATGCCAAACCAGTTCCCCACTGGAACACCGTGCCACTAGCTTCCCAGCGGAGCAGGAGAGAAAAAAGAAATTCTTTATCTGGATTAAGACCAGATTGCTCTTTGAACCTCAATGCCATGAGAGAGTCCCAATTCATGCTCAGTTAACATGCATATTATGGAAAAGCTTATTGCCTCAAGAGGCCCTATGGCTGGTCATAGGCATTACCACCAAGTCAATCACAAATCCAGTCTTCAGGGTAATCTAAGACCATCAAAGGAAATTCCAACATAGTAAAACTCCCTCCAGAAAGTTCTAGGACACTCCTCCAGAGTCAAATTACTGGAATGATAATTTTTTCATGATTAACCTGAAAGGACAACTGAGACTCCAGAATGAGCAGGAAAGAACCTTGAAGCTTACCACGTCCATTCCTCACATTTACTGCATGAGAAACTGAGGCCCTGTAGAGGGGATGTGATTTGTCCAAGGTCATATGGGGAGCTAGGAGCAGAGAAAACACCAGGACTTAACTCTCCTACACTTAATGTAGTGCCTTTTCTATTACACCAAGATGAATTCAAAGATTCCTAATCGCCAAATAAATACATATTTATGACTGCAAGATAGCTTCTTAATAGCCACTACTTCAACGGAATGGCCTTTTATTTCCATATTCACTGACTCTAATTCATGTACCCATGTTCTGAACCTCACACAAATGCATAGATGAAATATTGTATATTTTGTCTACAGTCAGATGTGTGTAACTAGGATTCACTATCCAACAGCAACATTAAGGTACTGCTCCTCCAGAAGTATCCTATACCCAATGGTCCTTTAGGCTGTAAACAGACAAGCCTGCTTTGTGAAATATAAGTGATGATGATTGAGCGCAATGTGAGCAAAACACAGTATTGAAATAAAACAAAACTTACCATCTCTTCAACAAATAAATTGCAAGAGGATAAAAAGAGAGGAAAAAGCACGTAAAGATTAAAAGAGACTGGAGATGCCTGATAAAGGATTAATATTTAAAATATACAGTGAACTCCTAAAACTCAACAACAACAACAAAACCTGATTCAAAAATGAGCAAAGGGGCTTCCCTGGTGGCGCAGTGGTTGAGAATCTGCCTGCCAATGCAGGGGACACGGGTTCGAGCCCTGGTCTGGGAAGATCCCACATGCCGCGGAGCAACTGGGCCCGTGAGCCACAATTACTGAGCCTGCGCGTCTGGAGCCTGTGCTCCGCAGCAAGAGAGGCCGCGATAGTGAGAGGCCCGCGCACCGCGATGAAGAGTGGCCCCCGCTTGCCACAACTAGAGAAAGCCCTCGCACAGAAACGAAGACCCAACACAGCCATAAATAAATAAGTAAATGCTTTAAAAAAAAAAATGAGCAAAGGACTTGAAAAGACTTTTCTCCAAAGAAAATATACAAATGGCCAATAAGCACATAAAAAGATGCTCAACATCACTAATCATTAGGGAAATATAAATCAAAACTACAATAAGATGCCATTTTACACTCATTAGGATGACTACTATTAAAAAAAAGAAGAAGAAAATAACATGGGTTGGCAAGGATGTGAAGAAATCTGAAACATTGTGACTACTGGTGGGAATGTAAAATGGTACAGCCACTACGGAAAACAGTATGGCGATTCCCCCAAAAATTAAAAATAGAATTACTATATGATCCAGCAATCCTACTTCTGGGTACATATCCTAAAGAACTGAAAGCAAGATCTCGAAGTGATATTTGTATACCCATGTTCATAGCAGTATTATTCACAATAGCTAAAATGTGGTCACAACCCAAGTGTCTATCAATAGAAGAATGGATAAGCAAACTGTGGTATATACATACAGTGGAATATCATTAAGTCTTAAAAAGGAAGGAAATTCTGACATTTGCTACAACATGAATAGACCTTGAGGATATTATGTTGAGTGAAATAAGCCACAAAAAGACAAAGACTGGGGCTTCCCAGGTGGCGCAGTGGTTGAGAATCTGCCTGCTAATGCAGGGGACACGGGTTCGAGCCCTGGCCTGGGAAGATCCCACATGCCGCAGAGCGGCTGGGCCCGTGAGCCACAACTGCTGAGCCTGCGCGTCTGGAGCCTGTGCTCCGCAACGAGAGAGGCCGCGACGGTGAGAGGCCCGCGCATCGCGATGAAGAGTGGCCCCCGCTTGCCACAACTGGAGAAAGCCCTCGCACAGAAACGAAGACCCAACACAGCCAAAATCAATCAATCAATCAATCAATCAAACATACGCATCTGATTCAAGATCCTCAATTAAAAAAAAAAAAAAAAAAAGACAAAGACTGTATGATTCCACCTATATGAGGTACCTGTACGAGTGGTCAAAATCATGGAAATAGACAGTAGAACGGTGGTTGCTGGGGACTGGGAGAAGGGGGAATGGGGAGTTATTGTTTAATGGATATAGAGTTTCAGTTTTGCAAGATGAGAAAAGTTCTGGAGATAGATTTTGGTACTAGTTGCACAATAATGTGAACGTACTGAATCCCACTCAACTGTACATTTAAAAATGGGTAAGATGATAAATTTTATGTGTATTTTATCACAGTCAAAAACTAAAAGGAATAAATAAACTTTAAAAGAGAGAGAGAGAGACTTGAGATACATATCAACCAATTGCAATGATAAACCTAATTTGGATCCTGATTCAAACAAACCATAAAAAAAATATTTTTGAGATAATCAGGGAAATTTAAATACTGACTAGATGCTTGATGAAATTACAGAATTACTGATAACTTTTTTGTAGGTATGATGATGGTATTTTTGGGTAATGTTTTCAGAAAAATTCCTTATCTTTTAGAGATGTGGGCAGAAATATTTACAGATTAAATGGGGGAGGGGAGGACTTACAATTAAATTAATCAAACACATAATGGGAACTGTGCTGCTCTGTTAACTGAACAAAAATGTACACATAAGGCTAGCAATCACAAAATGTTGGTAGGAAAGGGGCAAGGAAACCAATGACAGGCAATTCTTTGGTCCTTCTAATTTCTAAGAGAAGAAGCTGCTTATAAAAGCGTAATCACTACCATACAACTCAGTAATCACACTCCTGGGCATTTATCCCAGAGAAATGAAAATTTATGTTCACATAAAAACTTGTCCACAAATGATTATAGCTTTATTCTTAATAGCTAAAAACCAGAAACAACCAAATGTCCTTCAATGGGTGACTGGTTAAACAAACTGTGGTTGTTATAGACTGAATTGTGTTCCCCGTAAATTCATATATTGAAGTCCTAAACTCCAGTGTAACTGTATTTGGAGATAGGGCCTATAGGAGGTGATAAAAGTTAAATGGGTCATAATAGTGAGGCCTTAATCTGACAGAACTGGTGTCCTTTTAAAAAGAGGAAGAGACACTGGAGATCTCTCTCTCTTTCCATGCGTGCATAGAGGAAAAACCATGTGAAGAGACAGCAAGAAGGTAGCATCTACAAGCCAGGAAGAGAAGCCTCACTAGAAACCAACCCTCATGGCATCTTGGTCTTGGACTTCTAGCCTCCTGAACTGTGAGAAAATAAATTCCTATTGTTTAAGCCACCCACTCTGTGGTATTTTGTTACAGCAGCCCTAGCAAACTAATACAGTGGTACCTCTATACCATGGAATATTACTTAGCAATAAAAAGGAACAAATTATTCATACTCCCAACTTGGATGAATCTCCAGGGAATCATGCTGAACAAAAAAGCCAACCCCAAAAGGCTATATACTGTATGATACCATTTATATAACATTCTTAAAATGACAACATTACTGTGGGAGAACGAAAGAGCTAAGGGGTGAGAGTAGGTAGGAAGTGGGTGCAGCTACAAAAGAGCCATAAGAGGGATCCTTGTCATGGAACTGTTCTGTATCTTGACTGTGTCAAGACATCCTGGTTGTGCTATTACACTATAGTTTCACAAGATATTACCACTGAGAGAAACTGGGCAAAGAGTGAGTGTGATCTATTTCATTTCTTACAACTGCACGTGAATCTACAATTACCTTAAAATAAAAAGTTTAGTTTTTCAAAAACTATAATCACACTAAGCCCCAAGTGACCACCAGCACCATGATGCACCGGATTCTTCCTCACCTCTACTCCTCTCCCCATTCCACACCTGGACTCACCAACGCTTGAGCCTTGGCTGCCATAGCCAGTTTGGGCTGTCCTTCAGCCCAAAGAAGTGGGTATGGAAAGCAGAAAAATGAGCAAGAGAGAAAAAAGGGTCACTGCCTCCTCCGCTTTCAACCCTCAACCTCACACACACCGTCAGCCCTATGTGCATCACCCTCTCACGGTACAGGAGACAAGCTCACTTGAAGCATTTAAATTAATAAACATTTACATCCACTAGGAAAACAATGCAGTTCATGGCAAAGAATGTGGGTCTTGGAATCCAGCCCGTCCTAGACTCTGATCCCAGCTCACCTTTTATTTCCTAACTCCCTGTGTAACTGTAGACAAACACCTTAGCCTCTCTGGACCTCAGTTTCTTCATATGTAAGAGGTACAAACTACCATGTATAAAATAAATAAGCTATAAGAATATATTGTACAGGGAATATGGCCAATATTTTCTAACAACTATAAATGGAGTATAATCTTTAAAAATTGTGAATCACTATGTTGTACACCTAAAACTTAACATAATATTGTAAATCAACTATACCTCAATACAAAAAATTTTTAACTCACATCACTGTGTGCCTATGAGGATTAAATGAGGTACTAACTAAATCAAGAGAACCTAGCACCATGCCTAAGAACATAACAAAGAGCTAGACAACTTCATTTCCTTCCTCCCTACCTGCTAAAGGCTTTCCCACATGACTTCTGCCTTATGTCCCCTCCTTCTAATCAGACTGCAGCATAGCAGGACACTCTGAATCTTAAAGTTTATTTCTTCCAAAGCTCCGTGTCTCCTTATTACATGCTTATCAAGAAAATAAAAGCAAAATGATCACCTGTTGCAGCTAAAGCATGCCTCAGTCCAGCAGCAATACTAACAACCTTCTCTCTCAGGAGCTGTCAAAACAAAGAAAAGGATGGCAATCTCAGAATTATCCATCTACAAAATTTTATGTAATTTATGCCCAAACACAACACAGCATGATCCTCATTATGTGTCTGATTGGTTTGGAGCTCCCAATTCCCAACATTTCCACTCATAAATGCCTCTATATGTATTCCTAAAAGGCAAAATCTTTTTAAAATACCATATTACAATGCCACTCAGGGCTAGGAGGCACCTGTAAGGTCATCCAGTCCAGGGGTTGGCAAACATTTTCTGTAAAGGACCTGATAGTAAATATTTTAGATTTTGCAGGCCACATGGTTTCTGTCACACTACTCAACTCTGCCATTGTAACATAAAAGCAACATACACAGTAAATATATGAATGGGCATGGCTGTGTTCCAATAAAACTTTATTTACCAAGGGTTCTAGTGTGCTGACCTCTGATCTAGTCCAATCCCCATTCAATGCTAGAAACCTATCTACAACACCCCACCAAGTGGTCATACAACCCCTGTCAAATACCTACTTCCAGTGACATGGGCTCACCACCTCCCCAGATGCCTGCTCATCTTTGCATGGTTCCATCTGTCTCCTTAGGTGGAACCAAACCTATCTGCCTACTGCTTCTGACAAGGCTTCCCAAACATTTGAAGACAGTTGTCATGTCCTAAGACACCTTGTGGTCCCCAAATTCTTTAAGACTCCGCCCTTCAAGATGTGCAGCTTAATTCCCCTCCCTTTCACTGTGGGCTGGACTTAGTGACTTGCTTCTAATGAATAGGATAAGGAAGTGATAAGTGGCTCCGAGACTAGCTGATGAAAGGCACTGAGGCTTCTTGTTTGACCAGCCTGCCTCCCTCTCCCTCTCTCTCTCTCTCTCTCTCATCACTCTTCAGGGAAGTCAGACACCATGTCTAAACAGTCTTATAGAGAGGCCCATATGGTAAAGAACTAAAGCCTCCTGCCCATGAGAGAGCGTGGAAGTGGAACCAGCCCAGGTGAGCCTCCAGCAGACCTCGTACAGCCTGGCTGACATCTCGACTGCAAAGTCATGAGACCAGCTAAGCTGTTCCCAGATTCCTAACCCTCCAAAACTGTGAGATAATAAATGCTTGTTGCTTTAAGCTGCTGAATTTTGGGGTAACTTACTACACAGCTATAGATAACTAATACACATCTCTTCTTTAGGAAAAACATCCCCAATTCCATCAGCCATCACCTAGTTTCAAATTCCCTCCCCCTCTTGGTTTCTCTCCTCTATGCTCTGGTTACTCAGTCTCTCTCTTAAGGGACTGTATATGCACCAATCACAGCCCCTATGGGACTTTACCATATTTGCTTATTTACAGATCCACAGTGTCTTTCTAAACTTTAGAGTCCTCAAGGGCAGGGTCTGAGTCTTATTCACCTCAGTGCCCAGGGCCTAAGAACCAAACCCACACCAGGACACAACATTCTAGATGCAGTGTGACCAGCACAAAGAAGGACAGAGCTCTGGCCTCCCTTCTTCTGGAGACTATATTTCTATCGACTCAGCCCACAATCACATTAGCTTTGGGGAAGATCAAATCTTACTGCTCATACAATTTGAATATACCACCCTTGAACATTTTTTCTTTTAATTTTTTTTTTCCTTTTCAAAGCTAACTGAAGGGCTTTATATGTGGAGTCACTCTCTTCAAACCAGCTAACCTCAATTCCTTCTTCTCCATCCCCACTACTGCTGCTTTAGTTTGGGGCAGGATCATCTCTCATCTGGATTATTAGCAAGAGTTTTCTGAGTAATCTTCCTTCAATCCACCCCATACACTACCCCATGTGGCCCCTCTCTAACTCACTGTTCTTACCATTTATCAGACACTACCTCCCTGCCTGCCCGATCCCTACTGGCACTTCTACCACTTCCTTATATTCCAATCATACTAAACTGCTTGCAGTATCCCATGCCCTCCTGTTTTATGCTCTATACCCTAGTTCACAAAGTTCCTTCTGTTTGTAATGTGCTTCTTTTGTACCTACTCTGCACATCCTCCTATCCCGAGCCAGGGAAATTTCTACTCAACTTTCAAGATTCAGCATAAGTCTGTTGTCACCCCACCTTCCCCTAGAAAGAGTTCAGTACTCCCTTTCGAGGCTATACATGCATCTATCATAGTTCTAACATGGTAATGCATCTAGGTATTTCTGTATCTAATATGTACTACTAAACTACAAGGCCCTCGAATGCTAGGATTGGGTCTTATTCACCTTTGCCCTCCCTGCCTAAACACAGCACCTACACACAATAGTTGCTATTAAATAAATGAATGAATTTCTCTTATACTTCACTTTGGCACATTCCTCCCATTGTTCTATAAGACACAGTGTGTCAAAATGTTTTTACCTTCTGATTCTGTCATCCAACATATTTTAACCATTGCTCCTCTCTGTCTTCTTTAACCATGTGACTTAAGCTAAATTAATTATAACTTATACATAGGTTCTTAAAAAGCTACCTATTTGCAACTAGAAGCTGTAGAACTTCTTACAACAGGGACTACAGAGTCTAGACTTCCATGCATACCATGTGCTACAGACTCAGTGTCTGTGTTCTTAGGAAATTCATGGTGAGACCTAATCCCCAACACATAATAGTATTTGGAGGTGGGGCCTTTGGAAGGTGAGTAGGTCATGAGAGCGGAGCCTTTATGAATGGGATTAATGCCCTTATAAAAGAGACCCCAGAGAGCGCCTTTCCCCTTCTGGTGGCGTGTAAGGACACAGCAAAAAGATGGCTGTCTATGAACCAGAAAGTGAGCCCTTACCAAATATCAAATATGCCGGTGCCTTGATTTTGGACTTCCCACCCTCTGGAGCTGTGAAAATTAAATGTTTGCTGTTTAAGCCACCCAGTCTATAATATTTTTGTTAGAACAGCCCAAACCATGACCCCAAATAATACCCCACAATACCAGCAATTAGAATTCAGCAAAGTGATAGGAGCAGACCTAAGCTCTCTCCAATGAAAACAGATCTCCCACTCTTAGTCACTGTTTAAGGAAATTAGATATGAGTGGAGCAGCTTAGGTGGTGAAACTCATTTTAGATTCCAGCATAATTCCTCTAAAAGTTTGCTTACAATATAATCTTCACAAAAATGTGTACATTTTAAGTATGATGCAGTGAAAAGAGCTCTGAACTAAAACCAGGAGTCCTATCTAATGCTTGTGCTGTTCAATATGGTAGCCTCTAACTACACATGGCTGTTGAACACTTGAAATGTGACTAGACTGAATTGAGATATACTCTAAGTAAAACATGTACACCAGAAAAAGTCTTCATATAAATGAAAGAATATAAAATATCTCATTAATAAAGTTTTATATTGGTGACATATAAAATGAAATAATAATAGTTTGGCTACATTAGAGTAGTTTAAAAGTTGTTAAAATTAATTTTACCATGTCATACCATGACTCGGGTGAAACTTAAAAACATCATGTGAAGTAAAAGAAGCCATCCACAAAAGGCTACATATTGTATGATTCCATTTATGTGAAATGCCCAGAATAGGCAAATCCACAGATACAGATTAGCAGTCATCAGGGGCTGGTGGGAGGGGAAAATGGGAGTTAACTGCTATTGGGCATGCAGTTTCTTTTGTGACAATGAAAATGGTCTAAAATTAGACGATGGTGGTGGCTGCACGTCTCTGTGAGTATACTAAAAACCACTGAAACATACATTTTTAAAGGGTAAATTTTATGGTATACGACTTATATCTCAATAAAGCTGTTATTTTAAAAATTAATTTCACCTTTTTTTTTTACTTTTTTAAATGGCACTGCTAGACACTTTTAAATTACGTATGTGGCTCACATGACATTCCCACTGGACAGTGCGGGCCTATGCCATCTGCCTCACTTAGTGTCTTTAGGCGAGTCAATTCCCACTGGACCTGTTTCTAACACAGTTTCCACTATGACGACTTTTAGAACTGTAAAATGTCACTATAAGATATATTACTTTTATTGTTTTATTTCACAAAAAATTATAACATGTATGAGAGCTAACAGAGGCTTTTCACTCACAACATCCATCCCTCCAACCTAATCTTTCCCAGGAGAACCTGAGTTTTTCAACTTAAATTCTAACTACCCCATGGGTTTTCAGGGACCCAGCCAGTCTTTTAGTCCAGGGAGGGATAACTGTGATACCTGGAGACACTTTCACAGTACACAGGCAAGCTCAATATTAGGGGCTGTCCTTACCTCAATGGCCTGGGGGACCACACATCTTCGAGGCCCATGAGGAATTCCTAATTGGCCAAAGGAATTGGATCCACATGATAGAACTTGACCATTTTCTGCAAAATACAAATACTTGAATTGCAAATCTAAGAAGTAAGACATCTGTGACCAATGGGTAAACGCTGAAGGATGAGAAGAGCAAAAGGAATGAGAGGAGTGAGTGGGGCCCTGTGCTCCAGCACATTCAGCCCATACCCCCTCCTCTATCCCCCTAGGAACAAAAACAGTGGGCACTGGGCTAAGCGTTTTACACAGGCTCTCCACTACACCACCTAATTAATGACAAGTTAGCTGTGGAGAATGCTTAGCCATGTGCCTAGTGTTGGGATGGAGGATACTTATCTCCCACTTTTCATATTTCCATGAGATGGAATTTCCATAATTTTAATAGACTTCAGGCCTTTCTCCCTGCCCTTCCCCATTCTCACTGCTTTCTAGGGGAGGATGGGTAACCTAGCCAGTTGGTGAGTTTGGGAGAAGGAACAGGACAGTATGGCTTGGCACCTTCCTCTCAGGCACTCTGGGCTGACACATAGTAAGGGTTTCCCCTACGGGGGAGGCCTAGAGTTTGGGGAGTGGGTTTGGATCAGAGGAGTATTAGCAGAACCTCTTGGCCTGACAATTAACCTTGCCCTCCAATTTAGCCTTTATCAGTAAAAAGCTGATAATTTGATCTCTACCTGTCTGACTGCTCTGTGCTTGTCTCACAATTGATCCCAAATGTGAGCAAGAAACAGAGTGTTACCTACTGACTCCCTACAACTCTGACACAGGCCCACACTAAGTACTTCATAAATGAGAGCTATTGTTTAGATTCTAATAATTACAGTCCAGATTTTCCAGCCCTATCTCCTTTACTGTTAAAACCCTCCTTGCAAAATGCACCCTGCAACTTTTCTTGACAACCAGAGACAACACTTGTGTGTGTGTTTAAATACAAAGAGGATTTCATTTAATCAGGGCCCATCATCATGCTCTTCTCACCCAAAGCCTTTGTGGTGATAAAGATTTACCTAGGAGGGCACTCACCTGTAAGTATAATGGTAAAATCCCAGCCACAGGCCACCTGTTGGATGGGACATCCAAGGAGGGATTTGCAGGGGGTAAAATACAGGACATCCTCGGTGTGACCAAGCCCCAGTTGCCCATCTTTGTTCAGGCCACAGACAAAAAGGCTTCCTTCATCTGCAAAATATAAAGGTTTTAGTGGTAGTGTGCACAGGGGAAATTACAACTGCTGAGATGAGCAAAAGGATTTCATTAATTATTTGGAGTCATGGACCCACTAACTTTTTTCCCACCCAAGTTAATGAGCCATGCATGTTAATGTGCTCTGGACCAAATGGCACAAGGCCAAGGGGCTCCAATCTAATATCTAAATGGAAACTCCAAGTCCTACAGCAGTGGCCAATTAATTACCAAATTGAGCATCTACTGTAACAATAAAAGCCAACGTTTATTCAGGACGCAGAATATGCCAAGTACTCTTCTGAGGGCCTCAGGCGTGGGGCTGACTTATCCTTTAGGCACAGCGCCTGGGGCCCACCATACTTGTAGAAGCCCACAAAAATGTTTTAATCTAATTTTTTAATAAAAAATATATGTAATAGGAATATATAATACTAAATCTGGCCTGGATTATATTAATCTTTATGTCAGTGCAGCTGTAAACATAATTTTAAATATTTCTTTATGGAAGGAGGTGTCCACAAAGGCAAAAGTGTCAAGGACTCATGAAAGTCATAATGCAGCCCTGTTAACTCATTGGTTCTCATCATTATTATCCCCATGTAAGAGAGGCAACTGTGGCACAGAGAAATTAAGTAATTTGCCCAAGGCCACACAGCTAACAACTAAGAGAACCAGGATTTAAACCCACATGGTTTGATTCCAGAGTTTATGTTCTTAACCAGGATGCAATATGCCCTCCTTTGCAATATTATAGCGCTTGTAATACTTATTAAGTACTATCCTAGGTACTCTGAGGGAAGATTATGGAAAATATAAAATTCTTCCTCTCAAGGAATATTCAACTTAACTGCCAAGACTTCTAACTCATATATGAAAGTTAAATATCAATCTAGGGTATAAAATGTAATATATGTTGCAACTCGGCCACTACTTGTCTTGTAACCTTAAGCAGTTTTCCTCTCTGAGCCTCATTTGGAGAGCGGGGCAAGGGGAAAAGAGGGGTGGCCTTGATCTCTGAAATCCTTTCAGCTCTGACAATCTGCCATCCTCTGATGGTAATGTGATTCCTTCACAAAAATGTTGTCCTCTGCAAAATACAAAAGGCTGATAGATAGTAATATAACACCCTAGGGGAGAATGTCTAAATAAGAATTTGAGAGGCGATATGTTCTTGAAGGAAGTTACCTGTGACAACAGCAGAGTGGCCCCCTCCTCCCGTGATCCTCTTGACACATCCAGGATTACAGAAGTTGCTCAGCTGCTGGGGCAAAAGCACATCTTCCTTGTGGCCAAGGCCAAGTTGCCCATAGCTATTTGCACCCTAGGGATAAAATAAGCTGAGGATGAAAAACTATGGGAACCCCAACTGTCAATTTGAATTTACCTGTCCCTATCTTTCTCACCCTCACGTTCCTCTCAGAGCCTATAACAGATGAGATTTCATAGGCTCATTCTTAAGAAGTTGTTATACATCCACAACTCATCCAGTGATACTCTTCACCTTCCCCTTCCAATGCCCCAGCCTACATGTGTTGCCTTTAGGGGACAGCATAGGAGTTCCTTCTGATAAAAGGTAATTATCTAGGGAAGCTACGGAAAGAAATAATCAAGAAAAATAGGAACGAAGTGGGTGGGAAATACACTGGGACTAGTTCTTGTCCCTTCTCCCCACATCCGCACTGGGAAAACTGGCAATGACTTTCTGGAATCAAAGTTAGCTGAGGATTTTGTGCCCTCAAGCAGGGCACACCATTGTTATTTCATTTGAAAGAGGTGAAAGAGGTTGGCAACGATCTCTAAGGGCCTTCCCAAGTACAATGTTTTGTTACTGTAAGATTCACGTGGTGAGATTCCTCTAAGGAAACAGATTTCCCCTTGGTGGGCAATATGTCTGTTGTCGTTATTATATGATAAAGGTCCAGAATCCCTAATCTGGAACCCTTGCAGCCAGATGTACATCAGACTCAGAATTTTATAGACTTTAGAAAAGTAATACAGTATATAAATCATATACACTGCTGCAAGGTCTGGGAGCAGCACCCCATAGGTAAAACAGTATTATTTCTGCAGTAAACGGTACAAATACTCAGTTAGTGGGCAAAGACTATAAACAGCCTCATGTCAGGTCAGTTCTGGGTTTACAGAGCTTTTTGTATTCAAAATTGAAGATAAGGGATGATGGACCCGCAGGGAAAATCTTATTAAGATTTTGGAAATCCTTATAATTTCTCCAATCACCGACAGCTGGTTGGTTCTTGAGTAGTAAAACTTTTAAAATGTGTTTGTTTTTGAAGACACCTGAATGAAAAAAAATGATTTAAAATAACTACCAAAAAATGCATACATAAATACAAACTCCTGCCCCTTGTGGTCTATTCCACAACCATCCTGGGCTGCAAGGACTCCATGCTGGATGAGGGAGCCATGCAGGGACACAGGTCCCAGAGGCCCTCAGGGCAACATTAGCTACCAACTACTGAGTGCTTCTCTGTGTGCTGGGCATTCCCCTTTAATTCTCACAGGGTGGGGGGCATTATCACTCATTTCACAGATGAAGAAACTAAGGCTCAGAGAGTTAAGTAACTCCATGATGGCAGGAGCTTTGTTCTGCTCACTGCTATTTCCCCCGCATCTGAAATGGTGCTGGCCCAAAGAAGGTGTGCATATATTTCACAGTGAATTAATGTATGACCCTATGAGTCCCTCAGGAAAGAGCAAATGAAAGACTTGCATGGTGTGAAGTGGAGAGCACGTGCAGAGGATTTCTCTGTTAGCCATGAGATCTCCATGGCTGCCCCATTACCAGGGCTACGGGTTGCTGAGCCAGCATTATGAGATTCAAACAATGGCACCAAATTTTTGTAATGCAGCAAGAGGCCCTAAATCCATGATAAAGCAAAACAAAAGGAAATTTTAATACAATCTATTACAGCTGTATTTGCCTTCCTTACAAACACTCCAGACATAAGACACACACACACACCCCCATCCAAAAAGGTAAATCCCCGTGTTATGAACTGAATTGTGTTCCGCTGAAATTCATTTGTTGAAACCCTAACGTCCAGTACCTCAGACTGTGACTGTTTTTGGAGATAGGGCCTTTAAAAAGGTAGTTAAGCTTCCATGAGGTCATAAGGATGGGACCCTAATCCAATATGACTGGTATCCTTATAAGAAGAAACACATGAATGCTCCCACCCACAGAAAAAGCCACATGAGGACACAGCAAGAAGGAGGCCATCTATAAGCCAAAGAGGCCCCAGATGAAACTAAACCTGCTGACACCTTGATCTTGGACTTCTACCCTCCAGAACTGCGAGAAAATAAATTTCCATTGTTTGAGCCTCCCAGTCTGTGGTATTTTGTTATGGCAGCCCTAGCAAACTAATACACCCCTCCACACAGATAATGCCGCAGGAAGAAAACACCAGCAAGCCTCCAAGCGCAGCAACGAGGTTAGGTTCAACAGTATTTTTGCTTCAGTACTGACAAGGCCATATCTGAAAGGCTTTTTCTGTCAGATGTTTCCTCTGTCTACACAGACCCCAGTCCCTGTCCTGGGAAAAGCACCCACCCAGGCACACATTCAATCCCTAATTCCACCCCCAGCTCCAGTGCCACCCCAAAGACACAGCCAGGCCACCTCGGGCCACACCACGCTCTCCCTTCTGCCGGTCTGCAGCAGTCTTGCACTCAATAAATGCTGCCTGTACTGATAATTGCCATTTTGTAAATTAGTCTATACATACTGGTTTTAACAGCAGTAAAGGTCTTATTCTCTTCCCCCCACCGCCCCCAACACGAGAGCTGGAAGTCTTTCACTCTTTTGTGGTTCCCAAAAGACCAGCACATAGCTCGGCACACAACAGGTACTCATTCATCCATTAGTCAACAAATACGTACTGAGCACCTTACAATGTGCCAGGCACAAGCCAGGCACCATACAAGACATGCACAGCACCCACCCTCATGACGCCTACATTCTGGCCAAGGAGACCGACATTAACAAGTTATACGTTTCATTACAAGCACGTGCTATGAAGAACTACAACACACTATGTGTTTGTTCCCGTGCATCTGGTCGGCTGCCTGCCACACACTCCTGTGCACAGATTCTCCTCTCTTCCAGCCACGACACATAAAGATGACCCTGTCTCTCAGTGCTCCCGTCAAACCGACACAAGCGCAGACTCCCACACCCCCCGTGCAGGCAAGACCCAGTCACAGCCGAGTATCAGTAACTATGCAGGGTCTCCGCCTTGTGCACGGCCCAACACCGCCGGCCTCACACCAAAGGCTGCTCCGGCCAGGCTGGGGTGGGGCTGGGGAAAGGCCTTCATCCTCCTGGCAGTGGGAGGGTGAGGTGCACAGGTGGCCCCACGGGGCTCTGGGACGGGGAGATCCTCTCTCCACAGAGCCCTCCGCTCCGCCTCTCCCGGCGCTACCCGGGCCTGAAGTCTGTCGCGGACCCAGACGCTCTGTCCTGGAGGCAGGTTCTTCCCACTGCGCCGCAGCCCCTCCGGTCTGGACCCCACCAGCCAGAAGCCCCTAAGTCACCCCATGAAGACCCTTCCCTCCCCGCCCTCTCCTCCTCAGCCCCCAGCCCAGGATCCTCCAACCCGGAGCGCCTCTCAGACCTCGGCTGCCTGGCCCCAGGACCGCCCACGCCGAGGCCGGCGCTCCCAGCGTCTGTGAGCCCCTCAGTCCCAGCAGCCACGGCCCGGAGGCGGAGTCACGTACCCAGGCGAAGAGCGCGGCCGCAGCAAGGGCGGCTGCCGTAGCCCTGGGCTCGCGCTCCATGCTGGAACGCTCCGACGGCACTTCCGGGCGGGGGGGTGGGGGTGGCTGGCGCGGGGGCGGGCTCTCAGGCAGAGGGGCGGGCGCGGGGGCGGGATTGGTGACTGAGGTGTGGGGCCAGCGCGGGGGCGGGGCCCGCCCGGGGAGAGGCTTGCCAAGGGAGGGGCCGGCCTGGGGAGGGATTGGTGACTGGGGTGTGGGGCCTGCACTGGGAAGGGTCTGTGGTTGGAAGGGGGCCGCGCAGTGGGCGGGGCCGCGGACCGCTCCCTCTTGCTGCCGCTAACCTGGCGCCCGCGGGAGAAAATAAGCACTTCATGGATCCGCCTCTCAGTCACCCAGTCCCGGCGCGCTCTGAGCGTCTCCGCCCCCGGCCTCCGGTCTCGCTGGGACGCTCTGCCTCTCTTTCCCTCCTCCCCTCGCACTCATTTTGAGTAAAAATTCTATACGAGTGCACTACGCTCAACAGTTCACAAAGCTCCCTCAGGTTAGAGTCCCACGACAGCCCAGAATGGCTGACAGGACGGGGATTGCATCACCCTTTGATGGGGAAGAACTTGAGCCTGGGAGGGGGTGGAAAGGGTCCTGACCCAGTGTCTTAGGGCGAACTGTCTTTGGGCCCGCTTTGGTGTGCAGTTTGCAAAATCGGAGGGAGCTTCCTGGTGGGCGAGTGTAGTGTCTTGCATCGTTGCCGTCGCCCTCAGCGCCTGGCACGGAGCGAGAACACACACCCCGCCGACACAACTAAGGAGGCTGGTTCTCACTGATTCCTGCCGGGGCGGCCTTCTAACCCTCAGCGCTCCCAGCATGGCCCTGGCCCGGATTCCGATCATCAAGGTAATAACTTGGATAATAACGGGATAATTTTCACCCACCAAAAATTTTCATATAAAATGGCTTTTATCAGTCACCCTCATACACTACCGGTGGGAGCTAAGTAAGCACAATTTTCTGAAGGAAAATGTGGCAAAGCATATTAGGAATATGAAGATAGATACTTAGATATTTAGCTAGTAATTCCACTTCTATTCCTCTATCACAAGAAAAAAAATGGAACTATGCACAAACCCTTAGACTGCAAGTTATTCATTATGGGGTTACATATGATAGTAAAGAACTTAGAAACTACCTTAAAATCCAAAATCAGATTGATTAAATTATATAGCCATGCAATTGAATACTAGGTTGCCATTAAAAACATGTTCTGGAAGATAGTAAATAAGGGAAATATTCATGATATGTCGTTAAAGTAAATATTATACCATTTTTACACACACACACATGCTGGGTGGTGGATTACAGGTCATTTTTATTTTCTTTTTTGTACTTTTTGTACATAACCCACATTTTCCAAGCCACACATTATCTTGTGGGTACAAATGGGGTCACATTAACGAAGATAATCCATATTCAGTAGTTCTTGACCCTTCTACTGACACAGGCCTCCAGTACTCATCACCGTTTATGCCTGGAGGCCCTGAGAAGTGTCTCCCTGAGCTCTTACAGTCCTTCCCATTCTTTCACTTCACCCACTCCTTGGTGTTTCTGCCTTAAGACCACTTAAGGGCAGCACCTCACCTTTACCTCTCCAGCCTGTGGCATCTTGAGAACAGGGAGGACCATGCAAATAAACATGCAAACTTTAGAAAGGCAAAGCAGCTCTACGTTCTCAAGAGAACTCGATGTGCAAAAACTACACTGTTTGCTGACTGTTTTATGAGTGGCCTTTTTTATTCTGACCATTCCTTTTAAGCATGTGTAATAGTGTAAAAATGGGACCCTTCCCATGTCCATTTTGGCTAAGACCCTAAGGTATTAAGTGCCAATACCTCCCACATTATAGAGTGAGGTACAAAACCACCAAAGCAGAACTTGTGAACGAGGTGTCTAGAAACCAGTGTATGACCTGCAGGCTATGAAAGAGGTTGGAGAGGCTGAGAGAGAATTCTGATAGGATGTGTGGCGGTAGTTATCAATGTGCTGTGAGTCTTGCCCATCCTGTGTCTAAGGAAAGGCATGCGTCAGCAGGGCCACTAAGAGAGCTTGGCATGTATCCCTCCAGACTGGGGCCGGGCAGGTTGCTGTCCAGTTCGTGCTGAGAAATGTCCAATGGCTTGTGGCCAGATAACTGCTCTGAGAGTTCAGCAAAGAGATTGATGCTTTGGAGAGGTCTTTCATGCCCAGAGGTCTTTTATGTCTTTTTTAAGACAAAGAACGTCTGAGTATCTCCCATGTGAGTGTTTCCCAAGCATGAGCAAATTGGCCAGGGGATGGTTTTAGACCCAGTCCAAGGGAATTTCTGGAGAGCTGAAGGGACACCCACAGGAGAGTTGACTACTAGATTCCTACAGGCTGAGCGAGATGAATTCAACAGCCCAGTCAGAGAGGTATGTTTACCCACATCAAGAGATCCCAAGAAATAAGAATCGGGAAGGTGTTTCAAAACACCCACAGAGAATGAGTCAGCATTAAATACTTACCAAGTACAGAAAGCACATATGCCAACTCACAACAGTATCAGACCAAAAAGAACTTCCTACTCCTCACCTCTCCTCCCCACCACCATTCCCAAACCCTGGAGAAGCCAGAGGCTTCTTGTGAGTAAGAAAAAAGGAGCAAGAAAATAAAGACGCAAAGCACACCTCTTCCTTTCTCAGTTCTAGAGAAGAAGAAAAACTTTAACCTTAAAATCTAATGTTTTGAACTTTTACAGAACACTGGAATTTTAAAATACTGAAATCGGTGGCGGGGGGTGGGGTGGAGAGGGAGATTAGAAGCTAAGGACTTAGAGTGAGCAGAAAATTCAAGACAGAGACCTGAGATTTCATCCAAAGGGGCAAGAAGGAACTACCCAGAGTCAGTTTTCATAGAGAGAGGGTCTGGAAGGATACAGTTTTTTCCCAGTTTCATCCCTTGAATATACACGCATCAATTTATATTAACTGTAACTTTAACTTACAGTTATATTATTATGTTTTATCCCATAATACAATTTCTTGGAAGTGTTGGGATGTGTTGAAATGCAGCTACGATTTCACCTATGTACGTACCACTGACTAGCTCTTCCCATTAGCAGCTTGGTTGAGTTGCAGTTCTTGAATGGAGCTAGATTTAAATTGGTATCACTTTCAGGTGATTTGTCTTCCCATAAGAGGAAAATATAAAGTATTTCAAGTATACAGAGTATCTCTCTATACTATACAGGTTAGGAAATTTTTTCTTTTAGATGATCTTATTTGATCCTCTCAATATTACTGGTATGATAAGTATTGTTGGAATTGTTATTTTATAGATGAGAAAACTGAGGCTCAAAGAAGTTAAATGAGTTACTCCAAGGTCAGATTTCCACTTTAAATAAAGGCAGATTAGCTAGCTACAGACCAGTTCTGTCACCAAAAACAATTAGAAAAACTGGGGGAAAATATTTTTTAAATCTGTTTCAAGTCATCGGAGAGCTATCAAAGCAGCCAGAACTTGGAGGGCCAAGATCTAAAAGCTGAGAGATTATATTTGGCACTACTTTTCTGCTTGAAGCATTTGCTAATTAGTAAGCAGTGACTTGGAGCTAAGAAACTGGGCTGAAAGCAGCAGCTGAGAAGCTGAGAAACTGAACAGTACTGTTAGCAATTTTATGGTGTCGGGAGGTGGGGGGGAATGAGAGTAAAGGAGGGGAGAAAATTAGGAGTCCAGGGTCCCCAAGGAGAAGCCCTGGTACACACATGTAGCTTTCCTTTGAGATCCCTAAAGGGCTGCACCCTAAGAGTAGAGGTGAACTGGAAATAAACCAGCCCTCACAAAGACGGAAACGCAGCTTCAAGTTGGCTTAATCCCTGCCAGGACTAAGATGAGCTTCCCCTGCCATTATATGCTATCTGCTCGATGCAAAAGTTAATTCCCTCTGAAGGAAGATAAAAATCATCCAGAAGCTATGGGGATCTCTGATTAGGAGATTAATGATTCTTTATATATGGCTAATGTTTCTTTTTACAAGTCCTCTCACAACATAATTCTTACAGTTACCCAGTAAAGTAGATTTAGCTCACTTTACAGATGAGGAACATGAGACTGAGACTTTATCAAGAATTCCAAAAAGTGGTTTCTAGGTTCCAGGTGTGTTTGGCTCCCCTTACCTCACATATTTGTAGGCTTTCTGAGAAGTATAAGGATCTTACAGATTTCTGAAACTAATGAAATTGCTAATATACATTTAAATCAGTTTTTAACATACATTTGACAAAAAAAATGCTTAGTGAGTACATGAATTTTGTGTCCTTTTATTATCCAGTTGAATAACAAACTTGCAAGTCATAAATGTATATCATATAGTAAAATAAAGACTAGACTGAAATAAGACCACAGTATCTTTATACATTTTCTAGAAATTAATATATGAACTCTATTATGTGTTCCTTTAGACAATTCCAGGATTTTTTATTTTTTCAGTTTGGAAGGCAATTTAAAAATGAACTATAATTCTGTACACTTTGGTGTGTCATAACCACTGTATAACTCCAAATGACGAAATAGGCAGATTAAGAAATGCAGGCAACTGACAACCAGATTTTGGAGCATTCTTCAAAAAGTCAGGAAAATACCATCTATGTCTCTGAGTAATAACTCACTGATTAAGAATTATGAACCACACTTTTGGTTCAATTCTGTTCTCATATATTTGAAGAAATATATTTAAAATGCATGAAAACTCTAAGACTCTCAGAACTCCTCATTTACCAAATATCATAAATTCAGAGGTTAGAAGAAAGAACTGAAACCAATCATTAAATATTTCCATTATTCTGAAGATGTGAATTATAATCGTTGTGTCTTTAACATTTACTTTGGTGTGCTTTTGTCATAGAGTGATTTGAAATACCATCATTTAAAAATTCAATAACTACGATTATTTGCAATGATCAAAGTTATATGAAAATAACCAAACCAGATACCATGTATGCATGATTTGTTGTTATTTGCTATCTATCATAGTTTGCTTCATAGATTTCCTTGCAACCAAATACACTAACTATAAACTACCTAACCAATATTTCAAAAGGTTTTAGATTAGCTGACTTAGATCTAGTACTATCAAAGGTATACTTAACAGTTGATCAGCTATTAAAATTTATAAGTAATGTAAAAATCTGAAGTAGCATGAATTATTCTTCCTAATTCTATTTCCTTGTATAACACAAAATGAAATAAATTTTTAAGAGTTTTTAAAATAATTTCCTTTGAGGCCTAAAAAGGATTAAAATACCTAGTTGTCTGTTGAAATAAAACATGTTAAATGGTATTCAATTTGACTATTAATGTGAAAAAATTAAGGACACGGTCTTTAAATAGCTGATTAAGAATGGGAAATTGGCTGAAAATATGACCCTTATACAATTAGTAGAAATGAGATCACTGGGAGAGGAAACTGATGGGGCACAATATTCTGGTGATTCTGAGTTTCTTTTCGGACCTATAGAGTTTAAGATACTTGGCAGGGCTGCCATGTTGCATAACCCCATTTCATTCTAATGAATGGTGCCACAAGAAGTTGCACAACATTGGCCTAATTCATGGGACATCTAGATGGAAATATCTGGCAGGCAGCTGGATGTAAGGGGCAAAAACTCAAGACAGATGTCAGGGTTAGAATTGCAAATATGGGAGACATACGAAATAAGAAAGTCATGGACACGGATGACATCTCCCGTGAACAGAGAGCAGAGAGAGAAGAGGGCTAAAGACAGAAACTTGAGGAAAGTCTTCCTTTAGTGGGTGGGGGGAGGAAAGGAGCAAACTGAAGAGACACAAGCCTATCCTGGGGATTCCAGCTTTACCGCTTTATACCAAGCCTGCTCCCTGTACTACACCGCTGATACCACATAAAAGCCAGTGTTTGCAGCCTTCATTATTACAGTGTCAGTCCTAAAATGCTCTTCTTGGCTCTTCTTACACCATCTCCTCCCCATTTCCCCACACTCAACTGTCACGCCTGGCCTTCCTATTTATGGTCTCACCTTATACCTTGGAAATAAAGTGCTTGGCACTGCTTTTCCAACTTAAACTTTGCACACCTCTCATCTGTCTCAGTTTGAACTCTCCTTTTGACAACACTGTCTCCTGCTAACCTGAGGATATTCTCTGGGGCTGCATGTCGGAGTTCAGGGCCTTGCAAGTTCCCTTTGGCCTCTTGAGTAGGACAGATAATGTAAAACATATGCAATGCCACAGAAAGAAAAGAGTTTCAAGGAGGATGGTCACTCGGGCAGGGGCTCCCTAGTGCCTTCAAAATAAAGTCACAAATTCTTCACCTGGACTTAAGGATTATACTCCAATCAACCTTTCTAGACTTAGATACTCCTTTTTCCCTACAAGACACTACACTTGAAAATAGACTATTTGCTCTTTACCAGGTATGTTTCATATGCAAAGGCCTCTCTGCTTTTGCTCAGGCTAGCAGCAGAGACAGCTGATCCCCTATTAAATTTGGGCATGTAAATGTGACCAAGCTTGGCACAAATTCAGTTATAAGTAAGCTATTGTAGAAATAAGAGAATCTTAAGTAACAATATGGATCAGCTCCATAGTAACCACCAAGGTATTTTAAGTGATCATCAAAGTCATTTTACTCAAGAAGAACTGGGGAAAATAAAATTAGGCTATACTTCACTAAAGCTGTTACCAAAAGAAAAAAAAAAAAAAGTAGTGGCTAGAGTATCCAGGTACACATTTTCAAAGACTAATGGTCCATTAAGGAATGGGAATAGAGAATATTGTTTGGCTGCTGTTCCTCCACAACCAGGTCATCAAGCAAAGCAACAGTTGGCCCACAGGCCTCTGAATGCTCAGATGCTTTCGGGATTAGGACTGGCAACTGTCAGATGCTCAGCTGCCTGCTGACTTTAGCAAGGGCATCACTGACAACATCAAGCTCATGCTGCAGCTCATTCATGGCACTGGTTATGCTCTTGGTGTCCTTCAAGATCTGAATACTCCGTGTATACGGATTATACTTCACTCCAAATGGACGCCTGATTGTTTTGGTAAATTCTCTATTTAAGAAAACAAATATGAGGCAATCAATTTCTAGGGAGAAAATGATAAAAACCAAATACTGTCCGTTAGTCTAAAAATTAACATATCTAAATCTTGTGTATACTTCAAGTCCTTTCTCAAATGCCATTAAGCTTTCCCTGTTCCCCTAGCTGGAATGAATCGCTCCTGAATAAAATGCAGAACAGTGTTTCATCTGTATCTCTTTAAGGCTTCCTAGTTGTTAAATAGTAATTTGCATACAGTTTATTTTTCCTATTAGATTATAAACTCTCTGATAGGAAGGAATAGGAAGTAACCAATTTCTCAGTGTATCTGATTCATATTTGCAACACTGAACATCATTATAAACAACACACCCTAAATATTTACTGTGAAAGAGAGATGTGTTACAGGCAAAAGGTGCCTAGTGGGCTTCTAATTATCCAGCTGCTTACTTCTGTGACTTGTTACCATTATTGGACCTATCTTTTGCAGAGGAAAATTAAGGCATGAGGAAGATATACTTTACCTCATCTTCTCCTTTGCATCTTCAAAGCTTTCAGATACAAAGTAGACATCCTGAAAAGTTGTGATGAGACACTCCTGTTTGCAGGTAATCTTAGGATCAAAGGGCTTTACTTTCGCATGTCCAGAAAGTGCGTGCTAGAGGATGAAGAGTCAGTGAATCAAAGGATACTATCTGTTTTCATGATCACATTCTACACACAACTGCCAGAGCCAGCAAAACAAATGGCTTGCTATTCCCTATAAATGCCCCAAGACCACTCCATTGTTCTAACACTCTTCTCCACGTAGGAGGTACCCAAGGATCTTTATTTATTTATTCCTGCATTATGGCATCTGCTTTCTACCCTGCACTAGTTATTCCCATACATGACTTGTACCCACCAGCAGGTGGTAGGCTCCTTGAGAGAAAGACTGTACCGTGGACAATATTTCATGCACATCCACCACTCAACAAACATGTTCATTCCTTTATTGGATAAGTAATACATCTCAAAGAATTCCCTAGGGGCTTCCCTGGTGGCGCAGTGGTTGAGAATCTGCCTGCCAATGCAGGGGACACGGGTTCGAGCCCTGGTCTGGGAAGATCCCACATGCCGCGGAGCAACTAGGCCCGTGCGCCACAACTACTGAGCCTGCGCGTCTGGAGCCTATGCTCCGCAACGAGAGAGGCCGTGACAGTGAGAGGCCCGCGCACCGCGATGAAGAGTGGCCCCCGCTTGCCGCAACTAGAGAAAGCCCTCGCACAGAAACGAAGACCCAACACAGCCAAAAATAAAAATATAAAAAAATTTTAAAAAAAAATAAATTAATTAATTAATAAATAAAAATGCAATTAAAAAAAAAAAAAAAAGAATTCCCTAGAAATTACTGAAGTTGTTGCTAGCACACCAAAAATGGTGAGGAAACAGCAAGACTTTGTTTTAAAATACTTTTTTATTTAAAAGATATAACTACATTCTGAATAGTTATCTATATCTATTCAGAAAACTTAGGAAATAGAGAAAAATGCCTCTTAGGTAATGTTTACTGCCACCCCAAGTATTTTCCACAGTAAGCTCTTATTGAGATCCAGAAACTAGGGCTTCCCTGGTGGCACAGTGGTTAAGAATCCGCCTGCCAATGCAGGAGATGTGGGTTCAAGCCCTGGTCTGGGAAGATCCCACATGCCGCAGAGCAACTAAGCCCGTACGCCACAACTACTGAGCTTGCGCTCTAGAGCCCACGAGCCACAACTACTGAGCCCGTGTGCCACAACTACTAAAGCCCACGCACCTAGAGCCTGTGCTCCACAACAAGAGAAGCCACCACAATGAGAAGCCTGTGCACCACAACAAAGAGTAGCCCCCACTCGCCACAACTAGAGAAAGCCCTGATGCAGCAACTAAGACCCAAGGCAGCCAAAAATAATAAATAAATAAATAATAAAAATAAATTAATTAAAATCCAGAAACTATTTCAGGTCATATCAATTACATTAAGTGAATATGGTTATGTGCAAAGATTTACAGCTCTTACTTTGAGTTCACTGATGGAAGAAAGTAAGCCAGCACCGAAGACTCTTAGCTGTCCCTCTTGTTTACATAGACCAAACTCCACAGTGAAGAAGTAGCACTGCAAAAGGACATCAGTATTACTTTCACATCCTGAAGGACTCAATTTAAAACAAATTACAACTCTTAGTCACTGACCCAAAGTACCCTGGAATAAAATCCAAGACCCCCAGGATAGCTCACAAGTATTTCTACAATCTGGCCTCGTTCCAAACCAGACTTCTCAAACTTTTGTTCCCAGAACTCTTATATACTCTTAAAAATTACTGAGGAGGGACTTCCCTGGTGGTCCAGTGGGTAAGACTCCACACTCTCAATGCAGGGGCCCGGGTTCGATCCCTGGTCGGGGAACTAGATCCTGCATGCATGCCTCAACTAAGAAGTCCGCATGCCGCAACTAAAGATCCCACATGACGAAACGAAGATCCCGTGTGTGGCAACTAAGACCCAACACCGCCAAAATAAATAAGTAAATAAATAAATAAATATTTTTTAAAAGTTACTGAGGACCCCAAAGACCTTTTGTTTATGTGGGGTAGAGCTAGCTATATTTACCATATTAAAAATGTAAACTGAGAAAAATTTAAATGTTTACTAATGTCAAAATTATAATAAACCATTTTGTGGTAACACAAATAACATTTTAATCAAAAGTGACTATATTGTACAAAAAAACAGTAAGAAAAGTTACATTGTTTTATATTGTCACAAATCTTTTTAGTGTCCGGATTGATATTATTTAATGTCTGGCTGGAAAACAGATGGATTCTCACATCTGCTTCTGTATTAAACCTGTCACAATAGGTTGTTTTGGTTCAAGTATGTGGAGAGAAGTCAGCCTCACACAGATAAGTAGTTGGAAGAGGGTTGAATATTGTAATAGCCTTCTCAGATAATTGTGGCTATTCTTCTTTGACACATCAAAACTCAACAAGTGGTAGTTTCTTAAAGTACAGCTGTAATGTGGAATCTGAAACCATATCAATGAACTCTGTCTCTCACATTAAAATCCACTCTGCATTTTGAAAGGATCTTTTACTCAAGGACCCTGTGGGGTCCCCAAACCACAATTTGAGGGCACTGTTCTAACCATCTAGCCTATTTCACACCACCTCCCCGACCCTCACACACTCTGCTCCAGCTTCTTATCATTTCCCCAGGTACACCAAGCACCTCCTGTCTTTCCTTGTGTGCCCTCATCCTGAGATGCTCTTCCTTCTTTTCCTGGCAGGTGAAAGCATTACTCATCTTCCCAGGGCTGGTCCAGATGTTCATCTTCCATGAAACCGTCCCCAGGCAGTTCTCTGCACTCCCAGAGCACCCTGCCTGAGCTTCTCTACAGACCTCCTCTCATTCTAACATAAGTGTCTGTGTATAAGTTCCTTGAAGGTGGGAACCAGGCCTTATTCATCTTTGTATTTCCAGCATGTTTTGTACCTAGTGCTCAAAAATATTTTTAGCATTATTTTTAGGGAACCTATCATTTTTACTAAAAAAAGAAGGTATACCAACTGTTAACATTATTGTATTCTAGTGTTCTCTGTTTCTCTGCCTTTTTTTTTTTTGTTAAAGCTCAGGTCTTCTTTGGATAAGCCTTAAATTTTTACATCTTCCTTTAATTTTATTTAAATTATTTAAATTAAATTAAATATGAGCAAAGACAAATTTTCTAATGCTCATCTTGAGTAGGTACTTTTAAACTACACAAATACCCACATCCCACCCCAGTTAAAGATTACTGATCTATACAGCTATTTCCAGATTTATACCGTTGCCAGTTTTTGAACAGCCTCTTCTGAAGCTCCAAGAGAAGCCAGGCCAATTTCTTGGGAGAACTGAGCAAAACTAGGTTCAGCCAAAAGGGGGACATGACCCAAGAGTTCATGGCAGGTATCTCTGAAAAAGAGGTACAAGTTGTCACACTGTGACATTTAACATAAATGCATAATCAACCATTCAATCAAATCAAAACCTGATCTTACTTTTATTCAAATTGATCAGGTGGTATTACTTTGGAAATGGACCACAAAGGACACTATTACAGTAAAGGAACTATTTTGGTTCAAAACCTTGGCCACTCACAAACAAACGTATGTAAGTTCATACAAATACGCACAGACATCCACATGTCAATCCCCCCAACCCCCAAACCAGGTCTCTGCTCAAATGTGACCTTCTCAGTCAGTCCTTCTCTGATCACCCTTTTCAAAATAGAAACACCCACCCACACACAACTCTGTCCTCTTTCCCTACTTTATTTTTCTCCATGGCACTTATAACCATCTGAATTTTATATATATATATATATATTTACTTGTTTGTTTATTATCTATATCTCCCATTGGAATATAAGCTCTATGAAGGCAGGAAACTTTGATTTTTTTCAGTCTTACATCCCCTATGCTTAGGACAGCACTTGGCACCTAATAGGTTGTCAATTAACAATGGTAATAATAATGGTTAACATGTATAGAGCATGGAACATGTATTACATGCCAGGCACCATTCAAAATACTTTACATGTGCTAATTCGCTTGATCCTCACAAAAAATCATGATGTAGGTACCATATTGATGGATGGATGCTGCAGTAGAAGTACTTACGGCTCTGGGGTATAGAGGGGATCTGAACTGTGTCTCACATACTGTGTGCAGTGAAAAACTCGAAAGGCTAAACCTGATAAGAAATCTCTTGGTGATAAGTAACCAGCCACAGGACGGATGGAAAAACCTGTGCGCTCTGCAAAGCAAAGGAGAAAATCTTCACTAGAATAGACTATTTACTGCAACATTTTACTTCTGCCAGTGGCACGAGGTAACACTTTGAGAGAGAACATGAAACTAAAATGTATCATACATGCACTTCAGGGAAGTCATAATTATTAAGCACTTACCATGGCCAGGCAATGGGTTAGATTTTTTACACATCACATGTCCTTTCATATTTACAATATGAGTTAAAGTTTAGTCTCCTCATTGTGACAAGTATAAAACTAAGGCTCAGAGACTCAGTAATGTGCCCAAGGCCACATAGTAGATGATAAAGGTAGGATGAGAAACCAAGCCTTACACTACACCTTGCTGTCTCCCTGAAGGGCTTAGACTATCCCCTAGACAATCTTACTTTTCTTTTTTAAAAAAACTCACTAACAAGATCTATTAATTTAGATCAGAACCATTTTTAAAACTATGTCATTTTTAGCCAGTACTACCTCTTGTAGTTTCTTTATTTTATCTAAACTGGATGGTGCTCTTTCATTCCCCAATACCTGAGTCTGCATGCCCACTGTAAAAGTCACCTTCCACTAAGCTGCAGTGGCTCTGGGGACCTCTATAAGCTCTGATCTTGTCCTTCATTTCAAACTCTCACACTCTGGTAATTCCAGTTCCACCCCAATGCTTTGTACTTGGATTCTCCCACTCCGATGGGCAAAAGAATTTTTCACAAAGATGGAAATGTTCAACATCTAGCCTATTGCTAGCCACTAGCCACATGTGGCTATTGAGCACTTGAAATGCGGCTAATGTGGCTGGGGAACTAACATTTTGATTTACATTCATTTTATTTGTTTAAACTTTTATTTATTTATTTATTTTTGGCCGCACCACGCAGCATGTGGGATCTCAGTTCCCCAACCAGGGATGGAACCCATGCCCCCTGCATTGGAAGGCAGAGTCTTATCCACTGGACCACCGGGAAGTCCCTACATTCATTTTAATTATTTAAACAACCATGGTTGTCTAGTGGCCACCATATTTGCCAGGGCAGGTAGCCCCTTCCAACTCATGTTTTGTTTGAACTGTCTTTTAATATTGGTTTCTCTCTTTGACACTTTCCCTTGAAACACCTTTAGCAACAAGCTCTGCAGCCTGCTCAAGCTCCAGACCCCAAGTGATCAGCTTTCAGTTTCGCATCTATAACAAAATATTTCCTCCAGATCGCATGCAAGTGTGATTTGATAACAACTTCTGTAGCATATGCTAGTCCATCTTTGTTAAGCCACACAAGGTCATGTGCTTTGGTTCTCTGCCATTCTGAATCACTATTTTTTTTAAATCTAGTTTTTGTAGGAACCACTTATATGAGTTCTTCCCTTGTAAAAACTATATTGCCCTCTCCTGTTTAGTTCTTAGTTTTGTGTATAGTGGTTGAGGAATGAGAATTATGGACTTGAATAAATATGTATATTTTTATAACAGTCTATATAATAAATTCAAAGATAGTAATTTCAGATCATGATGGAAATAAGATAAACTCCCTTTGAGTCAAAAACATAATGCCTATTTTTTTCCCTAAGGTTCTAATCTGCTGAGATCAAAGGGGGATATTTATTTTTCTTACATATTGTAGATCCTGGAGATCACTGATCCTTTTACTTCCTATACTAGTGAGAAAAAATAAGGAAGCCTGAGGGCTTCCCTGGTGGCGCAGTGGTTGAGAATCTGCCTGCTAATGCAGGGGACACGGGTTCGCGCCCTGGTCTGGGAAGATCCCACATGCCACGGAGCAACTAGGCCCGTGAGCCACAACTACTGAGCCTGCACGTCTGGAGCCTGTGTTCCGCAACAAGAGAGGCCACGATAGTGAGAGGCCCGTGCACCGCGATGAAGAGTGGCCCCCGCTTGCCGCAACTACAGAAAGCCCTAGCACAGAAACGAAGACCCAACATAGCAATCAATCAATCAATCAATCAATCAATCTTTAAAAAAAAAAAAAAAAAAATAAGGAAGCCTGGACCAAATAAGCATGATGAACTAAAAGGAGCAAAATTGTCCTTAGTCTTTGTTTATGCTTCTACTAACACATCGTCTTCTTTGGGAAAATGATAGAATCTTAGTGTGGAAAGGGGCTTCAGCGATCATCTACTCCAACCTTCCCGAAGGTGCCTGAATCTCCTCTATCACATCCCTCTAGTGGGTGTGGAACTTTTGCATGAACATTTCCATGGATGTGGAACTAACCATCTCATGAGCCTGTCCCATTTTCAAATGGCTCTTTTAACAGGATCTTCTCCGTTTCGAACTAAAAGTTTGCTGTTTCTATCCGACTGTCCTTTAGTTCAGAGCCACATAGGAATCCCTCTATAACATAAGACGACCTTCAAATATTTAAATAAATCTGTAAAGTCCCCTAAATTTCCAGGTTAAACACCCTGAGAATCCTTCAAATTTTATTTATATGATACATTTTCCAATCCTCTTACAATTCTGCTCACTCTCCTCTACATTTGCTCCAGGTTATGAATGTCCCTCTTCAAATGTGGTGCCTGGAGAACTGCCAGGACAGAATACAGAAAAATTCTGACCTCCCAAATAACTGGACTTTAGTCCTCTATTAAAAATTCTATTGTGATTGAAATGGAGTTCAATAGTCCCCTTACAAAAAATTAATCAGTTCATTACCTTTTAAAAAGTTTGAGACATCTTCCAATTGTGGGATATTATCTTCCCGGTATCCACAGTATTTAGAAAGCAAAGGTAAGTTTTTGAGATACTCTCTGCAGGCATGGGTTGGGTAAAGTTTGTTGAGCTCTCGGAACACAGTTCCCCAGGTCTTGATCTCCTCTTCAGTGAATTCAACGTTAGGAATGGGGTCTCCACTAATGAGATAAAGAGAAGTTATCTTGAATTAGCATCCAATAAACAGTAGCACGTATCTTGTTTTCTATTTACTATATAGGCATAATTTACTCCATTTATTTCATTAGTTCAAAGTTGAATAAGTTATTTTTATAGTACACTTACTGTTTATAGTTCATAGCCAAGTCTGCAAAATACTTTCGTCTTTTACGATAGACATTGTCTTTGAAGCCCTGATAAAGAAAAGTATTTAAATATGCATACTAAAAAATACTTAACAAATGATTTAGAAAACATTTCATTATTATTCAAGTGACTATATTGAAGGGCTATATAGCTGTTATTTTGAGCAAGCACTGTTCAGAAATTTATGATCATTTTTATTTTAAAGTCAACATTATATGACAGATTCATACAATAGTGGCTGCAAAGATAAAAGATACTAGAGATACAAAAATACTACGGTAGCTACAAAAATAAAATAGTTTGAGGAAAAAGAAAAGCACCACCCTAGTTAAAATACATGGCTCTTTTCCAAGGGTGAATTTTTTCTTAATCATTTGACTACATCTTCAGTTATATTTTCCTGTAATTAATAACAAAGTAGTAATTACTAATATTTGAAATCATGGCAACTGAATCTAGCCTCAGATTTTATTGCAAAATGCAGACATATTAATCATTTGCAGAAGCAAATAATGATAAAAAATAGACAAAATAGTAACATTAGAATTTATACCTATGAAAAATATTTAAGAAAAAAATAGACAAAATAAGGCATCAAAAAGCAAATCTTAGGAGGAAATAGCCAATAATACAAAATAGGAAAGAAGGGGAGGACACTTGAAAGGAAAGAATGAGACTTGTGTGTTTAACACAGATTTACAAGTCCCTACTATGCACCTGGCCTTGTGCTGAAATTCAGAGAAACACAGCACAATCTGGGTCTTCAAGGAGTTTATTTTAACCAATTATTTTGAAACAATATGGTAAGTGCCTTATTAGAGACAGGCACAAAATACCACTTGAACTCAAAAAGAAACTCATAAACCAGAGTATGCGAAGAGGGTAGTGGGGGTCAGGAAAGGGTCCCTAGCAATGACTCCTAAGCTAAAAGAGGAGTGGAGAGAGCCAGGTGGAGGAGGACAGAAAGCACAGCACCAAGGACAGCACAGAAATGAAAAACAGTATGTTGCGCCTAAGAAAATAAAGGTAATGCAACGTTGCTGGAGCCTGGAGAGTGAGGTGGAGTATGGTGAAGACTAGTTACAGGTCTGCTAGTAAAGGTCTGTTTGAGAGCTTGGATTTTAGTCTTGGGGTAATTGGAAGCCATTGGGGTTTTTTTTTAAAAAAAATAACAGCTTTATCAATATATAACTCACATACCTTAAAACTGACATTTTAAAGTGTACAACTTAGGGGGGTTTAGGATATTCACAGTGTTGTGCAACCACCTCCACCATAATTTCAGAACATTTTATCACACTGAAAAAAAACACCCTACTCATTCACAGTCTATCCTCATTTTCCCTCATCCCCAGCCCTGGCAACCAGTAATGTACTTCCTGTTGCTATGAATTTGCCGGTTCTGGATATTTCATGTAAAAGAAATCACACGATATATGGCCTTTTGTGACTGGCTTCTTTCACTATCACAGTGTTTTCAAGGTTCACCCCTGTTGTAGCATGTTGAGTAATTCATGCTTTTTTTATGGCCATTAATATTCCATGTTGGGGACATACCATGCTTTACTTATCCATTCACCAGTGGATGGACATTTGGGTTGTTTCCACTTTTTTGCTACTATGAATAATGCTTCTATGAACATTTGTGTAGAAGATTTTGCGTGGACTTATGTTTTCAATTTTCTTAGATCTGTACTGAGGTACCATTGGTGGTTTTTAGGCACAAGAGGGATAACGGTCACACTGAGGCTTTAGATCGTTCTAGTGACTATGAGGAGGACAGGTTTGAGGCGGCAAGGCTGGAGGCAGGAAGACCAGTTAAGGGATGTGGTAGTAAGAATAAACAAGGAACAAATTAAAGAAATATTTTGGAGGTGAAAATCAGCAGGACTTGGTAGTAGGTCAGTAAAACTGATGTACACACCTTTCCGTAAACATGCCCCAGATTTTCTTGCCTCTGAACCTTTGCTCATTTGGCAATGAACTGTCCTTCCTCTCCATCTCTTTCCTGCCAAAATTCTTTAAGGCCAAGTTAACGAGGTTGCCTTTCTCTGACCTCTTCAGCTAGAAGTGTTTACTCTCTTGTGTATATCTCAAAGCAGTCTGTCCATGCCACTTAGCACACTTTTCATGTTTAAATCTTGTATGTGTGTTTATATATGTATGTGTGTGTGTGTGTGTGTGTGTGTGATTTACTTTTTCAACTTGACTAGAAGCTCCCAGAGGGCAGGTACAGCAAATTATTAATTCCAATACTTACTCAATAAGATATTATAGAATAAATGGATGGATCGGCTGGGGGTTGTCTAAGGCAGTATACGGTCACATTCACACAGCTAATAAGTGGTAGAAGCTAGATTAAATCCCTGGTCTGTGCGACTCTACTGCTGACTCTCTTCTCTCCTCCCCTCCTAGGATCCTAGAGCTCCATAAGAAGTCCTAATGCTCTAGACTTACTAATTCTGCAACTCATGCCTGTACTGTATCCCATATGATTTTCCAAGGAAACAGCTTCCTAATTCATCAACTGCATAATAAACCAATTATGCTGGGCAGTGTGGGTGATGATTTTCCCCTTCCTATCTTTACTCCCCTCTCCAATAGCCCATGCCCGTTTTGATAGAAACCGACTGCAGATACGGTGTTCATTGTAGAGTAATTCTTGGAATAGCTCTTAGTGATAAGAATTCCAGGCATGATACAGATGTTTTGGAGCCAATGAAATTGGATGCTCTTCAGTCACTTGGTTTCAAGTCCACCAACATGAAGGACTAATAACACTTCCTGAAACCCAGATTAATCAAGATCCTATTTAGTCTAGAATAAGCACTTTCTCCAGAAAGGAAAAATAATACCCTTAATTTTTTAGTTTGCTTTAAATTATTTTCATGAAAATATTTATGTAAAATATTTACAGGATGGTCAGCATCCAGTTCGGATCCATACATCAGAACTCTGTTAGCACAATGGTCCAGGTCAGAAATCTTCTTTGGAAACCAAGGAACAGTTTCCATACCTGAAAAATACAAAAAACAGTAACAGTTGAAGAGACCATCTTAAATTAGGCAATAAAGAAGAAGAAATTAAGAAAGTCATAAATGCATTTGGAGAGATTTTTAATTTTAGCTTGTACGTTGAGGCACAATGTATACAAGTAAATTGGTCTAGTTTTAATAAGTAAATCTTATTCAAAGTTTTTGAGTTTAAAAATATTTTGAGCCTTAATTTCCTAAGCATTGCAGAAATGAAGTACTTTAGTAATAGACCAAAAGTTCAAAAAAATTTAAGCTACATATTTAGCTAGCCTTAAAAAGTAAGGCTAATTTTTAATTAGCAAATTTAATTAAAACTCTGAATGTTTCTTTTTGTTGATTAAAAGGATCCTAGAGATCATTTATGTCTTTGCCACTTTGATCTTCTCACTATCCCTCATACATACACGCTCTCCTAAAACTCTGAGTTTTTGTGAATGCTGGTTTTCTCCCTGGAATACCTATCCCATGCCACATCCTGCTGCACCTCATCCTTCTGTTTTCTTGAGAATATCCTTCTCCTCCTTCAGGACCCAAATCAAATGAGCCTTCCCTGACCCCATAGGTGGCGCTAATTCTCTATCATCTGGGTTCCCATGACTATGACTCCAATTCTCTGAAAGCTTTTACTATGTTTTACTATAATGTATCTGCATATGGCTGTCTTACAGAAAAGAATGGGAACGACTCCAGGGTAGGACTATTTCTTTTTGTATCCCCATTTCTTAGTAGAAATATCTGATACAAGTTGGTGTTCCCTAAAAATCAGCTGAACCATTTAGACTCTATAAAACTCTTCATTTTATAGATGGGGTAACCAAAGTCCAGAGAGGTGAAGTAACTTATCCAAGATCATTCATCTCTAATGGAACAGAGAGGACTAGGACTCAATTCTTCTTGCTCCAGTTTAATGCTCTAACATACCCAGAAGTGATATTCAAGAGATTTAGCAACAAAACAACAGGGGCACCAATCACTCAAAATAGACACAAGCAGAGTCCCAGGCTCCTGCTCTATCAGGTGTTAATCCTCTAGTTGTTTGTGGTGGGCATAGGACTCCTAGGGGAGAACTGGGGGCACATGGGTTTCAGGCATGGTGAGGAGCACTTAAGGGACTCAGGGGAAAAGCTATCTGCCAGCCAGACGTGGATGTAGAATCTTGATATTTTAATACCTTATACAGCCATATGAATACATAACAGATGAATATCAGCCCTGATTACACCCAAATATTGTGACATAATCTGAGGGGATTATTTTAAATTGAGTACCATATATAAAATGTGACTGATTTATCCATTTGTCTCTTGCCCCAAGTAAACTGCAAGGATTTTTTCACAGTATAAGATTTTAGATTATCTCTGTGCTACCTGAGTATCTGAAAACTTAGAAGCTTTCCACTTGGTTTTGGTGGAAGTGAGGACAAGGAAGAATGTTGTATTGCATATATAGAGTATTTCACATCATAGTTGTCAGTAATTGTCAACATTCTCAACAAATTCAAATGTTCACTTAATATCTGCTAGGTATCTGCCCTGTAAGAGTTACTAAGTGCTCAGGGATTGGGAATTGGAGGTTTGTGAAATCAAGAAATGCCTGATGATTTGGAAATTGAGATAACAATGGATTTCTAACTATTCTAAATTCTTTCTTGTACTTAAGTTTTCCTTTTCACTTCTCTCGCCCTTGATAAAATGTTGCTTTATAATTTTTCTTTAGCATTTTGAGCAATTACATTTTGTATCTTCTTCATTATCAGATTGTAAGCAATTTGAATAGACAGTGTTTTATTTTTACTTTCATGCCTTCAAGCTAAACATAAGATAGGACACACATTATGAACTTAATCTTCTGAGTAGTATTTTCACTTTTCAAACTTACCATCTTCCTTCACAGTAAAATTATCTGGTAGATTCACAGAGAGAATATTAGTATGAGACTTCAACAGATGAAAAATATCATTCAATTGTTCTCTATTGATATCACAATCAACAAAAATCTCAAACTCTGAGTTTCTTCTCTTTGATTTTCGGGACTCAATATGTAACAGGTTCACATGTTTCTCCTGTGGAAAGCAGAGGATGAAGATTATACATGACTGCCTCAAATGGTTATAGTCTCTGAGCAGATTACTTCCATTACCACTAGAAATCAGTCTCATCACTTGTCATAATAGCCAAAGGGAAAAAAGGCTGTTTTTAGTGCCATCAACAGCAAAATAATTCCCCCTGAATATTAGGTACTATTCAAAAAAAGTTTGAAAAATTCATCACACCCTCCAGAATCTAATTAAGTTAACACCAAGTAGAAAGTCCCTCAGGTTGCCAGAACTGATTGGCCTTCAAATCAAAAGACTTAGTCTCCTAGATAAAAAGAACCCTTTGAAAATTCTCACAAATAAAGGCTAGGTTTTTTTTTTAAAGTGATCTAGTATTAGTCCTTTAAAAAGAAAAGTCTCCTTTGCAATAATGCATTTAATACAATTAGATGAACAGCTTGAACATGGAATATTTAATACCTCCAATATCTTAAGCTACAAACTCAGTCACCAGCTGAATCAGATTGCTACTTCTGATCTCTGCGCGTGCCAGCCTGAGCTGTGGGGTGCCATGTGTGGAAACCTGTCGGGGGGAAGGTATCTTCTCTTACCAATCTGGGTGCTGAGGAAAAGCCCTGGTGACATAATCATGAAACATAAGAACCAGTCACCCAACAGTTTTCTTCATCTAAAAAACGAGAAAGTTAGAGTAGATGATCTCCAATACTAACCAGATGAATCTAAATTAACTTAGTGAACACCTGTGTAGCCAAGTAATGGCTGTGAAGCATACAAAGAAGGGCAAGACGTACAAGTAGTTTACAATCTAGTTGACTAACACATGAAAGACTAAGAGAAAATACAAATAGTGAGTGTTCAGGCGCAGAAGATTTTCAGAAACGGGAAAAAACATCAGGAGTTTGAGAAGGTAGAAGGTTCTATGGAGCAGATAGGAACTGAGGTGAGTCTTATAAAATAGATAGAATAGGAAGACAAAGGGAAGAAGTAAGATTCCAAACAGGAGGAACTTGTATGAGCAAAGGTAAGAATGAGATAATTATCAGGGAACATTAACTTGATAAATAAGAAAGGAGAGTGAATGTCAGGGATGTTGGGAAATTGGAATAGGCAGGGTTTATCCTGGAATGTAGAATCTATCATGGAATCAATACGAGAGCCAGTTATAAAATATATTGGAATTGATCAGGAGTAAAGGAGAGTTTTATTGAATCTATTTCTTATGAATTTTTAGAATAAGAGTACATTCATAAATATTTTCCAAATGATGACTTGAATAAATATAAAGCTATAAATTATGTTTTTGGAGAAAAAGACACAAAATGTCAATTCTTCCTAAAGTAATCTAAAATTGAGTGCTATCAAAATGAAAAACTTGATGGAATTTGGTGAGGAAATGTAATTAAATAACTTAAAAGTTATTTAGCTTCTTTTCTTCTTACCTGGAAGAAAAGTTTAGTCAAGAAGGTCTAGGAAAATTCAGGTAGAGTTAAAGTAACAAGTGAGACATTCCTTATCAGATATTTCAATTACAGCAACAGAGGCACAGAGAGGTTAAGCAGTTTGCCCAAACGCACACAGCTAATCAGTGTAAGAGCTGGAATTCAAACTCAGGCTGTCTAGCTCCATAGTCTATGCCCTTAAAAACTATGTTGTAATCCTGTTGTACGAGAAAAGAAGAGTCAGAATAATGGATAATATGGCTCTTCTTTGAACAAGATTTACATCATCTTCATAATGAAAACACTGAAGACTGATATAGCCAAAAATTGGGGCATAACTACGTTGTGAAGATGGGGGGAAGGGAAGTTGAGGGGCCGCTGGAAAGCGAGCTGTGCCAAGGAAGCTAACCCTTCACTTCCGCTGGAGAAAATCAATAGCTAATATCTACAAATGGAAAAACCAAGGAATAGCAGCAGAATAAGCATATTGTTTATAAATATGGACACTACTACGAGAAAATATAATTAAAAGCGTTGAAGATGGTTGCCCCCTATAGGCAGAGGATGAGTAAAAATAGGTGGATTCACGCCCACAACACCATTGCAGCAGTCAGAAGAACGAATGAGATGGCTATGTAGCAGCACGGTAGGTCTTCAAAACACAGTGCTGAGTACAAGAAAAAGTGTATGTACAATAACATTTATATAAATTACCAATCCATGCACATGCGAAACCTCAACATAGATTCTAAGTAACATAAAAAACAATTCAGTGTGTAGATCAAACGTATCAGAGCAGTTGTCTATCAGAAGAGAGAAATGGAGATGGAATAAAACAGGAGGAGGCTGTATCCATCAGTGATGACAGTGTCCACATGATTTAAGGAGTGTGATTAGCTCAACCCTCTGCACCTAGGTCAACATAAAAATTAAATGGAATTTAGGAATGAAGAGAGATGAAGCAGAAGACTGCTATTTTCTTTATAAGCTTTATAGTGTGGGGTTGACTTTTTAAACCATGCACAAGTATTATTTGATTAAAGACAAAATAAAAAAGAAAGTTGATGGAAGAAATATAGGTATACTATTTAAAGACTCCAAGGTAATCAAAAGAAGAGCTTGCAGTAATCACGTAATTATCAAATATGGGGAAGAGAAGGAGGAAGAAGGGACAGAAGTATCAGTATCAGTATCATTCACAATAGAGAGTAAATAAGTATCATGTAAATTGATAATTCAGAGAGAGATCAGGACAATATTTAGACATTATAAATTCACCACTAAAAGAACTAAAGAACAGAAATAGTTAAAAGAGATTGCCTCTAGGGAGTGGAACTGAGGTGCTGGGTAAAAAACTGGTGCTTTTTATCACAAACTCTTCTAGACTATTTGTTCTATTTAGAATTTTAAATTCTTTGAAATATTATTTTCAAACTGCCATTTAATAGTATATCATATGGATATAAATTTGATTTCTAAATAGCTAACATTTATTGATAATTTACTTTGAACTATCCTAAGCACTTGAAATATATTAATTTTATTAGTTCTCACAGTGACCCTGTGAGGTAGGTAGGGTCCTCATTTTATAGATGCTAAGGTGAAACGCAGAGAGGCTAATTAATTTGCCCACCATCACACAGCCAATAAGTGACAGAGCAAGGATTTGAACTCAGGTGGCCTGCCTTCAGAGCCTACAAGCTTAATACCAATGATGTTCTAGTAGTATAATTTAACCTGTCCCATACCTTAGGACAAGTAGTTTGTTTATAATTTTTTAATTCCTATAAATAAATCTTTGTGTCTCTTCAACTGGGTTAGGTGTCACAGTTCAATGCTATCATAGTACCTGGTACTTCTCTTTCAGGTCAGTTTACACACATGTAATCATTTGTTTACTGAAATTATTTGTTTAGTGTCTGTCTTCTCCACTAGATTATACACAACTGTGAGGGCTGGAACTGTGTCTGCTTTGTTAGGGTACACACCTTCATATCTAGCAGGACACGCTGCACTTAGTAAGTACTCAGTAAAAATTCCTGTTCTAACTGACTGACCCTGATTTCCTTAGGATAGATTTATGGAAGTAAAATTACTGGGTCAAAATATGTGAACATTTTAAACTCACAATACGTATTACCAGATTGTTTCCCTACACATCACATCAATTTTCCCTCACACTAAAGGTGTATTTAAGGGCCAAATGCATTGAAGCTTTGACAGTAGGGAGTAGTATAATTGTAGAATCTTTGTTATTTTGCTATATAAAAAAATAGCATTTAATATATTATTAATGTACCATTAAATAATATCATTAAAATTTCAATATTTCATTTAATTAAAATAAAATTAAAATTTGCTTCTTCAAAATCTGTAAAGTGAATCTTTCCTCCCCCATTTCTTTATTAGTTATTTGTACATCCTCTTCTATAAATTATTTGTATCCTTTGCCCATTTGATAGAATCGAGCAGTATTTTAGAAATTTAAGTGTTTAAAACATTTCTGTAGTCCACCTCTGAAGAATTTACAAATAATCTTACAGACCCATTTTATAACAGTTTTATGCAGAAATACAGAGACTGCTTACCTGGAAGATTTTCAGTGCTTTTATAAGCCCTCCAACTTCATTCTTTAAGGAAAAAATGAGAGTTGCTCTTCCCTTTTCTAAGGAATGATCTTTGTTTTCCTTATTGTCTTCAATCATGATGAATTTGGTGTACGTCTCTAAAAATAAAGTATGAAAATAGAGAGAAAGTTCTAAAAAAAAAAAGTTGTACAATGTAGACAATATTTGGTAGCACAGATAATATTTGAAACTCAGACAATATCTGATAACATTAACCAAGTTTTAGTTTCCTCACCTGTAAAACATGGATGTACATATATACTTTGCAAAACTGTAATGAGACCACAATAAGCTAAAACATTGCCTAGCATGTGCCTAGAATATAAAAGGCATACAATACATGTTAGTAATTTCCTTTTTTTTCTAATCCAATCCTTTCAGGCATGACTCAAGCCCATGGGTTTCTTGCAGTCTTCCTGACTGTTGTGGCCCGAACTGGGCACTCTTTCTGTATGAAAGCCTACCTCCTCTCCCCTTACAATTTTAGCACTTTATTATACTGGGTCTTATTTTTAGTTTCAGATGTACAACATAGTGATTCAATATTTTTATAGATTATATTACATTTAAAGTTATTATAAAATATTGGCTATATTCCCTGTGCTGTACAATATAATCCTTGTAGCTTATCCATTTTATACATAGTAATTTGTACCTCTTAATCTCCTACCCCTATTTTGCCCCTTCATCCTCCTCTCTCCCCACTGGTAACCACCAGTTTGTTTTCTATATCTGTAAGTCTGATTCTTCTTGTTATATTCATTCACTTGTTTCATTTTTTAGATTCCACATATAAGTGATAACATACAGCATTTGTCTTTCTCTGTCTGACTTATTTCACTAAGCATAATACCCTCTGGGTCCATCCATGTTGTTACAAATGTCAGAATTTCATTCTTTTTTATGGCTGTGTGATATTCCATTGTGTGTGTGTATATATATGTATGCATATATATGCATGTATACATACACACATTTTCTTTATCCATTCATCTGTTGATGGACACTTAGGTTGCTTCCATATATTGGCTATTATAAATAATGCTGCTACGAACACTGGGATGCATGTATCTTTTTGAATTAGTGTTTTCACTTTCTTTGGGTATAAACCCAAGAGGAATTTCTGGATCATATGGTAAGTCTATTTTTAGTTTTTTGAGGAACATCCATACTGTTTTCCATAGTGGCTGCACCACTTTACATTCCCACCAACAGTGCAGAAGGGTTACCTTTTCTCCACATCCTTGCCATTTGTTCATTGTGTTTATACTGGGTCTTGAATGGCTTCCTCAAATGTGTCACTCATATATGTGACATGTCTTCTAACAAGACAGCAAGCTTCTTCAGAACAGGGACAAGGCCTCCCATTTCATTTGTAAATTTAAGAGCCTGGACAGCTCTGGACACAGGTGGAGTAGAAGAATAGCTGCTAGCCCAGAGAATTCTGGTTCCATGTAAGTATCTACTTTCTCTCTGACTGTGGAATCCCCTAGGCCATTGGCCGTGAAGCCTTTTTAGTATTGGCCTACAAGTGCCAAGTGTGTATGTGTGTGTGTGTGTGTGTGTGCATGTGTGTGTGTGTTGGGGGAAATGAGGATTTTTTTTCCTTTTTTAAATTTTTTATTTATTTTTTTATTGGAGTGTAATTGCTTTACAATGTTGTGTTAGTTTCTGCTGTACAGTGAAGTGAATCAGCTATATGTATACATCTATCCCCTCCCTCTTGGACCTCCCTCCCCACCCCCATCCCACCCATCTAGGTCCTCACAGAGCACCTAGCTGAGCTCCCTGTGCTATACGGCAGGTTCCCACTAGCTATCTATTTTACACATGGTACTGTATTTATGTCAAACCTAATCTCCCAATTCATCCCACCCTCTCCTTCCCCCCATGTCCACACGTCTGTTCTCTATGTCTGCATTTCCATTCCTGCCCTGCATATAGGTTCATCTGTACCATTTTTCTAGATTCCACATATATGCATTAATATACGATATTTGTTTTTCTCTTTCTGACTTACTTCACTCTATAGGACAGACTCTAGGTCCATCCACATCTCTACAAATGAGCCAGTTTTGTTCCTCTTTATCGCTGGGTAATATTCCATTATACATATGTACCACATCTTCTTTATAGGGGAGGTGAGGATATTGTGGGGGATAGATGTAGGGTACGGTAACTTTGTACTGGTGACTCTCAATTGAGAAATAGATACTTGAGAAGTAAGATTTGGATTAATAAATGGAAACAGCATATTGAAGATTTATGGTTATTAGTTTTCTTTGGGTTATTAATTCTCCCTAATTGCCCAGTTTCATGTTGTTGTTCTAGTGGAGTTAACCTTTAACAACTTAAATTGACATAACCGATCTCACTGCCTTCCACCTGCTCTCATCTGTTGATCCAGGCCTTTAGAGCAGGTATAGTAGGATGGCGAGGGCTTGAAGCCAGATAGACTGTGTTCCAGTCCCCTGCAGTTCAAATATCCCTTACTGGTGGAAGCCTTCCCTGACCCCCCCCCCAAGTCAACCCCTAGTGTTGGTTCTCATGGCACCAGATACTTCCCATTCATAATAACAGTCGCAGGTGCAGCTGTAGCTCTGTATATGGTTGTGTCTGTCTCTTCAACTAGCCTGTGTGCTCTGTGGGGGCAGAGACCACGTATGCTTTTATGCACCATTGTGAGTACCTAGCACAGTCTCTGCACATAACAGGGACTGGATAGATGTCACTGATTGAATAAATGAAGGAAAGACTGATTACAGACATGGTCCCTACCCTCAGGGAATTAAAAGTCTCATAGAAAGAGAATGACTGCGAAGGATAAGCACCGTAACAGGGAACACAGATGGTGGCGTGATGGCAGTGGCTAGATTAATTATTCTGGTACGTGTTCAGAGGTGCTTCACTGAAGATGTGTTTGAATTAGGTCTTAAAGAAAAAGAGAGGAAAGAGTCCATGAGGAGGTGAAAGACAAAGGATGAGGAGGTGACCAGCCACAGATCAATGAGGGATCATGTAGGCAAGGTAAGTGGGGCCAGATCCTTCAAAAGTCTCTGCAGTTAATGCAGAGGAGTTTGGACTTGATCTTCTATGCACATCCAAATAACCATCTCAGGACCATGGCAAGTCTGATCAAAGGCTAAATGAGAAAAGTTAGGACAAGGTAGTTTTCCATTAAGCTAAATTCCTGGCTTTGAAATGCTTTTCTATAGGATGATCAAAATGAGGAGCTTCATGAATTTCTGTCCTTCTGACCAGAGAACTATCGTGAGTTTTCTCTTTCTGCCATAAAGCCTTTTTCTTAACCCATACTGTATAACGTTTGGGGTACCTTATAAGAGGCATCCCCAAGAGCCCTATCTGGCTTGATAGAGGGTACAAAGTACCAAATATGGCTCAGTAATTTTCAACTGTATGGTAATAAACAATAGTCTGCTACTAAATTTGCCAATGGAATACAGTTTTCTGTTTCAGAATTTGGTCTTTCTGATAGCTTTGGAATTTAGTTTAACAAATATTTATCAGGCACATACTAAGTTGAAGGACTTCTACATATAAATTCAGAGAGTATGGAGATAAGAAAGAAATTCCCACTCTATGATAACAAGATTCCATCCATTCTTAGCAAACCAAGAGGTGGGTAAGGGAACTGATATTTGTCAAATGTCTATATATATCATGCACTAATATTATCCCATATAATTCTCATAAAATCTTGGTGGAGGGGGATAGGAATTATATTCATTTTATAAATGAGAAAACTGAAGCTCAGAGAAACTAACTAACCTGTCCATGGTCACACAGCTAGAGAATGTAAGAACACATACTTAAAACTGTGTCCTTCGGGGGTGGGGGAAGGGTAAGCTGGGATGAAGTGAGAGAGTGGCATTGACATATATACACTACCAAATGTAAAACAGATAGTTAGTGGGAAGCAGCAGCATAGCACAGGGAGATCAGCTCACTGCTTCGTGACCACCTAGAGGGGTGGGATAGGGACAGTGGGAGGGAGGCTTAAGAGGAAGGGGATTTGGGGATATATGTGTGCATATGGCTGATTCACTTTGTTGTACAACAGAAAATAACACAGAATTGTGAAGCAATTATACTCCAATAAAGATGTATAAAAAAAATAAAAAAAAATAAAAAAATAAAACTATGTCCTTGGAAATATGAATGTTAACATATGGATCTAATTTCACAAGAATTACCCTAAAAATGTTCAGAAAGGCAGAAAGCAGAACAAAATTCCTGGGATCTAGTTGAAAGCTGACTTCTCAGATGAACTAGATATCTACTTTGGCATCTCTCAACCACTTATTTACACTGCAAAACAGTGTAAGGAGATATCTAATCACTGTCTAACATTTGTCAGTGTATGACCTTGGGCACACTACCTAACTTTTCTAATACAGCAAAGTAACCAAACAGTTAACCGAAACCCATGGCATCCAAAAACTCCCTTATACATTTTAAAACACATAATGTGACTTGGTATTCTGGTGTTTTCCCCACAGAGGAAACTAGGCTATTTCAGGTACCAAGAAGAGACTGAGATATATAATTCAAAATTTAACAAATACTTATTGATTCATTGAGTTTAAAATCAAAACTGCTTAGATATTTCTAATTGTGTCAATTTATTCTCTACAACTAAAACAATCTCTGTGTCAAATGCTTTAAAACCAAATGACCAGTTAAACTTAATAATAATGTGGATTTTTCTGTGATTCAAATGATTACTAATGGTAAAACAAATGAAATTTCAACCCAAGCACATTTACATACCATAGTCAGTGTTAGGGCAGTAAAGATTAAAAAACAAAGAAGACTGTTTGCCTCCAAGGAATTCACAGATTTATTATGAGGGAAGGGGAGGAGGAGAGACTGACTTTCCAGTAAGGCCAAATAAGGAGAAGAGAACGGTATCCTGAGATCCCGGCTATGATATCTGAGGAGCACACGAAACCCCACCTACTTCCCAACCCCGTGACCAATATCCCACGAGATTCTGAAGATGATTAGAGATGACTTCTGGCCCATCCCTAAGTCTCTGAGCAGAAGAGATTTATGGATGGGAAGCAAGACATCCTAAGAGAGATTTTCAGCTTCAAAGGAATTGACCGTTTCTTAAGGTAAACTTAATTATACACAGGAAATTCTGAATTGGTGGCTCTGGGGCTAAAAATTCAGGGATGGTCTCAGATACGCATTCTTAAAATGCTTTTGGAGATGTGAAAACCTTTGGAAACATTTCTTACGTGTCTAACTATCCCTCAAAGACCATGCACTTTTTTTTTCTTCCAGAGTATGGGTGACTTTGTCCTATAGTATACAGTTGCCAACAATAAGAGAGATGTAAAATAATAAAGCAAATTGCTAGTAATAAATCCAACTACAAATCCATGTAGGCAAGCTATAATTTCTATGTGCATTAATTTCCTTATTTGCAAAATTGGATGGAGGCTAATTAGCACCAATTTCGCGGCTATAAGGAGGAGGAGTATAATATATGAAACCCTTAGAACCGATGCTGACCTACACTAAGTACTCAATAAATATTAGCTCTAATAATGGGAAGTGCATCCCAAATTTCCCGATCTTCAAAAAAAGAAAATGTTAAATGTAATAAAGTGGACATTCTAAACTTTCCTGGCTAAAAATTTTTCTTACCCTGGGAATTAAGCATTCACAAGATAGTTATAAACCTATTTCTTATAGTAACAAGCACATGGAAAGGTTGTGTTATGACATAAAATTTAAGTATTCTTTTGTCTTAAGGTGATTTTCAGTTTCATTAGTTTATTTATTATGAAACCCCTAAAGTGTATTAAGTTCCAAATCTCAAGTGAATAATTTAGCAATTCTCTTGCAAACAAACAGATGAAGACTCCAAAGTACAATTTACTGAATCAGCCTATATTTACTGAGTCCCCATTTTCCCTCATATTGTCACCATAACACGCTGAAGTAAAAGGATTCTGCAAATATAACCTATTTCCTGTTCTACCACTATTTTCATAATGTAAGCAAACTTTAACAACTGGGAGCAAGGATCAGAGAACAGGAAAGAAAAGTGATTTTTGCCAGTCAGTGGTAACACCAACAGAATTTCAGATCTCCTGATAGTTCATCCTTCAACGATCCCTCAGAGCTTAGAATGCTCTTCATATAAAACTATATCAAGATTTTCTTTCACATTTCAAAACTGACCTTTAAGCTCCCCTGGCAGGAGCCATTAAAAGAAGGTACTAATAGTCATGGCTAATCTAACTCCAACCTTTTGGGGTTCATAATTCTCTTTTTCCCCTGGTTCTAAAATGGATCTAGTTTTGCTACCAACATTTCCCTAATGGTTGGGGGCAAAGGAAGGTGAAGGATACACGAACGGAATATTTATGATGAGTAAGGCATTTTACATTGAGATTTGGAAATATTCCTATCCCTCTTGTTAAGTCAATGTAAGAATGAAGTTTCTCAAAAGGAACTTCTGCTTAGAAACTAGAAGAAAAGAATTCTCACCCCTCCCCCACACCCACCCCAAAATAAGCTTAAGAGCACAAGGCTTTGACCTTTACTAAAATTTGGCCACAGCTTGGCCTGATAGACAGAACTTATGAAGCATCTTTATTCTGTCTTTATCGTTACTCCCAAACCCCTTTCAGAACCTCAGCATTTCCTCCATCACTTTTTTCCCTTTCCCTCTTCCGGCTACCTACCCCCTCCTACTCCTTCAGGGGCAAAACCCACAGTACTAGCCTGGTAAGATAAAAGGCTATGAAGTGTCCAATAGGTCACACTTGTTTGGATCCATGTCTCATGAAGAAGTATATATTTTACTTTTAAAGCAATACTCTAATAGGCCAATGCCAGCTGGTACTTCCCCTTTTTCTGTGAGAGGCTGGGAGTCATTCTCCTATCGAATTTCCTGACCTGACTAAAGATGCACTGGTGTGCAGGACCTGCCATTGGAAATAAGGAACACATACCAAGAAGTCGGTCAGAAGATCAATAGCCCCTTAATATAGTAGAGGTCAATTGACTAACTCTTTTCTCCCCTTAGTTTAATCAGTAACAGTGTAATTTAAATTTCTATGATCTAGGAAGCACAAAGCACTATCGAATTAAAGTATTTTGAAAGCATGGATGATGTTTGAAGACAGAACTAAAAGCTTTGGGAAAGACTGGTGTGAAAGGAGAGAATCCTCCAGAGAATCTTGATTTTCTTTTCTGAATGGGGGAAGGGAAAGAGGATGAAAGTAAAGATGAAATATAAAAGAAAACATGAAAAGCATTATTCCAGGAAATAATGGCACCAGCAAAGAAAGTGGAAATAGAAGATACATCCCTGCCTGAAGATAATCTAATATGATAATAATACGTGTACAAATGAGCTCCAGTGATCAGATTCATAGGCCACAGATTATAGCTTTACAGAACCATTTATAGTTAATTTAAGCTGTGCTCACTTCTACTTTTAAACCAAATAAGTGAATTCCATCCTTCTTTGAGAATTAATTGACAGGCACAAACTTTCACTGGGCTAGAAAGTTCGACTCTAGTCTTCTTCCCCCAAGTCAACTAGAGTAGAGCATCAGTGGGGAGTTAATTTTAAACTCCTGAAAACCAAATGGTCAGAGGCAAGGTTAAACTTACCTTGACTATTAACAGGATCTGAACTACTAGGTCCTATGCCTCTTTGTCAGTTGTAACCTTGCACCCCAGCTCTTAGTCCCATGGTGGGGTGGAGGTGAGGAGATGTGGTGCTGAAAAGCTTTGCCTCAGAGACTCCCTTTTCTTTGGGGGTGTCTAAGGGAAGCTTCCCTTTACAGGAGGAGAAGGAAAAAGGAGATGTTGCCATTTGACAGAGAAGAGAAGGAAGAACGTGTCTGTTTCTGCTAGCATAGAGGAATCACACTGACTTGGGTTCAAGTCTGAACCTCAGTTTCCTCATCTGTAAAATTCAAGAGCTATCTACCTCACAGGGTTTGCTGGGGAGGTGAAATCAGATGACATGTAAAGAGCCTGTTTCTGGCACACGGGAGGCCCTCAAAAATAGTGTCTTTTCTCACCAGAGGGTAGGAGGAAAGAAGAGTGAGTGACCACAGGAGTACCACTTTGATTTCCCAGGCCCAGCTCCCCACGGGCATTACCTCCTGGAGGATGACCCTGCCTCTTCCTCGAGCCAGCCCAGTGCCCCCAAATCCGCGACGGTGGTCCCTGGTCCCGGTGGGAAGGGGCCACCCCACTCACCTCGGGCGCCGCTAGCAGGGAGCTGGGTCAGCCCACAGCCTCGCGCTGCCCGCCTCTTATAGAAGCAGGCGTCGGGGCCGGCCAATGGGCGCCCGAGGCGGCCAGGCAGTGGCCAATAAGAAAGGGGTTCGCCTGCCGGGTGGGGGGAGCGCCCAGGGAGCTGACCTCCTCTGAGCGCTGACGGTCCCCGCCAGCCTGAGCCGAGACTCGCACGGCTTTGCCTTCACGTGTATCTGACTGGTGTTTTAATTAAGCTAATGTTAGGCCGTCCTTAACTACAGAAGTCTGACTAATATTAAACGATCGAGTTGGAAATTCCCTCCAAACCAAGATAACATCCGTTATTGACATATGACATCTCGTAGGCTTGTACTGCTTCTCCCGTTTGGCGACCAAAGCAGGAATCCCCCCAACCCCCCTCCACTTTCCAGATATGTCTGTGCTTCTAGGTTATTTGATAGTCCAGCCCTGCCTCATCATTCTCTTGGTGACTTCCCTTGTTCCTTAAGGCAAAGCAATACTTGACCTTTTTAGAAGGGAAGTGCTCAGTACCTTTCCAATTAAAGAAACTTTAAAGCTGCAAATGGATGAGCATGATATATTAGCAGAAAATCATATGTGAAAAACATGGCACTGAAGCCAAAAATTTGGACTAGCTTATTTATTGATTGAGTGCTCAGTCCATAAGATCCTGTCCTAAAGAACTATATATGTAACAAATTATATTGTAGAACATTTTTTGCTTCGAGTTTTTAAAAGTCAACTTTGTTGATGTATAATTTACTCACAGTAAAATTCACCCTTTTGAGATGTACATTCCTGTGAGTTTTGACAAACATATACAGTTGTGTAACCATCAAACAATCAGAATATAGAACATTTCCATCATCTCAAAAAAGCTCCCTTGTTTCAATTCTCTCCCCCAACATCCAACCCCTGGCAACCACTGATGTTATGTCCCTCTAGTTTTTCCTTTTCTGGAATGTCATATAAATGGAATCATATGGTATGTGGTTTTTGGCTCCTGGCACTTAACATGATGCTTTTGAACGTCATCCATCTTGTTGCATGTCTATAAGTAATTTGTTCTTTTTCACTGCTGAATATGGATATATTTTAAGATGCAGGGGCTTCCCTAGTGGCACAGTGGTTAAGAAGCCACCTGCCAATGCAGGGGACATGGGTTCGAGCCCTGGTCCGGGAAGATCCCACATGCCGTGGAGCAACTAAGCCCATGTGCTACAACTACTGGGCCTGCGCTCTAGAGCCTGCGAGCCACAACTACTGAAGCCTGCGCACCTACAGCCCATGTTCCGCAACAAAAGACACCACTGCAATGAGAAGCCCGCTCGCTGCAACAAAGACCCAACACAGCCAAAAATAAAATAAATACATTTATAAATAAATAAATAAATAAAATGCAGGACATCTACTGCTTTCAAACACATTTTTCTTTTTATCTGCATAATAATTCTATGAGGTAAATATTATCCTCATTTTACAGATAAGGAAACTCAGGCTCAGGGAGGCTCTATGACCCTTTTCTGGCACAGACTAGTAAACAGAATCAAGAATCAAGCAAAAGCATTCTGACTTTAAATCTGGTGTTCTTACTACAATACCATGAAAATCACTGTCCAGGTAGAGAGACCTTTCAGAACCAAGCTGGGGTGAAAGATGGCTTTCCTAAAGTTGGGTCTATGAGAGGGCTTGAACCACCTCTGTTAAAGAAGACAGATTGGGCCAAGTCATTCAGTGAATCCATCACCAAGGAAATCAGGAGAATAGGTTGGGCACTGGCCCTGAGGTGGAGACGCTTGAGTAGTTGATATAAATGAAGCCCATCTAAGGTCACCTTGAAGGACTGAGCAAAGCAGGAATCTTTTCTGAGCCTCTCTGAGCATACTCAACGCCCACAATCCTGGAGAGACTCCAGGCATCTGGGTGTGCTTTCCCACTTCTCTGACAGAATTCTAACATGACCCTGACCCTTCCCAAAACATCTCCAGCATGGTGCCTGGAATTCCACCAATTAAGAATTTTCACTGGACTCAATGATACAATTTAAATTAAATTCACATACTCTGATAAGGCACAGAGAAAGAACTATCAGTGCAGAAATATATATATTTGCCTAATTAGAAGCATTTCATTACTTCTTAATGCCAAACTGATACCACAGAGTGAAAAAATGACATTTCCATGGAAGTTTAGAAAGAGGTAAATTAATCAAGACACTTGAAGAAGCAGTCTTAGTGAATGTATTCATTTTCCATTGCTGCTGTAACAAATTGCCATAAATTTAGTGGTTTAAAACAACAAAACTTTATTATCTTACAGTTCTGGAGGTCAGAAATCCAAAATGGATTTCACTGATCTAAAATCAAGGTGTCAATTTGGATTTTATATTCAAGTGCATGCTAATTACTTGAGTCATGAGAAGACTGAGAGAGGTCCAAGTGTCCTATTAATTCCTTTGAGTCCGAAAATTTCTCATAATTGGTTTGGCAAGAAGAGTGAGATTAGTTGCTAATGAGGAGATACGTATGTAATTTTAGCATGATATAAAGCTGTGATTGTCAGTAAGTGGTATTAGGAATCTAGATTATTTTTATTAGACCTTGTTTCTCTCTACAAAATCATTATCATCTCCTGATATTGTAAATTGGGTTATTTCACACTTACTTTTAATATGTGTTAATCCTCAAACTACAGGTACTTAAAGCCTTGCTAATTAAGGAGTCATTAATAAAGTTAACAATATAAGTCAATTTAGATTCTCCAACTAATTCAGATGAAATTCAATTTTACATTTTGTTTTCACACTTTGTTTTCAATTTGCCTGAAATGTTTGAAGTAAGTCAAGAATAAGAAATGTTGTCAACTTACTTACATAGACCAATTTAGTTCGTGTTCAAGTGAAGAACTGGTAACATTGTTAAGAATCAGATAAAATACTACTTTTACTAACCAAGAACAAAACGAGTGTTGTGTGGTTTTACTTTTTATAGTCCATTTGGCTTTGTTCTTAATATAAAACTTCCTGATTATATTATACTAGTTTGAAACACTCTGGGACTTTAAACTTCAATTATAACGTGAAATTTCTCTGAAAGAAACATTGAAGTGCTTTGCATTTGATTTGTGAAAAAGGCTTTTTTCCTCTTTAAAAAAATCAAGCTCGGGCTTCCCTGGTGGCGCAGTGGTTGAGAATCTGCCTGCTAATGCAGGGGACACGGGTTCGAGCCCTGGTCTGGGAAGATCCCACATGCCGCGGAGCAGCTGGGCCCGTGAGCCACAATTGCTGAGCCTGCGCGTCTGGAGCCTGTGCCCCGCGACGGGAGGGGCCGCGATAGAGAAAGGCCCGCGCACCGCGATGAAGAGCGGTCCCCGCACCGCGATGAAGAGTGGCCCCCGCTTGCTGCAACTGGAGAAAGCCCTCGCACGAACCGAAGACCCAACACAGCCAAAAATAAATAAATAAATAAATAAATAAGAAAATCCTTTAAAAAAAAAAAAAAAAAAAAAGTATATAAAGCTAATATGCTACAAGCAAATTATAAAAAAAAAAAAAAAAAAAAAAAAATCAAGCTCTTCAAATTATTCATGACCACAATCACTTTTACTTGAAGCATGTGTTGTAGTCTTGAGCATTTTTTCAGTTTTTCACTTTTGTAATCTTTATATCCTTCTTTTGCATTTCGGCTTATGTAAAAGTAGTGTTACAGTGAACATGAGTGCTTTCTTATCCTTTATCCATGTCTCCTTCTCTGTGTTTTGAGTTAGTAAATTCATACTTCCCTCCACTACTTTTTGTTGGCAAAAAGGACTTTAAAAATATTTGCATCTCTTGTTTTTTAGATATCCACAAAATTCCATTTTTAGCTATTGTGTTTTCACAATTTTGAAACACCTTTTGCTGAGGGAGGAAGGATTGTAAAGAACAGTTGAGTTTCTACATGTTACACATTTTGCATAAATTTTACTGAGTGTCTGGCATTTGCCCAGTGTGTTGCTAGGTACTGTGAAGGAAATGAGGAGAATTAATAATCTTTCTTGCCTGAAGAGCTTTTTATTATGTAATTAGAGGGACAAGGCTAATAAGTTAGAAAACAATACAAGCTAAAGATAATATATAAGTATGTTTTGAAAGAACAAATAAATAAGATTATCATTTTTATACCTTAGCAGAATAAAAAAAACAAAAACAAAAATAAAATCAAGGTATCAGCTAGACTATGTTCCTTTTGGAGGCTCCAGGATTGAATCTGTTCTCTTGCCTTTCCTAGCTTCTAGAGGTCACCTGCATTCCTTGGCTCATGACCCCTTCAACCATCTTCGAAGCAAGCAATGTAGCATCTTTGAATCTCTCTCTGGCTCTCCTGCCTTCCTCTATCACATGTGACTTTTGTGAATACTTTGTGGTTACCCAGATAATCCAGGAAAATCTCCCCATCTCCAAGTCCTTAATTTAATTACATCGGCAAAGTCCCTTTTGCCATGTAAGATAACAGTCACAGGTTCCAGAAATTAGGACATGAACATCTTTGCACCAAAATGAGAAGCTTTGGGTGGTACCCAGATGGAGATACTGTGTATCTCCTTATGTTGGTCTTATCATCTTGATCTGTAGAATCTATGGCAAAAGTTTTCTGACCCTGAGATGTGGCTTTTGAGATATTAGAAGTACTGACTCCATGGATGGTAAAAAAACAAACAAACAAAACAAAACAATAAAACCTCACTACACTGCCTGGATCTTCAGCAGAACATGTTTGACAGGTGATGCATCCTAATCTCCAGTTTCTCACGTGCTAAGCTGGCTTGATGGTACCTTTAAATTGGTCCTTCTATCTTCTTTGCCAGCTCCTCCTTTCTTCCCTCCAGATATTCAGGGCTCCTCCAGGCAAGGATCTAGGCCCTCTTCTCCTCTCAGTCCATACCCTTTTCCTTGTCAGTGTCATCCCCTCTCATGTCTTTAAGCATCCTTGATACGCTAACAACATCAAAATGTATATTTCAAGCCCAAATCTCCCTTCTAAACTCCAGACCTTTATATCCAATAACTTATTTTATATCTCCACTTCCATGACACACTGTCATCTTAACATATTCAAAAGTGAACTTGGGAAAATGACAAGTGTTGGTGAGGACGTGGGGAAATTTGAACCCTTGTACATTGCTGGTAGAAATGAAAAATGGTTCAGCCGCTATGGAAAGCAGTTTGGTGGTTCCTCAAAAAGTGAAACAGTGACATATGACCCAGCAATTCCCCTTGTAGGTATATGCCCAAAAGAATTGAAAGCAGGCACTCAAACAAGTCCTTATACACAAATGTTCACAGCAGCAATAATCACGGTAGTAAAAAACAAAATGGAAACAATCCAAATGTCCAAAAATGGATGAATGGATAAAAAAGCTGGCAGATACATACAATGGAATACAATTCGGCCATAAAAAAGAATGAAGTACTGACACATGCTACAGCTTGGATGAACCTGGAAAATGTTATGCTGTGTGAAAGAAGCCAGACACAAAAGGTCGCATGTTACATAACTCAATTTATATGAAATATCCAGAATAGGTAAATCCATACAAACAGAATACAGTGTGGTGGTTGCCAAGGGCAGTGTGTTGGGTGGGTGGGTGGAGCTGGCAGGGGAAAATGAGAAGTAACTGCTTAATGGGTATAGGGTTTTATTTTGAAGATGTGATATGTATATACAATGGAATACTACTCAGCCATAAAAAAGAATGAAATAATGCCATTTGCAGCAACATGGGTGGACCTAGAGATGATCATACTAAGTGAAGTAAGTCAGAAAAAGAAAGATAAATACCATATGACATCACTTATATGTGGAATCTAAAATATGATACAAATGAACGTTTTTTTTTTTTTTTTTTTTTGGCCACACCGCATGGCTTGCAGGATCTTAGTTCCCCAACCAGGGATTGAACCCAGATCACCACAGTGAAAGTGCCAAGTCCTAACCACTGGACCACCAGGGAACTCCCCAATACAAATGAACTTATTTACAAAACAGAAACAGACTCACAGATAAAGAAAACAAACTTATGGCTACCAAAGAGGAAGGGCAGGGGGAGGGATAAATTAGGAGTTTGGGATTAGCAGATACAAACTACTATATATAAAATAAACAACAAGGTCCTACTGTATAGCACAGGGACCTATATTCAGTATCCTGTAATAAACCATAATGGAAAAGAATATGAAAAAGAATATAACTGAGGGGCTTCCCTGGTGGCATAGTGGTTAAGAATCCGCCTGCCAATGCAGGCCCTGGTCCAGGAAGATCCCAAATGCTGCAGAGCAACTAAGCCCATGCACCACAACTACTGAGCCTGCGCTCTAGAGCCCACGAGCCACAACTACTGTGCCCACGTGCCGCAACTACTGAAGCCTGCATGCCTAGAGCCTGTGCTCCGCAACAAGAGAAGCCACCACAATGAGAAGCCCGCGCACTGCAATGAAGAGTAGCCCTCGCTCGTCGCAACTAGAGAAAGCCTGCGCGCAGCAACCAAGACCCAAAGCAGCCAAAAAATAATTTTAAAAAATATATATATATAACTGAATCACTTTACTGTACGTTGGAAACTAACACAACATTGTAAATCAACTCTACTTCAATCAAAATTAAAATTTTTTTAAAAAGAAGAGAACTTCATATGGGAAAAGAATCTAAAAAAAAAAAAAAGAGTGGGGCTTCCCTGGTGGTGCAGTGGTTAAGAATCCGCCTGCCAATGCAGGGGACACAGGTTCGAGCCCTGGTCCGGGAAGATCCCACATGCCTCGGAGCAACTAAGCCCGTGCACCACAACTACTGAGCCTGTGTTCTAGAGCCCGTGAGCCACAACTACTGAGCCCGTGTGCCACAATTACTGAAGCCCACGCGCCTAGAGCCCATGCTCTGCAACAAGAGAAGCCACCGCCGTGAGAAGCCCGCGCACGGCAACGAAGAGTAGCCCCCGCTCGCTGCAACTAGAGAAAGCCCGCGCACAGCAACGAAGACACAACACAGCCCAAAATAAAAAATATATATATATAAATTTTAAAAAAAAGAAAGCATAGGGTGCAAGTTCTGGGTCACTCCTTTGAAAAAAAAAAAAAGAGTGGATATATGTCTATGTATAACTGATTCACTTTGCTGTACACCCGAAACTAACACAACATTGTAAATCAACTATACTCCAATAAAAATTTTTTTTAAAAAGACCTTCAATTGCCTTTAATGCTACTCCGAGTTGAGGATAGAAGTGTCACCACTGGATTCAGCAACAGGGAAGTCATTGGGATCCTTGACAAGAGTAATGTCAGTGATGTGGGGCAGAGGGAATCCAGTTTACATGTGCAGAGGTGATATTAGGCCACAGAAATGATGTCAGCTCTTTCAGGAGTTTTGTTGTAGAGAGGAGCATAAAAATGTGGTAGCAGCTGGAGGGGAATGTGAGGTAAAGGGAGGGATTTTTTTTGTTTTTTAAACAGGAGATACTAGAGGAAGAATGATCCAACAGGGCAGAAGAAATGGATGACTGAGGAAAGTGAGAAGGTAATTGTAGGAGCAAAGTCCATCCCGCTGATCTCATTAGTTCTAATAGGTCAGTCAGGTGAGTCTCTTGACTTCTTAGGTATATAATCATATCCATTGAAAGGGAACCTGAAAAAAATTATAGCACTTTTTAAGTAAGTGATCGTCATAAAAGTCAGTACAGTGGTTTGGAGGGCATATAGAGGGGCATCTGGTCGACTGACAAAAGTTCTACTTCTTGAGCTGGGTGATGGAAACAGGATTATTTGCTTTTTAATAATTCAATAAGATTCCGTTTTCTGCTTCTGTGTGCTACTTGACAAGAAAAAGACTGATGAAAAACAAAAGAAATTATGAAAAAATAACATTTTGAGCCTTTCTTTTTAATATTTAAACCTTATACCTATTTGTTTTTCATCCCATTCTATTAGTAGGGCTGTCAGAACAATTTTCAATAATAACATCCTGTTTTGTTCCAGACTTTAATGGGAATGTTTCTAATGTTTCAATTAAGAATCGTATCTGCTATAGGTATTATGTTAATGAAATTTTCTTTTATTTCAGACTACAAAGGGGTTTTTCTTAGAAACAGATGTAAAATTTTATCAAGTGAATTGTTGGCATTTACTGAAATGATCACAGCTCTTCTTTTTTTGGTCCATTAATGTAATGAATTACATGAAAATATTTCCTAATGTTAAATTATCCTTGCATCCATGGGATAAACTCACCTTGATCATGATAGGTTTTTTAAATATATATTTTTATATATATTCTAATATGGTGCTGAATTTTACTTGCTGGCATTTTGTTTAGAATTTTTGCATCCATATTAATAAATAAGATTGGCCTATAGTTTCCTTTTGTGTGTGTGTGACTGTTCTTATCCAGTTTTGTTCTCTCTGTAGAAATAATTCAGAAATTTCCCACCATTTTCTGTTGCCTTGAGGTAGAGATGGCGTAGTTCTTTTATTACATTTTCAATGTGAATATTAGTCTTTTAAGGTTTTCTGCCTCTTTCTGGGTTTAGTTTTGAGTCTTTTCCTAGAAAAAATTTTTTTCAGTTTCCATGTGGTTATGTTCTTCTGGTTTTCCTCCATTCTAAATTTTTTTCTTTATTGCTCCTGAGTCAAAAAATGTGTCTGTATGATTTCTACTTATGGAAATTTATTAGGACGTCTGTGGCTCATCACATTATCTATTGTTATGGATGTTATATTAAATTTGAAGAGAATGTGAATACTTCATTTGGGGGTATGTAATATCAGGGCAGAGTAAGCAATCCTACAGTAATGAATCCCTTTATTATGTTAACACAATAAAAGTTTACGTCTCTCTCACTCTAAGTCCAGCATGTATTGGGTGACTCCAGGGAAGCTCCTCTGCCTGTGGTTCTCTGTGTGGTCACTCAGGGATTTGAGCAACTTCATCCCATGGCTCTGCCACCTCAAGCTATGGCTGTCACACAAAGAGAAGGAAGAGTGTCATAGTGGTATGTCAGCTCTTAAATGCTTTGGCCCAGAATTGATACTTGTCATCGCTGTTCTCATTTCATTGGCTATAACTAATCACATTGGTCTTCCTTACAACAAGAGAGCTTTGAAGTCTAGTCTTCTGTTAAGTCCAGGGAGAAGATAAGAACGAAATATGGACAGCCTAAATATTCTTTTTTTTTTTTTTTAATTTATCTTTGGCTGCATTGGGTCTTCGTTGCTGAGCGCAGGCTTTCTCTAGTTGTGGTGAGCAGGGGCTACTCTTCCTTGCGGTGCGTGGGCTTCTCACTGCGGTGGCTTCTCTTGTTGCGGAGCACAGGCTCTAGGCGCGCAGGCTTCAGTAGTTGTGGCTCACGGGCTCTAGAGCGGAGGCTCAGTAGTTGTGGCACATGGGCTTAGTTGCTCCGCAGCATGTGGGGTCTTCCAGGACCAGGGCTCGAACCCATGACCCGAGTTGGCAGGCGGATTCTTAACCACTGCACCACCAGGGAAGTCCCCCAAATATTCTTTACTTTAGAGTACAAAGGTTTATATATGTGTGCATTCAGAGCATAGGAGTTAAAAGCTGGACTGTTGAGCCATACACCGTCTTGCCATTTACTCAGCTGTGTGACCCGAGGCAAGTTACTTACATTTTCCATGACTTGGTTTTCCCATCTGTAAAATGAAGATAGTAACATGCCTGTCCCAGAGGACTGTTATAAGGATTAAATGAGTTCATACTTATAAAGTATTTAGAATAATGCCTGGCACATAGATTTGATAAATAATTAAAATATATAAAATCAACATTTAAAAATATTGTTATTCACATTCTCTATGTCTTTACTTTTAATTTACTTTGATTTTTTTTCTAACTTGGTTTGTCCATTTCTGAGAGGTAAGTTTAAGTTTCCTACAATAAAAAAATTCTCCTTGTATTTCTAACAAAATTTGCATTATATTTTTTCCCTCTACTATTTGGTATTCTAAAGTTTATAATTGTTACATCTTATTAATTGTATCGCTTATAGTTTATAAAATAGCCCAAGTATCTCTTTTTTTTTTGCTGTTAATTTTATTCTTAGTTTTTCAATTCCTGCTTTCTATTTTATCACTTACCTAGTTTATCTTTATCCACCCCTTTACTGAGTATTGTTTGTTTTAGGTTTGTTTCTTGTAAACAACATAAAACTTGATTTTGTCTCTGAGAAAAATCTTTATCTTTTAATAATGGGATTTAACTCATTCATATCATGGGTATATTTAGTCCTAAAATGTATATTTATTTTTCTTTCCTAACCTGATTTTGCTGGATAGATCAAATTTTCTTTGATCCTTTTTTTTTTAAACTAGTGGTTTAGCAATTCCACATCTTTTTTTTATTTCAATAGTAACCATCTTTGAATGCTTGACATACTTAAATGTATATAATCCTAACAACACCAAGATTAGTCAGTATCTATAACCTTTCTCTTTAATAAGACAAGGCACTTGGAATGCTCTTACTTCTGTTTTACTCTGCCCACTCCACCCTGAACCTCCTAATGTCTCATTCATTCGTTCAACAATTCTTTACTGAGCTTCAACTATGTGTTGAAATCATCTGGAATTTTATTCACAAGTTGTTAGTACATTAACATTTAACAATTGCATCAAATGCCCCATTAACTTTATCACTGATTGTTTGAGATTTTTTTTTTTTTTGGCTGCACCACGCAGCACGCTGCAGGATCCTAGTTTCCCAACCAGGGATCGAACCTGTGCCCCTGCAGTGGAAGAACAGAGTTCCAACCACTGGACCACCAGGGAAGTCCCGGTGATTATTTGATCTTAACTGACACATTTCCTGATTTATTGGTTCATTGATTGTAGAGGATATTACTGTTTTTATGCTTTGCATCTATTTCTTCTTCTTCCATTAATTGAACCCCGGTTTTCCTCTGGAGACCCACAGCTCTCCCAGTCTCAGTCTATTTGCTTTGGGTGGACCTCATTCTACCTGCTCCCTACCCAGTCCTAGGGTAGCCACATGACTCTAAACAGCTGATCAGAGCACTGTAAGCCGTTAGCCAGATTAATCGGTTCAGTGATGGTCAATAAGAGCCAATGAGAATCAGGCCTAAGACTTGTTTCTAATTTAGAAGAAGATTCTATTTCTTATCTTTAAACTTGGAGGATAAAAGCCTGGAGTTAATGGAAGTTAGCCAGTGGAGAATGACACCAACATGAAGAAGACTACTACTGAAACATGAAGAGAAACTAGGACTAATGACTTTGTTTGAATGTCTGGAACCAGCCATACCCGAAGCTTGCCCCCTTTTTTTTATTAAACCAAAGGCTATGTTACCATGAATTCATTTTTTATCTTCTTGAAGTAAATCCTTGACTTTTTTTTTTTTTCCAGAAAGACTGCATGGGTATTATACTTTCAGAATACTCACACAAGGGAAAGTGTTCCAATTCTGGAGACTTGCTGTCTTTGTCATTTCATGTGTCTCCTTGGGAAAAATAAGTAAAACTGATACAGCATTTCACATGATGGCAGTTCAATGTTCAATATGATAGATGTAGGAAAGGAAGAATTTTTAGGTAAGAAAATGGGCTTTATAGTCAGACAAATTTCGATTCAAATTCCAATTCTTCCACTTACTATCTCTGTGATCATCAAGAAATTTCTCAACCTCTCTGAACCTTTCTCCATCCAGAAAACAGAGATGATATTATCTCCCTTGTGAGACTGTTGTATTAATAAGACTATGTATGTAAATTCCCCAGATCAGGTCCTAGCACACACTAAGCACTCAATAATTGGAAGTTTCCTTCTTCTTCCCTTCCTTATGGCTCTTCAATATAAACTAAAATATCACCACAGACAGGAACATTTATTTTAATACATGTCTTAACCCTAAAACCTTAATACAAATACCTTATCAAAGTTTGAAAAGTAACAATAGCATTCGTGATCTGCACAATTATTTTTTAAAAGTTGTAGTCCCAAGATGCCACACTTCTAAGATAGCCAAAGTCATGTTGAATTTTTAGTTTTGAGTCATTAAATAATATATCAAATGTGGGTGTATACGGAGGACTTTCTCTTTTTTGTGCAGTAAGACCTCAGATGTTAGAAGCCATATGGGGTTCTACCCATTTTCAAATGGAATTAATTTGATGATGCAAAGGGATGAGGAGAGAGATCAGGTCACATGTAATCTCCTGAGTCCTCAAGATCTAAATCTACTAAATCTCCCTCCAAAAACACATTAATCTTTACAACATGGTGCCTTCACTCATCTCTGATAACATCCAAATGACTCACATGTAAGAGTCTGTTTACACACAGCTTTACACAAGTTTCATTTCAAATCTGCTTCAATTCTCAATTCCACTTTTAAAAATTACAATTGGGGCTTCCCTGGTGGCGCAATGGTTAAGAATCCGTCTGCCAATGCAGGGGACACGGGTTCGCACCCTGAGCCGGGAAGATCCCACATGCCGCGGAGCAACTAAGCCCGTGCGCCACAACTACTGAAGCCTTGAAGCACGTGCGCCTAGAGCCCGAGCTCCGCAACAAGAGAAGCCACCGCAATGAAAAGCCTGTGCACCACAACGAAGAGTAGCCCCCGCTCGCTGCAACTAGAGAAAGCCCACGTGCAGCAACAAAGACCCAACACAGCCATAAATAAATAAATAAATAAAAATTTTTAAAAAACAACTTACAATTGCAACTCTGTTTATCATTTGAACATCTTTGCTTCAACACATTACTCCAAAAAATGCTGGCTTGTGGTCATTTCAAACACATTGAGCAAAACAAGCCCAGTTAGTATCGGTCATGACAAAGCCTTCTACTTGCTGTGCATTATAACTTGCCTGAAGTCACACAGGCAGTGACAGAGGGGGGCCAGAATCCAAGACCTCACTTAACCCAGAGAATTTTTCACCTCCATGTACCACAAAATTTCAAAAACAAAAAAAAAAAGGACTAAGGAACCCAAAGGATTTATTCCTTTTTTTAGTTTCTTCAGGTTTCTAGACTTCTTTGACTTTGGGCTCTGAGTCATATGGAAACCTCCTAGTCCATTATTGAGAAGTAATTATGAAAGCACCCAATACCATCTGAAGGACCCAAGACATTCTAAATCCAGGGAACATGATTTACAAAAGACAATGCGAATGGTGCTCCCTGGAGTTCTGCAATACAGCATTCCTGCTCAAGTTAATAAAGCAAATAGTGTGAAAAAATGCCACTATTAGGAAGTGCTGGCTATTCAGATATTTAGGACGAGAGAGACTGTCTTACAGCATGAGAAACAACTGTGCTCGAAGAAACAGGGCCCATTGCCTGGGCACACTTGGTTTCCCCCAGTGTCTGCTGTCTTAATGTTTGCTTTGTACTGTTTAAACAGGCATTATCACCCCTCTCATTCAATGCAACTAGTCATTCTTCCTACAAGTCAAATAGTATTTGCTGGGGCTGCAGAAAGCAAAGCCAGTACCATTTGTCTAATTAATGACCTCTGAAGCTTCTATGAACGGGTATCACTGAGTCTGCAACAGGGAAAATGAGCAAACTTGATGATTAACGTCCCTTCTCCTTTGTTTCTCCAACTGAGCTCAAGATAGTGTGGCCAAGCTTTCACAGTCATCAGGAAGATTCTGAAAGACTCTATAAGTGACCACTTGGAAGAGTCAAGAGAGGAAGGTATACCATTCAGACAGACAAGGAATGCCACTCCTGGAGTTCCACAGGGTCAGAAAGGAGAGATAGAAAAATCCTATCTACATGGCATTAATACCCCAGACCCCACCCCAGAAGAGGTTAGTTGGGGGCACATTTTCTTAGGTGTCAGATATTAGAAGACTTTATAGACTCTATTACGGCAGAAGTTAACCCAAAAAGTCCCAGTCCTTCCCTACAGAGAGAGGAGCAGCCATGCCCTTAATCTGCCTTTAGTCATCACCGGGGGCTCTGGTTTATGTGTTACATAACATTTTCCTCAGAGGGCAACAAAGCCACTGATAATCAGATGCATTAATAACTTGGATGTGACCTGCTAAGTAGGTGTTTGATACACAGAAGCGGCCAAGAGGACTCACACCAAAGCATGGCCAGGAAAAGGAAGCCTCAGAGAACCCCGAGCAGCCTTTGTACTCCGTGGATGATATGGGTAAATACAGGTCACACAGCCACTTAGCAAGTTCAAAGCCACTTCAAAACACCAGAGAGCCTCTCCTCAGCTCCTGCACAGCGAGCTGCTCCACTTCTTCCTCTGCAGACTGTGGTCGTGCTCACCCTATTGAGAGTCATGGAGATACACTCCCAGGTGTGCATCTGGACAAAGGCAAAGAAGAGGAAGTTCCACACGTGGCCCTCCTCTCTGCCAACTGGCCCACATGTGCAGCAGACATGGTTATTGTTTGCCTCTGTAATAAAGTCATTGAATAAAGTTTGTAGAGCTTTAAATCAGCTTCATAAGTGTCACCAGGCAACTCCTCCAAGAAAGGTAGGGGGGATGGTGACATACAGAATTCCAGGGATACAGTAAAAAGACCAGTGTGTTGCTTGAAAAGGCCTTGCACTGGAAATGCTATGAAGTCACAGACTCTGTGCTAACCATGAAATCCAATCAATACAACAGTCTTGGAAGAGGCCTAAGCAAGTGAGGGGTCCTTAAACCAGTGGTCCCCAAACTTTGCTGTACATGAGAACCACTTGGGGATCTTTAAAAATCCTGATGCCCAGTTTGCACCCCATACCAATCGGAATGTCTGGAGGTGAGAGCCGGGCATCAGTATTTTTTTTAAAGATTTAAAGATCCCTAGGCGATTCCTATGTGCATCAAAGTTTGGGAACCACTGCTTTAAGTTTAAGCTTTATTAGCTTCAGGTAAGCCTGCCTCTGGAAATGGAGCATAGTTTTCATTCATTTATTTAACATTTGTGGAACAACTGCCACATTCCAAGCACTGTATCCCCAGCACTTGTCATTGTACCTGGCATGTAGCTGGCGATCACTAAATGCTTGCTGAATATATCAATGAACACTACTTAGGCAGTCTCTCCTGTTTCACAGAGGAGACTGGTTGTACACTAGATCTGGAATTCTCCAGTTTTTCTTTTCCTTTAGATGTGTCAGCTTTTAAAGGAACACTGGTTTTAACCCCAAGATAAAGATCCTTCATGGCTCCACCATACATATTAGGTGGTCCCTATGGACTCTAGATACAAAAGATGTCAGCCAGCAAGCCTCCTGAAATGTAATGAAATATCTTTTTCATCTATTGTCCTCCTCTTTGTTTTCTTGGAAATGAATCTATGTGGAGAAATACTGAGTATATCTGACTATAGAAATTCCAAAAGGAATCTGTAAGGATTCTCACTTTCTGCTAAAACTTTGGCAACTTATCTCCTCTGGCTCTTTCCCCATGTTACAGGGTCTCAAAATTCAACTCACACTGTGGGATGAATTGGGAGATTAGGATTGACATATATACACTAATATGTATAAAATAGATAACTAATAAGAACCTGCTGTATAAAAAAATAAATAAAATTCAAAAAAAAGAAGGTATCTTATAATAAATTCAGGTTTAACTAAAATTATATTTGACCTTAAAAAAAAATTCAACTCACACTGTTACTCAGATGCGGAGAGAAAAAGTAACAACTTCATTTTGTTACCATAACAAATATGATATTTCTCTGGATCCCCATCTGTTAGTAGCAGGAAAATTAAAAAACCAAAGATCCAATTCCATCTAAATTCACTCTGGTCCAATAATTTAAATAGGCCCTTCAAGACCGTGCAATCTTTCACTAAAAAAAAATTTAAAAGGCTGGGTGTCTTACAAGCTGCCTCCTAAGATGTTGTCCAGGTGTGGAGAGGAGGGGTGTAGCTGAGACCTCATGGTGGATGTGAAGATTACGTTCTTTCCAACTCTGACCTCTTAGCTTCCGGAGTGCTTGTGCTTCACCATCATTTGAGGTTGTGTCTTACAGCTTCTGTAAATTCAGGATTTTGTCTCTTTGGGCTTAGGTCAGGCTCCATAGTGCTCCCTAAGTGACTAGGCCTCATCTCAGCTCCCACTGGCAACAAACCCTTGAGCCTCCTACATACACATCATTCCTCCAGCCCCCTGGACCAGGGCCTCCCCTCCCTCCAGCCTCTGCTGTGGCATCACCATGTTCTGCTACGGCAGGCCTGTTGGCATCTCCACTTGCTCTCAGAGCCTCCCTCTGCAGGTGGGATGTAGCCAAGCCCTCGGCTGGAGGTGCTTTCCTTACAAGGTCCCATAAGAAGAGTGGGGGCAAGCATTTATCTGATGTCCTTAATTGTCATGGAGGATGGGCAACAGTGGAAGGGAGCTTGCTGTTGGGCCTGCATTTAACTGCAAGGAGCTATCTACCCACAAAGGGACCTATATATCTCTTATAGTTATGTAAGTCTCAAGAGAGCCCCAAATCTCTGACTAGCATGTAACTTGGAGAAGTGAAAGTATATCATTTCAGGAGAAGTGACATGGACTCTGACTTCTGGAAATTAATGGAATAAACGTCTATTAACTAGCTCTGTTTTCCTCCTGTCTTGAATTGTCAACTTTTTAGTCCCACTGAGCACAGTGCTTAACACATGGCAAGTTCAACACATTACAACACACCAGGGCATGAATGAATGAGAAGTGTTCATCCACAATTCAGTTTCTCTCTTACTGGTTCAGTAAACTCCAACAAAGCACTTATTGATCATATACTGGATGTTTATCCCTGATTAAAGATGTGACAAGAGACCTGTGTTTTATGAACATCCATTTTCTCTCACAGAAGACTAAATCCTCTGCCACTAAAATACTTCAAGGCTCAACAGCAATGTTAACAGAAATCAACATGAGCACGTAGGGTGAGAGAACTGGGCCACAGTGATGGTACAGGCTAAAAAGAATTGAGCTCAAATTTCAGAGCCGGAAAAGAAATAGATTTTAACCAAAGATAAGTATTTCCCAAACTCAGGATGTGGCAAATAAACTCATGGCAGCTCCTCTGTGGTAGAAGTAGACACAGATAAAAATCACTAGACCAGTGCTTCCCTGGTGGCGCAGTGGTTAAGAATCCACCTGCCAATGCAGGGGACACGGGTTCGAGCCCTGGTCTGGGAAGATCCCACATGCCGCGGAGCAACTAAGCCCGTGCGCCACAACTACTGAGCCTGCACTCTAGAGCCCGCGAGCCACAACCACTGAGCCCACTTGCCACAACTACTGAAGCCCGGACGCCTAAAGCCCGTGCTCCGCAACAAGAGAAGCCACCGCAATGAGTAGCCCCCGCTCGCCGCAACCAGAGAAAAGCCCGCACGCAGCAACAAAGACCCAACACAGCAAAAAATAAAATTAATAAAATTTTTAAAAAAATCACTAGACCAACCCAATTCATCTGATGACAATCACAGCAGCTAAAAAAAACCCTTTCTGCTCCCTCTGCATTTATTTCCAGGAGCAGATGCTCATGGCTTCACAGACAACCCTCTGTGTGTATCCTGCTTCCAATGCCCAGTGTTTCTGTTCTGTTTGGAATTATTTAGGCCTTTAGGCATTAGACTCTCTTCCCATACCTGCCTCCTCCCCACCGTCCAATTGCTTTCTTCTGGTCCTTTATATCCAGAATTGCAAAAGAAAATAAATATCTCAGCTCCCACTGGCTACAAACCCTTGAATCTCTTTCTCATCACTTTTCCAGATGAGAGGTTTGGAGGGGAGGCAAGAGAGGAAGAATTTTTTTTTTCCTTTTCAATTAATTTCCATTTCTTTCAAGTCTGAGTAAACTCTGGGCACAGAGCAACCAGGATGATATGATTATGGAAACTATTAATCTCTCCATCAAAGGAGAGCCAACTCGTGGTTACGGAGCAGCTGGCACGTTCCTCCAAAGGGCTTCTGCAGCATGATCCTCCTGGTTTCCTTTGGGCTCTAAGTGCTCAGGGCACGACCTGTGGCAACTTCCTAAAAAGATAAAATAATCCTTGAGTGCTTTGTGAGTTGTTCTGGAAAACTGTGTGTTTTCCAGCAATTGCCCTAAAGAAATTGCCAAACCACATTAAAACATGTCCAAATAGAAAAGAAAGAGAAAAATCTACTAAGATTTTCAGATCACTCAAGACTCATCCAAAAATGTGAAATTTGGATTTTTAAAGACCATTCAGATATCACTTGATGTGGGCAACAAGCAAAGGGGTGCATTTGGAGCAGGAAGTCTCCAAACTGCTTTAAATATTGAATACCATAATCATAAAAATTAAAGTAACTTCTATAAGTTACTTAGGACACACAGGACAGGTACCTGCTTTGTCCAAACGTAAAAAGAAATTAGAGAATTCAATTTGGGGACTTTGTTCCAGGGGTCCACAACATCAGCAGATTTTTTTATTTTCTCCTACCAGTAGTGACAGAATACAGGCTTCTCTGTGATGGAGAAGTTAAAGGACATAAGTTTGCTCCAGTAGAAGTGCTTGCTGACTGGCCACGTGACTGCTTGTTCCTGGGTAACACCAGTTGCATTGTGAAAAAAGCACACTCATAGGTTTACAAATGCCACCAGCCTTCCCAAACACAGTTACTAGGAGAGTTAATTTCCAAAGATGCCAAATTACTCAAATGGTTATGGGGTCAGTAGGAGCCATTCAAAACAAAATTACATGATCCCACATCAATTGAGTGACTTTTATACGCACTCTCTTGAACTGTGGACTATGATAAATGTAAGTTCCCCACCAACCCACACACCTTGCTTTCAACATACACTCCTTTGCGGAAGCAAGCCCATGCTTCAGGAAGTCAAACTCCTCCAGGATACAGAAAGCCTCCTTCTCCTTTCTTCTCACTATCTCGTTGTTGGAGTTTGCATGCACAATGGGCCTGAGCAGGAAATTGTCAGTTCTATCAAGGGACTGTTCCCAAAAACGCTTCAATTTCTCATGTAATCATATAAACCCTGAATGGTAAGGGGGAAAACCCATAAAAGTAATTATAAACAGATCCCGTGATGTCAAAGGAAAAGCAGCTAGAGTTTAATAAGGCTTTCTTTTATTACAATAGACGACGTCATTATTTATTATTTCCAATACTAAAACACAAAGACACTTGTTACATTGTGGACTAGGATGAAAAGAACATGTGGACTTTCCTGAGTATTTTAATATCCTGTTATTGACAATAGATAGAAGATCTGAACAAGGACTGGAAACAGGAAATGATCTTAGTGATTTCATTACAGTAATAGAGAAAAGCACTTCCAATGGCAGAGATTGGCAGATGGTCTCCTAAGGCTCCAACTTCTAAACAGCCTGCAGGTCAACAAGCCCAGTATTGATACAAGCTCAGTATGTAATTAACTAGGCGTCCTAGTGAGCAGAAATGTTTTTATAAATATATGCTGTAGCCTTAGCAGTGGAACACAGGAAGCTGGTGTTTAAAAGTTAATTTAAAAAACCATTGCACAGGAAAGGTATTTAGAGGCAGCAAGAGGCATACAGTAAGACTGCAGCTAGAGATGTTGATATGATTTGTACTCGATGTTCTAGTACAAATCACATTTGCAATGAAGTATCAAATATGGTGTATTTCACTTAATTTATCTCTAGTGAAAAATAAATGTGGTTGTAGAATTTTCAGATTTTTGAGACTTTTCAGATCTCATTCAAGAAAACCTAAAAAGCTTTGTAATATATTTTGAAATCATGAAGTGCAATGCCTCCAGCTTTGTTCTTTTTGCTCAAAATTGCTTTGGCTGGAGTCTTTTATGGTTCCATACAAATTTTAGGATTTTTTTTTCTATTTCTGTAAAAAAATATCATTGGGATTTTGATAGGGATTGCACTGAATCTGTAGATTACTTTGGGTAGTATGGCCAATTTAACAATATTAATTCTTACAATTCATGATCATGGATGTCTTTCCATTTGTGTCTGCCTTAATTTCTTTCGTCAGTGTTTTAAAAGTTTTTAGTGTACAAGTCTTTCACCTCCTTAGTTAAGCTTATTCCTAAGTATTTTATTCTTTTTGATGCTATTATAAGTGGGATTGTTTTAAAAACAGACATATAGACCAATGGAACAGAATAGAGAGCCCAGAAATAAACCCATACACATACAACCAGTCTTTGACAAAGGTGCCAAGAATATACCGTGGGGGAAGGATAGTCTCTTCAGTAAGTGGTATTGGGGAAAACTGGATATCCATGTGTATAAGAATGAAAATGAACCTTTCTCTTACATCAAACACAAAAATTAACTCAAAATGGATAAAAACATAAATGTAAAACCTAAACTGTAAAAACTCTGAGAAGAAAACATGAAGGAAAGCTTCTTGACAGTGGTCTTGGCAATCATTTCTTAGATATGACACCAAGAGCACAGGCAAAAATAGTCAAGTGGGACTACATCAAACTAAAAATCTTCTGCACAGCAAAGGAAACAATCAACAAAATGAAAAGGCAACCTACGGAATGGGAAAAAAATATTTCCAAACCATATATCTGAGAAAGAGTTAATATTCAAATAGGGAAATCCTGCAACTCACTAGCAAAAGAAACCCACAAATAACCTGATTAAAAATTTGACAAAGGAATTGAATAGACATTTCTCCAAAGAAGACGTACAAATGGCCGACAGGAATATGAAAAGGTACTCAACATCATTAATCATCAGGGAAGTGCAAATCAAAACCAAAATGAGGTATCACTTCACACTAGTTAGGGTGGCTATTATACATATACAAGTGTTCGTAACAAAAGATAAGGGTTAGTGAGGATGTGGAGAAAAAGGAACCCTTGTACACTGTTGGTGAGAACGTAAATTGGTGCAGCCACTGTGGAAAACAGTATGGAGGTTCCTCAAAAAATTAAAAATAAAAACTAGTCATACCTAGTCAGAATGCTGCACAAATAGAGAGTTTACACTGTTTGCAAACAGAAAGTGACATCTCAATAATATTGGGACAAGTCAATCAGGGTTACTGTGCTCCAGATCAGTCTTATCCTGACAAAGATGGAAAAAAATCATTATTTTAGGAGAAGAGTTGGGGGGTGGGGGATGAATTAACTATTCTCTTAGCTAAGTTACTTATGCTTCAGCAATCTCACTTCTGGGTATCTAACCAAAGGAACTGAAATCAGGATCTCAAAGAGGTATCTTCACTCTCATGTTAATTGCAGCATTCTTCACAAAGCCAAGACACAGAGGCAACCTAAATGCCCACTGACAGATGAAGAAAATGTAGCATATACATAGAGTGGAATACTATTCAGCCTCTAAAAAGACTGGCATACTGAGACACTGCTTACATCAACTTCATTAACATTCCATTAGCCAAAGCAAAATGACTTTGCCAAGCTCAAAATCAAAGGACAGGGAAGTATACTCCATTCACCAAGAAGCCATGGCAAGAGAATGGATACACAGAGGTGAAGAACTGAGAACAATGATCTAATCTGCTATAAGCTGCATGACCTCCTCTGCTCTATGCAGACCAGCTTCTTCCCCTGTGACTCTGCAGAAAACTCTAGAATGCAAGCTCCATTGGGCAAGATTCTTGTCTTTGTCCACTACAGTATTTCCAGTATGCAAATCCTGTCTGTTTAGTTGGCTGCTGTCTTCCTAGTATTTCGAACAATACTTGGTACATAGTAGACAATAAACAGGACTGGCTGCCCCCAAATAAGGTCTTCAGCCTTGCAAGTCACATGATCTTTAGAGTCCAATGTTCCTGAACCAGTGTGATTTGCCCAGCTTGGATCAGGAATCAAACATACACTGTAACCGGAAGAAAAATGTAGGTAGGTCAGAGACGATTTTCAGAGAAGGGGGCATGGATAAGCAGATATCCCAGATGTCTACCCCACAGGATACATATGACCCTTCATGATCTGGTCCATGTCTACCTACAGGATGCAAGTATAATACAGTGGTTAAAAGAAAATGCTTTAGGGTCAGGCAGCCTGGATTCAAACCCTGGGTCAACTACTTACTGTCTATATAACTGGCCAAGTTACTTAGTCACTCTGAATCTTCATTTCCCTATCTGTAAAATGGAAACAATTACCTTTTGAGATCGTTTCAGAGTTAAATAAGAAAATATATGTAAAGATCTTTATAGAGTGCCTGGCACACAGTAAACTCTCAATAAATGGTGGCTACTTCTACCAAGCATGTAGGTCTGGTGTCTACTACATTGCTCTGTATCCTCACACAAACTTTGTATCACATTCATTTTAATTTCCACTTTAGTTGACTGTATTAGGAGTGCACACTTAGCACAAAATAGCCAATCCACAGGCTGGTCAGTGACCCACAACTACCTGATGTACAGATCCTCTCCTTTTCAGGTCTGGTTTCAGTGTGGCATGGCCCCTTCCCAGAACTTTGTTTCTTGCCAGGGCCCTGAAGCATGGAAAATTAGAGTAAAATGAGAATGGCCTACTCCATGATGCTGCTAAATTATGTTAAGTCTTTTTTTGGCCGTGCTGTGCGGATTGCAGGATCTTATTTCTCCGACCAGGGATCTGGGCCACAGCAGTGAAAGCACCAAGTCCTGACCACTGGACCACCAGGGAATTCCCAAAATTAGGTTAAGTCTTGCAGGCCTAGACTTCTAAGGAAAACACAGCTGTTAAAAAAGGGCAGTCACATGGGCACAATAATTATGATATTAGGAGTAGCCTAATAAAATCTTTGGGTTTGAAAACTAACTAGAAACCCATGGAGGCTCTTCAGCTTTTATATTATAGATGCTCCCTGAGTTGCACAAAATTTGATTTATGCAAGTTTGATTTTATGCATATTAATCTAAGGTACATCATAATATTTTAGCAACGCAGCCTTTGAATTCTACACAGAGATATAGAGCAGTCTGGCTGACGAACAAAAACCATGAGGTAGAATGGAAGGCTGGAAGCATCCACCACAAGGTCTCCTCTTGCTTCTAGTCTTAATCTGATATCTTGGGTTGCTGCTTTAGGTCTGGCCTGGCCCTCAGGACTACACTGACCCAGTCTCTTGTAGGCTTGACTAGCCCAATGAATAAGCACTGGACACAGGGAGTGTCTAATAATCTGTCCATCTCTAAAATTCTACGATTCTGCCTCTCTCTCTTAGTCTCCTCTACCCACAAAATATACCATTAAAGATCACCAATGAGAACTTCTGTTAGTGGGTGGGACTTCCCTGGTGGCGCAGTGGTTAAGAATCTGCCTGCCAATGGAGGGGACACAGGTTCGAGCCCTGGTCCGGGAAGATCCCACATGCCGGAGAGCAAGTAAGCCCGTGCGCCACAACTACTGAGCCAGCGCTCTAGAGCCCATGCTCCACAATGAGAGAAGCCACCATAAAGAGAGTACCTCGCATCGCAACGAAAAGTAGCCCCCACTCAACACAAAGAGAGAGCTAGACTAGAGAAAGCCTATGCACAGTAACGAAGACCCAACACAGCCATAAATAAATATTTTTAAAAAAGAACTTTTGTTAGTAGAAGTACCCCACTGTGGTGCTAAAACATATATGACCTCAGTTCCTAACTGGTTAATAGTCACTCACATTCCTCATGATAAAAGTCTCATTGTCAAGTCAGTTAAAACAGTGAAGATAATAATTTTTACATAACTGGTTATATACTGATGATAATCTTTTCTATCAAGTATTTGTGTTGGTTTCAACTGTGCTGAATTCAATAGTATTTAATGCTAATACAATAGTGTGAGTTTTATTTAGACATAAAAGAAACAAGCATCATTTGTAATTAAATTCACGTTTAAAATTATGTGTATGATTTACTTGCTTTTAAAAAACATTAATAGGAAACCTCAAACATATACAAACAGAGAGGGAATAGTATAACGGATCCCCATGCCATCATAACCCAGCTTCAGCAATTCCAATTCATGGCCAATCTTGTTTCATCTACTCCCTTAACCCAATTCCTTCCCCTTGTCCCAGACTATTTTGAAGAAAATTCAAGACATCATACCACTTCACTATAAATATATAACTTTTAATAATGGTTCTCAGATTAAATCTCATCCCGGCAATAAAAAGAAAAATACTGATATGGACTAATTCAAGAGGGGTGTTTACCTATTTTTTCCTTCTTAAAACTTTTGCCAGGAGCAGAGAAGAGGAGTTGCAAAGTGGTAAAACGACAACATATTCTCAAGGAGAATACAGAGATGAGTTCTAAATTAATATAGATCTATATTTTTCTAAAAAAGGCTATTGATGAGCTTTTTAAAAAATACTATTTAAAACAGGCAAGATAATCTATAACCCCAATATTCCTTTTCTTCAATTTATTCAAATTCACAGTTAACTGTCAGAACCAGCATCACTATAGCCCAGTCCAGCAGAATAGAAAACACTGTTCAACAGTTCATGCACTTAAGATTTTCTGAACCCTAAACAGAGGTTGCTTCTTAATGTCTATGGTTGGTTTCTACATGTGCTTCACTTAAGAAGTATACAAGAGAGATGGTTTTCAAACTTTTTTCCACTTATATGCCAAAGTTATTCAGGGGAACTAATTCAAAGCAAGGCAAGAGAAATGTTCGAGAGAGAGTGGAAAAAGTCTTTTGATCTTGAAAGTTGGATCAGCCAAGAGAACAATTTAGCTATATCCCATTAACTGCAGGGAATTAAAAAAAAGGCAGAGAGAAAACATATCTTCTGTGTCTGTCTTAAGTGGTTTAAATACCTCAAAAATCAAACTCAAATTTAATTAGAAATAGAATGACACATTTAACAAATGCTCACTTAAGTTCCTCTTGTAATTTCTTCCCTCCTCTGCAAAAATGTATGGGGGAAGAATGAGTTTCAATTTCATTTGCACATAAAATTCCAAATTTCATATTTATGCTTCTGGAGAAAGCGCCATTTTAAAATATCACTGTAACTGATGCAAGCACTAAAATTTTTTGGTAAATTCTTCAAACCGCGTAGCATTAAAGAAGTTTTAACACTGCTCACTTAAAAAAAAACTATTTATTATAATTGATAGATTTAGGAAGTTTTCAAACATATCAAAGTACTATGAAAATACGTACTACCTCATAATGTTACAATAGCAAGAAGTAACAAGTAAATAAGGCAGGTTCAAGACAGAAATGGGAAGTAGAAAATAACCTGGACATCCCTAGCCTCCCCATGATGTATCCTTTTTCTCCCTCTGTAACTTACCCACTCTGCGGGGCACTCTTACTCAGAAACTCAAGATCCTTGTGCTCCCCCTTTTAAAATGTGCTCTCAGGAAAACAGAGTGTGAATTTATGCACTGAGGTAAACATGACAGTAACTTGGAGTGTTACTCTTATGGGGTTATTTGCATCTTAACCTTAAGCTTCAAGAGATAACAAGAGTGGAATTTTTAGCACTGGCTAGCAGGTAGGAGTGATTTCATCGGTGCCTTTGAAAGCTCACATTAAAGTCACGTTCAACCTGTGGATAAGGTCATCACCAAAGACATACAAATACACGTAAAGTAAACCTACCAATTAGAGTTTAATCGGTACGATTTTAATTTTATAGTTCAATTCTTTTCAGCAGGGATACTTTCAACAATAAAACTATCCCCAAACTGGAAATTATATTGATATATCTCTTATAAATAACACAGGACACCCCTGTGTTTTATCAGCAAAAGTCACTCAAGGAAAGAATACAAAGTGTGAGGCAAGACCAATGCTTTAAAGCCTAAAAGATTCTGCAATAAACTGAAAAGAGGCTACACCAGAAGAGAGGTTTAAAAAGCTGGCTTTTTCATTCATAACTGATATTTTCTGAAAATCTATTAAAAGTCCACTTTCAGTAACGGAAATAATGCAAACTGGGTGCTTCCTATAAGTGTACCTGGTTGATTCTCTGAATATATTTCATTAAGAAGCACTATAAAGAATGATAAAGTATGAGAGGGAAATCACGTGTAGCAGTTTATAAACAATCAGAAGTTATGAAACTCCCTCAATCTTAATTTTAAAAATCTGAAGTCACTCAAGCAAATCACTTTCTGAAATTAAACCACTGTTATTCTATCTTCTCTGAAGACAGAGAATTTTGCTAATGTGCTTTTATCATAATGTTAGCATTTCCATCTTCATACATAAAACATTGGGAAAAAAAAAACTGAACTATAACAAAGCTAAACTAGTAATTGCTTTTAATTGTTACTAACAACCTAGCATGGAGTCAATACAAGTAAAATGGATAGACAGGTTTGCATATTGTGGCAAACATCATGGATTGGGTACACTCAAAAGCCATTCATATCTCCCTTCTCTCTCTCCTTTCTCTCCTGCAGAGGCTAGAAAGAAAAAAGTACTTGATTTCAAATACCTGCAGTTAGGAACGGCTATGCGACATGGTTCTGGCCAGGGAGGGCTGTCCTTTACAAATAAAAAGGTAAAGACTTGCTAGAAGAAAGCCCCTTTGCTTCTTTCTCCCTTTTCCTCCCTGAATGTGGAAGAAAGGACCAGAGATATTATAGTCCCCTTAACCACAAGACAATAAAAATGAACACAGAGGTCTACCTGGCAGACCACATAGAGGTGAAAGGAGTCAGGGTCCCTGAGCCACCTTATCAGGGCTGGACTGCCCACCTCTGGACTTCTTATTGCATAAAATACATACAAGTTATCAGATTAAGCAACTACTATAGTAGGGTTTTCTACTAGTGCAGGTGAATGTACTTGTAGTGGATATGAATACAAAATTCTGAGTAAAAATCAAATTAAGAGTTACAAAGAAAATCCTCACCAACCCCTCAAATATTCTAAAAAGAACCTCAATGATAAGCTTGTATTTTGTCTTCTTTACCTGAAGAAGACAAAAGACTGCACAACCAATACAAAAAAGAAGTGGCGGGGGGCGGGGGAGATGATGTTTGATGGTAGTGAAGCTAGATTCCAATGCCAAACAAAAATGAGATAAGGCTGGAGGAGAAGGGCATGAGTATAAAACCAAACAATTATGGTCTAATATTTCTTGTTTGTCAATTTCAACTGTCAGCAAGGAAAATAGAGTTCATTTCTTCAGCAGAGGAATTCCAATAGTTTTTAAGTCTGAACCTTCAAACTTGGGAAGCTTTCCTCCAGGTTACCAGCAAAGGTCTTATCAACTTCACGTAGGATTTTGAGGAAGTCTTCTACCTGTGAGTCAAACATAAGAACCAAATAAACATAAGTAGAGGAAAAGATGTTTTAAGATACTGACTATTGTCTGTAAAAATGCTCTACCTATGTTTTTTTTTTTTCTACCTATGTTTTCTAAACAGTCCAATGGAAAAGAAATGTTGACAGCTTGTCAGATGACAATAATGGTACTTCCTGGATGGTCCTCTGAAACCTCAAGGAAATGACTAGCCCTTTCCATTTCGTTTTCTTTTAAGCTAGTATTTATCCTCCTACTGATTCCCCTTGAGGGTCCATTACCAGAGTTGTATTATCATCCTCCTTGCTGACCCCCCGCCTCACTCCCACATTCCATACTTCATTTTCCTAAAAAAAGTTATTTTGAAATTGCCTCTAATGGTAGCAAATGCAATATAATTTGAAGGACCATAAAAACCTACTGACTGTACCTACCTAAGAATCTTATTTTTGGTTAATATATATGCTATAACAGAAAGGGGTACTATAAATTCAGTGTTGATTCCTTTCTCTTAACATTTAAACTGTTACTCAGGCTAGTGCCACAAATTATCCAGCAGTCATCTATCTGACAAAGGCATTAAGTCATGCGCATTATATGCACTATCTTTTTTGACAAAGGCCTCAAAGATCAAGTGCTTACTTGAAACATTTTACTCAGTAATCCCCTGAAACTCGGCCACCTATACATTTACTCATACTCACCACAGGGTTATAGAGAGGAAGAAGGTTTTCAAATGCACAGGAACACTTCTGTTTGCTTAACTGGCCCTCCTTTAGTCCCTGAGCTACAGTCTCCTAAAACAAACAAACAAAAAGAGATCTGATGTCAAAAAAGAAAAATTTCTAAAGCTATATCTGGTGAATAAATACAAATCAGTATTTACAACTCCCTACTGATCCTACATGCATTTCAAATGTCCCAAACTAAACCCACCATCATTCCTCCTTGTGTAACCCCAACATGTGCTCCACTGCAGCCCTTATTTTGGTGAAGGCACCACCAGCCACCCAGCCTGTTGCACAAACCAAAAATGTGGGGTACAGCCAAGACTTCTTCCTCCATTGCTGCTAGCCACTCCCCCTAAGTGTTTAATTCTACTCTACTAAATCTCTCTCATCCCACTCCTCCTCTCCACCCACTCTTTCACTGTCTAAGCTTTCATTATTTTTCAGATTATTCTTGAAGATTACCAGCCACAAGAGCCTGTTGGTTGGTTGGTCTCCTGACTTCTAGCCTCAACTCGCTCTAATCCTCTCTCTCCATTGCTTTTGGAGTAATCTTTCTAAACAGATCACATCACTTGATGCTTAAAAAAAATCTCTAGTAGTTCCTCAGTTTCCTCAAGATTAAGTCCAAATTCCATTAAGTGGCATATCTGAATTTTCAAGACATACCTCTGGTTTATTCTCAGCCCACTTTCCACCTATATTCCTACCACATAAAAATTAAGAAACATCTACATCCCTCCCTCCAAAAAAACAAAAGCAACAACAAGCAATGGGAGAAATACTTGCAACGAATATGCAAAAGATATAGATATAGAATTACCCAAGGAATTCATATAAACAATCAAAATGGGTAAGTTTATAAAGCAGGAAACACAAATAATATACAAATATATGGAAAGATATTCAATCTCACTAATAATAAAAATGCAAATCAAAATAAGGCACAATTTGGGGCTTCCCTGGTGGCACAGTGGCTAAGAATCCACCTGCCAATGCAGGGGACACGGGTTCGAGCCCTGGTCTGGGAAGATCCCACATGCCGCGGAGCAACTAAGCCCGTGGGCCACAACTACTAAACCTGTACTCTAGAACCTGTGAGCAACTACTGAGCCCGCGTGCCACAACTACTGAAGCCCACATGCCTAGAGCCCATGCTCCGCAACAAGAAAAGCCACCGCAATGAGAAGCCTGCGCACCTCAACGAAGAGTAGCCCTCACTTGCTGAAGCTAGAGAAAGCCCACACGCAGCAACGAAGACCCAACACAGCCAAAAATAAATAAATAAAATAAATAAAACATAAAAAAATTAAATTAAATTAAAAAAACAAGGCACAATGTATCACCTGTTGAATTTTACTTGATATAAAAATTATAATACACAATAATAAGGATCAAGTAAAACCAAATTTTCACATGTCAAAAGCATTTTGGCAATATGTAGCTATTTATGCCTCAGTCAGCTTCACATTTGTCATGTCGAAACCAGCAATCTAACTTCTGAAAACCTATGCTAAGGTAATAATCCCAAATCTGGAGAAGGGAAGCAAGATAATTCACCAAAAATACAAATCACTAGAATAACTGAAGCTTGTTTTAAGGAATATTCTCCTTAAAAAAGTCAATGAATATGAATATATACTTCATAGTTATATTCATAAATATATTTTTCCTAAAATATATGGATAGAAAGAATATGCTCAAAGAAAGAATATGTTAATAATCCTGCACATATTCAGGAAGAATACTCTTTATAACAAGTTTACAGTAAATTTTGAAAATTGATTTTTTGGCAAATTGGGTATTAAACAAACTGGCTCTCAGTGAAAAATCTTTCAGTGTATTGATCAGGAGTCAGGAAGAGTGCTTGTAATGTTACGTGAAAAGAGCAGCCTCCAAAAATTGTATATACTGGTGATAAGTATGTGAAAAACACATAGATAAATATACCAAACTACATCAGCTGTTAGTTTAAGAGTATAAACTTATGATAAGTTTTTTCTTTCTCTATTTTCCCAAACTTACATAAAATTAAAAAATAAAAACATTAATAATAAAATTTGGAGCAGTAAGCAATCCATACTTTCTTTTACTGAAGAAGGCATTAATACTTCTTTCCTACCTTTGTTAAAACTTGGAAAATATTAGAAAGAAATTCACATGAAATATCCTTCAAGATTTTCAAGTGGAAGTCATCCTGGGTTAAATCAGACTTTTTAGTTTCTTCTGTGTTAGACTCTGCTGAGTTCTCTGGTTTCTTTTGACAATGTTTCATATTTTGTAAGACACGAATCAGGCTGTCAATTAGAGGAAGATCTACTGTACAAACAAATCAAGAGGCATGGCATTAGCCAGTTAAATTTGGTTACCATTCATTCATTCATTCATTCCTGCACATGTACTGAACACCTACTATTGCTAGACACTGTATTTTAGGTACTGCAGATACGGTGGTAAACAAGATCATCAAGGCCTCAGACTTCAAGAGGCTTACATTTTTATACTCTCAAATAAGCAAATAAATAACACAGATTGAAGAAGAAACCCAAAATGATGAAAAAGAATAGATATCTGAAAATGTAATTCTGGAACAGCCCCTCATCCCCCAAGACTTAAATTTGAAAGTACCAGGGAAAATGGATAAGGAATAGTCAACATTGAGATATATGTTTTAAGTTATCAGATATTAAGGATTAAAAAAAAGGGGGGGGCAGTTATAATTCTATTTTGAGCCAGTTATAAAGGTAACCACTAGACCCAAAACACAACCCTTACTAAATGCCAGAAATACTCACAAAAACAAAGCAAATAAATTATATATTGAAGTATTTCAATATAAATATACATAATGAAAAATATAATACGACAGCATTCAGATCAAACATAACTATTAACTACATTTAAATGAGTTTAACTCATCTATTAAAAAGAAATCAGAACACCGAAAACAAAGTATTTAGAAAGGTTGAAAAGAGTAAGATAGACAAAGGTATTAGGGGCAAATGCAAACAAAAGGAAAACAGGGGATGTGACCTTTGTATCTGATATAAAAGGATTTAAGCCAAAAAAAAAAAGCATTATGGGCAATCTATAATGAATGTCTATATACCAAATAACATGCCATCAACATTCATTAAGAACTACAAATGATAAAAAGAAAAGGACAAAATATTGGCAGTAAAAAATATTAATTTTCCTCTCTTTCCACATCAAATCAAATCGATAGAAATAACTAAGGTTATGGAAGAAGTAATCAGCATAACAACTGACAACTCCAACATTTATAGTCTAGCTCAGGCCTCTCTCCTCAGCTCCAGACTCAAGACTGTAAGCTCAACAGCTCCAGCTGAACACTGAGTAGACATCTCAAACTTATCATGTTTAAAACCAGTCTTTCCTATCTTAGTAAATGGCAACTCTTCTGGACAAAAATGCCAGACATAGCTTGACTTTTCTCACCCTCCTCATCCTACCAGTCAGCAAATCCTGTTGGCACTACTTAAAAGTGATCAGAATCTGATTATTTTTCCCCACCACCTCCCCTGTTACCACCTTAATCCAAGTTATACCATCTCTTGCCTCAAGGTCACAGCAGCCTCCTAACTAGTCTCCCTTTTGTACCCTTGCCCTCCCCCTGCATTTCTCATCAACACGTCTGCCAAAGAGAGCCTATTAAAGTTGGCTCCTGTCTGTCCATCCTCTGCTTAAAACCCTCCACAGCTCCCTAACTCACTCCAAGTAAAAGGCAAAACCAGGCCCTCTACACTCTAGCCCCTGTTACCTCTCTGGTCCCAGGTTCCATTCCTCTTACCCATGCTGAAACCACCCCAGCCATACAGGGCTTCACTGCTCTTCCTCAAATATACCAGGCATACTTCTAATTCAGGGCTTTTACACTCGTTGTTCTCTCTGTCTGGAATACTTTTCTCTCCAAGTATTTACATGACTCACTCCATTACTTCCCTCAGGTTTGTACTCAATGTCACCTTCTCAGTGAGGTAACTTACCCATAAATGCAGAAAAGACACTTGAAAATAGTCATCATTTTTTTTGATTAAAAAACTCTTTATAAAATAGAAATAGATTAATATCTCCTCAAATGGTACAACATAAATAGCTTAAGCCCAAAATAGTATCATGATTAATGATGAACCTCTAGAATCATGGCCAATAAAGTCAGGAAAAAGGCAAGGATCACCATTATTACTTAACCCCAGAGGTCCAAGGCAACCCATTAAATAAAAGAAAGAAGAGGTAGAAAAGTGATAAGACATATCTAAGTTAAACCCAAAGTAGTATTAGATAAAGTCCAAGATTACCACTGGAACAACCATTAAAAACTGTAAGAGAATTCAGTAAGGTTACTAGACGCAACATTGATATACAGAAACCAACAGTCTTCATATATTCCAACAACAATAATCAACAGAAGAAAAGATACCATAGACAAGAGCAATCCATAAGATAAAATATCTAGCAATAAACCTAACAAGAAATATGCAAGATCTGTATGAAGAAAATCATAAAACATTGCGGAGAGACATAAAATAAGACTTGAACAAATGGAAAAGCACATGTTCTTGGATACTCTGTAAATTTAACATGATCTCAATAAAAAAAATCAGGAAGATATTTTGGTTTTGTTTTTGGAAATTGTCAATCTAATTCAGTGTTTAAAAAAAAGAATAATAACAGTCAAAAACATTCTGAAAAAGTAGAATGCAGGAGTACTAGCCCTACTAGGTATCAAAATATAAAGCTTTAATAATCAAAACACTGTGGCTACTGATACATGAATAGAGCAATGGAACTGAATAAAATATATAGGGAAACATAAAACATAGTAATGATGAAATTTCAAATCTGTGTCGGTAAACTGGTTTACTTACTCAATAATGTTGAGACAGCTGGGTATCTGGAAAAAACTTGAAACCATACCTCACATGTAACACCAGAATAAATTCTAGATGGTTCATGGATTTAATTGTATTAGTCATAAAAATCATTCTGTGAAAGACCATTTGTTTACATAGGAAAATATTCATTTATATTTCTAAATGAAAAAAGTTGCCTAAAAAACAGGCAAAAAAATACATATGGATGTGAGTGTATAGTAGTTATCTCTGAATGATCAGATTACAAGCACTAGGCTTCCTTTTATAAATTTTATAATTTTTTTTGTATTGGGCATGTGATGTTTTTGTATTCAAGGGGCTAAAAGCACTAAAAAAATGGGAGCAAGAAATAAAATGAACAGCAAACACATCTGAAAGACTAGAATTTAATTTAGTGAACTAAAATTATACTTGCCTTTTCCTGTCTTTAGATACTCCTGTTCGGCCTGTGAGGCATAGATGGCGGACAACACTGAAAAAACAGAGGCTAGCACTGTTTTCTGCTCTTGAAGTATGACGGGTGGATCATCAGACTGGCAGAATTCATGGCACACCAGGTCAAAGAGTAAATTCCAAGTGTCTTTTCCAGTGTCAGGACACTGTACTTAATAAAAATGATGAAGGAAGTAGTAATTCATAAACAGAAAACAATTAAATGAGTAACTATCATGCTTCCCCATATAACATCTTACCAATTGCTTGAATTCCATCATCCACTGTAGTCAGCAGCTGTAAGATATGCATGTAAACATCGAGCCCTTCTGGATTTTCAGAACTAAATACAAAAAGCAAAAGCTCAATCAACTTTACTGTCTCTGTGACTGTAATCATTCATTTATTCAACAAATATTTATCACTCTGTACTAGGCACTGCCCTACATGCTAAGGATAAAACAGGGAACAGAACAAAGTCTCTGTGTTCACCAGAGCTTACATTCTGATGGGGAAATCAGTCAAAAAACAAATATTATGTAGTACAATCAACACACACAGGACAAGAAGTAAAAATTCTTTTTGGCCCTGTCCCATGAAAGCAACAATGCAGAAACCTATCAAGTGATACTTCACCATTCTGGTTTACTTGAATAATCAGGACAAAAAATGACTGGGACTTATAGAATGAATGTAAGGCCCACTGCACCAAGCACTGACAATAATGATGTTCTTAAAACTTCACAGGATCATCTTAGCTCCCAAGCTGAGAATACTAAAACCAGGTAAGTATAATTTTTGTGATCAACAGTTTGGATTCCTAGAAACTCACAATCTTAGTTCTTCAACCATACAATTAAGTGAAAAAGATAGTGAACAATTAAAAGATGGTTCAGCAAATATTTAAGTGCCTATAGTTTGCAGGCACTATGTTAGGGGCTGGGAAAACAGAGATGTATAAAACGTTGTCCTTACCTTCATGAAATTTACTGTCTAAAATGAAAGACAATAATTAAAGCAGTAATAACAATAAAGTAATATGAATGTAATACTAGCAGAAGTCCAAGGTGCTAGAGGACCATACAGCAAGTGGATTTAATTTAGTTTGGAGAATCAGGGAATGTATCGTAAGAGAAATGGTTACGCAGAAACCCAAAGGGGCAAAGAAATGCTGGAGGCAGAGACGACATGGTGTGCAATGGCTTGGTGTTGAGAGAGCTTGGTTCAGTTGAAGAAATGAAGGAAATTTCATACAGTTGAAACAGAAGACAAGGAATAAGGATGGAGAAGCACAGTACAGGGCCTTATAAGCCATAAAAATCCGGACCTCATCCTAAGGAAGGCAACTGAAGGGTTTGAAGCATGAAAGTGAGATGACCAGCGTATGTTCTGGAAAAACAGCTCTACAGTCTAGGCTTGGAAGGAGCTAGTCTTGAGGCTGGGAACTCAGGTAAGAGAATGCTGTAGCCATCCAGGTAAGAGACAGTGGCCTGGTGGTGGCACAGATGGAGTCCCAGAAAAAGTCAGGAAGAAGGATTGGAGGTTGACTGGCCATGGGAGAAGACTGGGATGGGGAAGTATCGGTAATGGCTTCCACGTTTCTCCCACATTATCCAAATGGAATAATGATTACATCATTTACTGAGATTGAGAATACGGAAGAAGCAGGTTTGGGGGAAAGATGATGAGTTTAATGCTCACTTGGATAAAGGACATAAAATTAAAAGGTTTTAATGTGAGTTATAGGGAATTCTCTGGTGGTCCAGTGGTTAGGACTCCACGCTTCCACTGCTGAGGGCCCAGGTTCAATCCGTGGTTGGGGAGCTAAGATCCCACAAGCCGCGCAGCACAGCCAAAAAAAAAAATGTGGATTATAAAGCACTAAGAATGCACAGTTGACCAATAAGCAGATCAATTCATAAATTAATGTTCTAGTGACTAGCAATAAACAGTTTCAATGACCTACAACACCTAGTAATCACTCTTGGGAAGACATCAGAGCCCAAAGCCAGTCACTTATCCAAGACTGGCACATATACACAAGGAGCAAGAAAATAAGTGATGTCTGACATTAACTGAAGAAGTTGTCACATGACCAGTGGAAAATAAAGCACAAAGAAAATCTTTTCCATTTGATATAAATTATACAAAACTGCAGAAGATTTTAAAACAGTAACCATAATTAATGCTGAACAATAAACAGCCTACCGCTAAGTAATATTAGAACAAGTACTTTGCAACCATTATGATTCTTGCAAAGAGCAAATATATTGTTACCAATATCAGTAGTGAATCAAACCTGACACAGATCAGCTATGTGCTACTCATCCTATTGAAAGGAAACTAAAAAGACATATCTAAGGGTACTTCTAGCAACTGGATTTTCCCAGAACATTTTGCACAAAAGAGCTCACTTACCGTACTTGTTTGGCAGCTTCAAGTACACAGGGCACAATTCGAAACACTGGCTGCTGTTCAGAATCTTCCTGGGGTTGGTCCAGAGGCTGAACAGCCCCATTTCTAATCCATTCCAATATTAGCTTCTCATCCAAATCAAAGAGCTTGTCCACAACCTCCCCGACCTTCACCAGCAAGTCAACTGCAGAGAATAAAAGAGATATTGAAATAAGAAACAAAATTTTTAAAGTAGTAAGTCTAATCAAAATTCTTAAAACTATTCCAAGAAAGCCAAATCTTGCCAAAGCATTACTTATTCCAAGGGCAATTTGTTTACCTCCTTTGTTTAAATTTGCTTGGCTTCCATCATTTTTAAGTGGGGGATTTATCAGTATCCAGAGAGTTTAAGAAACTTCATATCTTGAATTGAAATACTTTCTCACCTAACACTTAGTCTTTAATTGACCTCCAGAAATAGTTACCTGGTTCCCTAACAATTAAATATAATTTAAAAAATATTTTTTTCTACATTACATGGTGACTTACCATTTGTTGAACTTGACATGATGAAGCAAATGCTATCATAAATAGCTGGATGTTCTCGGATTCTTTCAACCCAGACAATGGCCACTTCTGTCTGGGAAAGGCAAGTAAGCAACAACCTACGTGATAAATGTGAGCTTAGTATCTATCTTTCAAAAACAGTAAAGGAAATTCAAGAGTGAAAGAGCAACTCTATTTTCCTAGTTTCCCTTAGGGGTAAGTATACAGAATCCATAAAAAGAAGAAAGCATACCTGCTTGTTTCCAGCAGAGTAGGAGGGTCTGAATCACACAAACAGTACAATAATACCTGGCTACAAAAACAAAAATGTTAACCCAATATGCCTCACTTCTCTCATTTCAAATATCAAAGCAGAGTTTTTATTTAACTTTTTAAACATTTTAATTGTGAAATATAGCAAATATACATAAAAACCTGTAAGATACAAATCTATACTTAGTGAATAATTATAAAGCAAGAAAAACAAGAGCTGCATCTCTGTAGCCCTTGCGTGTCCCTTACAAATCACAATTCTCTTTCCCACCTAGAAATGACTACTATCCTGACTTATCCAGCAATCATTTTCTTGGTTTACTCTATAGTTCATTTTATATATTTTGGTTTTGAACTTTGTATGAAAGAAATTATATTGTATGTATTTTTTTGAGTCTGAGTTCTTTGGCCCAACACCATGTCTTTAAGATCTACCCATCTTGTTGCAGTAGCTGCAGATTCATTGCTGCAGAACATTTCATTGTATGAATATAACACCATTTATTTTTCCAGCCTACTACTGATGAACATTTGGGTTGATTCCAATTTGGGGCTTTCAAGCAATAGTCTTATAATACTTCTTATCTGAGTATACTGATACACGTGTGCACGGTTTCTCTTACCATATACCTATGAGTGGCATCACTGGGTCATAGCATATGTGGACCTTCTAATATGACTAGGTAATGCCCAACTGTTCCAAAGTGGTTGAGCAAATTTATATCTCATCAGCAATGTATACTGTTTCATATTAATTTTAAGATATGCATTTAATTAAGTTCATGAAACTTGTCAATATTACTCATTCACAGATTTTTAATAGGGATCACTAGAGACCAAACATAATCCTGAGTCATTTATTGCATGAATGATTATAAGTTATGGAAGAATAAATACTTTAAACTAGGATCTTAAAGTCTTTCACACCTAGAAGAGGTAATAACCTCTATTTTGGAGCCCCAGGTACTTGAATCCTGTGATAAACCCTACAGCCCTTGTTGAAAATAACCGCCTAGAAGAGTTTTCTTAACCTATTGTGGGCACAAATTTCTTTGAGATTCTGATTAACAGCCATAAACCCTCTGCCTAGAAAATGAATATACTCATAAAATGTAGCATATAATTCCAGGGTGTTCTCAGACCTCTTAAAATAACCACCGGGGTTTCCACCATTAGAAATCCTCTGCCCAAAACTTCCTACATGTAGAAAAGAACTGGCCTCCAAGCAGAAGTATGAGAGCGTTTGAATCACAGGGGCTACGCTATATCCTCTAGTCTGTTGGCAAGTCCCCCATCACCACCATCTAAGTCAGAACTGACTTGTTGACCAGTGTCAGGGTGACACTGGTCAACAAGTCTAGTTTTTACAGACTCTAGCCCTGAGCCTTTGGATTCCCTGAGCCTAAACTGTTTTGGACTCTGGTCAGGTGCCTCCATCTCCAAGCTCTGCCCCACTGGTTCTTATCCCATGTGGCTTACCACCTGCTGACGATTCAGGCCCCTTTGCAACCAATACAGAAAACAGGCCTAAATCCTGAATCATGTCCATAAATAGTGCACAAGTCCCCAGCCATCATCAACACACAATGAAGTTCCTGGAGATTGCTCATCAGGAGAAAGGAAGTACTACATTTCATAATGTTTCCCTATCTGTCCTATGTATTAGGATTTCCTTAGGGATATGAAATATGAACCTAATTTTTAAAAACATAATTATTATGTAATAAAACTTACCCAAGATTTTTGTCACTGCTGATGGACACACATATCTCCTGGAAACAGGCCATATTACCTAAAATTCCCACACAGATTTCCTGCCAAATCAAATTTCACAGGTCACAGTCGCTCTGAGGTAAAAGACACATATACAAAAGTAACAACTTGAAAAAAAAAAAAACTTTCACTGAGCCAAGTTTGGGGAGAGAAAAGGAGAGGCAGCACACAGAAGTATATTGCCTGCACCCTAATTTGACAAGTTTCCAGGAGTATTTGAGAGGAGATGAAAGACATAAGAAAAAGAAAGATCCAAGGCAGGCAGGAGTTATGGAAGAAGAAATCTTACGGATGAACTGAGTCATAAATGATTGGTAGGATTTAGATACAAAGAAGAAGACAGACATTCAAACACGGGGGAAAGTATCAGCAAAGGCAGGAAGGGACTAATGTAGAGTGGACAAAGGCTAATACAGAAAGCTGTCTGTATCAGTACACAGTTATTAGTAGCACACAGTGGGAGGAGAGCATGAGATAAATACAGCAGGTAAAAAGGATCAGGATTAAGGGCCCTAAATGCCTACTTAATTTAGTAGGTTATTTGGAGACATGAAGGTCCTCAAGGAAGGGGTCAACATACTGCAATGTTATTTTAGGTAGATTATTCTGGAAGCAAAATGATAGCGAAAAAACTTTAAAAGAAGTTCATAACCTCAGTAGTAACAACTAATGTTTATTTAGCACTTACTACACCCAGGCACTACCCTAAGCACTTTCCACGCAACATTTCATACAATAATTTATGAGGTATGTACCATTATTATCCCCATTTTTCAGATGCGGAAACCAAATCACAGAGAAGTTAAACAACTTGCTGAAGATCTCCAACTAGGAAATAACACAGCTCCAGAGCCTGAGCATTTCCCCGTATCACACTGCATCTCTGAAATCAAGTGAAGGAAGATGAGGGTGGTGATGGCAGGCATGGAAAGGAATGAAGCTGAGAAAGACTCAAGGTGAAAGCAGAATAATTTGATGGGAGTAAAGGGAGAAAGCAGTTGAACATAACTCCTAGGTTTCAAGTTGTTTCATTTCTCCAGTAGGAGAGATTGGTTCCATTGACAAAAAAATTGGAAAAGAAAGCATAGGAAAGAACACAATGAGTTCAGTTAGGATAGTGTTTCCAAACTTGCTCGAACACGAAAATCACTCAGGGAGTGTGTTAAAAATACCAATTTCCAAGTCCTATCTCAGAGCTACTGAATCAGAATCTCCAGGGTACGGTCCGGGAAGTTGTTTACCAAGCACATCATATGATTTATATGATTGGATAAGTGCGACAAACACTGAGTTAGGACATATGGACTTTCGGATTGGAAAATGCAACATGCAAATAAAGAATGCCTAAAGAAAGTTAGAGATATAGCACCTGAAATCAGAAGGGAGGTCGTAGCCTTGATCCCACAGGGAAGATTGACTCCCAAAGGTGTAAAGAGTGGATGAACTCACCAAGGAAGTGAATATAAAGAGGACAAGGGATCTGAGTCTACACCTTAAAAGGAGTCCACACTCAGCACAGGAAGAAAGTATCAATAAAAAGTCAAAAAAAGTAACAGAGAAGTGACTGGAGAGGCTAGAGACCAGGAGAGTGAGGTGGCACCAAAGCTATAGGAGTAAAGAGTTTCAATAAAATGTGGGTGGTCAAATGTTGGGAAAAGAGTAAAAGAGAATAGGGCCAGAAGAGATACACATACATTTCCCTTAAAAACTAAAGAGGGAATAATTGAACTTCCAATCAAAGATCAAGTTTTTCAGTCTCAGCTACTCACTGAAATAACCTGGGGGGACTTTAAAAGCTGTCTGGAGTCCCACACTTGGAGAGACTATTTTAACTGATCTGAGAATAGCCTGACTTGGGATTTATAAAAGCTCCCTAGGGCAAAGCTTCTCAAAATTTGGGCCTTGGTGCTGGTCAAAACCTGACTAACATCACCTGCAAACTTGTTAGAACTCCTTAATCCTACCCCAAAACTACCAGATCAGAAACTCTGGGGGTGGACTCAGTAATCAGTGATTCTGGGACATGCTGAAGTTGGAAAGCCCACATCCTAGGTGATTCTAACTTGTGGTCACGGCTGAGGATCGCTGTCGTAGACAGGCTATGGTTCACAGACATATATAATAATAGGACTAACTCCTGAAAGGAGCAATTCTTATTTTCTTAAAATTAGCTTATTTTCTTTAAGTACTTACCGTGAGTCAGTGTACCTAAGTTAGAAAACTCCAGGAGAAAATCATATAACTGTCAAATCTTTATATTAACATAACAACTCAAGGAAAAAGTGGTTCATTGGTTCATGAGGCCCCAACTCAGGTGGAGCACTGTACTTAAATAAAATTTTAATTCAACATTCAATTTGTAAAAATATACTACAGAATTCTTCACTTTATAATTTCAAAAAAAGAGAGACAATACAGTACAGTGGTTACACTGAAGTCAGGCAGGCTAGGCTCAAATCCCAGCTCCATTCTTTCCTAGTTGTATGACCCCGGACAAATTTCTTAACCTGAGACTTAGTTCGTTTACTTACAAAGTAGAGATAAATGCTTACCTCATAGAGTAGTAAAATGAAATACTAAGTAAATAGCAGTTATTCATGATTATAATTACTTAATAAATATTTGCTAATCACTCACGATATACCTAGCAGATGGCAACCTAAATGGCACTAAAGCATAGAAGACTTAATGAGAAGTACAGAATTGTTTTGGTGCATTCACTATCATCACTGGCCACTGAGAGCTTACTTATTTGGGAAGGCTTGGAAGTAAAGCACCATCTTGGGAAAATAGATGTGAATATTGAGAGGGGATGGAAGGCATACAAGGAAGGCATGGCGAGGGCAACGATCATAGTAAGCTCCTGAGGTGAGGAGTAGACAGGCCATGCTAAATTAGAAGACTATCTGGAGGGTATATTTTATGCTAGAAAGACGAATTGGATTCAGATTGTGGAGAGTCTTGAGCAATAGGCTGAGTTTAAGCAATAGAGGATTTTATGACTTAAAAAAACAAAAAAAGCAATAAACTGAGAAATGGGTGGTCCGGGCACTGTTCCCTGTTCAGCCACATATTAGTGGCATAATGATGATTAGGACTATCTAGTGTCCACATCTGTTAAAGTGTTGATCTCCCTGGTCCAGCCCAAATCTAAAATTCTATGACTGTAATAATTTTAAATAGCATATTACTTAGTACCTGGTAATGTTCAATAAACATCTGCAGACTCATTTGTAGCCACTAAGAACATTAAAGTGAGAAAAATGAAAGACTATCCAGCACTATCTGCTGTTATTGCTCCAAAGAGGCAGCTTTAGAAATGCACATACTTACTCTTAATCGAGGACACTTGGATTTGGCCAATACTCCCATAAATATGTCAGGAGCATTAAATTCTTGGAGAAACAAAGCCACATCCTGAAAATAAAAATGATTATTAACTTGGATGCTGAATATTCCTCCTTAAACACCATAGCTCAGGCAATCATAAAAAAAAATAATAATTGCACATATACCTCCTTTCAAGCACAAGGAAAAAAACCCCACAAGGTTAGGAATTGTGTCAGTAGACAAAAGTAATGTTAGTGTTGTGGTATCTGGTCTCAAGACAATGGAACAATTCCATAAACAAATCTGAACTAATTGTGATATTCCAAAGGACTGTCCTCCTTTTACTGCCTTGTATGTATTTATCTTAATGATCTTTCTACCCACCAAGAATTCTCCTTAACTCATTCAAGCACATTTGCTGATTACCAGGTATCATGCTAGAAGATAGGATAAGGGAAAAAAGTAAAAGTCATAATTTCTGTCTTCTAAGAGCTTAAAACTTGATAGAGAAAACAGATTAAAAACTCCTATTGGGTTATGTCTAAAACCAGAACTTTTGTTTTCAAAATTCTCAACAGAAAAAAATTCTGATCACAATGTAACTGTGACAGCTTCACATCTTCCTAAAGAGTTTGCCCAGTCCCCAGTGTCTAAAGGGACACACCACACAGGTGAATGAACCTGGAGTGGACATGTGGCCCAATCTCGCTAGAAATGTGGGCCCCAAAACTAAATCAATTAGCTATGGAGATTTGCATTGTAAAATATTTAGATAAAATTAAGTTTCTGGCTGTCTATTGCCTCGGGTTTTCACCAAACTTGAGGTGTGTATTCGCAATAGCTTAACTTAGAACACAGGCTATATGGCTCATGTGAAAAATGCCCTTCGAAGGGCTCTCAAAGAGAGAGGGAGTAATCCTTCAGAGCAGCTGAAATTGGGGTAACCTGCATGACTGTTGACTGGAAGAGATATACTGCACTTATTAAGAGATCATGGTCAGAGAGAATATTTCAAAGACATACTCCAAATTGAAAGTCAAAGCAGCAGATGCTCTCCACTCTAAGTGATCAAGCTGTCTGTCGTGTGGGCAACTCTTTGTAGCATGCAGCGATTTATTGATTTAATGATAGCTAATAATTCCTGGAGTAGCAGGAATAATATCAATAATTAGGTAGCCTAATAATACCAATGCCAATAATAACAATAATGGCAATTAACATTTATTGAACAAGTATTAAATGCCAGGCCCAGTGAATTGGTTTGCATGTTTTCTCACTTAATTCTCAAACAACCCTATGAAGTAATTATTATTAACCCCATTACACTGCAGTTTTAAAAGGTTAAGCAACCTGCCCAAGACTGTACAATCAGTAGAAGAACAGAGCCAGAATTTGAACCCAGATGAGTCTGATCAAGTCCACGCTCTTAACCAGCACACCATAGTAACTGTCAGGTATTCATCCATTGACTACCTCTTCATAAAACATTTACTGAAAAACCTGAGTAATAAGCACTGTTTCAGGCTCTGGGGACACATCAGTGAATAAGATAGATAAAGCCTCAGTGGAGTTCTCATTCTAGAGGGATGAACAAACAATAAACATATAAACAACTAAACTACATAAATCCTAAGTGCTACAAAGAAGATAAACAAGATGGTGTGTGTGCTAGAAATGAAGACTAGGGGGGCTACTCTAGATATATCAGAGAAAGTATCTCTGAAGAGGTGACATTAAGCTTTTAAGAGGAGGAACTTAAATCCATCAGAGGACACAGGCTCAAAACAATCACTTAATAACAGGATAAGTATTATGTAATAGAATGAACAGGTTCCATGAGAGCACAGAAAAGAGCGGAATCCTGCCTGGAGTGTCTGGGGAGGCATCACAGGGGAGGTGACATTTGAGGTGGGCCATAAAAAGTGGGAAAGATCTTGCAGGTGGAGGACATTCCATGCAGAGTGGCATGAACAGAGCATGAGTACATGAAAATGCAGGAAGCATCTCGAAGTCTCTGGTCCTGCTCAAGCACTGAGTGGCAGGTGATAAGTGTGAGATGTAGTCTCATTGGAGGGAATTTATGCCAGTGAATCAGTGGGCAGCTCAGTTCTCTAGAGGTGCTTCAAGAGCTACCATGAGAGGACAAAGAGGAGGCCAAGAGCATGACCCTGCCTCCACGGACAATCTCATTTAAACAGCAGCTCTAGTTTACCTATTTGATATTTGAGGATTTCACACTAAGATTTCATTTGAAAAACAGGTTGTTTCTTTTTAAAAATGTTTTAAAACCATAGCTTAATAACTGTAGAAAAAGTAGAGAGAAGATGAACAGTACTCTCAACCAACTTGATCAAATTGACATTTACAGGACACTCCCGCCAGCAGCAGAAGCACACACGTTCTTTTTAAGTGAACATGGAACATTTACCAAGATAGACCAGGGTCTATAAAATCAACTGTATATCTATATACTACCTATATACTATCAATGTATATCTATATACTGAAATTTTAAAAAAATACTATTTACAATAGCTCCCCAAAATATGAAATACAGACAAAAGATGTGAAAGACCTAAATACTAAAAACTACATAACTTTGCTGAAGAAATTAGAGAAGACCTAAACAAATGGAGGGATAGAACTTGTTCATGGGTCAAAAGACTCATTATTGCTAATTTATCAATTCTTTTCCTAAATGATCAATAAATCAAACTCAATCTCAGTCAAAATCCTAGAAGGCTTTTTGTAGAAATTGACAAACTGATCCTAAAATTAATTTGGAAATACAAAGGACATAGGACAACCAAAACAACTTTGAAAAAGAACAGAGTTGGAGATTAATACTACCTAATTTCAAGATTTATTACAAAGCTACAGTAATCAAAACAATGTGGTATTGGCAAAAAGATACAAATAGATCAATGGAACAGAATAGAGTCCAGAAATAGACTCGTGTACATGTATGCATAACTGATTTTTGACAAAGGTGCAAAGGCAATTGAGTGGAGAAAGAATAGTCTTTTAAACACACTAACTAGAACTGGTTATCCTTAGGCAAAAAAAAGTGAAATTCAGTTCATACCTTACATCAAACACAAAAATTAAGTCAAAATGGATAACAGCCCTATAAATAAAACCTAAAATCATAAAACTTACAGGAAAAACAACAACAACAACACAATTAAAAAGTGGGCAAAAGATTTAAACAGCCCCTTGCACTAAAGAAAATACACAGATTGCAAATAAGCACATGAAAATATGCTCACCGTTATTAGTAATTAGGGAAATCCAAATCATAATTACAGTGAGAATCACAACACACTTATTAGAATGGCTGAAATTAAAAAGACTAACCATACCAAGTGTTGGTAAGGATGAGAAGAAATTGGAACTGGACTGTATCTCATACACCACTGGTGGCAACGTGAAGTGTAAAAAACACTTTGGAAAACAATTTCATCTTTTCTTTAAAAGTTAAACATACACCTACCATATAATCCAGCCACACTACTCTAGGTACTCACCCAAGAGAAAGGAAAACATCTATCGATACATACTTATACACAGACATTCACAGAAGCTTTATTTGTAATAAACTGTAAACAACTCAAATATCCATCAAAGAATCAATCATGGTATACACATATAATGGAATACCATTCAGCAATAAAAAATAATAAACTATAGATATACACAACAACAAGGATGAATCTAAAATACTGATGCTGAGTGAACGAGCCAGACTCATCCGAAAAAAGAATGCAATCCCATTTATACAAAACTCTAGAAAATGCAAACTACTCTGAAGTGACAGAAAGCCCATCAGTAGTTGCCTGGAGAGGGTAGAAGCAGGGTGGGGTAAGATACTGGGATTACCAAGGGGCATAAAGAAACTTTCTGGGGCTGACAGACATGCTCTCTGTCTTAATTATGGTGATGGTTCCATGCGCAAATACATACATTAAAATTTTTCTAATTGTACACTTTAAATATGTGCAGTTTTTATACTTCAATTATACCTCAAAATATATGCAGGTTTTTTGTGTCAATAATATCTCAATAAAGCTGTTTTAAAAAATGGTTGAAGACAATGAGTAGCCATTGACAAATTTTAAGAGAGAATTTTAATACAAGTAAATCTGTGTTTTAGGAAAAAGATAACTTGGGTAGCAATGTGGAGGACAGAGGGAGGTGAAAGAGACTAACACAAGGATTTTAATCAGAAATCTACTGCAAAAGTCCAAGTAATAAAATGAGAGATTATGTAAATCAACCTCTTTTTTTGTCTCTTTTCTTACCTGTAAAATAAGGATACTACCTATGTCACAGGGTTACTGTGAAGAGCAGATAGAAGGCTTTCAAACTACAGAGTCCAATACAAATGTTAAAATATTATTGCAATTATATACATGTAATTCCTTCTTGTCCCTTTCTTCTAGTTTAATTGTGGTACCTCAGTGGTCTCCTAACTCCTAACCTGCTCTCAAATACAAGGCCAGTATTCTTTTTAGGTAGATAAGTATCAGAACTTTCCTGGGCTACAAGCATTCCCGCATTCATGAGAACTATCTACATAGCCCAAATCTAATGACACTCAGATTTTCTGCCTTCAAAGACAAAAGTTCAGCATTTACAGCTTCTGGGACCTCATCCCTGTACCATAAATAGGAGTGACTACAGACCTTAAAGTTTTTCCCCAGAGACTTAAGGACTGAACCTAAAAAAAAGAAAAAAATCCATTCACCACCTCCTTACCCAACAGTCTTTTCAGTTCCATTTCCAACCCCATACCTCATCCATTGACATATCCCACACTCTGCAGATTTCATTCTCCATTTCTTCATCAAGCTCCATCTGCTGCTCCTCATCATCTGAGCTGGATTTGGAGTTTTCAGGGCTAACAATCTTCAGAAACACAAAGGAAGGAGATGAATAAAGGCTGTCCACAGTTCTCCTCAAGTACTATTATCCCACAATCATTTAGAGATCACAAAAAAAAAAAAAGGGGGGGGGGGGAATTCCCTGGTGGTCCAGTGGTTAGGACTCCGAGTTTCCACTGCAGCAGGCACGGGTTTGTTCCCTGGTTGGGGAACTAAGACCCCGCATGCCACCCGGTGCCGCCAAAAAAAAAAAAAGGGAAATTAGTACCTTGGGTACCTTGGGTAAACACTGTTGCTAGGCACTGGGTAGAAATACAAAGATAAACAAGATTTAATCCCTTACTTCCAAGTAGTTTAGGATCCAGTGGGGAAAAGACATATAGACTGATAATCACAACAGAAAGAGCTAAGTGATCCAACTGAATTGTGGACAAAGAGCCGTGAGAACAAAAATGATGGACCAATGACCTACGTCTGGGAGAAGTTTTCCCAAACTTCTCTTAGGAAGTGATACTGAAGCTAAATCTTTGAGGGGTGATCGAAGTTTGTCATGTGAAGAAGGGAGAAGAGCATACAGAAGAAAGTACAAGAGTTCAGAGTTAAGAAAGGGCCTAGCATGTGTGGGGAATGGTGAGCAGTTTAGTGTGTCATGGGCAGATGAAGCTGGAAAAGTTGCAAAGAGTCCTGGATTCCAAGCTAAGAAATATGTATTTTTCTCCTGTAGGCAAAGGTAACTCTGAGGAGTTCCCATAGACGGCCTTTTTTTTAAAGATTATTCTCGCAGCTGTGTAGAAGATAGAGTGGAGAGGACAGTGATTGGAAGTAGGAAAAAAGTTAGGGAAACATAAGAACGTTCATATTTACTGAGAGGTTCCTATGAGGCAAACACTACAGTAAGCACTCTATGGCTATTATAATCTTACATAATCTACGCAGTAACTCTATATACAATAATATAAATATTACCCCACTTTATAGAAACTGAGAAAGAAATCGGTTAGGCGACTTGCCCAAAGTCACGCTGGGCAAGCCGCGCTGTTGACAACAGGGCTGTTTGACCGCAAAATCACCATTTATTCTACTACAACGAAAGTCCTCGAAACAGATCAGTTAGGACCTGGGCTTCAGAAACGACAGTGGGAATGAGAAGCAAAAACCCTAGCAATGAATTTACATGGTCACGTAGTTTTGGAAAATTTTCAAAAGTAAAACATTTTAATTAGAATCATTCCAGCATCCCTGCCATTACACTTCCCTTCGTGTTGAGGGGTACAGGGAGTGGCGCCCGGCAGTTTTGGGGTCCGGGAGACGGCGAGGACGCAAAGGGTGAGGCCCGGCCGCTGGGGCCTGGGGAGGGGGTCGCCGTGGGGACGGCGTCTCCCCCGGTAGTAGGGGGCTGCCAGAGGCGGGGTGGGGGTCTGGGGGAACGCACAGGGAGCCCACGCGAGGCGCGAGTTTCCGCACCTGGATGAGCCCGCTGAGGACGCCGAAGAGCCAGTGCTTGCTGTAGACCGTGCTGCCTATGCAGTCCCCCCCGGCCGCCTCCTCCTCCTCGTCCCCGTCCCGACTCAGCGGCGGCGGAGAAGGATTGCGGTCCATGACTTGGCCGCCTCCAGCGCGCGAGAACCGCTCCGGAAGCCGTCGGAGGAGGAGAGAGGCCTCCAGGAGCCAGAGGGCACAGCGCGGCTCCCGCCACAGCGCCCCCTGCTGTCGGAGCCCTGCCAGTCCGAGTGCCCGAGCAATATGCCCATCAGACTAGGGAGCCCAGTTGTCTTGACTTACCCGACGCTCTACCCAGGACCCCAGCGCGGTAATATTCATAATTGTTATTTGTCACCCTCACTGGACCAGATATTCCATCTCTCCAAGAGCCCTTAGTCTGATTGGAAGGGACGAGGGGTGCGGGCACGGAACAGGACAATGTCTCTAGTACAGACGTGAAGCTATCGGACCTCTGACCTCTGGGCACACTTGCCATTCTTAAAGACATCATTCTTCCCCAGGTGTGGAAAAGACGAAAGTCACCAGGAAGAACGTCAGTATTACAACTCCCTGTGTTTTCAGTTCCTGCTTCTATTTAGTTTGATGGTACTCAACATCAGACCCAACGCTCCACCAAACCCCACAGCAAAAATTTTAGAACACCATTTTTTAAATTTTTAATTAATTAACTTATTTATGGCTGTGTTGGGTCTTCGTTTCTGTGCGAGGGCTTTCTCTAGTTGCGGCAAGTGGGGGCCACTCCTCATCGTGGTGCGCGGGCCTCTCACCATCGCGGCCTCTCTTGTTGCGGAGCACAGGCTCCAGACGCGCAGGCTCAGCAATTGTGGCCTAGTCGCTCCGCAGCATGTGGGATCTTCCCAGACCAGGGCTCGAACCCACGTCCCCTGCATTGGCAGGTAGATTCTCAACCACTGCACCACCAGGGAAGCCCCAGAACACCACTTTAATGAAATGAAATTTATAGATGATATAACCTACCTCAACATGTAATTCCAATAATACCAATATGATTCCCTTACAGAAAGGAAAAATAAAATTAATTTTAAATAAATATGTATTTTAATGTTTTAAATGCTCCGGCACAAATGTAGTAGAAGATATAACAAAGATCTCCGATTTTGGCACATACACATCAAATTACTGTGAGCCCCACATTTACAAATGCAGAATGACATACGTGTGGTTCCTCAGGGACCCTGCTTCTCAAAATCATGAACAGATGATGGTAAAATTTCTAACAAAATAATGTTCCAATTTACACAGCAATTGCACTTATGGAAATTTTTAAGGTATATTAAAACAGGACAAAAAATACTCTGTGTTAATACATAAAATACAACTAGATCCTAGGCTCAAATAATTATAAACATTTTTTCACCTTTTGTGCAGGGGCAGACCCAGGTTTTGTGGGGCCTGAATTATGCAATTTCAGAAGCTCCTTTTAGGGAAAACAGTACAAAATTACAAATATTAAATTTGTTACAATAGGAAATATTTATTTAGAATGGGAAAAAAGAAATCACAGTAAATCACCAATTGTAAGAAACCAACAAATACCTTAAAATGAAATCCAGAAAAATATACAACTGTTTTTATTAGTAAGTAGCCTGACACACTTCTACAATCCTTTTTCTTTTTTTAGTAGACTTTATTTTTGGAGCAGTTTTAGCCACAGCAGTACTAAGCAGAAGGTATAGAGATTTCCCTTAGAACCCTTGCCCCCATTCATACATAGCCTCTACCATTATCAACATTCCCCACCAGATACAATGTACAACATTTGATGCAACTGATAAACCTACATTGGTGCATCATTATCACCCAGAGTCCATAGTTTACATTAGGGTTACTCTTGGTGTTGTACATTCTATGGCTCTGGAAATTTATAATGGCAGATATCTACCATTATAGTATCATACAGAGTAATTACTTTCACTGCCCTAAAAATCCTCTGTGCTCTGCCTATTTACAATCCTTTTTTAATATACTTTTTGCTGAGGTTTCTTTGATCATTTTTTTATATAACAGTGACCTTGTAAGATCATTTTCTGTAACAAAAAATAGGTAATTCTGTCTTTAGCATAGTTTAAATTTTTTTTTTTAATTTTTATTTGTTTATTTATTTATTTATTTATTTATTTATTTATTTTTGGCTGTGCTGGGTCTTTGGTTCGTGCGAGGGCTTTCTCCAGTTGCGGCAAGTGGGGGCCACTCTTCATCGCGGTGCGGGGACCGCTCTTCATCGCGGTGCGCGGGCCTTTCACTATCGCGGCCCCTCCCGTCGCGGGGCACAGGCTCCAGAAGCGCAGGCTCAGCAGCCGTGGCTCACGGGCCCAGCCGCTCCGCGGCATGTGGGATCCTCCCAGACCAGGGCTCGAACCCGTGTCTCCTGCATTAGCAGGCAGATTCTCAACCACTGCGCCACCAGGGAAGCCCTAAATTTTTTTTTTAATAACACTGCCATATTCTTTTTTTTTTTAACTTATTTTTTAAAATTTATTTATTTATGGCTGTGTTGGGTCTTCATTTCTGTGCGAGGGCTTTCTCTAGTTGTGGCAAGCGGGGGCCACTCTTCATCGCGGTGCGCGGGCCTTTCACTATCGCGGCCTCTCTTGTCTGGAGCACACACTCCAGACACGCAGGCTCAGTAATTGTGGCTCACGGGCCCAGTTGCTCCGCGGCATGTGGGATCCTCCCAGACCAGGGCCCGAACCCGTGTCCCCTGCATTGGCAGGCAGACTCCCAACCACTGCGCCACCAGGGAAGCCCAGTTTAAATTTTTTAAAATTATTATTGGTAGTTTAGGAAATTATCAGTGGCTGAAAGTTTCTTTCAGCTTCACAACTTGTTATTGGTAATATTCTGTAAAGTTTTTTTTTTTTTTAGCTACCTAGTTTTTTAAATTAATTAATTTATTTATTTTTGGCTGCGTTGGGTCTTCGTTGCTGAGCGCAGGCTTTCTCTAGTTGCAGCAAGTGGGGGCCACTCTTCGTTGCGGTGCGTGGGCTTCTCACTGCGGTGGCTTCTCTTGTTGCGGAGCACGGGCTCTAGGCATGCGGGCTTCAGTAGTTCTGGTGCATGGGCTCAGTAGCTGTGGCTCACAGGCTCCAGAGCGTGGCTCAGTAGTTGTGGCGTACGGGCTTTGTTCCCTGGGAGCATGTGAGATCTTCCCAGACCAGTGCTTGAACCCGTGTCCCCTGCACTGGCAGGCAGATTCTTAACCACTGTACCACCAAGCAAGTCTTGTAAAGTTCTGACTGCTTAAATTTTCCTTCGATTTTCACGGTGTCAAATTTTCCTACCCTCACAGAAAGGATGGGGATATTTTCTACTCTGCAGAATTGTTTGTACAAAAAAACAATCATTTGTTTTTTTGAAGTGTTAAATTGTCTATAGAACCATCTGGGACTGCTGTTTTCTCTGGGGGAAGATTTGATCTTTTATAATAATTATAGAATAATCCAAGTTTTCATTTCTTCTTGAGTCAGTTTTTGTAAGTTGTATTTTTCTAAGAATTTGTTGATTTTTATCAAGTTTTAAGCTTTATTGCCAAAGTTGTTCATGGTATTCTTATTATCTTTTCCATGATTTGGAACAGGGAGTTATGGACTGATAATTGGTCCATATAATGGTACATATATGGTTTATATAGTAGAGTCTGTGTTCTGGGCATACAGCTGACCTGCTCTCCACATGGGTGGGTTCCACTCAGCGGATGTGGAGAGCCAACTATACTATGGCATTTTATATGAGGCACTTAGTATTTGTGGATTTTGCTATCCGCAGGGGTCCTGAAACCAATCCCCTGCAGATACCAATGGATGACTGTGTAGTTTTACCCCAAATTATTACTATTGTTTATTAGTGCGTTATCTCCTTTTTAAAAACTGTGATGTTTATTGATCATCCCCATGGTATTAAATAGGCTCATGTTCCCAAGAAGACTGTCATATGCTGTTTCCAAATGCCAAGGACAAACTGGATTTCACAAGCATTTGTTAAACATTTTTATGTGCTCTTTATCAACTATAAAGAACTACAGATACAGAATATAGCAACCTAGCTCAACACTGTCCCCACTCCCTTGAGCCCTGTCTCCTGAGCAGAGGGAGAAGTAGCTCAGTACTTGTCGGGCAGGCCGGCAGGTCTGAAGTGATTGGGGTCTTTGCCGCTCCGGCCCCATTCATTGGCAGCCTGGTCAGCCCTCGAGTCCTCCAGTCCGTGGCCACTGTCTCCATGTTTTAAAAAGTCTGTGACTCTCGGAATCATCTCTCTGGCATCGCTGGAATGGAGGAGGGCAGGTAGGGGATTACTCCAGGGCTGACGAGCAACAGCCCACCCTCCCCATCTCTCCTCTTTCCAAGGAATCAAGGACTCTGACAGGAGCTAGGAAAGAGGGGATGAAGCCTGAGGCTGCCCGGGCTCAGCACACCTCAGCCCTGCGGGTCCCCTTATGCTGGGTGAACAGCACCCATGGGGGAGGCTTGGGAATCATCTGTCCCACCAGCCTTGCTCTGCTCTTCAGCCACTCAGACCCCGCACAGGACACAGCGGGTGAGGGTGGATAAGAGGAGGAGAGGCCACAGCCCTACAGGAAGTTCTCCAGGGCTTGGCCCCTCCTGGCTGTCCGAGGCTCTCACACCCACCCCTGCCTCCTCAGGGCCCCTGGTACCTGATCACTTTAGCAGCCCAGACGCCCCCAGGTCCCCTTTCGGCAGCGTCACGGTTGCCCCGGGCGTGGAAGTACTTGTCTGAATTTTTGTAATTGGCTTCTCTCATGTCAGAGTAGGCTCTCCACATGTCTTTAGCCCCTGGGAGGAAAAGAAAGTGATGATATGAACGTGATCACGTCTCAGCAAAATAGAGAAAGAAAACATTTCCCTCCCACTGGGTCCAGATTTCAGCCTTTGACTAAGCCCTTGGAGATTATTATATTGGTTTGAAATGAATATTCCTTTACTTTTCACTTCCCTGGGTTAATGTTATGAGAATCATACTTGGTGCAAGTTTTACTCTGTTTGATTCCATCCTAAGTCTCTTGGTACTTCGTTTTTGGTTGTGTGTGATGTGTGTGAAGAGGAGGTTGGATGCTCTTTAAGGGATGTTTGGTTGTACAATGAACCTCTACCTGGAAAGATACAGGAAACCCTCTGACCAGAGTTTGAGAACAAAGGTGATTCTGAGGGAGGCTGCAGACATAGGATGCTCCCAACCTAGTCAAGGGGAGAAATCCATCCCTGTGGACAAAGTGAGGACAACTCGGTCCTGAGTACATCTGAATGTCCGGGGCATATTTGGACCTGGCCAACTGTCAAAATTCAATCAGCAGGTGATAAAGGTGAGTTCCCTAAGAGAGCTTTGGAGAAACAGGGTAATCAGATGCAGAAAAAGGGCAACCGATGCACCAACTCTAAAGCTCAGTGTCCTCTCCAATAAAATGGAGGAGTATTGCCTCCCTCAGAGTGGTTACACGGAAGAACTGAGGAAATACACGTTTAACGGCTAAAACGTTGTAGGTGCTCAGTATACTATGACCTCTCTAATCCTTAGGAAGAGTGGGACAAAAAAAAAAGAAAAAGAATGAAGATGAGGAGCAGGGAGTTATGGACAGAAGGACTCTGATCAGCTAGAATTAAATGGCAAAGTTAAAAAAAAAACTTATCAGGACAAAGAGAAAAATCCAATGTAGAGTTATAATCAGGGTTTATATAATGACTCTATGAAATAACTTATCTTCATATTATATATTTGTCATGTCTGGCATTTGGAAAGATAGTTTTGTTGATAGTTATGACATTACTCCTATACTTATTCCCACTGAGTTACTGATTTAAGTAGATCCTTGAAGTCCAGACTTTCTTAAAAAGTATTTCCAAAATGCCTGGCATATCATGTCACCTAAGGTCAGCAAAACCAGAGGTACTGTGCACACTTCAGTGTGCATAAAAATCAACTGGGGTGCTTAATAAAGGCCAGATTTCCAGTCTCAACCCCAGGGATTGTGACTCAGGGGAAGGGTTGTGTGTGGCCCCAGGCACCTGCCTTCCACAAAGCACCCCAGACCACGGGTGATTCTCATGCAAGTGGCCCTAGAACAGCCCTTTGAAAAACACTGACCTAAGACATGAAAAAATATTTTTAGCTGGATCTGTGAGAATTTAGATAGAATGGCCAGCAAACTCTTAAAACAATTATTCAGTAACTATCACAGAAAAATAATAACACAAAATAATTCTGTGAAATAAACATTTTTGCTACTTCACTCTGGCTAGTGAGGTACATATCTCTTGCTATTGGTTTCTGGCCAGGTCTCAGCCTCAGTAGAACCATTGTCAAGGTAATTCATTGTGCCATTTATGATGGGGAGAGGAGCTCTATCAAGTTGCCTTCTAAAGGCACCACATCCCTACTATTTGCCATTTGCTCAGATACAGAGCAGGACATGTGTTCACAAATCCCTCACTCTCCCACGTGTACTCTTGTCTGGGAGGCATATAGTACCTTGGTTAATAGCAAGGTCTGGGGGAGCTCAATGTCTTGGGTTAAATCCCACTCTGCTGGAGGACTTTGTTAGGTGTCTTAATCTCTTGGTGCCTCAGTTTCTCTGGTAAGAGATAATGGTACCAACATTGCAGGACTAAAGGATTAAAACATGAGGATGACAAGGAGTTCACTCATGCATGCAAAACTCTTAGAACAGTGCCTAGCAGGTATTAAAAGCTCAGGTATTTTAGTTATAATTATTAAGTGGATGGGGAGGGTGAACATTCCCCACCCATTTAATGCATCCACTTCATGGTACCTGAGACTTGGAAATGAGCCATCCCTGCTTGCCCACAAGGGGGCAGCGGAGCCCCACTTGTATTTAGGGAACATGCACCTCCGGAACCCAGATCTCTTCCTCACTCCTGCTGAAAGTTGGGGCCCAAACTCTATGCGACCTCGGGCTTGGGAATCCCAAGGGTGCAAAGCTGGCCAGAAAAACCTGGGGAAGTGCTACCACGATAACCAAGCTCCTTTTTTTCCCTCTTATGGCCTTTGCCCTGCGGGGATGTGGCCTCTGCTCAGGTGAATCCTGGGAGCTTCAGATGCATCCTTCCCCTGACCCATCCTTTGATCCTTACCCTGACCAGCTTCCTTGAGGAATGTAGCCCATCTCTGGCTGCTGACGCCCAGGATCAGGAAGCAGAAAATGATGCCCGTGGAAAGCTTCATCCTGCTGCAGGGAGATGAGCAGACACAAACAAGGATGACTGGTCTGGGTTTTTGTTCTTGTTTTTGTTTTGTAATGTGGATACACCCTTGCATTCCAAAAATAAATTCCACTGACTTTTATCTCAATATATAGACGATAGATAGATAGCATTACAGAGGATCCAGTTCTCATTTCCGTGTGTCTCATTGGAATCCCAATGATTTCCTGTGTGAGGGATTGCAATGGGCGGGCTTTTGGTATAAACCACTTTCCAGTCTGGTCATCCCCTATCAGCCCTGAAACCCAACTGCACAGCAAGTTTCCCAAAGGCATTAGGAGTTTGGGCACTATACCTCTCTGTAATATGAGATGAGGTAAACAATGCACAAGCATTTGTAGACTGCCTGCTCTACCTATCACTGACTTCACCCAGAAGAAGCATATGGAACCCCTACCCCCCAAAGTATTCACAGCTGGTGAATTCTGATTGTCAGAATAGTAGATTCAGGAAGGAAGCAGAGGGCTGGGCTGCAGCACAAGAATGCTGGTGAAGAGAGAGAATCTCCAAAGAGGAAAAGTTTGGAAAGTTCTAGCACCTCACCTTTGGCTGTGCCTTCCTGCTGAGGCTGCCGGCGAAGCTGAGTTGCCTGTGCTGCCTGCCTGGGAGACGGGGCTGGTGCTTTATATACTGACACTTGGCTAGTGGAGCAAATGAGAAGACAGGTTTGAACCAAAAGAAAAAAAAAACAAACAAGAAAGAAAGAAATTTGGGAAATCCCTCTTGACAGCATTTCAAAACAGCAGGGTTATTCTTCACACATCTAATTTTCCTGGATTGTGCAATCTGGCAACTTTCAAGAGTGTAGCAAGGTGGGCTGCTTCTATCTGTTTCCAGTCTCACTCCTGGTGGGGAAAGCTGTTTTTCCCCACATGATAATGTACTGACATTTGCTGTGAAGGGTAATCAATATGAGAAAAAAGAGTTGATTGCCTAAAGAATGTGAGGATACGGGGCAAAAGGAAGAGCAGTATGGGGCCATTGCAAGGGACAGCTCAGGATGAAGCTGGGACCCCAGGGTACAAGAGTCAGAAAGGAAGGAGATAGAAACCCAGGAAACCCGTGGGTGTAAGTCATCAGGAGGCGGAAGCGCAGCAGGGGTGGGAAGGTGGTAGAATGCTGCATTGAGCTCGGTTTGCCGGTCTTTAAGTGGTCGTACCCGCTTGGAGAACACGACCAGAAGGCGAAGCAGTCCCGGGCTCTCTAGCCTCGAGGTGACTGTAAAGTGCAAACCACTTGCCACAGAACATAGTTGAAACAGAAAATAGGAAGAAGGCAGCAAACCCTTCAGGACAAGAGCATTAAAAATTCACCCCAGAGACAGCCTCATCTACCAGAGGGCAGACAGCAGAGGCAAGAAGAACTACAATCCTGCAGCCTGTGGAACAAAAACCACATTCACAGAAAGATAGACAAGATGAAAAGGCAGAGGGCTATGTACCAGATGAAGGAACAAGATAAAATCCCAGAAAAACAACTAAATGAAGTGGAGATAGGCAACCTTCCAGAAAAAGAATTCAGAATAATGATAGTGAAGATGATCCAGGACTTCGGAAAAACAATGGAGGCAAAGATCGAGAAGATGCAAGAAATGTTTAACAAAGACCTAGAAGAATTAAAGAACAAACAAACAGAGATGAACAATACAATAACTGAAATGAAAACTACACTAGAAGGAATCAATAGCAGAATAACTGAGGCAGAAGAATGGATAAGTGACCTGGAAGACAGGATGGTGGAATTCACTGCTGCAGAACAGACTAAAGAAAAAAGAATGAAAAGAAAGGAAGACAGCCTAAGAGACCTCTGGGACAACATTAAATGCAACAACATTCACATTATAGGGGTCTCAGAAGGAGAAGAGAGAGAGAAAGGACCCGAGAAAATATTTGAAGAGATTATAGTTGAAAACTTCCCTAACATGGGAAAGGAAATAGCCACCCAAGTCCAGGAAGTACAGAGAGTCCCATACAGGATAAACCCAAGGAGAAACACGTCAAGACACATAGTAATCAAACTGGCAAAAATTAAAGACAAAGAAAAATTATTGAAAGCAGCAAGGGAAAAACAACAAATAACATACAAGGGAACTCCCATAAGGTTAACAGCTGATTTCTCAGCAGAAACTCTACAAGCCAGAAGGGAGTGGCATGATATACTTAAAGTGATGAAAGGGAAGAACCTACAGCCAAGATTACTCTACCTGGCAAGGGTCTCATTCAGATTCGATGGAGAAATCAAAAGCTTTACAGACAAGCAAACGCTAAGAGAATTCAGCACCACCAAACCAGCTCTACAACAAATGTTAAAAGAACTTCTCTAAGTGGGAAACACAAGAGAAGAAAAGGACCTACAAAAACAAACCCAAAACAATTAAGAAAATGGTCATAGGAACATACATATCGATAATTACCTTAAACGTGAATGGATTAAATGCTCCAACCAAAAGACACAGGCTTGCTGAGTGGATACAAAAACAAGACCCATATATATGCTGTCTACAAGAGACCCACTTCAGACCTAGGGACACATACAGACTGAAAGTGAGGGGATGGAAAAAGATATGCCATGCAAATGGAAATCAAAAGAAAGCTGGAATAGCAATACTCATATCAGATAAAATAGACTTTAAAATAAAGAACGTTACAAGAGACAAGGAAAGACACTACATAATGATCAAGGGATCAATCCAAGAAGATATAACAATTATAAATATATATGCACCCAACATAGGAGCACCTCAAAACATAGGGCAACTGCTAACAGCTGTAAAAGTGGAAATTGACAGTAACACAATAATAGTGGGGGACTTTAACACCTCACTTACACCAATGGAAAGATCATCCAAAATGAAAATAAATAAGGAAACAGAAGCTTTAAATGACACAATAGACCAGATAGATTTAGTTGATATTTATAGGACATTCCATCTAAAAACAGCAGATTACACTTTCTTCTCAAGTGCGCACAGAACATTCTCCAGGATAGATCACATCTTGGGTCACAAATCAAGCCTCAGTAAATTTAAGAAAACTGAAATCATATCAAGCATCTTTTCTGACCACAATGCTATGAGATTAGAAATGAATTACAGGGAAAAAAATGTAAAAAACACAAACACATGGAGGCTAAACACTACGTTACTAAATAACCAAGAGATCACTGAAGAAATCAAAGAGGAAATAAAAAAATACCTAGAGACAAATGACAATGAAAACACGACAATCTAACATCTATGGGATGCAGCAAAAGCAGTTCTAAGAGGGAAGTTTATAGCTATACAAGCCTACCTCAAGAAACAAGAAACGTCTCAAATAAACAATCTAACCTTATACCTAAAGGAACTAGAGAAACAAGAACAAACAAAACCCAAAGTTAGCAGAAGGAAAGAAATCATAAAGATCAGAACAGAAATAAATGGAATAGAAACAAAGAAAACAATAGCAAAGATCAATAAAACTAAAAGCTGGTTTTTTGAGAAGATAAACAAAATTGATAAACCATTAGCAAGACTCATCAAGAAAAAGAGGGAGAGGACTCAAATCAATAAAATTAGAAATGAAAAAGGAGAAGTTACAACAGACACCGCAGAAATACAAAGCTTCCTAAGAGACTACTACCAGCAACTCTATGCCAATAAAATGGACAACTTGGAAGAAATGGACAAATTCTTAGAAAGGTATAACCTTCCAAGACTGAACCAGGAAGAAACAGAAAATATGAACAGACTAATCACAAGTAATGAAATTGAAACTGTGATTAAAAATCTTCCAACAAACAAAAGTCCAGGACCAGATGGCTTCACAGGCGAATTCTATCAAACATTTAGAGAAGAGCTGACACCCATCCTTCTCAAACTCTTCCAAAAAATTGCAGAGGAAGGAACACTCCCAAACTCATTCTATGAGGCCACCATCGCCCTGATACCAACACCAGACAAAGATACTACAAAAAAAGAAAATTACAGACCAATATCACTGATGAATATAGATGCAAAAATCTTCAACAAAATACTAGCAAACAGAATCCAACAACACATTAAAAGGATTATACACCATGATCAAGTGGGATTTATCCCAGGGATGCAAGGATTCTTCAATATATGCAAATCAATCAATGTGATACACCATATTAACAAATTGAAGAATAAAAACCATGTGATCATCTCAACAGATGCAGAAAAAGCTTTTGACAAAATTCAACACGCATTGATGATAAAAACTCTCCAGAAAGTGGGCATAGAGGGAACCTACCTCAACATAATAAAGGCCATATATGACAAACCCACAGCAAACATCATTCTCAATGGTGAAAAACTGAAAGCATTTCCTCTAAGATCAGGAACAAGACAAGAATGTCCACTCTCACCACTATTATTCAACATAGTTTTGGAAGTCCTAGCCACGGCAATCAGAGAAGAAAAAGTAATAAAAGGAAAACAAATTGGAAAAGAAGACGTAAAACTGTCACTGTTAGCAAATGACATGATACTATACATAGAGAATCCTAAAGATGCCACCAGAAAACTACTAGAGCTAATCAATGAATTTGGTCAAGTTGCAGGATACAAAATTAATGCACAGAAATCTCTTGCATTCCTATACACTAATGATGAAAAATCTGAAAGAGAAATTAAGGAAACACTCCCATTTACCACTGCAACAAAAAGAATAAAATACCTAGGAATAAACCTACCTAGGGAGACAAAAGACCTGTATGCAGAAAACTATAAGACACTGATGAAAGAAATTAAAGATGATACCAACAGATGGAGAGATATACCATGTTCTTGGATTGGAAGAATCAATATTGTGGAAATGACTATACTACCCAAAGCAATCTACAGATTCAATGCAATCCCTATCAAATTACCAATGGCATTTTTTATGGAACTAGAACAAATCATCTTAAAATTTGTATGGAGACACAAAAGACCCCGAATAGCCAAAGCAGTCTTGAGGGAAAAAAACACAGCTGGAGGAATCAGACTGCCTGACTTCAGACTATACGACAAAGCTACAGTAATCAAGACAATATGGTACTGGCACAAAAACAGAAACATAGATCAATGGAACAAGATAGAAAGCCCAGAGGTAAACCCACGCACCTATGGTCAACTAATCTATGACAAAGGAGGCAAGGATATACAATGGAGAAAAGACAGTCTCTTCAACAAGTGGTTCTGGGAAAACTGGACAGCTACATGTAAAAGAATGAAATTAAAACACTCCCTAAAACCGTACACAAAAATAAACTCAAAATGGATTAGAGACCTAAATGTAAGACCGGACAGTATAAAACTCTTAGAGGAAAACATCGGAAGAACACTCTTTGACATAAATCACAGCAAGATCTTTTTTGATCCACCTCCTAGAGTAATGGAAATAAAAACAAAAATAAACAAATGGGACCTAATGAAACTTCAAAGCTTTTGCACAGCAAAGGAAACCATAAACAAGACCAAAAGACAACCCTCAGAATGGGAGAAAATATTTGCAAATGAATCAACGGACAAAGGATTAATCTCCAAAATATATAAACAGCTCATTCAGCTCAATATCAAAGAAACAAACACCCCAATCCAAAAATGAGCAGAAGACCTAAATAGACATTTCTCCAAAGAAGACATACAGACGGCCACGAAGCACATGAAAAGATGCTCAACATCACTAATTATTAGAGAAATGCAAATCAAAACTACAATGAGGTATCACCTCACTCCTGTTAGAATGGGCATCATCAGAAAATCTACAAACAACAAATGCTGGAGAGGGTGTGGAGAAAAGGGAACCCTCTTGCACTGTTGGTGGGAATGTAAATTGATACAGCCACTATGGAGAACAATATGGAGGTTCCTTAAAAAACTAAAAATAGAATTACCATATGACCCAGCAATCCCACTACTGGGCATATACCCAGAGAAAACTGTAATTCAAAAAGACACATGCACCCGAATGTTCATTGCAGCACTATTTACAATAGCCAGGTCATGGAAGCAACCTAAATGCCCATCAACAGACGAATGGATAAAGAAGTTGTGGTACATATATACAATGGAATATTACTCAGCCATAAAAAGGAACGAAATTGAGTCATTTGTTGAGACGTGGATGGATCTAGAGACTGTCATACAGAGTGAAGTAAGTCAGAAAGAGAAAAACAAATATCGTATATTAATGCATGTATGTGGAACCTAGAAAAATGGTACAGATGAGCCAGTTTGCAGGGCAGAAGTTGAGACACAGATGTAGAGAATGGACATATGGACACCAAGGGGGGAAAACTGCGGTGAGGTGGGGATGGTGGTGTGCTGAATTGGGCGATTGGGATTGACATGTATACACTGATGTGTATAAAACTGATGCCTAATAAGAACCTGCAGTATAAAAAAACAAACAAAACAACTAATACTAAACTTTCATTGGGTTATTTGTATGGAAATATGTTAATATAAATGTTTCAGACATTAAAAAAAAAAAGAAAAAAGAAAAAAATGTGTGCTATGACCATATCTTTTGTTGAGCAGTTTTAGAATTTATGTAATTTTGTTCATATGAAGGATCAGTGGCAGAATAATTAAACTTAATATATTACTTTACCATCTAAAACTTTTAAAGTATCCCCCCTCTGGAAGTCCCCCAAGCAACACAGGAAAAAAGATATTACTAACATCGCAGAAGCCCCTTGTGTCCCTCTCTCTGCTGCATGCTTCTCCCTGCCCTTTCTCCAAAGGTAAACTCCTTCCCAAACTTTGTGTTATCATTCCCTTGCTTTTTTTTTTTTTTAATTTAGTGGGAGATTTTTGAATGAAATTGATATGGGCTAAAGTTTTTTTTTTTTTTTAATTATTAGCACCTTTAATTATTATTTATTTATTTATTTTTCGGGGCTGTGTTGGGTCTTCGTTTCTGTGTGAGGGCTTCCTCTAGTTGCGGCGAGCGGGGGCCACTCTTCATCGCGGTGCGCGGGCCTCTCGCTATCGCGGCCTCTCTTGTTGCGGAGCACAGGCTCCAGACGCCCAGGCTCAGTAGTTGTGGCTCACGGGCCCAGTTGCTCCGCGGCATGTGGGATCTTCCCAGACCAGGGCTCGAACCCGTGTCCCCTGCATTAGCAGGCAGATTCTCAACCACTGCGCCACCAGGGAAGCCCTCCCTTGCTTTTTAAAAAATTGTTTTTTTAATCACATATGCATATCCATAAACAGTATATTTTTACGATTTTTCCAGGTTTTGAACTTTCTGTAAATAGATTTCTATTGTATGGACTCACTAGTCATTTGTTTATTTTGGTCAACAATATGTTCTTTAGACACAGGCATGTTGATGACTGTTGCAGTAGTTCTTTCATTTTCAATGCTGAAGACTATTGCCAAGTATGAATGTATCACAGCTTATTTCAACATTTGGGTTTTTTCTGTTTTGCTATTACAGTGTTGCTTCTGGCAATCTTGTGCAAATATCCCATTACAAGAGTTCAAATGGTACAGACCTAGAATTGAAATAGAATATGATTATTTTGAACTTTAGTTGGTAATACCAAATTATCTTTCCAAAATGGTTATATATATATATATTTACAATATATGTTTATATTCCCACAAGTAGTGGATACATGGCTCCCTTGCTCCACATCCTAGGCCATATTTATTTTTTATGTCAAGTTGGTGAGTGATAAATAGTATCACATTGTAGTTTAAATTTGTGTTTTCCTGATTGTCAATGAGATTCCCCATTTTTACATATTGATGAGCCATTTGTACTTCCTCTTCTGTGAAATTTATATTTATTTCTTTTTCCTTTTTTATTGATTAGTAGGAGTTCTTTATATACTTCATATAAAGCCTTTTTGATTATGTATGTTACAAATATCTTCCCCCAGTTTGTGGCTTTTATTTTCATGTTTTCAGTCATTTTTATGGGAGTAATGTATTTGGTTTTATATTTAACAGACTTATGATTCAACAAAATTATAATGTACAGGTATGCACTAATTCTTTTAAAATGCTTTATTTCCCTTTATTTATCAATTTTTAGAGTAATAAGTTTAATCCTAGCAACTGCAAAGTTGTCTAATAAATTTGCTTTTTTAAAAAGTTTCTTTATGGTATCTTTTGATGAGCACTAATGTTTACCTTTGTTGTAGCTTTTTTTCAATTAAGAATTATCTTTTAAAGTGGAAAATTATCTTATTCATTCTCTGACAACCAACTTCTATAACTTATTAATGTATTTGCTCAAGGTACAGAATATATATAACCTATGACGTAGCTATCTTTGCAAGCACTGTGGGAAGTAAACTTTAATTTTTCTCTCAAGAGAGTTTTCTTAAAAAGCCAATACTTTTCATTATTTATTTATTTATTTATTTATTTTTAAGCCATGCTGTGTGTCATGAGGGATCCTAGTTCCCCAACCAGGGATCAGACCCGTGCCCCCTGCATTGGGAGCTGAGAATCTTAACCACTGGACTGCCAGGGAAGTCCCAAGCCAGTGCTTTTTAAAAGAGTTTGGTTTGCTTCCTATTTTCACCTGGGAACTCTTTGAAACTTTCAACTTAGTTTCAAAGGTATAGCTGGTAGTCTCTACCCTTTGGAAGTGGATTACCTTCTGGTGTGCTGGAATCAGCTCATACTAGCTCAGGAGAGCTAACTGTTAAATTTTCTGGGATTTTGCAAGCCAACTGTTAAGTCTTGGTCATTTGAAATTAGCCGTGGTGGCAGTATTTACACCATGGAAATTGACAAACACTTAAGTCAGGGTTTTTGTTTTTTGTTCTTTGTTTTTTCTTCCAGAGAGCCACCTCTTAATTCCCAGCGCATGCCTGGGACTACTTCTAATTCCAAGTTCCACAGATCCTTTCTTTGTTCTTCTAGGCACTGACAAACCCATCCTTGAGGCAAGGGCAGCTTCTGCAAATACACAGCTTCAGCACCAGAAAGGGTGGATTCCCCATTCCCTATCCTTCAGTTCACTCAGGGAGATTAAAAGAGAATATTACATTCAAACAACTTAAGAAATATTAAATTCTTGTGTACACTCTTGATTATATGACTGCATTTTCTCCCCAAGAAAACAAACATGGGGGGCAAATGCATACATCAGAAAAGGAAACATTTTTTGCACAGCTGCTCTGAGCTTCCTGAGACGAGGACCTACACTTACCTATATGTTTATCTGGTAGAGGGCAGCAGCTCCCTAATACTGAGGCGAGGCAACCTGCTAGAAGGTGGGTGCTTTGTGCTGTGGGGGGCTCCTCACTCTTCCCATGCTCCAAGAGTGCAGGAAAACAGCCTCCACTGGACTGCAAGTGTCATAAAGAAATGACCGACTTCCTAGAATCACACACAAGTCTAATACAACTCACTATCAAACCTAGAAACAACCATTTAAGAGAATAGATCTACCATGTTTCTCCTCTCAGTCAACCACTGGTGGCTCACAGGTAAGACTGCACCTGCATTCTTCTGGCAGAAGCCACAAGACAGCAATCAACAACGACTGGACTTCCCCGGAGGTCCAGTGGTTAAGACTCCATTTTTCCAATTCAGGGGACTTGGGTTTGATCCCTGGTTGGGGAACTGGGATCCTACCTGCCGCATGGCGCGGCCAAAAAAAACCAACAACAATAACTACAACACAACCAAACCCAATAATTATCCTACCTTTAAACGACTATAGCATTTCTCAGCATAAAAGCTCTTCAGCAGCATTATTCTGAGCTAGTTAGAACGAGTTCACAGAGACAGAGAGATTCCCTATATAGACCCAAATGAGATTAATCTGAGTTCCCCTTTCCTTGTTCAAATTTGGGCTTAATACAGAGTCACTGTTCTCAGATCTTCATATAATCAACTTACCGGTGACACACCGTTTGTTAATTTAGATGAACTAACACCCTCAAGGTTATTTGTTTAAGTAAGCATCCTTTTTTTAAAAAATTTATTTATTTATATTTATTTTTGGCTGTGTGGGGTCTTCGTTTCTGTGCGAGGGCTTTCTCCAGTTGCGGCGAGCGGGGGCCACCCTTCATCGCGGTGCGCAGGCCTCTCACCGTCGCAGCCTCTCCTGCTGCGGAGCACAGGTTCCAGACAAGTAAGCATCCTTTTGATGCAACGAGACATAGACATCTTTAGGAAACCAAATAAGTATTAGATAAGTTGAAGTGGTTGTCAAAGATCTCTCCTCCCAGTATCCCCCACTAAGGCCAGATGGTTTTTCAAGACAGTCTGCTAAAATCTCAGGGGATGGTTAATTCTAAGTTACACAGATTGTTGTAGAAAACAGGTAAAGAATGAAGTAGGACAGCTCATTTTAAAGAAGCTAGAGTAACTTGGTTCTAAAACAAGAGATGGGCAATACAAGAAAACAATAGTCCCATTTCAATTCCAAAGGTGCAAAAAATTCAAAACACAGCATAGTGTTACCAAACCAAATATGTGCATTAAAAATGCCTCATAATTGAGTGTGGTTTATTCTTGGAATGTCAACATTACAGAATCAATGTAATTCACCACAATGATAGCTTAAAGGAGAAAATAATATTATCTCAACTGATTTTTAAAAAGCATTTGATAAAGCTGAAGGCATATTTATGGTTTCTTTTTTAAAATCCTTTAGAAAACTACATATCAGAGTGAAATTTCTCAATTTTATAAGGTTATTTGCCAAAAAGCTACAGCACATATTTTATTTAATGGAAAAACCTTTAATTCATTGCCGTTCAGGATCTGGAATGAGAAAAGGAATGCTACTATCACCACTGTTGTGTAACACAGTTCTGGAAGCCCTGGCCAAAGCCACAGAAAAGTTTCAAAAGTAAGAGATACAAGGATTGGAAAGGCAGAGATGAAACTGTCATATTTGCAGTTAGTATAATCTTCAACCTCAAAAAGCACACAAAATCAACAAACTGTAGAATTACTAAGGAAATTTAATAAGGTTGCCCAACACTTGATCCAAAAACCAAAAGCATTTCTCCATAGCAGAAATAACCAAATGGAAAATATGATTTATAATAATAAACAATTCATGGTAACAACATAACTATAAAATTCCTAAGGACTTTTTTCACCAGTAATACACAGCACCACAATGGAGATTTCAAACCTCTAATAAACACCTTAAAAGATGATTCAAACAAATGGAGAGAAGTTCCTGGCTCACTGATGGGATGACTTAATATTGTAGACATGTTGATTCTACCCCAAATTAATCCACAAATTTAATGCAATTCTAATGATAATTCCAGTTGAATTTTCCCAGAACTGAAGAAAATTACGCCAAAATTCATATCAAGAAATAAAGGTTCATGCATACAAAAGTCAATCCTAAAAAAGGAGAATATTAAGAAGAGGCACTTACCATACGAGGTGTTAAGACATACAGAAGAGCACAGTAAAAAACAGTAGTATTTGCTCAACAAAAGATATATTGACCAATGGGATAGAGTGCAGAGCTAGGGTCACACATATAGGACATTAGTATATGATCAAGGAGACATCACAAATCATTGAAGACAGGATGGGTTACTTAATAGTTTTGGAAAGAGAAAAATAAAACTGGATCCTTACCTAATACATATACAAATGTTGACTTCAGAAGTATTAAATATGTAAACATGAAGGTAAAACTATAAAGTTAATAGAAAAGAATATCAAATATTATATTTGTGATGTAGAGATGGGGAAAAATTCTTAAACAAAACTTCAAAAGCACAAAACATAAGACATAAAATGGTGAATTTCATTACATGAAAATTAAGAATTTATTTTCAGGTAGAGAATGGGAAAAGGCAACGTCTAAATTACGGCAAGGGATTAATATTTCAAATATACAAGGAACTTTTGTGAATCATTAAGAAAAAGACAGCAACCCCAATAGAAAAATGGGTGAAAGATACGCAAAAAATAGTTTACAGACAACACACAATAAGTAATAAGCTCACAGAGGGATGCACAAATCATTAGTAACCAGAAAAACGCAAATGAAACAAGCAGACGTTACATGCATTAGACCAGAAAAAAGATGACATCCGCAATGTGCCATGTATATCAAAGGAGTGATATTGCTGGTGTGCATATCCTTATTTTCACTGTGAAGTGTCACTCTGCTGTCCAGGAGGACAGCCCTGCCCACATGCCCTCCAGCAGTTTTTTTTTTTTTTTTTAAAGGATTTTCTTATTTATTTATTTATTTATTTTATTTATTTTTGGCTGTGTTGGGTCTTCGGTTCGTGCGAGGGCTTTCTCCAGTTGCGGCAAGCGGGGGCCACTCTTCATCGCGGTGCGGGGACCGCCCTTCATCGCGGTGCGCGGGCCTTTCTCTATCGCGGCCCCTCCCGTCGCGGGGCACAGGCTCCAGACGCGCAGGCTCAGCAATTGTGGCTCACGGGCCCAGCTGCTCCGTGGCATGTGGGATCTTCCCAGACCAGGGCTCGAACCCGTGTCCCCTGCATTAGCAGGCAGATTCTCAACCACTGCGCCACCAGGGAAGCCCCCCTCCAGCAGTTTTGAGGACTTCTATAGCTCAGTGCCGTTGCCTTGGCATGACCCAGCTATCCGCTTTTCCAGTCTAAAAGCTTCCATCAAAAAAGAATTTTGCTTCAAATACACAGATTAATGTCTAAATAATAAATAAAATATTACAGGGTTGCTCTCACAGGACACAGTGACAATCTCTGATGTCTCTTTTGTTGTTTTTGCTTTTTAAAAAAACTCCTCTGTTAGAAATAACTTTTCTGGATACAGTTTTTGTGATCCTATCTGCTATTCTTGCAGCTCCAGGATAGAGGGAACATTTTCTATTTCTTATCTTGAGGAGACTTCTTTCGCCAGAGGTGAGTAGGGCCTGTAGTTTTCAAGGTCAAGTGCTGGAAACACATTGTTTAACACTGAAAGAGATGCAGTCCTGAGAGAAAAAGAAATCATATGGAAAAGAAAAGGTCAGAATAGGATTATTAACAGATGGAATATGGCACATGAAGATTAGGGACATCTTTTTTCCTCTTATCTTCCATTATACATTTTTTATGTGACTCTGACACGTTTATCGATTCTTATCTTATAATTGTGGTTAATTTGGGTGCATTATTTATGTGTATGTATGTGTTTGCACATTTAGTGTTGTTGTGGGGAGGTGTGTGTGTAAAGAGAGAGAGGCATATACAGGTCAACTATATTATAAATGGACATTTGCTGTTTTTCCTTGTCTCATCCTTGGAATCCCAATCAGGACAGGAACTGGGTTGTTGGTTTTCTTCATCATCATACTCAGTACCTAGGAAAATGCCTAGACACAGGCAGACTTAATGAATCTTATTGGACAAACATGTTCACTGAAGAAAATTGAAAATTTTAAAATAAGTATAAAGATGAAAATAAAAGCAATACTAATTTCATCAGCCTAGACGGGGCGGTGTGGGGGGGGGGCCGGTGTGCAGGAAGAACCTCTGTAGAAACTTCATGTTTCCAATCTGTTGTCTCAGTGCATGTAGACATATGAACCCCTACACAAAAACAGGGTGATATAATACTATCGTTTTATGTTCTGCTTTTTCACTCCACAGCTTATCATAATCATTTTTGCATGTTACTACCCTTACCTACCACAAAGTCAGTGGCAAAGCCGAAATTCAAATCCAGCCTGTGAAGACTGAGCGTTTGGATTCTTAGCCATAGGTTATAGAGTTGACACCTGAACTTGGCAGCTGTTATAGCACATAAACAAATAACTGGACAATATATTTTAATTCAATTTCATTAAATACTGATTAGCTTAATAATACCTCTCCAGTGAATTGTACCTGCATGAGAGCACTGATCTTGTCTATCTCAGATTCTCAGGGCCCAGCACAGTTCCTGCCACATACTGGGGGGATCATTAAACGGGTGTTGAATAGTGAATAAGAGGACGAACGAGTTCTGTAGGTATCTTTACCGGAAGGATAAATTGAGGCTTTTAGAGACTCTTTGTTAGAATCTTTTGGACAGTCCCAAGTCCACCCTGCAGAGAATAAAGGATGATCTCAGTGCACCGGCTCCCTCCCGGGTCAGTTGGTTCAGGCACCAGGCACGTGGGCCAGCCTGAGTTATTGTCTGTTTGCCCAACTCTTTCAGGAAACGTATCAGTGGGTCATTGAAGGGAGATTTTGCAAATACGGTTTAAACAGAGTGGTTTGACAGGGCTCCACAGGTAATAAATGTGTGTGTAAACCAAGCACACTATTCTCAGAGAGGACCTGGGTCTTCTTTCCCATAATTTACAGATTTCAAAAAGCAAACCTGGGAAACTAGAGAATTGTGAAAGGGCTCCCTCTGCACCCGAGAGTGAAAAACAGGCTGTTGAGTGATGCTTCTTTTCCATCACCCACAGCTGAGGACACAGTGGCTCCAAGTACGCCACACCCTAGAGAGGGCATCCAGGAAGCAGGGCCAGACCTCAGTAAACTCCCAAGGCTGACAAAGAGGCAGCAGTGCCGGCCTCTGCAATCAACACCTCCCCAACCCATTCCACCTCTGGTCCACTTAGGAAACGCCAGAGGAAAGGGAGGGAGAGACGGCAGGCTTGTCAGTCTTGTGGGGAGTGCAGTATTTGTGGAGAGAGGTGATTTCCTCAAATTGGTTCAGGGTGCCAAGAAGAAAAGAAGAATGCCTGTTCAGTTCTCAGCTGGGTGCATGCTCACTGCAAACACTCCCAGCTCATTCTGGTGCCCCTATCAAAGCAGAAGGGAGTGTGGTGAGGGAGTTCTTGAGAGAGTTGACATGTGTAGGAGCCGGTGACTGCTCTGGGGATTTCTAAAGGGTGGAGTACCCATGCCAGCAGAGTTTAAAGAGGCGGTGGTGGAGTGGGACTAGGAAGGAGTTGGGGTGAGCTCTTTCCCATCTGCCATCTCTGCAGGAAGAGAAGAGGCCCTCAGTCATTCTGGGGGCTCCACTGGAATCCATTGGAAAGACCCCTGAGGTTAGAGGAAAGGCAGTGCTGCGCCAGGTGAGGCGACCCCTCAGCTAGGGAGGGAGCTTGGAACGTGGACCATTGTCAGGACCAGTTGTGGATAACCTGCTCCACTCTGGGGAGGTCCTCCATAGCTGAGGGGCTGGTGTGAAGCTGAACCTCACCTCAGGAGCACCCCCATCACACCTGATGATTAATAACAGCTCAAAGCTTATTATTATTTCTTCTCAGTAAAAAGAGTGAGAGAGAGAAAACTTGTATAGGTTTACATTTAAGTCTCATATTTCATCATTTCTAAACCACACATTTCTTGATTATACATTTCTGAAACTAGGACGTGTCTTACATTCACTAATGACCAGGCAGCACTCATGAAATTGTTGTCATTGCTTTAGGATTCATTTTGTGTATGCTTTCCTTTTTGTTTATACACAAGAGTGATGTAAGATTAAAATCCATGTCTAAGTTTAAAAGAACTCTCTCAGTAAGTGTAAAATAAAAATTCAGAGTGATAAGAAAACATTATGTCTGAATCTAAATGGTAGCATCTTTTTTCTTGGTGGTGTATAAATAGTAACACATCTTTCATTCTAGGGGTCTTAGACTCGGAGAAATACAGTGTGTCCTTTTTCCCCCTCCTCTAGTCTCACAGAGTGTTCTCTGCTAACTTGCCCCTCTGATAATCAGCACAGTACTTTGGAAATTCAAAATATTCATTTATTTCTCCCAAGGGTTCTCATCAGCTACCACAATGACTAACAGTTTATTTGCACATGGTGTTCCTAATTTTCATTTCTATGAGAGAGTGTGCACAGTATCGTTGGAGAAAACTAAATATTTTCTATGATGAAGTAAAATTATATCATTTTGCCTGGTGTCAGTATGATATTTGTACAGATTTAGTAGTCACCTCAAAGTGACTCATTACCACATTCTGCAGATCCAGACCACATCCATACTTTCTACAACTCCCAAACCCTCCTCCCAGTTCTGTTGACTTCTGAACAATACCTCTTCTCAGACTTTATTCATTCATTTCAACAAATATTTATAAAGCAACTACTATTTGTGAGGCCCTATGACAGGCACTGTGGATACAATGACAACACACAATAAAAGAAAGAGACAGGCCTTTGCCCTTGGATTCCCTACCTATTGGCTCTAAAGACAGACAAGAAAACGGGCAAACACACTGGAGTGTGACGAGTCCCGGGGACAGTCACCTACAGCAAGAGCAGGTACAACCAGATTCCCGCAGGTCCCTGTCGTCCATCTCAAATGTGCTGCATCCCCTGACCCCACTCTCTTCACCCTCGTTCCTTTCTCAGAGCCAGAGAGCTTTCTGCTCCCCTTGGGGTTAACCATCCTTTGTGGGCTTGATCCCTCTGCCTCTTGCTTCCCCTTGACTCTGCTCTTATTCCTTCTTCTTTATCTTTATTATCTCCCTCTTCCTTAGCTCCTTCCTGTTCCTTATAACTAGTCTGACCTTCTTTGAAAGAAAACCTTTCTTGTATTAGTAAAATAAAAAATTAGGTCAATCATTCATTTATTCGTTTTCAATAAGCATTTGTTGAGATGCCATTATATGCCAGGTACTGGATATTAGGGGTGAACAAGAGAGAAATAGTCACTTTTCTCACTGATTTTATAATACAGGGAGGAAGATGAACCAAAAGAAAATCCAAACAAAAATCAGAAGAATAAACCAAAAAATTTAGTAAAAGAATCCCACATGTTAAAAATTGGTAAAATGTGAAGAATAACCAGAGTAGGTCAGCCAGGATGATCAGGAAGGCCTCTCTCAAGAAAGAGTGAATTTGGGAGAGCCCCACAGGTGAGACATTCCCATCCATGTGAAAAGCAAGGAGAGGAGTGTGTGGGCAGAGAAAATGTCACCTGCAAACGTCCTGTGCCAAATAACATCTTGGTTTGTTGGTGATACTGGAGAGTGGGGAGCTTGGGAGGGGGTGGCGTGAGATGCTGCTGGAGGGTGGCCAGGGACAGATCACACTGGGCTTTGTAAGCCATGATAAGCACCTGGGTTATATTCTAAGGGACATGGGAGTCCATTGAAGGATTTTAAGCAGGGGAGAGACATGATCTGAGTATAGTTTGTATGCTAGACCGAGAGGTAGGGTAACTACATGCCCTGTTTTGCCCAGGACAGTTCCAGTTTATTCCTGTGATCCAGGTATAATTATCAATAATGCCCCTTTCACAATGGAAGGTGACTTGGCTTAGATGATAAACTATACAGTCACACTTAAGCAGAGGCGGAAACCATGAAGATGGGGAGACTACTGAGACAGCTGTTGCAGGAACCCAGGTGAGAACAGGTGTGGCCAGGAGCGTGGAGGTGCACGTGAGACCAAGCTGATGGGCTAGAGATGAATTTTGGAAGTAGAATCACAGGGCTTGCTAGTGGATTGGATGTGGAGGTAAAGGCAAGGGAAGCATCAAGCACATTTCCCAATATCTGGGGTGAGCCACAGAGGGAAGAGTCGTTTCCTTTGCTGAATTGGAGGGGCCTGGGGGTGAAGAGTTCTGGAGGGGGACGAGCGCTCCCTTTGGACGTGCAGAGTGTGAGATCTCTGGAAGCCATCCAATCAGCGGTTTCAGGAGGCCAATCAGATAAACAAGCACGGAGCTTGGGAACCAGGTTCTGAGGGGGAGATATAAGTTTCAGAGCCGTCAGCATGTAGATACTATTTGCTGCGCTTGTTGGGGAGAATACAGAGAAATAAAAAGTGTGAGCCCAGAACCAAGTCTGAGGGACACTTAGAGTTTGGGGAGATGAAAAGACCCAGCTAAGGAGGTAAAGGAAAACTGAAGGGAAGCAAAAGGAGAGTGTGGTACTGTGAAGCCAAGAGAGAACCTTCCAGGAAGGAGGGAGAGGACAACTGGGCTGAGCATGGCTCAGAGGCCTCCTGATACGAGGAGAGAAACATGTCAATTGTTTTGGCAACATGGAGGTCAGTGGTGACCAGAGCTGTTTTGCTGAGTGGTGGGGACAGAGGTCAGGCTGGTGTGGGGTCAAGTGTGAGTCAGAAGCGAAGAATCAGAAAGTGCAGATGGGCAGGTTTTCAACAAGTCTGACTATAAGAGGAAGAGGAAAACGTGCAAGAGTGAAGAGTGATGCGGATTGAAGTCAGGGTTTTCAATGTGGTGCTTTATTAGGAAAGCTGTTACTGACTGTCTGGACTCTGCAAGGTTTTGCCCATGTGAGGAACAAGCACATTTTCCTCCCTGGCGTGAGTGTCACTGGGTGTCCTGTGCAAGAGGAGAGCACCACAGGAGCTGGGCAGAAGGAAAGCACAAACCAGGAAGTGTTTGTGTCCTGCAACGTCCCTCCTGCGCCCTGAAAGGACAGAGATTAACACCATGCCCGGCTGGCACAGAAGAAATGATCACAGGGTCCAGTTCCAGGATCACAAGCGGGGCAAAGAAGGGTGGATGTGGAGCTCAGAGTTAATAAACTGATAACCGGCACACACTTCTACTCTGAAAGTGGGATTGAGGAGCACTCCTAAGGGGAGATGACTAATGATGAAATGATCTCTATCGGGGAAAGACAAGTTTAATTTCCTTGTCAAGGAGGAAGAAAAAGTGTGTCTATAAGGTAGTTAGTCACAAGAGAACTTTCTCATCCAGTTCCCATCAGAAGGCACTGTCAGAAGTGTACGTAGAAGAGGTTTAAGGAGGATTAAGGCTGTGTCTCAGAAAAGTGAGTGTGACAGAATAAAGCAGGGGCAGGATAACTGGGATGAGGGAGAGTGCGGTGGCAGATTGGCTGGCAAGAACAGGCTCAAAGCACTGCTGAGTTTAGGGTTCTAGTGGTAAAGTCTCAACAGACCCCAGGTTGTAAGGAAACTCCTGTTACAAGAATGTTCACGATTAGATTTCTATCCCAGGTGCTGAAGGTATAGATTTTTGCAAAATGAGGGGAAAGAAAGGAAAAGCAGGAGAAAGGATGACTTGAAAGTTTGGATAAAGCAAGTTCTCCAAATTTTTGTAAATAGGAAAAATTTAATAATCAGCCTTTTTATTACTTGAAATAAAAGTTGGATACAGAAGTCTATTCACCATTCTTTTTTTTTTTTTTTTGCCTACCTTGGGTCTTCATTGCTGTGCGTGGGCTTTCTCTACTTGCGTCTAGCGGGGGCTACACTTCGTTGGCGGTGCCTGGGCTTCTCACTGCGGTGGCTTCTCTTGTTGCGGAGCACGGGCTCTAGGTGCCTGAGCTTCAGTAGTTGTGGCGTGTGGGCTCAGTAGTTGTGGCTCACGGGCTCTAGAGCGCAGGCTTAGTAGTTGTGGTGCACGGGCTTAGTTGCTCTGCGGCATGTGGGATCTTCCCGGACCAGGGCTCGAACCCGTGTCCCCTGCATTGGCAGGCGGATTCTTAACCACTGCACCACGGAAGCCCCTATTCACCACTCTTTAAAGTGTTAGATCATTTTAGTTCTTGGAATCTGTAATCTGAAAAAACCAAACACCAAAACCAAAGTTTTTATCCAAGGAAGAAGGTTCTTGGTTTATCTAGGAATTTGTGATTTATAGAGTCACTCATAATTCCTGGGCTCTAACAGGCTCAAACCCCTTTTATTAGACACTGTTTTCCTCAATAAGAAGTAACATGCTGGGACTTGCGTGGCAGTCCAGTGGTTAAGACTTGGAGCTTTCACTGCCGTGGGCCTGGGTTCAATCCCTGGGGGGAGAACTAAGATCCCACATGCCATGCGGCATGACCGGAAAAAAAAGTAACGTGCTGCTGGCTTTCCTCTGTTGGGAAGGGTCCAGGGAGGGAAAATGACTTCTTCTCAAGGACCTGATACATATCCAATGCAATACAAAACCTCCTGATACTTAATCTTGATGTTGTCCCTATGCCTCCGTTTCTTGACATGTCTGTTCCTGGACACTTGCATAAGGCACGGAATATAGAGCGAAGGGAAGCTGCTTTGGAGGCACTTCTGGATGGCACAGACAGAAATTGGTTCATAGATGGATTTGTAGGTGTTGCTGAGAAATGAACAGAAGATCAAGGTGCAGTTGCTGGAGCAGGATTCCACGATCCAGTCCTCCCGAGGCTGTGTCCCCTGCCCGCACACAGGCACCACTGAGGACAAACTAAGGGGACTAGACCCCAGGGCAGAGAAGCTGACAGGACACAACTGCCAGGGAGTGAAGAGGCCTGAATAGAGAAGGGCCTAGAAAGAGCACCACTGTGACCAGAGGGGCCTGGAGGGGCGCGGGTCTGATTAGGGGAAGGGGTGGAGCAGGGTGTCTGCCCTGTATGATGCTGAGATTGTGTCCCCGACACCCAAGACACAGGCACAGACTCGGCCTTCACGTGGGTGTCCAGCCATCACCCCTTGGGAACAAACAGGCTGTCCTTATATCAAAGAATAACACACAGTTTTCAACATTCAATCTCTTAAGCATTTATTAGATCTGCTGGCATCTGTGGACAGAGAACTCACTAGCTCAGCGTCCCTGCCCTTGGGGACTCACAGCCCCGTCGTCTCCTGAGCAGAATGAGAGGCAGCTCAGTACTTGTCGGGCAGGCCGGGAGGTCTGAAGTGATTGGGGTCTTTGCCGCTCCGGCCCCATTCATTGGCAGCCTGGTCGGCCCTCGAGTCCTCCAGTCCGTGGCCACTGTCTCCATGTTTTAAAAAGTCTGTGACTCTCGGAATCATCTCTCTGGCATCGCTGGAATGGAGGAGGGCAGGTAGGGGATTACTCCAGGGCTGACGAGCAACAGCCCACCCTCCCCATCTCTCCTCTTTCCAAGGAATCAAGGACTCTGACAGGAGCTAGGAAAGAGGGGATGAAGCCTGAGGTTGCCCGGGCTCAGCACACCTCAGCCCTGCGGGTCCCCTTATGCTGGGTGAACAGCATCCATGGGGGAGGCTTGGGAATCGTCTGTCCCACCAGCCTTGCTCTGCTCTTCAGCCACTCAGACCCCGCACAGGACACAGAGGGTGAGGGTGGATAAGAGGAGGAGAGGCCACAGCCCTACAGGAAGTTCTCCAGGGCTTGGCCCCTCCTGGCTGTCCGAGGCTCTCACACCCACCCCTGCCTCCTCAGGGCCCCTGGTACCTGATCACTTTAGCAGCCCAGACGCCCCCAGGTCCCCTTTCGGCAGCGTCACGGTTGCCCCGGGCGTGGAAGTACTTGTCTGAATTTTTGTAATTGGCTTCTCTCATGTCAGAGTAGGCTCTCCACATGTCTTTAGCCCCTGGGAGGAATGCATATAGAGAAAGGATTATCAGGTGGACAGAAAGCTGTGACACACCTTAGAGAAGAAGCAAGGAATGAAAAATCTTCCACTGACTCAGTTTCATCCTGTGGCCATAGCACCATGAGTGCCATAGGTTGAGAAGAGCATTCTTTGTGCCTAGTTTCCTGCTCCTGGTAACTCGAATGAGAGTCGTTATGGGGGGAGGGGCACAGCTGTGTTGGACCTGGTTGTCTGGCCCCTATGATGCCGTCTCTGGACTGCATCTCACTTAGGGCTCTGTGTGATATGTTTAAAGGAGAGAAGGGAGCCATCATTATAGGGCAGGATTCCTCAGCTTCATACTATTGAAATTTTAAGCCAGATAATTCGTTGTTGTTCAGGGCTGTCCTGGGTATTGTAAAACGTTTAACAGCATCCCTGACTTCTACCCACTAATGGGCAACCTATTCCCCAAGTGTGACAACCAAAACTGTTTCCAAACATTGCCAAACATCTCCAGGACACAAAATTGCCTTGGCCCCGAACCACTGTTATAAAAGGAAGTTGCATAGGATAAGATCCAGGGGACTTGGGTGAGTGAGGAGGTGACATGGAAGACAGATTCTGAGAAAGGGGCAGACATGCAGCACCTCTGCTCTCACGCCTAAGAAATGTATTCCTGCTGCGCGAATGTGCTAATTGTGACTTGATTCCCCTGCCTGTTAGACACGTGAGTGGCATCTTGAGAACTTTCTAGTGGACGGTATTGATGATGTGGGCTGCTTGAGGAAGCAAGCCCTCGAGCAGTGGGTCTTTTCCTCAGCCTGGTTACACTTTCCAATCATCTGGGGAGGTACTGAAAGTCCCATGAGACCTACCTCACACCCCAGGCCAATTACCTCACACACTCTGGGGTGGGTCTCGGGCATCAATAGTTTTCATTGCTCCCCAGGTGAATCCAACATGCAGCTGAGATTGACTAGCCCTCAGCTTGACAAAGTGGTACTAGGACAAGTCTACCCAGCAAGAGCTTTGGCCTCATGCACAGCTGGGTTCAAACTTCTGTCCTGCCACCTGCTGACTGGCACTTAGTCCCTGGGCAACGGACTCAGCTGCTCTAAGCCTCGGTTTTCGCCCCTTCAGATGGGGGAAGATGCCTCCCTCACGGAGATATTCTGCAGGTAAGTAGGTGACCAACTGTCCCAGCCTAACCAGAACTGCCCCTGTTTTCCTGGAACTGCCCCAGTTAACGTTGAAAGTGTCCTGGAAAACTCCTCAGACCTGGGCAAAGCAGGAGAGTAGGTCACCCTGAAGTGCATGTAAGGGCCGAGTTCCTATTGGAAGCTTGATATATGTTATTAGGTTCCCCCCTCGGTCGCACACGGGTTTTTTTGTCAGTTAAAAGGCTAGAAAAGGGTGGGAAACAGACTAAACCAGGGACAGTGTCACTGAGTATAGGAAGCAGGAGCAAGAGCTAAGCTGAAGGTCCCTGAATTATCCAATTAGGAAATGGAAGGTAAGAAGGAAGCGAAGAAGAAGAGTGGAAGGAAGGAAGGAAGGAGGAGAGAAAGGGAGGGAGGAAGGGAGAAATGGATGGAGGGAGAGAAGAAGAGAAGGGAAATAGATGGATAGCTTTCATCCTACTTCATGCAATTGGTCTGAGGGAAATGCTGTACCATTTCAAGACTTACTTTGTGTCTTCCAGTCAAACTTCCATTTCAGCTGGGAATGAGGATTGTTCTTTCTCTAGTAACTGATTGACATAAATCCTGTGGTTTTCAATCTGTCTGAATAAAAGCTCCCCAAACACCTGGCACCTTCTACCACATAGGGCAGCACCGCCTAAGACAGTAGCTCCAACCCTTAAGAGTGCTCAGGGTGAATCCCAGAGGCCCTTGGGTGCCATCCCCCCTCCACCAGCCTTACCTTCATAAGCCTCTCCGAGGAAGGAGAACCATCGGCTGTGGACTCCCAGCACCAAGGAGCAGAGAACGAGGCCTGTGAAAAGCTTCATTGTGCTGAAACGAAAGGAGAGGGTCAGGGAGACACGGACAAGCCTTGCACACCCACTTTGGGGTTTGTATGTCAAGGAGAGCCCATCTGTTCTTTTCCACTTGTTCTCATTAGACTCTCAGTGGTCCTCCTAGGGAACATTGCAGTAGGACCTCACTCGGAGCCGCTAGCCCTCAGTGCTGAACCCACCAACCCTGAACCCAAGACTGTCTAAGAGGTCACCAAGGTGTCTACGGTGGAAGAAGAGGGCAGCTGGGGCCTAGCTGTGTCTTGCTAAAGCAGCCTGTAATTAATCAAAAAGCATTTCCCGTGCACCACTCTGCCAGCATTCACCTTATACAGGACAAATACAAAATAGAAGAATTAAAGTGTTTTCAAAGAAATCACTCCTTGGAGAAGTTTCTCACCTGAAACCGGTGGAGCAGACCTGCTGGGGACAGGTGGCTGTATTTATACTGAACCATCCCTGCTGGGGTCATGGGGTGAGAAGGAAAGCTGGACTGGTGCCTGGGGGAGAGTCCCTGCAGGTCATTTCTCCTACAAAACTGCAAAGGGTAACTTACTGGAGTCCAATGGCTGTCCTCATCCACAGGTCATTTTCCTCATTGTGCAACCCTGAGAAAATAGGTAGGCCTGTTCTGCCTGGTGGCCACTGTCAGGGGTGGAGGTGCTGAGGCCCGGGCCACCCGGGCTGCGGAGAAGAGGGTGTGGAGCTGCAGGATGGAGGCCCCCTGGCTGCTGGAAGGTGTGCGGTTAGAGGATGTTCCTTCAGCCTGGACCTTGCTTTCCTGGTCATTTCCTCAGGATGGTCCCTGATGGGCCAGACAGCAGATGTGTCAGAAATTAAATCCTTTGAACTCATGTGTAAAGCCCTTGAGCTTCAAAACTGACAGGCCACCCCACCGAATGTTGTGGGTGCCCTGAGCACTTTCCACCACTCTGTGTACCTGTGCTGAGCTCTCAGCTCCAGGGCAGAGAAAGCCCTCTCAGCCTCTCAGCCATGCATTTCATAAGGGTCAACACCTATTATGACAAAAAAAAAAGAGAGAGGTATAATAAAATAATGAGAAGCTTTTTGACTTGATAAAGGTTAAATACCAATAATCTATAGCAGCAGTTCCCATAGTGTGTTCTAGGGAAACCTGAGGGTCTCTTAAGACCCTTTCAGGGGGGTCTGTGAGATCAAAACTATTTTCACAGTAACACTAAGATATTCTTTTCCTTTTTCATTCTCATTTTTTTCATGAGTGTGCTGGGTATGAAATGTTCATTGATATGGGTTTAGATTTCTACATTGCAACTGACCTTTAAGAAACTACCACTTGTCAAGTTTTGGTATCATATCAAAGAATTGCCTGAATTATCTTAAAATGCTATTAAAATGCTCTCTTGTTTTCTACCTATATGTTATATCTGTGTGATGTTGAATTTTTTCGTATACTTCAACCCAAATAATGTATTGTGACAGATTGAGTGCAGGATCAGACATGAGAATCCAGCTATCTTCTATTAAGCTAGATATTTAAAATTTTTCAAAAACGTAAAGCTACTATTTTTGTTATTATTTTTTTTGTTTTGGAAAAAGCTTATTTTCATTAAAATATATTATTTATGTTAACGTAATGGATTTATTATTGTGTTTTTATTTATTCATTTATTTATTTGACCATTTTTTAAGATACTCTGCGAAGGGTTTTTCATAAATTAACTCCATCCTCATAAAACTTCATAACAGCACAATATATTATTGTGTTTCTAAATGCTTAAACATTTTTTCTTTGCAGTGTGTTAAATCCTGATAGAGTCAGGATAAATAAAAGTTCTTTGAGGTCCTCAATAATTTTTAAGAGTATAATGGGACCCTGAGACAAAAAAGTTTGAGAATCATTGCTTTATAGCAAATATTATGTGTAAAGAAGAAACTTTAGGTGCATTCTCAAGAAGGCCAAGAATGAGACATGGATGTCCTATTCTGATCACCTCAGTTTCACATTCTCCTGGAGGACCTGCCCATTGCTAAGACAAGAAACATGAGGAGGATAAGAAATGGAAGAGAAGAAATGAAACTATCATTAGTTCTAAATGATGCAACCTTTTACGTAGAAAACCCATCAGAATCAAATGGCACACTAATGAAGCCATTAAGAGAATTCAGTGAGATTGCCATGTTTCACATAAAAAATCAATTGTGTTTCTCTACACCAATTCATTTTTTTTGGCTGCGTTGGGTCTTCGTTGCTGCCCACGGGCTTTCTCTAGTTGCAGTGAGCAGGGGCTACTCTTCAATGCGGTGCACAGGCTTCTCACTGCGGTGGCTTCTCTTGTTGCGGAGCACAGGCTCTAGGTGTGCAGGCTTCAGTAGTTGTGGCTCGCGGGCTCAGTAGTTGTAGCTCGCGGGCTCTAGAGCACAGGCTCAGTAGTTGTGGCGCACGGGCTTAGTTGCTCCACGGCATGTGGGATCTTCCCGGACCAGGGCTCAAACCCGTGTCTCCTGCACTGGCAGGCGGATTATTGACCACTGCGCCACAAGGGACGTCCCAACACCAATTCTTAACAGTTAAAAAAATACAATACAAAATAGTACCAAAAACATTAACTATCTAGGGAAAACTTTAAAAATACACAAACATTTACAGAGAAAATTTAAGTTTGTTAAGGGATAAAAAGTGGGGGATGTATGTCATGTTCACGGAGAGGATGTTTGAACTTAGTAAAGATATCAGTTCTCCTTGGATTAATTTATAAATTCAGTGCAATGCTAATCAAAAATTCCTAGTGGAATTTTTTAAGGGACACAACAGATTTATTTTTTATGGGTGAATAAAGGTCCATGAATAAGTAAATGAAAAAAAATAAGGGCCAAGAGGGGACATGCACTGGTCTCTGAGATGCGTGATCTTGGGATTTACCCCAAGGGGGGAGACAACTGTGACTGCTATCTCTGTCTTTGGGCCAGAGGGCATCCCCAGGGACCAAGAGAACGGAGAGATGTTTGCAGCACCAGTTATGTCCCTAATAGGCACCAGAGAGGTAGAGCCACACAGCTTTGAAGATCATCCTTAACCCAGGTCTGGATGAAACAATTTCACATCAAGCAATGGGGACCCACGGAGAAGTGTGCGTACCACCCTCCGTCTCACCATCCTACAGGCAATGTTAAAATGGTGTTGGACTGCACCTGGGGACGGTTCATGGGAGATGTGGCAGAGATGGTGAGGACCCAATGGGCATCCGATCTCATCCTCCCTGCACAGGCACAAGTAGTGCAGCCAGTGCTCTGTGGCATCAAGGTGACCGGATTGTTACTTGAGGTGTGGTGCAGACCGGGGAAAGAAGAGTGTGAACAGTGGATGGAACACACTGGGGATGTAGGAATGGAAGCTTCCGCGGGATGGATGCAGGCAGGTGGCGGAGGACATAGAGAGTGCACTTTTTGGGTTGTGATTGTGGAGTGGCAGGCTGGGGACAAAAATGTGTAAAAGCCGAGAAAAGAGGAGGCACTTGCACTTTGACTGACAAGAACTCTAGAACATAGTTGAACCTGCCATTGAGGAGTTCACTAGGTCCTTGACCATTCTGCAGAGGAGGAAGAGTGGACCGCTGGGTGTGGATTGAGACTGGAGACATTTAGGTAGAGGAGTAGAGATTACAGGGATTTACAACAAGATAAAGCAAGCCAGGCAAGGATCCAACATCCACTGATAAGAGCCTCATACAGCCTGGCTCATCTGGCAGCAGCGGGATGCCTGAGCCACTCCAAGGATGCCTCAGAAGTTGTGTTAAACATGTTTTTCCATTCTGTATCTGTGTTTTTGATGCTTTCACATCCTGGGGCCTCCCTGCCCCTGAAGGGACTGCTTCTCCCAGAGGTAGCCAATTCTTACAGGTTAGTAAACTACCCTGTGATAGTAAACTAACCTGTGAGTGAGCCTTTCAAATACAAACCAACCAATCCAGATCTCACACCTCAACCACCTCCTTTATTGCGCCCTCACACTCTGGGCCACTATCCACCTGCCCTAATCACACCAGAGCCAGGTACCAGACAGCTAGGAACCAGCCCCTATGCCGAGCGAGAGCCAGCTGAAAGTATTCAAAGGAGCCAGTCCTAAACCCGCTCACCCTGCCTCACTGGTCCTCCCACAGAAACCACCATAAAGGCGTTTGTCACGTTTTCTCCCACTCTCTCTGTCCCCTGGCCCACCCTGGGTGCTTCCTCGTGTGGCCACCCCGTCCCCCTTGGTGTGATGTGTCCCCTTCTTTGGGGATCTGTGAGTAACAAACTGTGTTTTTAATGGCAGTTGTCTCCTGATCTGTTGGCCTTACCATCCATACCTGAATAATAAGAAAACCTATATTTTGAACAGAAATCGTCTTATTGTTACAAGTATTTCAAGAAGAAAAGAAAGCTAAAACGTTGAAAATAGAAAAAAAAGAAACAACAACCAAAAACCCCATACACATTGTAAGAGGGACAGAAAGCATCTTGAGTCAGCCAGGCGGGAATACTAGTTGAGAGGCAGGGTGAGGTGCTAGCCCTGACGCATTACAAAAAGTCAGGATTTATTTTTTTTTAACTTTTTATTTTATATTGGAGTATAGCTGATTAACAATGTTGTGATAGTTTCAGGTGTACAGCAAAGTGATTCAGTTATGCGTATACAGGTATCTATTCTTTTTCAGATTCTTAGAGCTTATAAATCTCATTGGAGTTGGGATGGGATTGGGGTGAAGGTCTGAGGAAGCACAAAGTATTTCCTTCCCCAGCTGATGACTCCCCATCTGTCTGAGGGATCCCACAAGATTAGAGTTGGGGAAAAGAGAAGTCCTGGTGGAAGTTGAGAAGCACATTTAGGACATGCGGTAGCCAGCTGGACCACAGGAAGCCATGGCTGTTTTTCCTTGACCCTAAAACCTTCTCACTGGTCCAAATGCCAGTAATTCCAGGCCTTTCTCAAGTGTACAGGTCCTGGAGGTGGGCAGGTCTGTGCGCCAAGAAGGGCAGGTATGCCAAGCAGAGGCTCATGTCATTATCCCCAGTCTTTCTCTGAGTGGCACCTGCCCCAGCTTCCCTTCTGACCTGGGGTCAGGTCTCCATGCTGTGCGTTACCCATCCCTGGAAGTAACTGGTGAGCCTGGAGCTCCTGAATCAGGCTGGGGGCTTCGGAGAAGTGGGGTCTCTGCTTCTGGGCAGTATGCTCATCCAGCAAGTCTGACCAGAGGATACACTGCTGGGAGTAAGGCAAGACACAATGTATCAAGAGAGATGTGAGTCTCCATTTAGGCAGAGAATCAAGTTAGTTCAAAGAAAATTGGAAGGCGAATCACTTGGATCTGGACATACTTCGTTTATTGAACCACTGTGTTGTAAGTCACATTTCTCGGAAGAAAGACTAAGAGAAACCAGGGAGTTCCAGGATGTTTAGGACAGAGAGAGATAAACAAGCACTCCTTGTTTTGTTAATCAGGTTGAGACAGACTCTCCTGTAAAATCTAAATGTTTGACTTTGCTCAATCATAAGCAGTAAATTTCCCAAGTTGGATTTTCCTGCCAATGAATGTAGAAGGAAAAGGACTCTCTTTTTGACATAACATTTTATTGTTCATCTAAAATGAAAACCTTTTCTATTTTATAAAATTGAAAAACATGCTTAACAATTTGAAGAGCCTAGCAAGTACAGAAGGTTTAATATGATTCATAAGATATACTTACTGTTAATCACTTGAAATTTAAACTAAACTTAAGAAGAATTATTGGGACTTAAAAAATTTCCCCTCCCACATGATATCACATATATGGAATCTGAAATATGATACAAATGAACTTATTTACAAAATAGAAAGAGACTCACAGACATAGAAATCAAACTCATGGTTACCAAAGGGGAAAGGGGGTGGGGGGAGGGATAAATTAGGAGTTTGGGATTAGCAGATACACATTACTATATATAAAATAGATAAACAACAATGTCCTACTGTATAGCACAGGGAACCATGTTCAATATCCTGTAATAAACCATAATGGAAAAGAATATGAAAAAGAATATATGTATATATACAAATATATATGTGTATAACTGAATCACTTTGCCATACATCAGAAACTAACACAATATTGTAAATCAACTCTACTTCAATAAAAACAACAACAACAAAATTATCCCTTCCCCAAATGAGTTCTTAGTTTCACCAATATTACACAATTCCATAAGAGATTTGGAGCTTTGCATTGTCTATAATTCAGTACTCCCTTTTGCAAGTGTTTAAAAAGAAAGAAAATAAAATATTTTAAAACACAGTGCAGAGCTTTTTGGTATGTTGACAACACCAGTTGCCGGCTCTGAGGGTAGCCTTGCTGTTGCTAACAGGGGGCTGGTGACATAACCCCCACCGTGCTCCCCTGCACGTCCATTATCTTGATCCATTCCATCAGTTAGAATCCAGGAGGCTTCAGAGGAGCAATACAACAGCCTTTGGGGGAAGAGACTCAGAACTAAGTACAGACAGGTTCAAACCGGGATTTCCTGGTGCCTGGAGGATGCAGATTGGAAACTCTGTGCTAGTAGGAGAGTGTTCTCTCTCATGAGGAGGTGTGGGCTTTGCAAGAAGGGACACACACCAAACAGAATTAGGAGTCCATATCCTTAATTAAATTGTTGGTCCTGGACTTCCCTGGTGGCGCAGTGGTTAAGAATCTGCCTGCCAACTCAGGGATCACGGGTTCGAGCCCTGGTCTGGGAAGATCCCACATGCCGCGGAGCAACTAAACCCGTGCGCCACAACTGCTGAGGCTGCGCTCTAGAGCCCTCAAGCCACAACTACTGAGGCCGGAGCGCCTAGAGCCCATGCTCCGCAACAAGAGAAGCCGCCGCAATGAGAAGCCCATGCACCACAACGAAGAGTGGCCCCCGCTTGCCGCAACTAAAGAAAGCCTGTGTGCAGCAACGAAGACCCAACGCAGCCAAAAATCAATAAATAAATTTATTTTAAAAAAGTGTTGGTCCTTTTACGTGCTTAATGATGAACATGTTAGGTAGAAGAAACAGGAGGAAGATCGTTTCCCCCGCCCTCCCTACCACAGTAATGGAGAGCCTGCTGGCTGGAGGAAGTAAAGGCGCAGGGAACCTTTGACAGCTGAGCCATTTCTGATTTTATTAATTTTAAGGAGGACAGGATGGGAATGAGTCATGAAGTTAATATCTGAGGATTGTTGTTCTTTGGGGGAGATAACAATCTTAGGGGGATGAGTGACACCTTGCCTTCTCTTTTCTTTCACTATACTTTTTGTACATAGTCTTTCCATTTTATTTATTGGAATCTTACTGATTTTATCATAAAATAAGTATGAGCTTTCTCTCCTATGCATGTATAATCATTTTTCTCCCCAATTACAAGTCTCATTTTCATGAAGGCATAGCCTGGACCTGGTTATTTCTTGTCCCCTCTCCCTGCAATATATGCCCAACATCTAGTGTAGTGGCTGTTGCATTGAAGGTTGAATAGTTGATGAATGAACATATTGTAGGAAATCCTAAAAACCCAGAATAAGATGAACACTTCCCACTACCTAGAAACGTGGATACCATTTGATATACAACTTCCTAGGTTATCTTTCACAGTCAGAGAATGTGTTTTAACAAACGTGGGATCATATTCTATTACATTATTTTCTCCTTAGATGTTAACTATGCTTCTCCAGGTCAGTAAATGCTCTTCCACAATATGAGTATATGACAGAGCAGAAGTCATACTAGGTGTGCCCAAATCCAGGGCTTGGCTCTTAATGCTGCCTCTAAGTCCAGGTGGCTGGGTTTTAGGGTCTGTGATGGGAACTCAGTGTCACAATCTCTACTGGGATGGTATTCTGGTGTTTCGTAATGAATCTTTCTATCCAAGATAAGCGTGGAAAGATAGAATGGGCAAAGTTCTGGTTTCTACTGCCAGAAGCTCAGATTGCTGTGTCCAGTGGCATTCTCCCAAACCAAATCATGCAACCTAGAATTACCATAAACCATCCATCATATTTTTAAGAGGTTTGCCAGTTCTCAGAAGAGAGAATTTGTTAAGTTATGGAGACAAGGGACTGGAGTAGAAAGAACCGGCCAAACCTTTGTGTGCATTCTTGGTTCTGGTACTTGAGTAAGCCATGTATATTCTCTACAGCTTCTCCATCAGAAAGGAGTTTGGAAGTGGATTGTTTCTTTCTTTTTTTAAAATTTTTATTGGAGGATAGTTGATTTAAAATGTTGTGTTAGGGGCTTCCCTGGTGGCACAGTGGTTGAGAATCTGCCTGCCAATGCAGGGGACGCGGGTTTGAGCCCTGGTCTGGGAAGATCCCACATGCTGCGGAGCAACTGGGCCCGTGAGCCACAACTACTGAGCCTGCGCGTCTGGAGCCTGTGCTCCACAACAAGAGAGGCCGTGATAGTGAGAGGCCCGCGCACCGCGATGAAGAGTGGCCCCCGCTCGCCGCAACTAGAGAAAGCCCTCACACAGAAACGAAGACCCAACACAGCCAAAAATAAATAAATAAATAAATAAATTTTTTAAAATGTTGTGTTAGTTTCAGGTGTACAGCAAAGTGAATCAGTTATACATAAACATGTATCCACTCTTTTTTAGATTCTTTTCCCATATAGGCCGTTACTGAGTATTGAGTAGAGTTCCCCGTGCTATTCAATAGGTCCTTATTAGTTATCTATTTATATATAGTAGTGTGTATATGTCAACCCCAATCTCCCAATTTTATCCCTCCCCCACCCCTAACCCCCTGGTAACCATAAGTTTGTTTTCTACATCTGTAATAGTATTTCTGTTTTGTAGATAAGTTCATTTGTATGGAAGTGGATTGTTTTCTTAATGAGTAAAAGAGAGGCATTCCCAGGAGACCTGGTATACATGTGAGAAAGAATGAATTGGCTGTGACTCTATAAAAGATGAATTCATAGATAAATAGAGCACCCCTGCCCTAAGGAGAAAATTGGGATCCTCTTCCCAGTAATTAGAGATCTCGGAAGGTAGAAAGACCTGGCCTATTAGGCCTATAGACACTAAGTTTGAACACTGTGTGTCAGCTTGAAAGACCAACTTCTCATAAATATTTCATAGTAAACATGTATTGGGTGTATACCTTACCTACTCTCTCTAACCTCTCTTTCCTACCCTGCTCCTTTGTTGTTCTAGTCTCTCTAGAACTTCTGTTAATAGGAGGAGGGGGAGATCAGAAAGGCAACCCCATTGTTTCATTTTACAGTCCTTTTGGACTTTGGAGTGGGGGGCAGTTCTACTGGCTCATCAGTATCAGCTTTCCACAGCACAGCACTGCACACTCAGCACAAAGCAGTAAATGATCCCAGCCTGCTGTCACTAAACAATACTCTAAACCACTATTTCCTTTACCCCTGTCATCCTGTCCCTTCTTTCACTTAACAGAAACTAATTGCTCTATGGGTCAGACTCAGACCTCTTTACATTCTACCTGCCCTTCCTCTGAGCCCTGGGTGAGAAGGCTTTGTGGTGAGTACTCCCCTTTATCTTTGCCTATTTCTTTTCCCTGTTAGAAAAACCTGAAACTTGCCTTTCCCATGTCGATTCCACTTTATTGTCACCTTCTCCCCTGGGGTACACCTCCTGCAATTCCGGAACAATAGAATGGGGAAGAGGGGGGTCTCCATCGCCTTTTTCCTCCACTGCCATTTCCGCAGAATTTACCCCCGATGCTCTTTGGAGTGTCTTCCCCTAAGTCCCTGTCAAATTCTTAACTGCTCTCTCTCCAGACCAATGTTCTCTACACAAGTGATTTCCAAAACAGGGATATTTTGAAACACAGGCATTCAAACTTGCTGAATCAGAACCTTCAAGATTCTGGCCCATGACTCTGCATTCTTCAGACGCCCACAGGATGCTTCTGAAATAGACAATCTGATTAGCAATATTTGGGGGCAAAGCATGTCTCTATTATATTTGCTGATAGATCTCCCCAGTCCTCTCCCACCTTCCTGGAAAATTTCCTCATGTCACTTACAACCCTCATTTCAACATATTTGCTGCCAACACTCTTAGTGACATTAATTATGTTGTTGAACCTTCTTGCATCCTGAAATTTAAGATCTTGCTCTTCCCAAAGCCCCAGTATGCAAATATCTGGGAAAAGAATGTTCCAGATGAAAGGAATAAATAACTAAGCCCCTGGGGTGAAATGTGCCTGGAGTGTTTAAAGATCAGGGAGGAGACCAGTGTGGTGGATGGAGGGAAAGGAGTGAGAGGAGAGACATAGGCCATGAGGTGTGAGTGAGACAGAGCAGAGTATTGTAAGCCATTGCAGAGCTTTGGTTTCAGCTATGGGTAAAACTGAGATCCTCTTGAGCAGAGAGTGACATGATTTGCCTTGTGTTTTAACAGTCTGGGTGCTGTATTGAGAAGAGACTAGTTGGGAGCCAGGGTGGAAATATGGAAGCCAGTTAGGGATTCATCACAATAATCTAGATGATGGTGCAGAATAATGAGATGGAAGCTGTGGAGGTGGTGAGAAGTGTTTGCTTTCTGGATATATTTTTTTTGACCGTAAGTTCAGCCATTCAAGTAGGCTGGGTTTTCACTGCATATAAACAATGTCCATATTCATCTCTAAATGACTGATACTACACAGTGCACATCATTTCAAAGCTTTTTCATTCTTCTTAACTTCCAAACTCTACCTACACACGACCTCTAACAGTCTCCTCCTTCATTCACTCATTGATTCATTCAATCAATAAAAAGAACCTGTTATAGTTGGGGTGCTGTGCTAGGTGTTAGAGATACAGCAGATTGTTCAATAAGTCAGACAAGGTTCTTACCCCTGGGTTTTGTGCACTGTGGTGCCAAACTCAGAAATGCAAACAGGTAGAGAGTGATGAGTCCTGTGACAGGTAAAGACAGGTGTTCCTGGTTTCCCTCAGTTCTCTATCCTCTATCTCAAAATACATCTTCCTCATCCTCTCTCCTTTCCTTCCCTTATCAGAGAAAGACCTGCTCTCCTACTACACCTGGGCAACCACATCCCTAGTGGTCCTGTGGACTCTTGGACCTTGGAGTATCTGTTATGCCCATCTTTCACTCTCAGTCACTCTCCCTTTGTTAACTCTCTGCCTCTATACTTTAACCCTCCCTCATCTTTAAATGAATTCTCCTTTGACCTTTGCATGTATTAATTCATCCAATGATTCAACTAGTATTTAATGAGTGGTGATATCCAATTCCCCACTTACTTCAAGTCTACACTTTGGCAACTGAATGTGGTCTGAGAAAAACACACAACCACAGTGACTGGTCTCACTTTCAATTCATGGTCATTAACCTCGAGCTGCCTTGCAATCTGACTACACTTCCTCAGTTCATTCCCTGTGCCATTCTCCTAGATGATGATTTTTCACTTTTCTCCTGAAACTTCCAACACCTATTCCTCCTCCATCCTCCTCTCAGTTGATGACTTTGCTCCATATTTCACTGAAAAATAGAAGCAATCAGAAATGAACTTCCAGGGCTTCCCTGGTGGCGCAATCGTTGGGAGTCCACCTGTCAATGCAGAGGACACGGGTTCAAGCCCTGGTCTGGGAGGATCCCACATGCCACGGAGTGACTAAGCCTGTGTGTCACAACTACTGAGCCCATGTGCCACAACTACTGAAGCCTGCGTGCCTAGAGCCAGTGCTCTGCAACAAGAGAAGCCACCACAATGAGAAGCTCGCGCACTGCAACGAAGAGTAACCCCTTTTCACTGCAACCAGAGAAAAGCCAGCACACAGCAATGAAGACCCAATGCAGCCAAAAATAAAATAAATAAAATAAATAAATTTATTAAAAAAAAAAAAGAAATGAACTTCCACAAGGTCCCACCACCAAATCCACTGACTTACTTGCATTTATTCCCAGATACTCTGCTATCTCTCTGGTATGTGATATGTGTGATGTGTGTCAATATCTCTACCTAAGGCCACCCTTAGGTTTAGACCCTGCAGACAACAGTGATGCCCATTGCCAGAGTGATCAAGACACATTAAACATTAATATCTATTCAAAAATTTAACTGCAAACACAGTCTCATATTATCAGGGTGATAAAAAGTAAAGGCAATATAAACAGACGTCCATTTAACATGTTTGTGTGTGCGTGTGTGTGTGTTTCAATAATTGCATCATCTATAGCTTCAGACCATTGTTTACAACCATCTGTATACAGAATTTCCAGTGCCAGGTAGAAAAGACTGTCACCCAGCTCCTTGAATTTGGACAGAGATTAATCTTAGATGTGTATTTTTTAAGTTATTCTGTCGCCAATATTCCTGTATATGTTATTATACAAAAATTATTGGCATTATCTTTAAAATTTTTTTAATTTTTAAAATTTACGGTGCATATTTGTTGCAGTATAGGAAGAAAACAGAATTTGTGTTCGACTTTCTAGAGTATTAGTGTGGATTTCACACAAGACACTGACTAATGGGCTCATTAATTATTAAAAAATTAGGCAATTGGTATTTTGTTTTATATTGTGTAGATATCATTGATAGATTGTTAAACAGGTGTTTGAGTATTTCTGATATTATTTGTAAAAATTGGCTAGGGAGGGATTATTATTTTTTCTCTTGTAATATAATTGATATTCAAAAATTTGCTACCCTTGACCCCCAAAAAACCACTGCTCCGCAACACACTGTCAGGAATGGATTAGATTTAGATAATGAGGGATGTCACTATTTGTGTTATATACTTATTGATTAATCACTACAACATAAACACCATGTGGCTAGAGACATCCAGCACCCAGGTGAGTGCTGGCATGTAGGGACAGCTCAGCAAGTAACTGTAGAATGAGTAAAGTAATGAAAGAGTGCCTGTTATTTACCAGATAGCATGATAAGCACTATATGTACAAAGGTGACAAGACAGACATGGTTTGTGTTAATTTAAATTTAAATTGGTCCTTGGAAGAGGTTTTTAAAAATAGTCCTATAAGGCACCTGGACTTGAGAAATTGTTTGCATTTCTTGTACTTTTTAATCTCCAGGTTAGGATGAGGCACAAAGGATTTTCCCTTGAGAGTTGAAAGCTCTGTTCATATATACACAGGCCTCATCTGCTGGGAAGACCCTGCTGATATTTTTGACTCACAGTGACACCCCACACACACCCCGACCAGGAAAATACAGCAGACACCTCCACCATTCCCCTGACTAGGAGCCTGGCACTTCCCCAGTTGGGCTGCCATTTTCTATAACAGCTGTTAACACCCCTCTGTCCTATTAGAGGTTTCTTAGAGTTTACACAGTAGCCCCTTGCACCAAAGCACTCTCACTCCCACTATGATGCATCTCCAGGGTGCAGGAACTAGCAGGAACTCCCCTCTACTAAGATTACCCCCATCTCAAGAGCCGGCTTAGACAATACACCTCCTGTTGGCTAGGAGGCTGAGAGGGCTCTCTATTGCGTTGGAGCTGAAAGCTCAGCATAGGCACACAGAGTGGTGGGAAGTGCTCAGGGCACACGTGTGATTCGGTGAGGCTGGCCTGTCAGTTTTGAAGCTCAAGGGCTTTACACATGAGCTCAAAGGATTTAATTTCTGACACATCTGCTGTCTGGCCCATCAGGGACCATCCTGAGGAAACGACCAGGAAAGCAAGGTCCAGGCTGAAGGAACATCCTCTAACCACACTCCTTCCAGCAGCTGGGGGGCCTCCATCCTGCAGCTCCACACCCTGTTCTCCGCAGCCCGGGTGGCCCGGGCCTCAGCACCTCCACCCCTGACAGTGGCCACCAGGCAGAACAGGACTTCCTATTTTCTCAGGGTTGCACAATGAGGAAAATGACCTGTGGATGAGGACAGCCATTGGACTCCAGTAAGTTACCCTTTGCAGTTTTGTAGGAGAAATGACCTGCAGGGACTCTCCCCCAGGCACCAGTCCAGCTTTCCTTCTCACCCCATGACCCCAGCAGGGATGGTTCAGTATAAATACAGCCACCTGTCCCCAGCAGGTCTGCTCCACCGGTTTCAGGTGAGAAACTTCTCCAAGGAGTGATTTCTTTGAAAACACTTACCTTAATTCTTCTGTTTTGTATTTCTCCTGTATAAGGTGAGTGCTGGCAGAGTGGTGCATGGGAAATGCTTTTTGATTAATTACAGGCTGCTTTAGCAAGGCACGACTAGGCCCCAGCTGCCCTCTTCTTCCACCTTGGGGACCTCTTAGACAGTCTTGGGTTCAGGGTTGGTGGGTTCAGCACTGAGGGCTAGCGGCTCCGAGTGAGGTCCTACTGCAATGTTCCCTAGGAGGACCACTGAGAGTCTAATGAGAACAAGTGGAAAAGAACAGATGGGCTCTCCTTGACATACAAACCCCAAAGTGGGTGTGCAAGGCTTGTCCGTGTCTCCCTGACCCTCTCCTTTCGTTTCAGCACAATGAAGCTTTTCACAGGCCTCGTTCTCTGCTCCTTGGTGCTGGGAGTCCACAGCCGATGGTTCTCCTTCCTCGGAGAGGCTTATGAAGGTAAGGCTGGTGGAGGGGGGATGGCACCCAAGGGCCTCTGGGATTCACCCTGAGCACTCTTAAGGGTTGGAGCTACTGTCTTAGGCGGTGCTGCCCTATGTGGTAGAAGGTGCCAGGTGTTTGGGGAGCTTTTATTCAGACAGATTGAAAACCACAGGATTTATGTCAATCAGTTACTAGAGAAAGAACAATCCTCATTCCCAACTGAAATGGAAGTTTGACTGGAAGACACAAAGTAAGTCTTGAAATGCTACAGCATTTCCCTCAGACCAATTGCATGAAGTAGGATGAAGGCTATCCATCTATTTCCCTTCTCTTCTTCTCTCCCTCCATCCATTTCTCCCTTCCTCCCTCCCTTTCTCTCCTCCTTCCTTCCTTCCTTCCACTCTTCTTCTTCGTTTCCTTCTTACCTTCCATTTCCTAATTGGATAATTCAGGGACCTTCAGCTTAGCTCTTGCTCCTGCTTCCTATACTCAGTGACACTGTCCCTGGTTTAGTCTGTTTCCCACCCTTTTCTAGCCTTTTAACTGACAAAAAAACCCGTGTGCGACCGAGGGGGGAACCTAATAACATATATCAAGCTTCCAATAGGAACTCGGCCCTTACATGCACTTCAGGGTGACCTACTCTCCTGCTTTGCCCAGGTCTGAGGAGTTTTCCAGGACACTTTCAACGTTAACTGGGGCAGTTCCAGGAAAACAGGGGCAGTTCTGGTTAGGCTGGGACAGTTGGTCACCTACTTACTTGCAGAATATCTCCGTGAGGGAGGCATCTTCCCCCATCTGAAGGGGAGAAAACCGAGGCTTAGAGCAGCCGAGTCCGTTGCCCAGGGACTAAGTGCCAGTCAGCAGGTGGCAGGACAGAAGTTTGAACCCAGCTGTGCATGAGGCCAAAGCTCTTGCTGGGTAGACTTGTCCTAGTACCACTTCCTCAAGCTGGGGGCTTATCAATCTCAGCTGCATGTTGGATTCACCTGGGGAGCAATGAAAACTATTGATGCCCGAGACCCACCCCAGAGTGTGTGAGGTAATTGGCCTGGGGTGTGAGGTAGGTCTCATGGGACTTTCAGTACCTCCCCGGATGATTGGAAAGTGTAACCAGGCTGAGGAAAAGACCCACTGCTCAAGGGCTTGCTTCCTCAAGCAGCCCACATCATCAATACCGTCCACTAGAAAGTTCTCAAGATGCCATTCACGTGTCTAACAGGCAGGGGAATCAAGTCACAATTAGCACACTTGCGCAGCAGGAATACATTTCTTAGGCGTCAGAGCAGAGGAGCTGCATGTCTGCCCCTTTCTCAGAATCTGTCTTCCATGTCACCTCCTCACTCACCCAAGTCCCCTGGATCTTATCCTGTGCAGCTTCCTTTTATAACAGTGGTTTGGGGCCAAGGCACTTTTGTGTCCTGGAGATGTTTGGCAATGTTTGGAAACAGTTTTGGTTGTCACACTTGGGGAATAGGTTGCCCATTAGTGGGTAGAAGTCAGGGATGCTGTTAAACGTTTTACAATACCCAGGACAGCCCTGAACAACAACGAATTATCTGGCTTAAAATTTCAATAGTATGAAGCTGAGGAATCCTGCCCTATAATGATGGCTCCCTTCTCTCCTTTAAACATATCACACAGAGCCCTAAGTGAGATGCAGTCCAGAGACGGCATCATAGGGGCCAGACAACCAGGTCCAACACAGCTGTGCCCCTCCCCCCATAACGACTCTCATTCGAGTTACCAGGAGCAGGAAACTAGGCACAAAGAATGCTCTTCTCAACCTATGGCACTCATGGTGCTATGGCCACAGGATGAAACTGAGTCAGTGGAAGATTTTTCATTCCTTGCTTCTTCTCTAAGGTGTGTCACAGCTTTCTGTCCACCTGATAATCCTTTCTCTATATGCATTCCTCCCAGGGGCTAAAGACATGTGGAGAGCCTACTCTGACATGAGAGAAGCCAATTACAAAAATTCAGACAAGTACTTCCACGCCCGGGGCAACCGTGACGCTGCCGAAAGGGGACCTGGGGGCGTCTGGGCTGCTAAAGTGATCAGGTACCAGGGGCCCTGAGGAGGCAGGGGTGGGTGTGAGAGCCTCGGACAGCCAGGAGGGGCCAAGCCCTGGAGAACTTCCTGTAGGGCTGTGGCCTCTCCTCCTCTTATCCACCCTCACCTTCTGTGTCCTGTGCGGGGTCTGAGTGGCTGAAGAGCAGAGCAAGGCTGGTGGGACAGACGATTCCCAAGCCTCCCCCATGGGTGCTGTTCACCCAGCATAAGGGGACCCGCAGGGCTGAGGTGTGCTGAGCCCGGGCAGCCTCAGGCTTCATCCCCTCTTTCTTAGCTCCTGTCAGAGTCCTTGATTCCTTGGAAAGAGGAGAGATGGGGAGGGTGGGCTGTTGCTCGTCAGCCCTGGAGTAATCCCTTACCTGCCCTCCTCCATTCCAGCGATGCCAGAGAGATGATTCCGAGAGTCACAGACTTTTTTAAACATGGAGACAGTGGCCACGGACTGGAGGACTCGAGGGCCGACCAGGCTGCCAATGAATGGGGCCGGAGCGGCAAAGACCCCAATCACTTCAGACCTCCCGGCCTGCCCGACAAGTACTGAGCTGCCTCTCATTCTGCTCAGGAGACGACGGGGCTGTGAGTCCCCAAGGGCAGGGACGCTGAGCTAGTGAGTTCTCTGTCCACAGATGCCAGCAGATCTAATAAATGCTTAAGAGATTGAATGTTGAAAACTGTGTGTTATTCTTTGATATAAGGACAGCCTGTTTGTTCCCAAGGGGTGATGGCTGGACACCCACGTGAAGGCCGAGTCTGTGCCTGTGTCTTGGGTGTCGGGGACACAATCTCAGCATCATACAGGGCAGACACCCTGCTCCACCCCTTCCCCTAATCAGACCCGCGCCCCTCCAGGCCCCTCTGGTCACAGTGGTGCTCTTTCTAGGCCCTTCTCTATTCAGGCCTCTTCACTCCCTGGCAGTTGTGTCCTGTCAGCTTCTCTGCCCTGGGGTCTAGTCCCCTTAGTTTGTCCTCAGTGGTGCCTGTGTGCGGGCAGGGGACACAGCCTCGGGAGGACTGGATCGTGGAATCCTGCTCCAGCAACTGCACCTTGATCTTCTGTTCATTTCTCAGCAACACCTACAAATCCATCTATGAACCAATTTCTGTCTGTGCCATCCAGAAGTGCCTCCAAAGCAGCTTCCCTTCGCTCTATATTCCTTGCCTTATGCAAGTGTCCAGGAACAGACATGTCAAGAAACGGAGGCATAGGGACAACATCAAGATTAAGTATCAGGAGGTTTTGTATTGCATTGGATATGTATCAGGTCCTTGAGAAGAAGTCATTTTCCCTCCCTGGACCCTTCCCAACAGAGGAAAGCCAGCAGCACGTTACTTTTTTTTCCGGTCATGCCGCATGGCTTGTGGGATCTTAGTTCTCCCCCCAGGGATTGAACCCAGGCCCACGGCAGTGAAAGCTCCAAGTCTTAACCACTGGACTGCCACGCAAGTCCCAGCATGTTACTTCTTATTGAGGAAAACAGTGTCTAATAAAAGGGGTTTGGGCCTGTTAGAGCCCAGGAATTATGAGTGACTCTATAAATCACAAATTCCTAGATAAACCAAGAACCTTCTTCCTTGGATAAAAACTTTGGTTTTGGTGTTTGGTTTTTTCAGATTACAGATTCCAAGAACTAAAATGATCTAACACTTTAAAGAGTGGTGAATAGGGGCTTCCGTGGTGCAGTAGTTAAGAATCCGCCTGCCAATGAAGGGGACACGGGTTCGAGCCCTGGTCCGGGAAGATCCCACATGCCGCAGAGCAACTAAGCCCGTGCACCACAACTACTAAGCCTGAGCTCTAGAGCCCGTGAGCCACAACTACTGAGCCCACACGCCACAACTACTGAAGCTCACGCGCCTAGAGCCCGTGCTCCGCAACAAGAGAAGCCACCGCAGTGAGAAGCCCACGCACCACAACGAAGAGTAGCCCCCGCTCGACGCAACTAGAGAAAGCCCACGCACAGCAACGAAGACCCAAGGTAGCCAAAAAAAAAAAAAAAAAAAAAGAATGGTGAATAGACTTCTGTATCCAACTTTTATTTCAAGTAGTAAAAAGGCTGATTATTAAATTTTTCCTATTTACAAAAATTTGGAGAACTTGCTTTATCCAAACTTTCAAGTCATCCTTTCTCCTGCTTTTCCTTTCTTTCCCCTCATTTTGCAAAAATCTATACCTTCAGCACCTGGGATAGAAATCTAATAGCGAACATTCTTGTAACAGGAGTCTCCTTACAACCTGGGGTCTGTTGAGACTTTACCACTAGAACCCTAAACTCAGCAGTGCTTTGAGCCTGTTCTTGCCAGCCAATCTGCCACCGCACTCTCCCTCATCCCAGTTATCCTGCCCCTGCTTTATTCTGTCACACTCACTTTTCTGAGACACAGCCTTAATCCTCCTTAAACTTCTTCTATGTACACTTCTGACAGTGCCTTCTGATGGGAACTGGATGAGAAAGTTCTCTTGTGACTAACTACCTTATAGACACACTTTTTCTTCCTCCTTGACAAGGAAATTAAACTTGTCTTTCCCCGATAGAGATCATTTCATCATTAGTCATCTCCCCTTAGGAGTGCTCCTCAATCCCACTTTCAGAGTAGAAGTGTGTGCCGGTTATCAGTTTATTAACTCTGAGCTCCACATCCACCCTTCTTTGCCCCGCTTGTGATCCTGGAACTGGACCCTGTGATCATTTCTTCTGTGCCAGCTGGGCACGGTGTTAATCTCTGTCCTTTCAGGGCGCAGGAGGGACGTTGCAGGACACAAACACTTCCTGGTTTGTGCTTTCCTTCCACCCAGCTCCTGTGGTGCTCTCCTCTTGCACAGGACACCCAGTGACACTCACGCCAGGGAGGAAAATGTGCTTGTTCCTCACATGGGCAAAACCTTGCAGAGTCCAGACAGTCAGTAACAGCTTTCCCAATAAAGCACCACATTGAAAACCCTGACTTCAATCCGCATCACTCTTCACTCTTGCACGTTTTCCTCTTCCTCTTATAGTCAGACTTGTTGAAAACCTGCCCATCTGCACTTTCTGATTCCTCGCTTCTGACTCACACTTGACCCCACACCAGCCTGACCTCTGTCCCCACCACTCAGCAAAACAGCTCTGGTCACCACTGACCTCCATGTTGCCAAAACAATTGACATGTTTCTCTCCTCGTATCAGGAGGCCTCTGAGCCATGCTCAGCCCAGTTGTCCTCTCCCTCCTTCCTGGAAGGTTCTCTCTTGGCTTCACAGTACCACACTCTCCTTTTGCTTCCCTTCAGTTTTCCTTTACCTCCTTAGCTGGGTCTTTTCATCTCCCCAAACTCTAAGTGTCCCTCAGACTTGGTTCTGGGCTCGCACTTTTTATTTCTCTGTATTCTCCCCAACAAGCGCAGCAAATAGTATCTACATGCTGACGGCTCTGAAGCTTATATCTCCCCCTCAGAACCTGGTTCCCAAGCTCCGTGCTTGTTTATCTGATTGGCCTCCTGAAACCGCTGATTGGATGGCTTCCAGAGATCTCACACTCTGCACGTCCAAAGGGAATGCTCATCCCCCTCCAGAACTCTTCACCCCCAGGCCCCTCCAATTCAGCAAAGGACACGACTCTTCCCTCTGTGGCTCACCCCAGATATCGGGAAATGTGCTTGATGCTTCCCTTGCCTTTACCTCCACATCCAATCCACTAGCAAGCCCTGTGATTCTACTTCCAAAATTCATCTCTAGCCCATCAGCCTGGTCTCACGTGCACCTCCACGCTCCTGGCCACACCTGTTCTCACCTGGGTTCCTGCAACAGCTGTCTCAGTAGTCTCCCCATCTTCATGGCTTCCGCCTCTGCTTAAGTGTGACTGTATAGTTTATCATCTAAGCCAAGTCACCTTCCATTGTGAAAGGGGCATTATTGATAATTATACCTGGATGACAGGAATAAACTGGAACTGTCCTGGGCAAAATAGGCCTGTCTGTCTAGCATTCAGACTGATCTTTGCAAACCATAATCTGATCATGTGTCCCTTCTGCTTCAGACCCTTTAGCAGATCTGGTCACTGGTCACCTTCCAGCATCATCTCATGCCACACCCTCCCAGCTCACTGTTCCAGCCACACTGGTCTTCCCTCAGTCCTACCAACAAGTCAAGCTCTAATTTACCAGGGTGTGTACACATGATATTGCCTTTGCCTGGAACACTCTTCCCACCTCCCCTTCACATGGCTGCTTCCTTCTTTCCTGTGCCTCTCACTTGAAATCCCTCTTCGGAAAGGCCTTCTCTGACTACTCTGAGTGACCTACCATGACTATTCTTTCTTTCTTAGCAATTATCAATATGTGGGATGATTTTATTCATTTCTCGGTTTACTTTTTCTGTTATTTGGGTCGTTTTTTGGTTTTGATTGTTTTCTTGGTCTGTCTTCCACCCTAGATTGTAACAATTTCTGTCTCATTTATCTAGCACCAAGAAAAGTATCTGGCACATAATAGGACTTCAACAAACACGTATTGAACATGTGAACGATTGAGAGAATTTTTTTTTTTTTTTTTTTTAATTTTATTTATTTATTTATTTATCTATCCTTGGCTGTGCTGGGTCTTCGGTTCGTGCGAGGGCTTTCTCTAGCTGCGGCAAGCGGGGGCCACTCTTCATCGCGGTGCGGGGACCGCTCTTCATCGCGGTGCGCGGGCCTTTCACTATCGCGGCCCCTCCCGTTGCGGGGCACAGGCTCCAGACGCGCAGGCTCAGCAGCTGTGGCTCACGGGCCCAGCCGCTCCGCGGCATGTGGGATCTTCCCAGACCAGGGCTCGAACCCGTGTCCCCTGCATTAGCAGGCAGACTCTCAACCACTGCGCCACCAGGGAAGCCCGAGAATTTATTTTTTAACTTACTAGTAAGAAGGGAATTTTTTCAAGGTAAGAGAAATGCATTACATTTCTTGTAAAACATATTTCCATTATACACATATACCACATTTTCTTTATCTATTTATCCATTGATGGACATTTAAGTACTTAGGTTGCTTCCATATCTTGGCTGTTGTAAATAATCCTGCAATTAACATGGGGTGCATGTATCTTTTAAAAAATTTTTTAAATTGAGGTATAGTTGATGTATATTATGTAAGTTTCAGGTGTACAACACAGTGATTCACAATTTTTAAAGGCTATACTGCATTTATAGTTATTATAAAATATTAGCTATTATTCCCTGTGCATCCTTGTAGTTTATTTTATACATAGTAGTTTATACTTCTCAATCCCCTACCCCTATCATACCCTTCCCTCTCTCTACTAGTAACCACTAATTTGTTCTCTATATCATGAGTCTGTTGGGTTTTTTTGTTGTTGTTGTTATATTCAAGTTTGTTTTATATTTTAGATTCCACATGTAAGTATGTAAAAGTTCTCATCACAAGAAAAAAATGTCGTCACTGTGTATGGTAATTGATGTTAATTAGACTTATTGGGGTGATCATTTCACAATATGTACAAGTATCAAAACATTATGTTGTATAACTGAAACTAATGTAATGTGTTAATTATATCTCAATTAAAATAATAATAATAAAGGCCATTCTAATCAGCACCCAGAATCACTGGAAGAGAGGAACCAGAGAGCCTGAGCTTGTGTTTGATCCAGTTGGAGTCAAGTTCCCAGGCACAGAAAGTTTATTTAAGCCTAAATAAACCGAGAACAGAACAAGCTGTGAGACTGTCACCTGGGATCCTGCCAGAAATGCAAAATCTCAAGTTCTACCTCAGATCTACTATAGCAGCCAGGACCAGTTACATAAAGTGTGGTACCAGTGCCAAATAAAAATGTGCGGACTTTGTTCAGAAATTATTAAAAATTCTAAGATGGTGAAAGCAGGGCATTAACCAAGCACTGGGCCGTGCTAAGCATGGGGCTCTGCACAGCTGCATAAGCCTCATGCCACAAAGATGGGCAGTTTCCTAGGAAAAGCTACACAGACAGCCAGGGGATTAAAAACTCTGATACAAAGTCACTAAACCCAGGCTTTGCCTATTAGTATCAGATAAAATCATGCTTAGATTGCTAGAAGACTATATCAACTTGAATATTCAGATTGATTCAGAGTCGTCCATCTGGAATAATGTATTATTACCTGGGGAAGATGGGAAAAGCACAATCTGGGAAAACATTCTCTGTATTTAGGACACGGCAGTGCCAGTTAGTATTTTTCTGAACCCTCTGGGAAGAAATGCCAAGCAGGAATTTTCCAAGCCTCTCTGGTGGTTTGTATTTGATCCACTAGACCAGGGTTGACTGGAAACTCCAGGCTGGTCACCTCTGCACAGCAGCGTTGTGTTGTAATTCTGTATTGTTGCTCAAGAAGTGTCATGGTATCCAGATTTCTTCTAAATGAAGGGGAGGGAAAAGCTGGGTTTTGCTCTGACCTTACTCTAAAGTTACTGTTCCTGGTGCAAGGGATGATTTCAGCCCCTTGTGCCACAAAATGGTTAAGATGGTAAATTTTATGATATCTTTAGTTTACAATTAAAAAAACCAACTTGACATGTGGAACCTGAAGAAACAGAACGCTGGTGGAATTTCAGCAGGTGGACCCTGGGGCAAAGGGCAGCTCAGGGTTGGCTGAGCAGGGGCACAACGGGAGGGCAAGTGCAGAGCGTGTCCAAGAACAGAGCCCAGGAGGAGAGACAAACGTGGGCTCTGAAACTGAAAACGAGAGTCCGGGAACAAGTCGCGGCCTTGTCGACAAAAAAATTTTAATCAGTAGTCAATCCAAGAAAGAAATAGAGAATTTTATTCCAGCCAATATGAAGATTATAACTCAGGAGACAGTCTTTCAGAAAGCTCTGAGGGGAATTCCCTGGTGGTCCAGTGGTTAGGACTCTGCCCTTTCACAGCCGAGGACTCGGGTTCGATCCCTGGTCAGGGAACTAAGATCCTGCAAGCCATTCCACCCATTAGAGGTCAGAGCAGTTATATAAGTTTTTGAGGCAAAGGGTTATACATCAAAGTGACATCTTGACTATGTAGTCCAACAGGCAAGTAGTGGGTCATTGTGATTCCCTACAGGATTAAAAGGAAATGTTAACTCCTAAAGAGTTACCTTGCTGGTGCCAGGAGGAAATTGCTTTTTTTTTTTCTTTTTGGCAAGTAGGCATTCCTGTGTCTTTTAAGGGAACCTAGTTAATGTGTAATACAGATGCACAATGTACACTAAAGGGGAGGGGATAGTGGTTCAAAAAGCAGAGAAAATTTTACGTTAGATTTTTTTTCTTGTCCTGCCTTAAAATAATTTTGTTTCATCAGTTTAAATGTCAAGCTCAAGGATTTGGGCTTTATTTTGAAAGCAAAGGAGAGCCATCGAAAGTTTCTGATTGGGAAGTGGCTTAAGGCTATGCCTCAGAGGACAAGGATTCTGACAATATATCTCCAGTTAACTTCCCATGAGACCCAGGGAATCACTCTTTCTCAGGGGCCTAGGTTTATCTACAAACTAGGATAACTCTACATCTAAATTTAGGAATAACATGGGGGTAGCAGACAAGCTGAAGGAGGTAAAATTAGTCCTTAGATCTACAAGTTCCAGGTCTGGGGCAGGATCCCTGTATTTTTAACGAGCTCCTGTGATGATTCTGATGCATGGCAAGTTCGTGAATCACCTGACTGGGTGATACTTAATGCTGGTTCCATTGTGATGTGCTGAGACTCAGTGGTGGTGGTGGGGGGGAAGGCAGTGTTTAGAAGTGTTAACAAGAAAACCACAGGCCCAAAATGGTGTCACTTGTGCTCCCATGATGCCAAGCCTAGACTTAATACTTGACTTAGTTGCAGTTTCAACCCTCCCCAGAAATGTAATCTTAACCAGTGGAATTGTCACCACCAAAGAGGTAATCTGCATGTGGGCCCTCTCCATCCACGCCCCCGACCCCAGAAGAGGTAACATGCATGATAAAAGTTTTGATGATCCCTTTCCCCCAAAAAGAAGATATCCTGACCTAGAAATAACCTTTTTTCTTTTGTTAATAACTCCCTTGTCCCACCCTTCTTCCTATAAAAGCTGTTTCGTACACCCACTCAGAGCACTCTTCTAGTTGCTAGATGGGATGCTGTTTGATTCATGAGTTGTTGAATAAAGCCAACTAGACCTTCAAATTTACTGTTGAACTTTATTTTTTTAACAGAAGTGAAGAAAGTTCCCTGAAGACTGATGTAACTGTCTCGGCAAGAAGTAATGAGAATGTGGGATGGTGGCAATAGAGAATGGAAAAATAAATGACTAACGGAAAACACCACCAATGTAGAATTGAGGGAATTTACCTAGTAACTGGAAGTGAGGGTTGAGGAAGGGGGCAAGGATGACAACAAGGTTTTGAGCCTTGGCCAGGGCAGTGACAAATTAAATACATGCAAGGAAATTATTTCAAATTTGGTCTTCCCACTCTCTTTCATTCATGAAAACCAATTTACATGGCTCTGATCACTACTGGGTGAAACGATTTTCCAAATCTTTCAAACGACAACTAATATTTATTACCCAGACACTATGCCACAGGCACTATGCTCTGCATTTTAGTCTCATTTAATTGTCACTATGAGGTAGCTCTGGTTCACATTCATTATCTCATTTAATCCTCAAACTACCCCCAAGGGGACTGCTACTATTATCCATATTTGACAGATGAGGAAGCTGAAATTTGGAGAAACAAAGGAACTTACCTAAGGTCATCTAGATAAAGAGCAGACAGTCAAAGCCAGATAGTCTGCCTCAGAACCTGCCAACTAAAATTTGGCATTGCCATCTACCTCTACAAGGATTAAATCATGAGCCACTGCGGCTGCTGATCTTCAACACCCCCTGAAAGGAGGTCAGGGTGGAGATCAGGAATGAGGCACTCTGTGATCTGGGAAAACTTGGCAAAACAGGTTTTCATATAGTTAGATATTTTCAGGAGATTTTATGAGCTCCAATTCTTGCATCTACTCACATCTAGAAAAGTACTAAAATCATTAACTGTGACATCTGCTCCTCCTGACTAGCAGCAAGCCTCTGCCCAATTGCATGCTTGACTGCACGCACCACCCCCCCCTTCACTATAATCATTTACAACACTGACCTTCCCCCAACCTCTTTGGAGCAGTTTTTCAGAGCTATCTGAAATGCTGTCTCCCGGGCAGTAGTCCTCATTTTGCCCTAAATAAAACTTAACTCACAATTCCCACATTGTGCTTTTTTTTTTTCAGTCGACAAACCCAAGCCCTAAGCCACTATGATACCCTGAAGCCCTGTTAAACACCAGTCAAGTCTGGATGCAAAAATAAAAGTGAGGCAACCATGAATCAATCTATCATTTTTAGGCAAGTGAAAGATTACAAGTTGTATTTGAAAACACTGCCTAATATCCAAGTAGACTGTTCAAATTTAAATGTTTAACTGAAAGGGATTTTCGTTTGTTTTCCTTAGAAAATAAATTCAGATGATGCGGGGTTTCTGGGGGGGGGGTTTGTTTTGTTTTAATGCTAGAAAATTCTGTTACCCTTTAAGTAAATGAGGATTGCTGTAACGTGCCCTAGAAAGATCTGTCGGGAAATGATTGCCCAATTGTGCCAGTTCAGAGTGTCTCCTCCTCCTGAGATTTCCTACACACCCTCTTTTGGACAGTCATTGTGTAATGACAAAAGCTGAAAGTGACAGGAGAGCTCTCACCCTTTACCTTATAGACTTACAGTCAACTTAATCCAATACAGCCACAATCCAGCTTAACTAGTGGGAAGGTGTGATATTGTGATAAGAAATTTATATTTGGTCTTCATCTTCTTTCCTGGCACAGAGTTCCTAAAACCCTTGGAATTTCCAAGGTGATGAGAGGGAGAAAAGTGTCTTTCATTATGTTAATGAGGTGAGTTTTGGACCACACCTAAGGATGGGGGCTGGCTGCCAGTGGAGCCAACCATGTGATTAGAGAGTTGGAACTTTCAGTCCCACTCTTGACACTGGCCACTGGCAACTGAACTCAACCTCCAGCCCATCTCTGTTCTCAATGCTGCCACTGCTTTATCTAGAGCTTCCAGTCAGTGAACATGTGGAGATTGGTCTAGAGCGGCACTGGGAGAGGGCATGGAAGCTCCTTGCCCCTTCCCCATACCTTACCCTTCCAGCCAGCTGTTCCTGAGCCTTTTATAATAAACTGATAATCTAAGTAAGTAAAATGTTTCTCTGAGTTCTGTGACCCACTCTAGCAAATTAATTGAACTCAAGGAGCGGGTCACGGGAACCTCTGATTTATAGCCAGTTGGTCAGAAGTACAGGCATACCTTGGAGATATTGTGGGTTCGGTCCCCAGACAGCAATAAAGCGAGTCACATGCATTTTTTGGTTTCCCAGTGCATATAAAAGTTATGTTTACACTATACTATAGTCTATGAAGCGTGCAATAGCATTGTCTTAAAAAACAATGTATATACCTTAATTTAAAACTGCTTTATTGCTAAAAAAAATGCTAACTATCTTCTGAGCCTTCAGCAAGTTGTAATCTTGTTGCTGGTGGAGGGTCCTGCCTCCATGTTGATGGTAGCTCACTGATCAGCATGGTGTTTGCTAAAGTTGGGGCAGCTGTGGCAACTTCTTAAAATAAGACAACAATGAAGTTTGGCAGATCACTGACTCTTCCTTCTCTTCCTTTCACAAATGATTTCTCTGTAGCATGCAATACTGTTTGATAGCATTTTACCCACAGTAGAACTTCTTTCAAAATTAGAGTCATTTTTCTCTCAACCCTGCCACTGCTTTATTAACTAAGTTTATGTAATATTTTAAATCATTGGTTGTCATTTCAACAATCTTCACAGCAATCTTCACCAGGAGTAGATTCCACTTTCTTTGCTAACCCATAAGAAGCAACTCCTCATCCGTTAAAGTTTTACCATGAGATTGCAGCAATTCAGTCATATCTTCAGGCTCCACTTCTAATTCTAGTTCTCTATTTCCACCACATGTGCAATTACTTCCTCCACTGAAGTCTTGAACCCCTCAAAGTCATCCATGAGGATGAATCAACTTCTTCCAAACTTCTATTAATGTTAATATGTTGACCTCTTCCCATGAATCACGAATGTTCTTAATGGCATCTAGAATGGTGAATCCTTTCCAGAAGGTTTCCAATTTACTTTGTACAAATCATCAGAGGAATCATTATCTATGGTAGCTATAGTCTTACAAAATGTATTTCTTAAAAAATAAGACTCGAAAGTTGAAATTACTCCTTGATCCATGGGCTGCAGAATGAATGTTGTATTAGCAGGCATGTAAACATTAAACCTGATGTACAATTCCATCAGAGCTCTTGGGCAACCAGGTGCATTGTCAGTGAGCAGTAATATTTTGAAAGGAATCTTTTCTTCTGAGTGGTAGGTCTCAGCAGTGAGCTTAAAATATTCATTAAACCATGTTGTAAACACTTGTGCTGTCATCCAGGCTTTGCTGTTCCGTTTATAGAGCACAGGCAGAGTAAACGTAGCATAATTCTTAAGGGCCCTAGGATTTCCACCATGGTAGATAAGCATTGGCTTCAACTGAAAGTCACTACTTGCATTAGCCCCTAACAGGAGAGGAAGCCTGTCCTTTGAAGCTCTGAAGCCAGGCATTGACTTCTCCTCTCTAGCTATGCAAAGTACTAGATGGCATCCTTTTCCAATATAAGGCCATTTTGTCTACACTGAAAATCTGTTGTTTAGTGTAGCCACCTTCATTAATGATCTTAGCTAGATCTTCTGGATAACTTGCTGCAGCTTCTACATCAGCACTTGCTGCTTCACTTTTATGACGACTGCTTCTTTCCTTAAACCTCATGAACCAACCTCTGCTAGCTTCAAACTTTTCTTCTGTAGCTTCCTCACCTCTCTCAGCCTTCACAGAATTGAAGAGTTAGGGCCTTGCTCTGGATTAGGCTCTGGCTTACGAGAATGTTGTGACTGGTTTGATCTTCTATTCAGACTACTAAAACTTTCTCCGTATCAGCAATAAGGCTCTTTCACTTTTTTCTCATTCTTGTGTTCACTGGAGTAGCACTTTCAATTTCTTTCATGTACTTTTCCTTTACATTCACAATTTGGCTATTTGACGCAAGAAGCCTAGCTTTCAGCCTATCTCAGCTTTCAACATGCCTTTCTCACTTAGCTTAATCATTTCTAGCTTTTGCTTTAAAGTGAGAGATGTACAACTCTTCCTTTCACTTGAATACTTAAGAGGCCATTATAGGGTTACTAATTGGCTTAATTCCAATATTGCTGTGTATCAGGGAATAGGGAAGCCTGAGGAGAGGGAGAGAGATGGGGAACGGCCAGTTGGAGCAGTCACAACACACATTTCTCGATTAAGTTCACCATCATACATGGGTGCAGTGGTGCCACAAAACAATTACAATAGTAACATCAAAGATCACAGATCACAGATCACCCTGACAAATAATGAGAGTGAAAAAGATTGAAGTATTGCAAGAATCATGAAAATGTGACAGAGACACAAAGTAAGGAAATGCTGTTGGAAAAATTGTACTGATAGACTTACTGAACACAGGGTTGCCACAAACTTTCAATTTGTTAAAAAAAAAAAAAAGAAAGAAAGAAAAAGAAAAACACAGTATCTGTGAAGCACAATAAAGCAAAGAGGTATGCCTGTACAGTTAACAACCTGGACTTCTGACTGGCATCTGAAGTGGGGGCAGTTTTGTGGTTCTGAGTCCCTAACCTGTGAAATTGGATGCTATCTCCAGGGAGATACTTTCAATTGAGTTGAATTGTAGGACACCCAGCTGGTGCTGAAGAATTGCTCGGCATGGGGAGACACCCCACACACACTCTGCCACACACTGGTGACCAAAATTGTTAGGGTTTCCACACTTGCCAAAATGCTAAGAAGCTTTGTGAAGCCTCCCTTCTCTGATCATCTCTTCAACTAATCTGGTTACGTCATATCCAAATGTCACATGGAAGTATGACAGCAATTTGTGTCTATAGTTCTCTGGCTGTGTTATAAATGAAAGAAAGAAGTGAATCATTCAATGTACCCAACACTTTGCTTATTCCACACTGAGTATACACCACACCTTCCTGCAAATTGCTCACTATAAACCTCATGTCTACATTCTACTCAAATAAATTTTTAAATTAGATTTTACATTTATTATTAATATAATATGCTGTGTAAGTATACAAGAGCCTGAAAATGGCAATCTAGTACTTGGCTTAAATAATACAAGCACTTGCTGCAATCTTTATCAGTACTCAGCCTTCCTTTATTATGGCTTTTAAAAAACAAATTTTAAAAGTGCATGATTCCTTTAGACTGCTGTTTAGGAAAGACTGGAGTAAAACATTTCCAGTAATGAATTAGTTGTATATAGGTTCAGATTAAAAAATGTCAAGCACTGGGAAAAAAATACATTTTAAATTAGCTCAATTTAAATATGGGGCCGTTTCATTTAAACATCTGATTTGAATCTTCAGTGTTTCACTCATTTTATGTGTTAATTCCATTATACCAGATCTTACTTTGGTAATTTCTCAAGTGTCCCAGAGAAGATAAAAAAGGAATTCAATTTCTGTCAATTACATTGTATGTCTTCATGTGACCAGGATGAGAAACTTCTGCTCCCTACATGGCAGTCACGACAGGAGAAGAATTCCCCCAGTCCACCAGCAAGGAACAAGTAACACTGTTGTTCAGAATAAGGACTGCATAGCTGGGGATATTCACGTTCTGATTCCTTCCAGAGCACTTCATTACAGCAAACAAGGACTGATTCCTTTCAAAATTCAACTTCAGTTGAAAAACACTGAGGTACAGATAGAGCCACAAATGCAGAGGTTACAGACACGGACAAAAGTGCTCCCAATAAGGTGGCAGGGATCTCAGGTGGGGCCTTTCCTTCAATAACAAATGCATTCAGAAGGTTCCGGAGCACGATTCAGTTTTTCTCAAAATGTCATGACACCCTGTTGAATCTTCTTCAATTAGGCCTGCTGAGACCAGAGAAACCGATCACATTTTTCAAGCATGCTTTGTATCAAGGCTCTGAAATCCCAAAGAAAAGAAACAGGCAAATTTAGCTGTCATTGTTCATTCTTTTCAGAAGAAAGGATTAAAAAAGCTGACTGACTCTGTGCATCAAAAGACACAATCAACAGAGTGAAAAGGCATCCTGTGAATATGGCATCCTGTCCTATACAATAGGAGAAAATATTTGCAAATCACATATCTGAGAGGTTAATATTGAAAATATGTAAAGAACTCATATGACAAAAAACAAATAATGCAATTTAAAAATGGGCAAAAGACTTGAACAGGTATTTCTCCAAAGATGACATTTAAATGGCCAACGAGCATATGAAAAGATGTTCAACATCAATAATCACTAGGGAAATGCAAATAAAAACCACAATGAGATATCACCTCATGCGCATTAGGATAGCTACTATCCAAAAAAACAAAACAAAACAAAATAAAAATCAAAACAAAAAAAACAGAAAATAACTAGGGTGGTGGGGATGTGCTATAATTGGTGGGAATGTAAAATGGTGCAGGCTCTATGGAAAACAGTATGGAGGTTCCTCAAAAAATTAAAAATAGAAGTACCATCTGATCCAGCAATTCCACACCTGGGTATACACCCAAAAGAACTGAAAGCAGGGTCTCAGTGAGATATCTGTATACTCATGTTCATAGCAGCATTACTCACAATAGCCAAGAGGTGGAAGCAACCCAAGTGTCTATCAACAGGTGAGTGGATAAACAAAATGTGGTTACATACATACAATGAAATATTATTCAGCCTTAGAAAGGACGGAAACGCTGACAAATGCTATAACATGGATGAACCTTAAGGACGTTATGCTAAGTGAAATAAGCCAGTCACAAAAAGACAAACACTGTATGATCCCACTTATATGAGGTACTTAGAGTAGTCAAAATCAGAGACAGAAAGTAGAATGGTGGTTACCAGGGGTTAGGTGGAGGGGGAAATGGGGAGTTGTTGTTTAATGGGTACAGAGTTTCAGTTTCGTAAGTTGAAAAAGTTCTGGAAACTGACTGCACACTGATATGAATATACTTAACACTACTGAACCAAGTAGTTAAAAATGGTTGGCAGGAAATTTTATGTTATCTGTATTTTACCACAGTTTAAAAAACAAAAAACAAAAAAAAACCTGACTGAGACAATTAGGTATGTGGTACCAATAATATTCTTAAAGAATTGAGTACACATCATATTTGGGTATTCACATTAACCTAAACAGTGTTTTGGTCATGACTGTGAACAAAACATTACTTTAGCCTCTTCCCTTAATCACCTTCATCAACAGAGGAGTCTCTGTCCCCTCATCTATGAATGAGGGGTTGGGACTATGTGATCTCTACAGTCCCGTCCACCTCTGAAAATCTGTGCAATTCTACATTCCCCAAGTGCCTGTGGATAGGGCAGGACAGACATACATTACCTCTGCCTTTTCTCGGCAATCCTCAGGATATCACAGGTTCTGGTAAACCTCTCTGACAGCTCAAGGGTCAAACCACATTCTTGTAGCAGTGACCAGGCCCGGTCTGGGCCCATGGACTTAGCTAACAGGAGTGCCACATTCTCCACATTGATAGGGGAAGGCCCATCGCTGAAGTTCCCATTTGGTGACTTCTGGGGGGCTGGCTTTGTGCTCTTGTTCTGTACCAGATGTAGGAGAAGCTTCCATTCCTCCACAGTCTCTGGGATCCAACCTACTCAAACACAGAGAAACAATGTGGGCTCTGACTGCTCTTAGCACTCTGCCTGCATACAGGAGAAACCATTCGTGACAATATTTCATACCAAAACATAAAAATATTAAAGAATATAATCTCATCACCCCCAACACAGAGTTGTTTTCTGAATATTTGTTGAACAAATCGCTCACGAAAAGGAGAAGCCATAAAATTAGCTTCAACATTCCTTCTTTTGCTCATGCAGTAAGTAATTACCCAGGGCACACTCCATACGAGGCACTGAATGTGAATGAGGAACAAACAGACATGATGAGCCCTGCACTCCTGTGGAGCTCATGGTCCAGTAAAGGAGACAGAACTTAGACAAACACATAAATAAATCTGTGCTTATAAACGGTGCTAAGTGTTTGCTATGAAGGAAAATATCAAAGAGCCATTAGAGAGATTGGCAAGTTTGGGGGTTTTTTTTATTTTGAGGATCAGAGGAGGGCTCTATGAGAAGTGACAGTTAAGCAGAGAGCTGAAAGATGAGCCAAGTTTAGCAAGCATGTGCTTGTGGCCCATATGTGTACAAAAGTGCAGGGAAGGTGTCAGGAATGGAGGGTGAAGGAGCCTGCATTTCTGACAAAGGAAACATGGAAAATGACTCGACACAGGAAGGAACTAGGTGAGTTCAAGGAACTCAAAAAAGGCCTACAATGCACAAAGGTGGCAGTGAGGAGTGAGAATGAGATGATAGGGCCAGGCCATATGGGAACAGCTTAAGAATCTGGATTTTATTTTGAGTCCAATGTAAGGGGTTTCAAGGAGGAGAGCCACATAATCCAATTTTTGTTTAAAAGAACCATTCTGAGAGTCAGCAACATGGTGGAGTGAAAAGCTACCTCTGTCTCGCCCCTTAATCTACAACCAGTAAAACATCCACAACACAACAAAGGTTCTTGTGTCCGACACGCCAAGAAACCAGAGAATTCTCCACATATCTATACAACTAAAGGTGATGGACTGGAACACATAGAAGAGGCAGAACCAAGGGAACAGTGGAGGTGGTGTCTGCAGTCCCAGCCCTCCAGCCCCAGAGAAGCTGACGGTAGCAGGGGAAGCACTGCACATGACCCCAGCCCCCAGCCCCCCACTCGAAGTAGCAAGCCCATGAATCTTACAACACTGGATATGGCAGGGCCACCTGAGCGATCCTAGCTATTGCCCCCACCCCTTCCTCCCCAACAGCAGTGGAACTTGCCACTCAAGGGCTCTTGGACAGGAGGGAAGAACCCACCATGCTGGTGCACCAGGTGGCAATGTTAGCAACACTGGCAGAAGTAAGGCGACCCTGCAGGTACCGGAAGTGATAATGAAGGCATCGAGCCACACCACAGATGGAGATGGTAGAGGGCACAAAGTGCAGACTCTCAAATATAACCAGAGGCAGCTGAGGTAAGAGAAACCCAAAACTTGTGCTATAGCGCCACCTACTGGAAAACAAAAGAAAGGCCTCTAATTTCTAACCTTTTGGATCATTAGAATCAAGTAGAAAGGTGCTTGCTACTTTAAATGTGTGGCAGAGGAACAACTTCACCAAACACTGTGAAGTACCATAGTAACACTGTACCACAAAAGGAAAATGACAATTCTCCAGAAACCAAACTTAAAGCCACAGAATACTGTGATCTAACTGATAGAGAATTCAAAATAGCTGTCATGAAGAAAGTCAAGGAACTAAAAGAAAACTCAGATAGGCAGTTCAATGAACTCAGGAATGAAATTAATGAACAGAGGAATACTTTACAAAAGAGATTAAAACTCTAAAAAAGAAAAACAAATTCTAGAACTAAAGAATTCAATAAATGAGTTGAAGAATACATTAGAAAGCACTGAAAATAGAGCAGATCACATGGGAGACAGAATTAGTGAGCTTGAAGATAGAACTACAGAAATGACACAAGTAGAAGAAAAAAGAAATAAGATATTTTAAAAAATAAAAAAATTCTATGAGAACTATCCAACTCCTTAGGAAAGACAACATTAGGGTAATGGGTATCCCAGAAGGAGAAGAAAGGGAGAGGGGAGCAGAGAGTTTATTTATAGAAGTAATAGCTGAGAGCTTCCCAAACCAGAGAAGGAACTGGATATACAAGTCCATGAAGCTAAGAGAACACCTAATTACCTCAATACAAAAAGACTTTCTTCAATGGACTTCCCTGCTGGTGCAGTGGTTAAGACTCCGTCTGCCAATGCAAGGGACATGGGTTCGTGCCCTGGTCCAAGAAGATACCACATGCAGCGGAGCAACAAAGCCTGTGTGCCACAACTACTGGTCCTGTGCTCTAGAGCCCGCGAGCCACAACTACTGAGCCCACGTGCCACAACTACTGAAGCCCACCCACCTAGAGCCCGTGCTCCGCAACAACAGAAGCCACCACAATGAGAAGCCAGAGCACTGCAATGAAGAGTAGCCCCTGTTCACCGCAACTAGAAAAAGCCCGCACGCAGCAACGAAGACCCAACGCAGCCAAACATAAATAAATAAATAAATAAATGTATTAAAAAAAGACCTTCTTCAAGACACATTATATTAAAACTGTTAAAAGTCAATGACAAAGAATTAAGGCAGCCAGGGAAAAAAGGAAGGGTAACCTACAAAGGAACCTACAAAGGAATTAGGCTATTAACAGATTTCTCAGCAGAAACTCTACACTCCAGAAGAAAGTGGAATGACATTCTCAAAATACTGAAAGATAAAAACCATCACCCAAGAATACTCTATCCAGCAAAGTTATCATTCAGATATGAATGATAAATAAGGACTTTCCCAAACAACAGCTGAGGGAGTTCATCAACACTAGACCTGCATTACAAGAAATGTTGAAAGGGGCTCTTTACCAGAAATAAACAAACAAAAAAAAGCAAAGTCCACAAATCTTTGAGTAAAGTGATAAGCAGAGAGAATCATAAAACTGCAACTCTTTATCAGAATAGGTTTTTTAAACACTTTAACTACAGCATAAAGGCTAAAGGGCAAAGACGAGTAGGAAAAGTAATTATAGCTACTTCAATTTGGTAACAAACTCACAATATAAAAAGGGATAATTTGAGGCAAGAAAAATACAAAAGGAGGAGAGGAAAAGGGTGGAACTTATATAGGTACATAAAGATAAGATGCTATAAGCAGAAAAAGGACTACTTTATGTATGACATTTTTTTTTTTTTAAAGGCTCAGTAGTTGTGGCGCACAGTAGTTGTGACGCACAGGCTTAGTTGCTCCACGGTATGTGGGATCTTCCTGGACCAGGGCTCGAACCCATGTCCCCTGCATTGGCAGGCGGATTCTTAACCACTGCACCATCAGGGAAGCCCTATGACATGTTTTATACAAACCCCATGGTAACCACAAAAAATAAATCTAGAGCAAAGACACAAAACATTAAAAAAGAGGAAAGTGAGGAAAACATCATAAAAAACCACCAAAGCAAAATGGCAGACAGAAATACAAGGAAAAAAAGAAATAATGAAGATATAGAGCAACCAGAAAACAAAAGATAAAATAGCAGTAGTACCAAATCCTCATCTGTCAATAATCATCCTAAATGTAAATGGATTGAATTCACCAATCAAAAGACACAGAAAGGCTGGGTGGATTAAAAAACAAGAGCCAACTGTATGCTGCCTCCAGGAGACTCATCTCAGAGTTTAAGACAATTATAGGCTCAAAGTAAAGAGATTGAAGATGACACTCCAGGCAAATGGCAGCCAAAAGAAAGTGGGTGTAGCCATACTTACATCAGACAAAATAGACTTCAAGCCAAAAAAGATAACAAGAGACAAAAGTGGATAGTATAGGGATTCCCTGGTGGCGCAGTGGTTGAGAATCTGCCTGCTAATGCAGGGGACACGGGTTCGAGCCCTGGTCTGGGAAGATCCCACATGCCACGGAGCAACTAGGCCCGTGAGCCACAACTACTGAGCCTGCGCGTCTGGAGCCTGTGCTCCGCAACAAGAGAGGCCACGATAGTGAGAGGCCCGTGCACTGCGATGAAGAGTGGCCCCCGCTTGCCGCAACTAGAGAAAGCCCTAGCACAGAAACGAAGACCCAACATAGTAATCAATCAATCAATAAATAAATCTTTAAAAAAAAAAAAAAAAAAAAAGTGGATAGTATATAATGATAAAGAGGATAATTCATCACGAAGACATAACGTTATTAATATATATGCACCTAACACAGGAGCACCAAAATATATAAAACAATTATTAACAGACTTAAAAGGAGAAATTGACAGCAACACAATAATAGTAGGGGAATTTAGCAGCCCACTGGCATCATGGATAGATCATCCGGACAGAAAGTCAACAAGGAAGCAGCAGCCTTAAACGAAACATCAGACTAGATGGATTTGATAGATTTGTACAGAACATTCCATTCAATTGCACCAGAATACACATTCTTCTCAAGTGGACATGGAACTTTCTCAAGGGTAAACCATATGTTGGGACACAAAACAAATCTCAGTGAATTTAAGAAGACTGAAGTCGTACCAAGCATCTTTTCCAATTTCTATGAAACTAGAAATCAACTATAAGAAAGCTGGAAAAATTACAAATATGTGGAGACTGAACAACATGCTACTGAACAACTACCGAGTCAATGAAAATCAAAGAAGATATCAAAAGTTACCCAAAGACAAATGAAAATATGACATACTAGAATCTATGGGATGCAGCAAAAGTGATACTAAAAGGGAAGTTTAAGCAATACATGCCTACCTCAAGAAACAAGAAAAATCTAAAATAAACAATCTAACCCTGTACTTAAAGGAACTAGGAAAAGAACAAATGAAGCCCCAAATCAGTAGAAGGCAGGAAATAATTAAGATCAGAGCAGAAATAAATGAAATAAAGACTAAAAAGACAATAGAAATGATCAATAAAACTAAGAGCTGGTTCTTGAAAACATAAACAAAATTGACAAATCTTTAGCTAGACTCACTAATCTTAGAGAAGGCTCTGATAAATAGAATCAGAAATGCAAGAAGACAGATAACAATGGACACCACAGGAATAGAAAGGCTTATAAGAGAATATTATGAACAGCTACACGCCAACAAATTGGACAACCTAGAAGAAATGGACAAATTCTTAGACTCATAAAACCTTCCAAGACTGAATCATGAAGAAATGAAAAATCTAAATAGCCCAATCACTAGTACAGAGATTGAAATAATAATCAAAGCTCCTAAAAAACATGAGTCTAGGACCAGATGCCTTCATAGGTGAATTCTACCAAACATTCAAAAGATTTAATACCTATCCTTTTCAAACTCTTGAAGAGAAGGGAATGCTTTCTAACTCATTTTACAAAGCCAACAACACCCTGATACCAAAACCAGACAAAGACTCAAAAAAAGAAAAAATTACAGGTCAGTATCTCTGATGAACATAGATGTAAAAATTCTCAACAAAATATTAGCAAACCGAATACAATACATAAAAAGAATCATACACCATGATCAAGTGGGATTTATTCCAGGGATGCAAGGATGGTTGTATCCACAAATAAATTCACGTGATACACCACATTAACAAAATGAAGGATAAAAACCATATAATCATCTCAATAGATGCAAAAAAAAAGCATTTGACAATATTCAACACCCATTTATGATAAAAAAAAACTTTCAATAAAGTGAGTATACAAGGAACATACCTCAACATAATAAGGCCATATATGACAAACTCACAACTAATATCATTCTCAATGGTGAAAAACTGAAAGCTAGCCCTCTAAAATCAGGAACAAGACAAGGATGCCCACTCTTACCACCCTTATTCAACATAGTACCAGAAGTCCCAGCTAGAGCAATCAGGCAAGAAAAAGAAAAGGCATCCTAACTGGAAAGGAAGAAGTGAAACTGTCACTATTTGTGGATGACATGATTTATATATAGAAAACCCTAAAGACTCCACCAAAGAACTATTAGAAATAAACAAAGTTTCAGAGTACAAATCAACATTCAAAGATCTGTTGTGTTTCTATACACTAACAATGAGCTAGCAGAAAAAGAAATTAAGAAAACAATTCCATTTACAATCACAACAAAAAGAATAAAATACCTAGGAACAGATTTAACCAAGGAGGTGAAAGACCCGTACACGGAAAACTATAAGACACTGTTGAAAGAAACTGAAGAAGACACAAATAAATGGAAAGATATTTCCTGCTCATGGACTGGAAGAATTAACATTGTTAAAATATCCATATTGCCAAAGCAATCTATAGATTCAATGCAATCCTTATCAAAATCCCAAAAACATTTTTCACAGAAATAAAACAAAAAATTCTAAAATTTACATGGAACCACAAAAGACCCCAAATAGCCAAAACAATCCTGAGCAAAGAGAACAAAGCTGGAGGAATCACACGCCCTGATTTAAAACTATATTATAAACCCATAGTAAGCAAAACAGCATGGTAGTGGCAGAAAAACAGATACATAGATCAATGGAACAGAACTGAAAGCCCAGAAATAAACCCATACATATATGGACAATTAATATACAACAAAGGAATAAGGAACATCCAATAGAGAAAGGATAGTCTCTTCAATAAATGGTGTTAGGGACACTGGACAGCCTCATGCAAAAAAATGAAAGTAGACCACTACCTCACACCATACACAAAAATCAACTCAAAATGGATTAAAGACTTAAACGTAAGACCCAAAACCGTAAACTCCTAGAAGAAAACATAGGCATGACACTCTCTGACATCAGTCCTAGGAATATCTTTCTAGCTAGGTCTCCTCAGGCAAGGGAAACAAAAGCAAAGATAAACAATTAGGACTACATCAAACTAAAAAGCTTCTACACAGCAAAAGAAACCATCCACAAAATGAAAAGATGACCTATTGAATGGGAGAAGATATTTGCAAATAATATATCCAATAAGAGGTTAATAACAAAAAATACATAAACAACTGGATGAAAAAATGGGCAGAGGAGCTGAATAGACATTTTCCCAAAGATGACATACAGATGGCCAAGAAGCACATGAAAAGATATTCCACATCACTAATTATTAGGGAAATGCAAATCAAAACCACATGGGAGGACTTCCCTGGTGGCTCAGTGGTTAAGAATCCACCTGCCAATGCAGGGGACACGGGTTCAATCCCTGGTCCAGGAAGATCCCACATGCCGCAGAGCAACTAAGCCCGTGAGCCACAGCTACTGAGCCTGCACTCTAGAGCCTGTGAGCCACAACTACTGAAGCCCGTGCACCTAGAGCCCGTGCTCCGCAACAAGAGAAGCCACCAAAATGAGAAGCCCGTGCACCGCAACAAAAAGTAGCCCCTGCTCGCCGCAATTAGAGAAAGCCCGCGTGCAGCAACGAAGACCCAACACAGCCAAAAATATATAAATAAAAAATAATAAATTTATATAAAGAAAACCCATATGAGATATCACCTCACACCTGTCAGAATGGCTATCATCAAAAAGTCTACAAGTAACAAATGTTGGCAAGGATGTGGAGAAAAGGGAACCCTGTGCACTGTTGGTGGGAATGTAAGTTGGTGCAGCCACAGTGGAAAACAGCATGGAGGTTCCTCAAAAAACTGAAAATAGAACTACCATATGATCCAGCAATCCTACTTCTGAGTATTTATCCAAAGAATATGAAAACACTAACTGGAAAAGACATATGCACCCCTATGTTCACTGCAACATTATTTATAATAGCCAAGATATGGAAGTAACTTAAGTGCCCATTGAGATGAATGGATAAAGAAGATGTGATACACACACACACACACACACACACACACACACGTAATGGAATACTTCTCAGCCATAAAAAAAAAGAAGAAATCTTGCCATTTGTGACAGCATGGATGGACCTTGGGCATATTATGCCAAGTGAAGTAAGTCAGACAGAGAAAGACAAACACCATATGATCTCACTCATTTGTGGAATACAAAAACAAACAAAAACAAAATAAATGAACAAACCAAACAAAAACAAACATGCAGATGCAAAGAACAAAGTAGTGGTTACCAGAGGGGATGGAGCGGGGGCAGGGTGAAATGGGTAAAAGGGAACAAACACGGTGACAGATGGAAACTAAATTTTTAGTGGTGAGTACACTGCAGGGTATACAAAAGTGGAAGTATAATGTTGTACACATAAAACTTATATAATGTTATAAACCAATGTTATCTCAATAAAAATTTTTTTAATTAAAAAAAAAAGAACCATTCTGGCTGCTGTAAGGAAAATCGGTTAAAGATGGGCAAGAATGGAAACCAGAAGGCCAATTATAAAGTTACTGCAGTAACCAGGCAAGTAGCTGGGATCTAGTTATGACCGTGGTGGAGCCAAAGAAAGTAGATAGATATGAGATATATATTTGGCAGCAAAATCAACATTCTTTGAAGTGAAATATAAGTTAGGAAAGGAAAATGTCAAGAAAAGACTCCCATTTAGGCCTTCCTTGGTGGCGCAGTGGTTACGAATCCGCCTGCCAACGCAGGGGACACGAGTTCGAGCCCTGGTCCAGGAAGATCCCACATGCCGCGGAGCAACTAAGCCCATGTGCCACAACTATTGAGACTGCGCTCTAGAGCCCGCGAGCCACAACTACTGAGCCCGCGTGCCACAACCACTGAAGCCCGCGCACCCTAGAGCCCGTGCTCCACAATAAGAGAAGCCACCACAATGAGAGGCCTGCACACTGCAACAAAGAGTAGCCCCCGCTCACCGCAACTAGAGAAAGCCAGTGCGCAGCAATGAAGACCCAACACAGCCAAAAATAAAAAAAATAAAATAAAAAATAAAATAAAATAAATTAAAGAAAAAAAACTGAAAAAAAGACTCCCATTTAATATACCAAGGGTAAGAATAGCTATTATTATTATATTAACAAAATATTAAGAGTACTTTTATCTGGGTGGGAAGAATTTTAGGTGATATTTTCTTCATTCTTCCTAGATTTTCCATCTTTTTCTATAACAAACATCATGTTGTAACTTTAAAAGCATAAACCATTTATATCTTAACTTTCCTGGTTATTTTTCCAAAGTGAACACATCTATAGTTCTACAAAACCATGTGACCCTCTTGTTTCATTTTTGAAACAAAGATGATTCAGTTATTATTGCTGTAACTGTGACACCTGAGGCTATCTCTTTGCCAGTCATCTGGTTTCTTTGCTCGGTTGTAACTTTTCTTCTTCTACAGCAACAGGGCTGAAAAAGGCTGTAGGTCACACTGCTAGATGAAGGATCCTGATGTCATGTTGCTGGCATCTCTGCACTGAGATGAATAAAGCAACACTACAAAACAGACCAAGACCACCTCTCTGAGTGCAGGATGAACTCTCAGACTTCAGAAATCAGTGTGTCAAAGTCCTGGCCTCCTGACTGCCATTTTATCTGTATTGAATTGACGAAAATTAAAAAAAAAAAACAAAACCTAAATACCTGTAAAGGCTTAGGAAAATCTGACTGCTACTCTACTCCAAGTTCATCTTAATGATCTCTAACTTCGGGCTGTGTAAAATGGCAACATGATGCAGATCAAAAAACCTGAGCACAAGCTTTAGAGATGGTCAGACCTGGTCTGAACACCAGCTCCAGCATTAACTAGTTGTATGACTGTGGAGAAACTAATTATCCTTTTTCTGGGCCTCAATCACAACTTTTGTAAAATCGAAATAATAGTAACTATCCCACAGGTTTAATATCTCATTTAAACAGCATATGGAAAAGCATCAGGTATCAATATAATGCCCCACACGGTAGGCACTCATGAAACAGAAAAGTTGCCTGTAGTTTATTTCTAGTTATGATTTCATGGTATACCAAATAGTACAGATCAAAAAAAAAAAACCTCCAAAAATGTGACAGCTAGCTAGAATAACATAAATGATCATTGAAATATTTATCAAATTTCTTTATTGAATAGTCTGTAGTGACTTCTAAAATACTCTAACCAAGAATAACCCATTGGGATTTACATACCATTGTCCCCTTCCATCAGGCTCATATCATTCAGATACACAATATTCGTGAAGGCCTCTCTTCTTCTCCCCAGCTCCAAACAGAGAATAAGATATCCAGGCCAGAAACTTTAAAGAGACCAAAGTTGGAGAAAGGAATAAAAGGCAGTGAATTTATCTGGAGCGGTGCAGTCCAATACTGTAGATATTAGCCACGTGTGGCTATTTACATTTAAATTAAATAAAATTTAAGTCAGTTCTTCAGTTGACCAATACATATTTCAAGTACTTAATGGCCACATGTGACTAGTGGCTACCATACTGGACAGCACAATAGAATATTTCCACTGCCTCAGAAAATTCTATTAGACAGCCCTGATCTAGAGCATTTAAGAAAAAAATAATGCTAGTGATAAATACTGACATTTGAGGCCAAGCCCCAATTATGAGACATTTAAGCTTATACACTTCATAAACTTTAAGGTTCAATAACAAACTAGCATATTTCTTCCCCAAGTATGCAAACTTTGGAAGTTCTCCTTGACTCTTCCCCTTCCTTCATTTGCTATACCCAGGTCCCACTGCATTTTCCTTTGAAATGTGCCATTAGATGTGCTCCTTCTGCTGACCTAGAATCAATTTGGTCATACCTGAATTACTGCACCAGCTTCCTAGCTGGCCTTCCTTTCTCATCTCCAATCTTTCTCATGTATGAAACCAGAAATGATCTCCAGAAACCTCCATTTTATCATGTCATTTTTGTACCAAAAAGGCTAAAAGGATCTCTCCTGATAACTAAATTCTTCTAACCACCTTACAAGGTCCTATATGATCTCATGACCCACCACCTGGCCAGTCTCATCCCTCATTATCAGTGAACAAATATGTACCAAGTGCCTACCACTTTATGAATTATGCATCATGAGGGAAAAGAAAGACACATGTCCCTATCTCCAAAAGACTGTAATCCAGGTAAAGCCATAAGATAACATCTTCAGGCCATGAATAACTGACGAATATGTGGTACAGATAAAAAGCAATGTCAGTTTTTCATGGCCTTGCTCTTGCTGTTTCTCTCACCTGACTTCCCCTCCTCCTGGCTCCTGTTTGAATACAAATCCTACCCAGCCTTAGGGCTTACCTCAAAGTCTCACCTCCTGAGTCCCTCACCAGCCATTCTACCGAGCCCATTCTGATCTCTCCCTTCTCCGAAACTATATCAATTATAATTTGTATCACACAGCCTGGTGCTTAATTAAATAAACCTGAGAACTAGGGCTAACAACTAAGCAAAAGGGGGAGAGAGGAATGAGCAAGGACCAGTCTCTTCCACACACAAAATAAAATACGCTCAAAATTTAAGACAAAAAAAGATGTTTATTATCACTTAAAACAAAAAGCCACCTTTATGTAGCAAAAAAAAAAATCCCAAATGACAACGCATATCCATTCAGGCCCCTAACTACAAAGTTACTAACTAAAATGATTCTAATCTTAACTTCCGCTTCTAGGAAAATTCTCACTTACCCATGAGACCTACAGATGTCAGTCACTTTCTCTTTGGTTGTAAAATCTGCAGGAAGTTTAATTAGATGAAGGATTAGCTGACTGTAACCCCAGGAAAACAAGTGGGAATGAGGCCTGAAAAATGAAAAAAATATCAGTAAATTAGACAGGAAATAAACTCTACAAAAATGCTTATTCATCAGCTGATAGGTAAGACCAGAGTTTAATTATATTTTTTTCCATTATTATATTTTTCAAACATTTCTACTTGGCCTTTGAAAAATTAAAACAGCTATTTTTCCAATGACAAATACCTGTTTTTTTTAAATTATATATTTTAGTAATGAAAAGCAAAAGAAAGAAGCTCATAATTCCATCACTCACAGATAGCCATTTTATATCCTTCCAGACCTTTTTCCCTAGGCATATAAGATAGGCATTTTGGGAGCTTTTAAAAAGTTTCTCCTGGAGGAAAACACAAGGAATATTTCTGATAGATTACAAGTAACAGTGTGTATTTTTTATGAATTCTGTTTTTTTAAAACTCCTAATCAGGGACTTCCCCAGTGGCACAAAGGTTAAGAATCTGCCTGCCAATGCAGGGGACACGGGTTCGATCCCTGGTCCGGGAAGATCCCACATGCCGTGGAGCAATTAAGCCTGTGCTCCACAACTACTGAGCCTGCAAATCTAGAGCCCGTGAGCCACAACTACTGAGCCCGTGTGCCACAACTACTGAAGCCCACACGCCTAGAGCCCATGATCCTCAACAAGAGAAGCCACCGCTCACCACAACTAGAGAAAGCTCATGCGCAGCAATGAAGACCCAATGCAGCCAAAAAATAAATTAAAAATTTTAAAAATGTACTAGAAAAGCTTTAAAAAAAAAAAAGAGTCAAAGTTAAAAAAAAATCCTAAATCAGGTTACATCTAAAAATCCCTTGGCAAATTTCTAGGAAGAAAACACACACACACACACACACAATTTTCTAACAATTTTCTTCTAACACAGTTTTAATCATCAAGGTCTCTTAATGTTGGTCCATGAAAGAGTTTCAATAGCCCAGTTTAATTCTCTGCCATCATGTGCAAAATTCTGCATGAATGTGCATTTTTCTGAGAGGAATCATCAGATTCTTAGAGGGTCTGTGATTCAAAAAATGTTCAGAACCACTAAGCAGTACACTCAATCTGATTACTACCATGACTTGGGTCAGTCGCTTCCACAGCTGTTCCTGAAGTAAGCCCAGAATGCTATATGTGAATAAACTGGTTCCATTCCAAAGGAGCAGCAGAGCTTAGAAACAGGACTCCTTCTATACCTGGGGTCTCCTTCATCGTCCATAGTGCTGGTGCTTGGGGGAGCATCATGGGACACTGCCAACAGCAGCCAATCCAATCTTAAAGACTCTGGTTGTAGGAGGGACTCAAGGAAGAATGGCCTAAGAGAAAGTTGGGGAAAAAAATCACCAATATTCATGCTGAGAAAGGAAAGATAAAATGTGCAGATGTGAAGAAAATGTTATTAAGGGATCAAGACAGTGGATGAAATAACTTGAAAACTCTTCTGCTACAAAATGTACAGAAATGCTGGTGAAAATCTAATAGCCTTTTAACTGAACAGTTGAGCTTCAAGATAATAAGGAAAATACCAAAGGGCCAAAAAAAAAGGAGAAATAAATACCAGTATAGCAAATGCGAACCAATCAGAAGAAACAGATGGGGGAAGTTGCCATTCTCAATAACCAAAGGACATGTGTGTTTACTGCCATGTGGAGATACGAAGTGAGGCCTCAGCCCAAAGAAGTTAAGAGCTGGAACTGAGATCCACCCACAGAAAGCTGGGATATATCACCAACAAAAAGGTGGCAGAAAATCCACTCACTGGCAGAGACAACAAGGAAGCTTATCTGTCTTAGCCTAGGCATTGAAGCGGAGTTTAATTTTACACTGTTGATCTGAGAATCTCTGAGAGGGAGAGAGGGAGGAAAGAGAAGTGTGGGTTATGCGCACATTTGTGGCGTGTGCTGTGAATTGTGAAAGAATGGAACATAGCTGCCAAAATCCTCCTCTTCCATAGCAGGTGCCTCAATCCTGTGGCAGTTAATAGTAAAAATGTTCCAACTGCTTATACTAGAGAAACAGTGCCTTATCAAAAGAGAGTCCAAAAAAAAAAAAAAAAATGGAGGGTCCGCAAATATTCTCTCCTCACCGTTGATCTTCAGGCCTTGATTTTACCAGACTATCTAAATAAGCCAAAAACTGAGCAGGATGATGATGACAAAGTTGCATGACATCTGAAGGCAAAATGGATGGATAAAACCTGATTAAGGATCGAAGGGCAGATTCTCCAAATTTCTCATACAATCTGCATTTAAAAACAGAACATGTTAGTCTTCAACTTCAGTAAGATAACTTGGTTACATTTTCTACGTATTTATTAGAAATGAAAATAAATATACTAACAAGAAGCTGCTCAACATGTAACAGAGTAAAACTTTACAGACTGAGACGAAGAAAATGTCTGTGCTTTAGTTCACAAGAACAACATACAGGACCACTCACCGGGTAGCATAAGCAATCAGCAAAGGACTGTCAAAAGGGACCAAGTCATCCAATAACTTTAATCTTGTTGGAAGGTCTCCTTCTTCCATCTTTATATATGTAGGATTGGAACTTGCCATTTCTAAAAGACAAAGCACACCCCTTTCCCTTCATCTCATAGTGGTAAATATTTTTTTCATGAACACATTAATCAACAATCATTAGTCATGCACCTACTGTGTGCAAGTCCCAACATTTGTAAAGCATCATAGGAGAGACAACAACAGAACAAGAGACAACCTCTGCTTTTAAGGACTTTAAAATCAAATTGGGTAATCAAGACAGTATGGCACTGGCACAAAAACAGCAATACAGATCAATGGAACAGGATAGAAAGCCCAGAGATAAACCCAGGCACATATGGTCACCTTACCTTTGATAAAGGAGGCAAGAATACACAGTGGAGAAAAGACAGCCTCTTCAATAAGTGGTGCTGGGAAAACTGGACAGCTACATGTAAAAGTATGAAATTAGAACACTCCCTAACACCATACACAAAAATAAACTCAAAATGGATTAAAGACCTAAATGTAAGGCCAGACGCTATCAAACTCTTAGAGGAAAACACAGGCAGAACACTCTATGACATACATCACAGCAAGATCCTTTTTGACCCACCTCCTAGAGAAATGGAAATAAAAACAAAAATAAACAAATGGGACCTAATGAAACTTAAAAGCTTTTGCACAGCAAAGGAAACCATAAACAAGACCAAAAGACAACCCTCAGAATGGGAGAAAATATTTGCAAATGAAGCAACTGACAAAGGATTAATCTCCAAAATTTACAAGCAGCTCATGCAGCTCAATATCAAAAAAACAAACAACCCAATCCAAAAATGGGCAGAAGACTGAAATAGACATTTCTCCAAAGAAGATATACAGATTGCCAACAAACACATGAAAGAATGCTCAACATCATTAATCATCAGAGAAATGCAAATCAAAACTACAATGAGATATCATCTCACACTTGTCAGAATGGCCATCATCAAAAAATCTAGAAACAATAAATGCTGGAGAGGGTGTGGAGAAAAGGGAACCCTCTTGCACTGTTGGTGGGAATGTACATTGATACAGCCACTATGGAGAACAGTATGGAGGTTCCTTAAAAAACTAAAAATAGAACTACCATACGACCCAGCAATCCCACTACTGGGCATATACCCTGAGAAAACCATAGGTCAAAAAGAGTCATGTACCAAAATGTTCATTGCAGCTCTATTTACAATAGCCAGGACATGGAAGCAACCTAAATGTCCATCAACAGATGAATGGATAAAGAAGATGTGGCACATATATACAATGGAATATTACTCAGCCATAAAAAGAAACGAAATTGAGTTATTTGTAGTGAGGTGGATGGACCTAGAGTCTGTCATACAGAGTGAAGTAAGTCAGAAAGAGAAAAACAAATACCGTACGCTAACATATATATATGGAATCTGAGGGGAAAAAAAAAAAAAGGTCATGAAGAACCTAGGGGCAAGATGGGAATAAAGACACAGACCTACTAGAGAATGGACTTGAGGATATGGGGAGGGGGAAGGGTAAGCTGTGACAAAGTGAGAGAGTGGCATGGACATATATACACTACCAAACGTAAAATAGGTAGCTAGTGGGAAGCAGCCGCATAGCACAGGGAGATCAGCTCGATGCTTTGTGACCACCTAGACGGGTGGGATAGGGAGGGTGGGAGGGAGGGAGACGCAAGAGGGAAGAGATATGGGAACATATGTATATGTATAACTGATTCACTTTGTTATAAAGCAGAAACTAACACACCATTGTAAAGCAATTATACTCCAATAAAGATGTTAAAAAAAAAATCAAATTGGGAGGCAAAGCATATTGGAAGTTTTAAACAAGATAAAGGAACAGATAACCAATACGTGACTATTACCATTGAAAATGTCCCCTTTATATATGTAATATACGTATTACATATATAAGCTATTATATATGCAAGCTAATATATATATAAGCTATATTTCTACCATCAATGCCAAATTCTTCAGTTTTTTTCTAGAACTGGTATCCCTAATCCATCTTTTGGGAAAAAATTAGTTAATTAAATTTAATTAAATTAACTTAAAAATATTTGACCTATTTTTTAAAAACATCAGTTATAACAAATCTTCCTCCAAAGGAAGATCTGACTTTGGGGAATAGCCAAGTCATTTAAAGCCAAGTGTGTAAATAAAGTGAGTGAAGATCTAGTTAAAACTACTTGTAGTTAAAAAATATATATGCTTACATATATATGAATCGAAAGTAAAATGAGTTTTTTCAAGAAGTTTTCAACTAGGTCTGAAGATAAATCCCAAAGAACAGTTCCAAAGCTGTTTTCATGATTACAACATCATTAGAAGAGTGGAACCTGTTCAACAGACCATTTCTAAAGAGCCAAACCTTCAATTTGCGATATATTTGTTTAAAAAAATATATCAATTTTTCCCAGTTTCATTATTTCCAATTTGATTGGGTCAGACAGTAAGTATTTAAAGGGATTCAGAGGAGAAGGCCATCATTTAGAGCATATGAAGTGAGGGAAAGCTTTATGATTGGGTGGGCGCTAAGCCAAACTTATCCCCTTAAATTTAATTTGGAAGCAGCTGCATCATCTCAAACACCCACCACACTTGCTCCAGCCAGCTCCGGCAATAAGTTAACCACTCAGGTTGATGAAGTGGTTATTTTTTTTGCTATTTTCCTGTAACCAAGGTTGGGTATAATCACATAATAGAGACAGATATAGCAAACTTCCAGTAAGTAATATCAAACATTTGAACTTATTTGAAAAGAAATAACTTTTCTTACTTCAATATAAAAGACAGTCTACCTCAATTCAGAAAAAGAAGCTGAAATCATTTCTTATGGTTTTAACTGCTAAATGTGAACTGAAGCAGAACTGTAACCATAGATCCTTTTTTCTAGAAACCTCAATGATCTTTAAGTCAGATAATATAAAAATGTATCTCTATTTGTGACTACTCACTTTTGGTAATGAATGAAAAGTTTGCTTAAAGTCTACATCAATTATTGGAAACATGACATCTGTTATTCAGAGTTTTGCGTTAAGAAAATCCACCTGTTCAAAAACATGGGACTATGTAGTAGAAAGGGCAGGCATGGCCTCTAGGGTATGAAAGCTGGTTTCTACATGAGGATGACCAACAGTGTGACCTTCAGTCAAGTGTGAAGTAGAGGCTGCTGACTGCCCACCAAAATCTCTGAGGCAGACATGCAAGCTCTTGACCCATGTCCATCCTCTTCCTTCTAGACACCTGGAGAGGTCATTTCCCAGACTCCTTTGCAGTTAGGTGGGGCCATGAGATAGAATTCTCACCAACAGAAGAGATGTAAGCCACTACCAGGCCACACCTCCCTGTAAGAGCCTGTTTGCCTCTTCCACATGCTTCCCCCTGGACATAGCAACCCAATCTTAATCATCAGCCCTAAGGGAGGATAGAGATCCAAAAAATGGAAGGAAAAAAAAAAAAAAAAAAATGGAAGGAACTTGGAACCCTGAGTTACCACATGCAAGAGAGCTGCCCACTGACCTGGAACATCTGTCCTGGGCTGATATATGAGCAAGAAATAAACTACCATATCTGAGTTATTATATTGTATCTGAGTTATTATGAGATATTACAGCAGTTTAGCCTACTCAACTATTATAATCTCTCTGTGCCTCAGTTTTCTTACCTATTAAACAGAACAACACCATCTACTCCAAAGTGTTGTAAGGATGAAATGAAAGAATGCTGGCAAAGTGTTTAGCATATTATCTGGCACTTGGTGAGTACTCAATAAATGGTATATATTATCTCTATATTAGTAAGTTACATGAGGGATTTTCTGGTTTTCATATATCTGCATTTATAGAATTTTACTTAAACCCAACTTCTCCAACATTGCTGTCTCATTTTCTGAATATGACTGTGAGAGAAATAAAACTTCTTATAATAGTTGCAAGAACTATTACAAATTAAATTGAGTTGTAAATCAACTATATTTCAATTAAAAAAAAAAAGTGAGCAATCTCAACAGAAAAAAACAAACAAACAAAAAACTAAATTGAGTGGAAAATTGAATGGATGGTTGACCAGAACAGAGGTGATTTTCTACTTAAATCTTCTTCTTTAAACTCAAAAATGCCAAGATGCTACTGTCCTTTATATAAACTTCTATCTTTGGTAAGGCAATCTGATTATTACCTTTCAGTCCTTCAATAAAAGTATCCCAAACACAAGGACTGTTAGTATAACTCAGCTTGATGCTCTCCTTTGCTCTTTTCAAGTCCAGAAGAAAAAAGTACTTCTTTAGGAACTGACAAGCCAGAATTTCAGGAGAGCACTGTTGCAAAGTGAGGTCTACATGTCTACTTGCACTTTTGATCTCAGAATTCAGTACATTCAGTTCCAAACACAACGTTGTCATTTCAGCCAGGTCCTTCTGAAGACTGTCTGCTATACTGCATGGAGAACATACTTGAAAAATGTCATCATCCAGGGACTCCCTCAGACTATTTACAGATTCACATGCTGCTTGATCAACAGTTTCTTCATTGCCTGAAGAGTCCCTTCTTTCTTTTTCATCTTCTTCGTCTAATATTCCCTTTTTGGACTCATCAAGCAATAGCATACCCTGGTTTGATTCCATGGATGAGTTGCCAGTATCTGAAATGCCTGAAAAGTCCTTCGTGGCAAATGTTTTTTCTAACTGTGAAAGCCACTCCTGTAAAACCATTCTCAGAGACTGTGGTTCAAACAATACCAGTGGGTCCTGTAGCTTGGTCCTATATAAGACAGACAAGTATGAAATTTATGTTTTATGTGGTTTTTCAAAAACAAACTGTTTCATGCTAAATAAGCCTAACAGATACAACATTACTTATCCAGAATAAATGTTACTTTTCAACTCTTTAAATAACAATTATCTCAGTAGCAAGACAACAACACAGAGAACATTACCTCTGTATTAATTCATGAATTTCAAGTCCAAATGAAACTGCCTCTGCCCCACACTGTCTCAGGACCACTACTAATGATCTCAAGAAGTCATTCCCACTCACTATAAAACTTTCTCACCCATAAATACTCACATTGCTTCTGCTGTTGCCATTTTGAGCTCTTGAAACTTGTCCTCTTCTGGAGGTTGACTAGTTACTTCTTCTTTTCCCCTAGAAAAGTGTGAGAAGAGTTAAAGGGGATTAGAACCTCCTTGGGCAAATATTTCTAAGTGCTCACTAAGTGGTAGGTATTGTACTTAATGATACATGAAACAAACAGATGAGTATAAAAAATGGTCCATGGCTTCAAGATGAGTAAGTTCAAGCCAGAGTAAGCTCTAGTCAGAAAGAAAGACAAGAGAACAACTGTAATATAAAAGAGAATAGAATGAATGCTAAAGAGCAGCACAAGCACTGTGATCTGAAAGCACAGAAACGGGAATCATTATTCTGACCAGGCAATCAAGAGAAGCTTTCCTGAGGGGGTGTATTTGCGTTAGGAAAAATGGGCGGAAAATACTGCAGGTGGGAGAAACAGCAGGAAGAAAGTAGTGAGGTGTACACACCCACTTCTCTGACGGGACTGGAATTTAGAGTGCTTAGAAAGATGTGGCTGGAAATGAAGCTGGAAAGGTGGGCTAACGTCAGACGGAGGGCTGCCTTAAATGTCACAGCACTATCTACACTTTTTTCCTGATATACATAGGGATTCATAATTAAGTTACTCTAAGCGTAACACACCTTTTTTCTCATCGGAATGTCCAGTCAGTATACACTGGCCCTGTGGGTCTATCTCAATTCCTGGGTGAGTGCTGAGCTTGCCTGCCTCCAATGCCCAGATCCCCTGAATTATGAGAAAAGGCAGAGACCAGATGGACAAGATACTTCACACTGTGCCAGACCAAGGGCTCTGCTACAACTCCACTACATAAGGACTATGCCACCAGCATATCATAGGAAGGCACGTGACGACATTAATGCCAATGCTCTCATCTTACAGGCCAGAGGGCATGAGTCACCAACGTCACATGCTAGTCAGAAGCAGAATCAGAACAAGGCCTATATCCTTGGTTATCCTACTCTTACTCTAATACTCCTTCTCTAACATCGCAGAAGTTTGAAGAGATTTGGAGGTGAGGGAAGTTGTTCAGGAGAAAGATGGAAGAAGAGGTGCTAAATTAAAATTCTGTCTCAACAGACTTGCTATGGGTTGATGTAATTTTCCAACACCTACTCTGTGGTATTCACAGTTTTTATAAGCTATGCAAATAATCTACAATGAACAGAGTCATACATGTGTCTTCTTCAAGAGGACATGGTTTATGGCTCTCTTCAAACCGACAATTGTGTCCTCTAGAATTTACACAGATTTCTCTGCAACGGCTTACTCAGTGTCTTCCTCCTTTGGGCAAGTGACTGGACCCACATCCTCTTCACATGACTGCTCATCACCCCTGGGTTCTGGTCTCACTTTCAGATCAGGGCTCGTATGAAGGGTGCCAATCTTCTCAGTAGTTTTACGCACAAAGCTAGAAACGCTGGAAATCAAATACCAATAAACTAATATAAAAAAAATCTCATTACTGCCAAGAATGAAAATTTCAGTATCTGAGTTCTCTATGTTCCTGTCAGTCCCTGAAGGCAACCTGGACTTAGCAAGTCTTTCTTTACTTCCTATAAAGAAAGACTCTTTATAGCAACTTCCCTAATCAATTACATATTTCACATAAGGCCCATGTAAAATTTATAATAAGGATTCACTTCATTTACTAAACTACTCTGATTCAATCCTAAAGAAAAGGTCTTTAATTGCAGCTGTGCCTGCAATGTTTCTGTCTACTTAGGCAAAGAAAGCCATGTGAAAACCTGCCCCATCCTAGCCAAAGAATTTCTTCAGGAAACTCAGCTGCTGATTTGTCACAATATATCCTTTGAAAAAGCAAAATTTGTATCCAGTAAAACTCCCATTAGCAGTGAAGGAGCTGCAGAACGTCTTCTCTCTCAAACTCAAATGTCATTTTTTTTTTTTTACAGAAATCATTAGTTTATTCATAATACAGGGACTCAATGACACATTGTATAATTATTAAGTTATAATTATGAAGACTTTATCCTATTATGGTAAAACGTTTAAGTGGAAAAACTTGGACATAAATTCATGTAAGTCAGTTCTGGGCCCATGGAGTAGCTAGAAAGACTTCTGAAGAGTCTTCAATTCTGAGCCCAAACTGAGAAATGATTAAGTTAAGAAATGACTAATGATGTATGGAAATTGTTCCTATCAGGGATGAGGAAAAAACATTTTTAAACTTTTGCTCAGCCTGAGGGGGAAAAAAAACACATTTGTAACAACTCAAATATCCAGGTACTCAAACAAAGAGGGAAGATAAATTCCCCAAGATTGAAACGAGAAGTAAACGGCTTCGTATAACAGGCTATATGAGGAATAATCTAGAGACTTTCTTTTTCCTCATTTAAAATGTCTTTCCATTCTCAGCGCAAAAGTGCCTAACATGACAACTGAAGTAAAACCAGAAGTGGGATTAAATGACAAGACTAATGAGTTTACCTTTCCTTGACAGCCTGAAGAGACACAAGAGGAGATGGAGAACGAAATGACAGTGGAATGCCGAAGGGGCGAAAAGTTTCATTCTTATCTGTCTCAAACATCACTGAAGCGTGTGAAACATTGTCTGATGAATGGAATTGGGGAGAAAAAACAAAATCTAATCACATGAAGAGTTTTTTAATCTTTAAAGAAATTCTGAAATGAATAAAGCAAAGGAAATGAAGGATTCAATACCAAAATCACAACTGACCCAAACACAAATGAGTGGAACACAGGTTTACAAGATGCACGGGATGGCCCACATATAAAACACTTGGACAGGTACCTTCATTTTTCCTACTAACCCTGAATCCGCATAAGTTGGAAAGGAAGCTTAGAGTCTCTATTAATCTCTTCTCAACAGTTCGGTCACAGGAATACTTGAACATCGAAAAGTGAAGGCAATGACCCCCAAAACTGTAGTAATTTTTCACTCCGAATGGAAAATAATTTGGTTAGGATAAAATCGTTCCACTCTTTTGGTTAATGACCTCCTTTCTTAACCTTTCCAGCACTTTGACGCATGATAATAATTAGGTACTTTACCAATGTTAGCTTAAACAGGAGGGGAAAAATAACCCAACTGAACATAAATCCATTCTTCTAATGGTGAACAGATCAATAGGTCTGGATGGAAAGTCTAACAACTTAATAAAATTATTAACACCTTGTAGAAAACTCTATGCATGAGATAATCTTGGCAAACAGAAGTCACAGAAAATAACTGCTTCACATCAGCAACCAATAAAAGACACATTCCTCACCTTCATTTCCATGTGAGCCACAACACTGATCTGCTTGGTCCTCTTCTTGATGTGAGGTGAATTCTTTAAGTCTCTCATCTTCTGAGAGGGTTTGGCTGTGAAGGGAACAAGAGTCTTCATCTGACTGACTGCCTCTTCTACTATTAATGATACGATAAATACCAGAGTCCAAGATGCTGAAACTTTCCTAAAAAGAAAAAGAATTAGAGAAAAGTTAAACTTTTATAACACGATATAGCTTTTTAAGAGAAAAATCAACACTAAAAGAAACAAGTCATTAACGACAATTATGGCTTATTAGAACAAAATGGTGAGCAAGGTCTAGGCTCCTGGCAGCCAGGTCCCTCTCACCTGCTCATGGCATCATGCTACCATATTTCTCTAGCGGGTCTCCATGAAGTCTGGCTGTGAGAATGTGAGAATGAGGATTAAATGAGACAATCCTGAGCTGCACTGAGACTCAAGCTGGCATGAAGCATCTGAAATCACATATTAAGGGTAACTTAACTTGTTCTGGAGGCTATATGAGGTATATTTTCAAACAGAATATAATAAACAATGACAAAACAAAATGCGGCTCTAAGACACACCTAAATGAAGGCTTCATAAGGTTGTCCAACAGCTGAAAGAAAGCCCCCTCTTCACCACCCCCCCAAACAATATACAACATGGAAAGGAAGGTAAGTTTTGGGATCCTAGAGGTAAATGAGTACAACCTAATGTAGAACAATCTTACTGTACAGCAAAACCCTTTTAAAAGTGAGAATACCTACATGTGATGAAATGGAGCTTCTTCTACTGCTACAAGCTGAATCCAAAGGTTCAAATTTTAAGATCAATTCTTCCAGTTGGGAAATCAGATCACCATAGGTTGTTAAGTCCAGCTGAGATTTCAAATGTTCCAATTTATCTATAGTCAAAGTTTTTCTTCCCTAATAAAAGGATAAGTAGAACCAATAGGAGAGCTTTCTGTTTGTAACTAAATCTATATTCAAATGGCCAACACATTGAAAGAGGTCTAACATAGAACATAAAACCTCAAAGGTGCTTTAAAAGGGCTTTAAAAGCTAGTAAAAGACTTAGTAAGAATTCTCTTAGGAATTAAGAATTTAGAGTTACTGTACATATAATAATTTCACTTAAAACAAGGCGTGAAATTCAAATAAATTTGTGGGTAAATTTGATTTTTTTAAATGGAAAGTATACAGTTTTTCTCACCCCCCCATCCCCACTCCAGATTTATTGGTCATGCTTCCTTTGGGGATTTACTGCTGCTTAATCTGCAGGCTAATAAAGACAAGCAACTGTGTAGCACAATCCTGCAAGCTAGAATGGTTTTAACAACCCAGATGAACATGTAAGCTTTCTGACTCACTCTGCTGGCGATGACAGAGTTCTGGAAAAGACAGCAAGTTTGAGCAGCCAGGTTCCACAGGCCTCTCCTTAGCAGGCGTTCCACACAACGTTCCACAGATAACAGGGAAAGATGGGAGACCTTCCCATTTAGGTGCAAACAGAACAGCTCATTCTTCCAGACAGCCACATCCTGAATATCTACAAAAACCACAGGGGTGAACACACAGGACATTAACCAAGTACTCCTTTTCCATTTTTGCAATGGCTGAAATTATTCTAATAAATTCATTTTCTATATAGAGTTTGGCTTGATTGAATTTCACCTCTATTTTTATACTTGCATTTCAATGAAGAAATCATATCTTAGACACTATTCTTTTAAAAAAGATCAAGAATAAAAGATAGAGAAAGAAACATCTCTCTGATCTAAAATTCTGTTCTTAAAAATGCTATTTTTTGTGAAAAGAAATTGCGACTTTAAAAGTGGGCACTTCGGAGGCCAGACCATCATGCTTCTGAGTTACGAATCTGATACCTGTAACAGATTTCAGTGCAGTGTGTAAATCAACAAACTGTTCGTGAAAAAAATACCTGTCTTGGCAGAACACCATGAAATGACCTAAATGACTAGTTTTCACGGGACACCCTTAGGAAGCTTAATTCACGAGAAATCAGTGTTGGTCAGATCAGTAAGTAATGGTTCCTTCATCTTTTTTATGTTTTTACAAAGTAGAAAATGACTCAGAAGTCAAGATACACTCTCTGAGCAGTCATGCTAAAAATGCTAGATTTATTTCCTCCATTTCTGGTTTAAACCAGAAGAATATAGAGATTGACTTTCTCTGCCTCAGCCACATAAAATGGCTATTGTTCCCACAAGGACTTTTCAATCCTAAATTATTAAGACACAAAACAGGAGTTAAAGCAAGACTTCTAACAGGGATAAAGATTCAGGATAAGTAGAGGAAAAAAATTAACCCATTCAATCCTTAGCAGTGGTTGCTAATATTTAAGAATAAATGAAAATTGTATTTAAAATAACTAAATAACTATACATAGATTCACAAATGTATACTTTGTAAGTACCTTATAATGGGATACATCTATGATGTTAATCTTTAAAAGAAATGTCACCTCATTCTATTTTCTACTTCTTACACTGCAAAGAATCCTCCTACAATAATTAAATCTTTCACAAGCATGCGATTAAAAATTACATAGGAAGAAAAACACAATTACCCTTGACTTCACTCCAAAGAAGAACTTGAACATTCTGAGGAAGGAAAATATAAATTCCTCTTTCTGTCCAAGTCAGCACACAGTGCTCACTGCAAGAGAAAATGGAAGAGGTCAAGAGAATTCTAGTTTGCTCGGAATCAGAAGTTTATAATTCCCTGATTTCAGACCCTCACATTAGCTATTAAAGCAAAATCAGCCTGTACAAAGAAAACACAACAGTTGATCCAGCCAATCACGTCCTACCACCTCTTTTCTGTCTGTAACAACAGGCCAGTAAAAGATAGCATAATATGACACCAAAGTGGGAAAAATTCAGATACACGAAATACCTTCTAGAAAAATAAAAGGCTGGTATCTTACCTGACGTTTGTTACTCTAAACTTCCCATATCTGGTATGACATCTAAAACAAAGACTAAACATCACATCTAACCACTAATCACTGCTCTAGTGAGCCACTTTTAGGGAGGGTAATATATGTATTTTTTTTCATGTGTTTATTTATTTATTTATTTTTGGCTTCATTGGGTCTTTGTTGCTGCACGCGGGCTTTCTCTAGTTGCGGCGAGCGGGGGCTACTCTTCGTTGTGGTGTGTGGGCTTCTCGTTGCAGTGGCTTCTCTTGTTGCGGAGCACGGGCTCTAGGCCCGCAGGCTTCAGTAGCTGTGGCTTGCGGGCTCTAGAGCGCAAGTTCAGTAGTTGTGGCGCACGGGCTTAGTTGCTCCGTGGCATGTGGGATCTTCCTGGACCAGGGCTCGAACCGTGTCCCCTGCGTTGGCAGGCGGACTCTCAATCACTGCACCACCAGGGAAGTCCCAGAGAGGGTAATATTTTGATGTCCTTAGTTGTATGTGGGCAATAAAAGGTTGAAAACTACCAGTCAACTATGGGAGTTTATTTTTTTCATTAAAGGCTATACCTATATTATCTAACCTTGTAGCACCTCATCAAGATAGGAGTGTTATCCCTATTTTATAAAAAAGAAAAACTGAAGCTCAGAGAGATAAACAACACGTTGAAGGCCATTCAGCATGAATACAGAAGAGTCAGAATTTATACCAAGGACTGTCTGGCTCCAACACCTGGACTTTTTTCTCCGTACCTCACCGAAGCTACTTCTACCCTCATTTATCCTCACTGACCCACCCACTGTTATCTGGAATCCTGATCATTCCACTTAACTACATTCTTGGAAAGTCACAGATCTCCTAACTGCCAAACCCAATAACCTACTTTCTCATTTTCCTTCTTGATCCCCAAGCAGAGGCCAACCCTGCAGACTGTTCCTTCCTTCCTGAATCTCGCCTTCCTAGACTCTGGACACTACTTCTTGGTCCACCTTCCTTTCCAGTCCTCTGGTACTCTCCATCTCTGCTCATCTCCTTCTATACTCCTTTGCTCATATATCTCATTTACTCTCTCGAGGCTGCTATTATTATTTTATACACCACTGGTAATCCCCGGTTAGAGCATTCCCCATATAACATTCTCATTCTACCCACCACTTAAGCATCAGCAGCGGTTCTACTGCCCTTTGAAATCCTCCCCGACAGCCCACAGCACTCCCCCTCCTGCACGCAACCTATTTCTCGTCAACCCCGCTCAAACGGCACTTCATCATGTATTGCACTGTCACAACTCTTACTTTTTATTGTTGTTAAACATTTTCTAGAAATAAACTACATCTCTCCAACAAACTATAATCTTGAGAACAGGGACTTTTTTTTAAGTTTATGCCTCCGAGAGTACTAAAAAAGGTTATCATGTGGCAATGAAACTAAGAGCAATATTTAACAGGAATTCGGTCCTCACACAAATATTAAACATTCTGCCAATATAAGATCAGATCACTGTCCCTGTGGGAAAGTAATCTTTGTCACAAAGAAGGAAGAAATGGTCAGAATCCTAGTCCAAAATAAGTAGAATTGGAAGGCTGCCTTTAGGAGCCAGAGGGGAAAAAAAACCCAGAGGCCAGAAGATCCCTGAATAAAGAGATACAGGATCAGGATTTTGACACTGAACTTGACATTCAGCTTGGAAAGATTCCTCAAGAACAGGTGGGGGGTGGGGGGGACTAATATCAGAGCTGAGACTTGGTAATTTACACACCCCTCATCCCCTTCCCCTTCACTGATAATAAACAGACAGGGACATAAGCCTAACAACATTGTTTAAAAAGTTAAGGAAGAGAAAGTGACACCAGTGTACCCCAAAGAAAATGAAGCATACAAATTTGCTTCCCCGTAGAATTTGTGGGTGTAACAGTGAAGGTTACCATAACACAAGTGTACACATGGGAAAAAAAGTAAAGAAAAGCCCTCTTACTCACGTTTTTTCAAAAAAATCTTTGTGAAACTCTTTACTTTAGCCATTATGTGAGAACCTTCTATGTGCCTAGCACTGTGCCCATAGCAAAGGAGTTGACAATCTGGTACTGGGATGGATATTCATAGTACAGTGAAACAGGGTGGTGACAGAGAAATGAACAAGATGTGACAACAGTGCAAGGGAATAAGTGTCTAACGTGAGCCACTGGAGGAGTCAGTAAAAGCTTCAAAGTGGCATTAATTATTGCTTAAGCTGAGGAGTAGGCAGAGCCAGATCATGCAGGGCTTTGTCTGCTATGGCAGGAACTTGTATGGGAGCTTTAAATAGTTTAACTCAAAGGAAAAACACTACCAGGAGAACCAAGCAGACTGGCCTTGCCATTAGAAAACATACTCCTGGGTAGGGGACTTCCCCACACCCCACATATCACACCACAGCCAACAAATGTTAAGTGTCTATGATGTGCCAGGCATTATGCCAAACGCTGAGAATAACACAGTGAACAAAACGACATGAAGCCCTCAAGGGCCTTACTGTCTAGGAGCAAGAGAGGCATAAATACTGTTTGAATACGTAATTATAAACTGTGATAAGCGCCGTACAGAAAGAGTGTTTAATATGCTTTATCTAACTATGGGCAAATAAATAGTTGTCTTTCTCCAGTAACTTTTAGGATGAATTATGGACTTGTGAAAGAGTTATACTGTTTACAATTTATTTTCAAATACTGCATTGTAGGTAGTGTGACATACACATACGTTAGTTAGGGGCAGTTAGTTAACATTTCAAGTGTTTTTTAAAATTACATTCAAAGCATGGTTAGTTAGCCTTTGAAAGAACTCGATCAGGAGCCAAACTCCAGAGTACCCTATACCAGCTCTAAATAACATTCTCTGAATCTGCATTAGGGATCTTATTAATTAGCCTAAGAAATATTAGAAATAATATTCTGCTGTTGAAATAAGAAGAGTTCAAGACACACAGATTGACTGGAAATCATACACTGGTACGCCCATGCTTGTACAACAAGTTGTAAGAACTGGCAAGCCCAGCAGTTGATAGCTTTAAGTGGCACTCTGTGCTGCCACTTAATAGTGGACTTTTTTGTACCTAATCCAACTAGAAGGCTAGCTGAACTCGGATGTTAGAATATGGCTGGCTGGATCCACCTTGAGCAGATCTTTCATGCAAAGTACCTGAAGAATAGAGAGCTGAAATTTCACCAAGCTTAAAAGAACAAGTTCTACAACTACTTTTGTGCCTGCCTGCTAAGAAACATACCTATGCAGCAGACTTCAGTCTGAGACTTGCTTTCATTGGAATATCCCACTAGGGAGAGGAGGTTATGAAAGAATGTGTATCTACAGCTCTGAGCTCTATTTGTCAAAAGTTCTCAACAACTGTGAAGTGTCCAACTGGTTTAGGCCAGTTCAAAACAGAAAGGGAAGCATATTTCTATGCTTTTTTTCATTCCTCTTATATGTAGAACACTTCACATAACACAGTCATTTCCTAATTTTCTAAAAATGATTTAGTACAAAAACAAACTTGAAAAGCTAACTGCCTTGAACAAGAAACAAAGAGGAAAAGTTAAGTGTTTTTTTTTTTTTAAAGGATCGAAGGGAGAAACTTACCTAAGATATAAGAGTTTGGGGAAAGACAAAGACTGGGAGGATCCAACCGTATGATCATACTGAGGTTCTGATCTAGGAAGTAAACATGATTAATGATTTAATCAAAATATAAAAGTATCTTTTTCCCTATATAGGAAAATTTCTGCCTCCAAAACAAATTCAAGAGCCTAACTGCATTTGCCCTTATTGAATTTGCTTTAAGCATATGAAAGATAATTGATTAAAGACTTTTTGGTTTCTCTGAATCTTTTAATAAAAATTCTACTTCACTCTTAAAAGGCATGATAAAATCTTTAACGCATGTAGAATATCAGAGGTTTCAAACCAAATCCTCCCTGTAAGTTCCTCAAATACTCCCTACTGGCCATACAAATCATTACCTTAGATTAATCACAGGAAGAGGTGGTGATGAGAGGAGTTTCTTAAACTGATGTGTACTTATAACTTCTCCATCAAAGTTCACTTCCCACATCCTGGAGCCAGGGCGAGCACAGTATATTAGGGGCTGCTGGCCGGCAGAACATCTTCCAGGGAAGAAACAAGCTCCGTATTCTCCATCTCTTTCCTTGTTTCCAATTTTCCAAAATTTTTCTCTAATACCCGACCCCCGCAGAAAAGAGAAAGCATGTTTACTCACAAAAAAGTCAAAAGCAATGGCACTACATATCGGCATGGTCATAATAACCCCACCCACAATGTCCTCTCCTCATATTAGCAATTTACTGGAAAGAACAACAGAATGGAAAGGTCAAAATAGGGTTCTAGCTCTGATTTGCCATTAACTATTTGTGTTACAGAAAGCAAATGACTTCAAGTTAGTACTCAGTTTATTATCCACAGAATGTGAACGCTCTTTTCAAAACTAAAAAGTAAGTGCTACCAAACCATTTCCTACATCCTTAAGTCCTACTGACTGCTTCCCAAATCACCTTGTTCTTCGGCCACTCCATGGAGGCTACTGATCTACCCTGTCTCCAGGCCACTCCTCTGCCACATATACCCAATAAATGCCTCACTCTTTCCTCAAAATGCTAAGTCCTTCTGAAAGTCTGTACCTTGGAACATTCTGTTCCCTGAGGGTTACATGAGCTAGATATATAAGAGAACTGCATATACAAAACTGCCTGAGAACATGGAAGGTGAGAATGAGGATATCTCTTTCCAAACACTCCTTTACTTATTCTTCATAAATTAGCTCCACCATTCCTCCTCTGACAGACTTCCCTGACCCCTATAAGCAGAACGATATGCTTCCCATGCTATGTTTTCAAAGCATTCACCACGTTATATACGGTAGTTGTGTCTATTTGAACAGTAGGTTACGACTTTCTTCAGGACAAACGTCATTTCTTTTTCCTCTTTAGTTGAATTCCCAGTGCACAGCACAGTACCTGGCCCACAGAAAGCACTCAATGCCTTGTAGTGCTCCGTATACCCAAACTCTTTATTTGGACAATGGCCTGATATGGTCTCTAGCATGAACTTACTACGTGACCTTAGATAATCCAATAAATATCCCTGTACTTATTTGCTTTATGAATAAAATATAGCATCAGCTTTACTAGAAGAATATGGATGTGAAAGTGCTTTAAAATGTATACAGAGCAATACAAGAAGTTACGGTTTTATTACCTATGTTCCTTATTTGGGAGATAAAATATATTTCTTGCTTATTTCACATCCTCTATGGTGCTTAACAACAGTGCTACTAATTCAGAGGAGTGCCGTAAACATTTCCTGAGTAAACCAATACAGTCAACTCATTCTCATTTGTATGCTCATTAATCTTGCTTTCCACATTTTCAAACGACATGTGACAGGCACAAGGCTAGGTATTTCCTATACATTATCTTAGTTAATCCTTAAAATTATCTCTACATTCTGGATGGGGAAACTGACATTTGGCAAGGTTTAAGAAGCGGCAGAACTAGAACTTGAAACCATATTGTCAGGCTCCCTTATCCAATGTTCTCTCTACTACAACATAATTCTTGTTTCTGTTTGTTCTATTTCCTCCTGGGATCCACCCCGTTCATTAACAATACTGACAGAAAGTAGCAGGAAAAGCAAACTCATATCTCACTTTGGTTAGTTATTAGGAGCCTTTGTTTAAAAAAGAAAAATGCTTCTTTGTTTGGAAGGGAATATACCTTGAAATGAAACTTAAAACATACATAAAATTTTTCAATTATTGTACTATCCATGTACCCCCAAACTGAACTCTAGCTAACAAAGTAGGCACTTCTAAAACATGTTATTTTTGCAGTTAGTTATTCTCATAACCAACTCTAGCCACAATCTTGTAAAATGGGAGTATAAATGATTAGGAACTGTACTGCACACAGGGAAAAATAAGCCTCCACTTATTTAGCTCTTTATACCATTTCACTAGATTCTCAAAACAACCCCAATAAGGTGTTCATTCAATTCAGTGTTCTGACCACTTGTCAGAATTTCAGCCAAATTTCTGAATTGGGCTGTTTGGTAAACTCGAAAACCTATAGATGAAGAATATTTAAGAAATTTGTGAAGCTAACAAATATTTTACCAAAATCTCAAGGATGGATTTGATGGTCAAAGGTCCAATGTCAAAGAATATACTAGAGGTAACTGAGGTAACAGGAAAGGCACAAAATCAAGACAGAAGGATTCTAGTCTGCCTCCTCCCAGCTGCATGATGTGAGGCAAGCTCTATCACTCACTAGGCTTTCTGATCTGCAAAAATGAAAGAGTGACACTACATGATCTCCAGTTCTGTAAGTCTAACTTCACCACCGATCTACAGTCTGAAATAAGTCAGAACCGAGTACACCATCCTTCCTACTAATTCTATGTAAACTGATCCTTTGCATCAAAGCCTTGCGCCTCTGCTGTACAGCTAGGTTCTCTGATACCAGACATCTGCAACCTACTATTACTGGTCTCCTTCCCACATACCTTTCTCATCCCAAGAAAATAAAAACAAAGTGCATCCTCTCCTCATCCTTCCCTCTACTAACCCTGACAGTCAGCATACATTCCTTCAAAACTTTTGGAATCCAGTCTCCTACTTTCTAGAATAGCAGTCTTCTATCTGAGACACAAGAACCCCTGGAAAAACATTAAAAGTTTCCAATCCTGAATAGTTCTAAGGGAATCAATTTCCAAACCCTGATTTTCTACATGTACACTTTCTTAAAATGATCTGAGAACCCACGTACTTAATTAGTGTGACATTTAAGACTGTCACTCTCCATGTGGTGCTAATTTACCAACGTGATCTCCCACGACTCCCCTACTCAAGCCAGAGGACACATTTTAGAATATGCCTAATTCTTTCTCACTTTTCCCCAAGAGGCTGTTCCTTCCTGCTAGAATATGCTATCCCCTCTTACCTCTCTTCCTTCAAACTTCACCTATTAAATATCCTCAACAAATTACTGAAGCTGGCTAGTGGGCTCACAGTGGTTTATTATGCAATTCTCTCTTCTTTTGTGTGTGCTCAAAATTCTCCACAATAAATTTTTAACAGAGGGGCTGGGTCCTGAGGAATATGGTAGCTGGACAGGGCCAATGGAGGGGGAAAAAAAATGCCCAGTGAATATTTCCCTGCGGTGAGAATGGCTGAAGAACTTCAACACAGCAATACACAACATTCATTTCAAACCATTTCCTATTCTGTTCTGGTATTTCACAGCTACCGCCAATGTACTCCTTTGCCATTCATTGGACCTTTGGTTCCACTGTTGAGATTTCATTAAATATCTGTCAGCTTCATAAAGTTCTTATTTTTCATCCAATTTTACCCTATAGTAAAATTCTATTAAATACACAACAAATTTCAACAACAACAAACTCAATCAAGGAAGACTTCCCAATTCCCCATATAGAAACAGGCCTTTGTTCGGCCTTCCTTCATGACACTTAGACCAGGCTTCTTGGTAGAGTTAACTGAATATTTGTCTTAGTCAACCACTGGACTATGTCACTCTCCTCTACCTCCTCTCTACTCACTAACATCAGCTTGCACACAGCTGGTTCCTTATTAATATCTGTATAACTGAATTGAGGGGTTTGGGCGAGATGACTTCCAAGTCCCTTCCAGTTCTAAAATTCTGTATTTCCAATGACTCATGGTTAGTCAATATACCTCTCAGTATCACACAAGAAGCATCGAGTAAGTGAAGATATAAGTAATCTTCCATCCAAATAATCTAACTGGACAACACAGGAGTCAACTGTTGTTATTGTCTGAACAGGAAACATCACAAAGGCAGCAGCCGCCTAAAGGGGATGTGACAAGGAAATAAAGTTTATTTATCTTTACGTATACACATAATCCCCTTCTCTTTACCTTTTACATGAAAACAGCTTAGACAGCAAAATTAAAACTTTAAATGGGCCAAAATTAATTTGCCTGTTAGAATATCAAGTTTCGCTCATTTAAGTTTTGTGAAATAATTTGCTACATAACTGCAGAAGAGAATTCTTAAGGCTCTGTTTGTAATTATCTATTCTTAGAAGTTGGGGAGAAAAAGATGAAGCAAGTTTTAGAATATGTGAGACAATTTTTCACCTGTAGACAGTACTTCTCCCTTTGGAAAAAAGACAAATCAGAGCTATAATAAGTGTAGAATTCCAACTGTATATCAAAAATATGTTAGGAATCAAGTAGTAACCTTGATGGGTCATCATGAATATTTAATTAATACATCAAGAATATTCTGATGTGTTGATTAAAATAACTTAGCCAATAGTAGTTAGATCTCTTTTTCTCTACCAGGATCCTACATGCAAATAAGCCAATGAGAGACAAGTTCCCCATTTCTGATATAATAGCTTTGGAGGAGAGGGACAGCGAGGAGCAGGTTGGCTCTGCCTTAATGACAGACCGGAGCATTCTGTTAGGGTAACTTGAGACTCAACTTTTCTACTCCAACAACTGTGGCAGGAAGCCTGGGGACCCACACTGCTTAGCGCAATCCAGGAGGTGTCTTTAAGATTCCATTCACAACAAGTTACATCCATCCTGAGAAAAATATACCTAGACTCATGAGTTTCTTCTAACCAGGGACCAGGAGAATAGGACCCTGGGCAATTGGTACCATTTCTATGTTTGCCATTTTATTCACACAACTAATAAACAGGCATCTTTTCTTTTTTCTTTCTTTCCTTTTTGTTTTTGGCTGCGCCGTGTGGCATGCGGGATCTTAGTTCCCCAACCAGGGATCGAACCTGTGCTCCCTGCATTGGGATCACACAGTCTTAACCACTGAATCGCCAGGGAAGTCCAGCCATCTTTTCTTTCTTAACAGCCTAGTATTAAAGAATGCTTTACTTAAATGAGCCATGCAGGTGAATTATGGAGTAATATAATAGACAACTGCAAATTACTGAAGTTAGCTCACAGAAGCCATTCTGTAACAGTGTCAAGCTAAACCAGGGTACCATATGTACTACATGCAAACAAGTCTTCTCAAAATTCATAGTCTGAGCTCTAGATCAGTCCCCAAGAGATACTGTAGGTCAAATTGTGTCCTTTAATTGAAATTCTGTAAGACAACACCTTATATCTCACCTACATACAAAAAGAACTGGACTGGTTCTTACCTTTGCTTGTTTAGAAGTGTTGAGTTTGATGGCAGAAACTTTCCCCATATGATCACCTATAAAAACTCTAAGAATAGCTGTATCCCAACAGAGAGCTGTAACTTTTTGGCCTTTGTGTTCTGAAGACACATAAATTCGTTCTGGTTTCCCACGACGCTCTTGATTTAATTCCCAAACAACTACAAGACCCTGACTGCAAGAATTGAGACACAAAAGCAAATTTTTGGCAATGGTGAAAAAGGTACTATTTCAATGCATCACAATATCAACTATATTAAATATATAAGCAAATTCTTATTCTTCAGAAAAGAGGAAGCAGAAAGCCAAGGTATTAATTTCCTTGCTTTAGTCCACCAATCCAATATAATAGGAGAACTTAGATGTTCTAAATTATCCCTGTTACCTTTCTCTTTTAAGGTCACAGAAATGTTGTTTTCTCATATTAGTGTTTTCCACAGACCCTAGGGTGACCAACTGTCCGTCCTGGTTTGCTTGTGTCTAAGAGGTTTCCTAGGACACGGGACTTTCAGTGCTAAGACAGGGTCAGGCCCAGGCACACTGGGATGGCTGGTCACCCTAACAAACACACAACTACATTTGTCAACTTCAAATGCATTTGGAAAAGATCAGACAGTTTTAGAACAGTTTCTTACCTGGTAGCCACAGCAACATAATCATCATCATGTAAACAACAGGCGACCTGAGAGATTGCACCTTCCTAGAGCACAAAAGGAAAAATATTAGGCAGCTCCTCAAAAATGGGTAATTTTTTACTTTTAAATCTCAAGTTTTACCTTCTTTTAGTCCAAATGATCACTGATAATGGAGAAATTCGAATTTATGAAAGATACTCCGGATGGTACATGACAGGGCTACCCTTAATCTTACCCTGTGTGAAAGGAAAAGCCTGTGCTTCCATCCTTCTTTCTGAATGAGATTGAGTCCTCCTCCTGAACTGCCCAAAGCCAACCATTTTCGAGACACAGCTATGCTCGTGCACTAAAAAACATGGCAACAGACAAGTGTGAAACTGTCACAGTCATTTAACAAATAAACTATCTACTGGAAATAAATACTGAGGATCTGTGTCAGGTTCCTCCCCGCACCTGACCCACCCGCCCAGTTAAGACACCACATCATGGCACTCAAGCTCTTATTCTAGATGGTGAAAGATACAGAAGAAAGAACATTTTGGTTTTAAATTTTTAATTGAATCTCAAAATTGCTGAATAGGCTCAATTGTATAAATGAGTAATTTTCCCTTGGCAAAAGCCAGTTACTAGCCCATTCATCTTCTGTGCAATTCAGCTAGGTCATTCCAATACTGACCACAATGATGGAAGATCAAGTAAGTCTCTAGGGGATAAAGCAACCACTTTAATCATCTGCTCACATAAATCACTTCTAGTCTGTATAATCGGCACAAAATGTCCACAGCTTTGAGAGCAAGTGAGACTGCAGAGGACACAAATGCAAGTCACTGTACTATTACGTCTCCCCACACCTTCAGCCTCCTGATTCTTCTCCTTACCCACCAGAGAAAGCTGTGGCCCGGCTGTGCCCAATACCCTGTGACAAAAATTATTGGCTGGTGAACGAACAGGCATTCCCAATCCTCTTCGACCTTGTTACTTTCTACCGTAGAAGCTGGAAAACCTAAATCTTCACTTAGCCAGTTTCTTTTGCAGCTAGGGGGAGCCCTGTGACTCAAATCCAGCTAATAAGACTAAGCCCTACTGGGGCTTCCCGGAAAGCTTTGCCCTCCCAGATAAATGGCCGAAGCTGAAGAAAAAAAAGCCTTTGTTCTCGGCCACCTCTTTCTTGCTTGAGATGCTAATGGATACATCAAGACTGGAGCCAGGACACTTATCTTGCAACTGTGACCAATAGTCAATATACAGATGATGGTAGAACAGGAAAGATGGAGAGCCTGGGTCCTAAGGAATATCAAAGGCCACTACACTAAACCCAGAAACGATAACCTCCAACCAGGTTATAAACACCTTTACTGCTTAAGCTATTATTGAGAAGGTTTTCTGTCACTTGCAGCTAAAAAACGTCTGATATCAACCCTCATAATTGTTGGCCATATTACTTTGCCTATTACTTCCTATTCTCCCTTTGCTCAGAGACTAGAAAGGTGCTTTGGGGTGGGAACAAAAGGATAAGAATGAAATTATTTTGGAATTGGTTATGAAACTGTTCTTTACCATGTTATTCCTGAGTTTATCAAACGAACTCAGGGTTTGAGGGAAGCACATACTCCTTCCCACAGAGCTAATTTTTAGCTAATTTTGTAAAGCTAATTTTTAGCTCTGTTCCCTAAAACAGAGGGGGTACATCAAACTCCTTGTTTTGGAACGAACTTAGTTTAATAGCAATGGTTCGTGTTGCTCAAAATGCAATGGGGTATACTCATTTATACTATTTTATTTTCAATTGAATACATTACTTTCTGAGAGAAGACAGCAAGATTAGAGGCGGGAAAATTCAGTAATCTATATCATAGTTTCCAAGGATGGGAAAGAAGAATTCAAACGATCGCTTGAAAAATAAATCAAGAAAGCGCTATGAACATACTACTTCTATGTGAGGTATTACTAGCACAGGTAAGAACACCCAAGATTCTATAAAACATAAAGAACGGGGTGGGGGGGCATGTAACCGAGAGCACACAAAAATATGAACGTGAAAATAAAACTGATATAAGGATCAAGAAAATCACCTTTAGACGAGTGGAGTCCAGTCTCAGGGCTGAAAGTAATGGATCCAGAGACTCAAATTCTGCAAGAACATGGTTGTAGGACTCTGGTATCACTGGCACGAAAGTCATTTACCCAGAAAGATGAAACTACGTTGAGGGATAGGCACAGTATTCCTGAATAAAACCTGCAAAAATATAATTTAAGACGCTCACCACTCCTTCCCTGGAGAAAACAGGGAAACATGAGAAAGGGACACGGATCCCTATTCTGGAGCTCCTTGGCATCTAGGTGGAAAGAAAACACACGCAGGTGACATTATAGGTGACCATCACCTTGTACTGATTATTCCCTGACTCCTAAAACTCCCAGAGAATGAAATCCAGATTCTCAAGGCCCTCCACAATCCTATCCCACTCTATTTACCAAACAGTGTGAACAGGTAGAACAGACGCTTGCAGGATATAAGGGGAAATTTTGTCAAGCTCCTCTGTGGTAAAATAGCAGCTCCAGCTGCAACTCTTTGAGCTGTAAATCTTCTGTTTTTAAGTCTCTTGTTAAATTCAATGGTTATCAGCCCACATTTTAACCGTGCTTAATAGGAAAGGGCCTCTGGATAGCTTCCTCCAGCCTGTGAATAAGTGAAAAGTCAGGCGTGGGGAATTAGCGCAGAAAGAGGAATAAGAGCTTCAATAAGAGGCCTGATAGGAAAGAATAGGAATAAGAATACAAGGTATCAAATGCCAACTACCCAGTGAAGACTTTGTAAACTAACACAAGAGTTCTTACCTGTTCAACAACTCTCAAGTGTACTTTTTTCTCAAATTATACCAGTTTCCAGAAGAAAGCAGAATTTAAGAAAATTCTATCCATTAATTTTAACTTTTCCTCAATCCTCTGTTACCTACCAAATTGAGAATAAAAAACAAATACTACAAAAAAATTCAGAAACAATTGTTTATGCTTAATTGTTTTTAATTTATACTTTGTGGTTTTAATTTTTTTGTTTCAGAAACACATGTATTCACTCACTCATTTATTCAACAAATATATACTTAGCAACAACTATGTGCCAGGCATTGTTCTAGGTCCCAGAGATAAAACAGAGGACAAAACAAAGTCCTAACGTTCACGGAGCATACTTTCCAGGGGCAAACCATATATAAACTTACAATACTTTTTACTGCATACACATAATATAGTCTTATTTTCTGCTGGTAATACGGTTCTTTATACAGCTGATCTCTGCAAGGAGAATGGTGTTCTGAAAAAACAAAATTCTTTAGTAGTCCTCCTATACTCAAATATTTGAGAATTCCTAATCTAAGAAAAATCTTCTCTCATCCTTTTCACTCATTCATTTTATTAAGTACTGTAGATACAGAAAAATCAGGATTGCTAAGACAAATAGTGTTGCTCGCCATCCAGTTCTACAAGGGTTAAGTCGTAACCCACTACAGTTGCTGACCACCAGTGCACTCCGAAAGGATTAACAACAGGATGAGGTCCTCTGCTTTGGACAAAGCAGGCCCTTAGTAGACATATATCTCAGGAAGAATTTTACTCACCCCAGATTTTTGCACCTTCCCATACATAGAAAAGCACTAAAATCATTAACTTGAGATTTCTATTCTTTGTGATTAGCAGTAATCTTTTACCAAGATGTAGGCTTAACTGCACTTATTTCCTAGCCAAAAATCATATATAAACTGTCTTCTCTATATACACTATTGATAGTATATATAAACTAGATAACTACTAGTATAGAGTTACTAGTACTGAGAACCTACTGTATAGCACAGGGAACTTCTACTCATTGCTCTGTGGTGACCTGAATGGGAAGGAAACCCAGAAAAGAGGGGATATATGTATACGCATTGCTGATTGACTTTGTTGTACAACAGAAACTAACACAATATTGTAAAGCAACTATACTCCAATAAAAATTTAAAAATAAAATAAGATAACATAAAATAAACTGTCTTCTCCCCTACCTCTTCAGAGCAGTTTCCTCCAGGCTGAGTGGCTGTTAGCTGGGCTATAGTCCTCAGGAAGACCCTGAATAAAACTTAAACTCACAACTCTCATCTTGTGTGTCTTTCTCTGAGTCGACAGTTTCTAGTAAAATATGAGGCACAGTGGTGCGAACAAGACAAATAAAGTAATTCCAGAAATCAGTCACTTTATAATCAACTAGGGAGAAAAAGACAAATCACACACACACACACACACACACACACACACACACACACCCCTCATAAGGGAAACATAAGCAAGGTCCTATGTCGGAACTTAGAGGACAGAGGGATCACACTGAGTTAAAACCAACCATAGAAAACTTCCTAAGGGAAGCAGCACTGGAGCTGAGTAGGTTTTATCACAAGGAAAAAAGAAAGGGTAGCAGGTACAGCAGCAATAAGCAAAGATATAGAGGATATATTTGGAGAATACAAGTTTAGTCTTTGGTTGAAACACAGGATACAAGCAACAGAAAAATGAAAGATAAAGCTGGAACAGTATTTCAGTCACAAGGTACAAGGCACTGTGAATCTCAAACTAAGGAACCTGCACAAATTTTAGTTTGGTAGGCAACAGAAAGGCATTGAAGAATTTGGTGTTGGGAGAGCACACAATTTCTGTGAAGCGCTGTGGTTAGACACTAGAAAACAAAGACTTGAGAAAAGGTGGGAAGGGTGGTGAGGAACTAAAGACAAGGCCTTTCAATTACTCAAGAAATCTGGTGGAGAAGGAGAAAACCTCTCTTGACCTTGGGAGCAGGGGAGATGCAAACAGATTTGTAGGTAGCAGCCAAAAGAAAAGGCTTTAGAATGAAAGGGACTGAAGGGACTTCCCTGGTGGTCCAGTGGTTAAGACTCCGTGCTCCCAATGCAGGGGGCCCAGGTTTGATCCCTGGTCAGGGAACTAGATTCCCTCAGGCCGCAACCAAAGATTCCACAGCCACAACGAAGATCCTGTGTGACCCAACTAAGACCTGGAGCAGGCAAATAAATAAATAATTAAAAAAAAAAAATGAAAGGGACTGAAGATACAAGAAAAAGAAAATAAAATCACTGTACAAGATCCTAAGGAAGATAGAAAGGAATGACATCAGGACCACAGTGCCTATCTCTTCCACTTGCAATCTTAAAACAATCTCTGAGACAGATAGACCATTTGGTCTTGATCTCAGTGAAGAGAGAATGACCTGGAAATTATGACCTAACAGGGTAAAAAACCTAGTAAGTTTCTCTTTTTTCTGAAAAAGACTTAATAGAGATGAGAATGAAAAAGGAATAGCATAAACAATGTCAGTTCTCAAGAGAAGTTGCTAGTGATAGTGTTAAGCCAACTCCAAATTTATATTTTTCTTTGTGCTTACTCTCTCTGAAATGACTCCTTTCCCTCCAGATCTACTTACTAAAATCTGCCCAGCCTTTCAGGCCCAGCATAAGTCCCACTTCCCAGAATTCTCAAGATGGAAGACTCACAGGTAATTCAGTGCACACATCCATGTAATTCAGAAATTAGTCTTGCCCTGGATCCCTGAACATTTTCAGCAAGGGAAAGGAAATGCTCCCTCTCATGAAGCTGCCCATTCCACTCCTCCACAGCTCTCACTGTTATAAGGTACTTTTTCTACTATTGGGCTGAAACCTGATGACTTGGAGCTTTTATTTCCAACTGTGGCTTCTGCAGTTTAAGGAAATAAGTTCACTCCTTTCAAAACAGTCCTTCAGTATTTGAAAAGTGTTATGAGGTCTTCTAAAAATTCATCAACCCCAGTTCTTCCTGACCTGACAATTTCCAAATTCCTCTCTGTTCTGATCAGCCTTCCACACAAGAGCTTTAGTTTGCCTAAAAATGTGGTCTCCAGAACTGAACATAAAACTCCTTATAGAATAGAGTAGAAACACTAAGTTCCTTGACCTGGACACTAAATTTCTATGTTACATCCTAAAATAGTATCAGACTTTTTTTTCCAGATATGTTTTTAAAGTAGCCATGTCACACTTTTTTGGTTTTTTTTAACATCTTTATTGGAGTATAATTTTTTTACAATGTGCCATGTCACACTTTTGATTCAACAGAGCAAGCAGTTAACTAAAACCCAAAGAAATTTTCAAACAAAATGAATATAATCTTCCTAGCCAGTATCTAGATACAGTAGAATCAAGCTCAAATTGAAAGCTGCCATTAATCAAATGTGATAATGGATATAAAAAGTACCTAGAAAATTTAAAACTGCTCAAACAAGAACAGCAGAATGCTGATAACTGTTAAAGTTTGGTTAGGTGTACATGAGGGTTTGTTATATTATCCTGTCTCCTTCTGTCTATGTTTTAAATTTTCTTGAACAAGATTTCTTATTGAAGTATAGTTAATTTACAATGTTGTGTTAGTTACAAGTGTACAGCACAGTGATTTCGTCATACACATATATATTCAAGATTTTCTTAAGTATGTGCTTAACAACAAAAAGCTCTGTACAAACCTTTCATTCTATAAACTTTCTGTGCCTCCATGGTTTAATATATGCTGTTCCTTGAATCTTCCTCCATCTAACAAAACACTATCTTCCTGCAGAACCGAGTTTAACTATTACTTCTGTTAAGTCTGTCACACTGTTAGCCTAGCAAAAAACTAAGCAAATAGAAGGTGGCCATAAATGCTTACCAAAGTCAATGAAAGAACTTTTTGAAGTGTTGGCTTGCCCAAGGTCACAGAGTTCACAAGTAGAGCTGAGACTAGAATCCCCTAATCCTGAGTCCAAATCTAGTTACCTTTCCATTTCCCCGCATTGCTTGATGGTAACTAAAGGAGCAGTAGGATCAAGAAAAGGCTTTTCTCTTCGTCCTAGTAATCATTTTTATTCATTTTAATGGACTAGTGTTTGCTGCGCGAACACCCAATGCAAATCACAGCTTTCTTTCTTCCCCACTAGGGGCGTGGAAGGAAGGGGAGGCAAATGAGAAAAGAAAGGAAGCAAAAATTAAAGATATTATGCGGAGGGGAAGTACGAGATTCCCTCATTCCCGTAATGGGGATCTTTAAACCCAAGTAACAGGAACAACTCTCCACCTCAGACCAAGAAATGGCGACTCACTCACTCATGCACTCAGCATGCTTTGCACACACCAATGCAGACAGTTCCTGACCACAAGCTCCCTGACTAGCGGAACTCCTAACTTTTTAACAGCAGTAACTTTAATACTATACTCAGATCTCTTGAAAGGAGCCTCGGTAATCAAGTTTTCAAAGCCAGGCTCACAGCCTGTAGGTCTCAGCCCCTCTCCACCATCTCCAGGCCGGTAGCCCCCAAATTCCAATAGATCACACCCTCTAGCTCCCGGTTGGATGCCGTAACACTCACCGCGCACTAAGAGCCGCACCTGAGCTTCAGTCTCCCCTCCTACTCCTCCCCTCCCTGGCTTACGTCATCCCGGAGCGCCGGGGACGCTGGGACAAAGCTGTTAACTGTACTTCCTCGTCACGTGACAGGTTACGCCCCTGCTTGCGCGTGGTCCCTCCCCCTCAGGCCGCGGTCGCGATTACGCTCTCTGGGGCCTGCAGTAAGCGGGCCGCTGCCGGCCGAAGACGCAGCGCTGATCGGGACCGGAGGAGCTCTAGGCCAAAGGGGTGAGCCAGGCAGGATCCCGGGACCCTTCACCGCTTAAAGCCGGCAGGAGGAAATGAAACAGGAGGGCACCGGCGGGGAAGGGAGGGAACTAGCGGAAGGTGTCATGGCGGCCGCGCTCTGGGGTCACGTGCCCCGCAGGCCCGCCTTGGCACTTCCGGTCACGTGCCTTCAGAGTTCTCGCAGCCAGCGATGGAGGCGAGACCCCCCGGTAACAGAGGCGGTGGCGACGGCGGCGGCTGCTGGGTTTCAGCCTCTTCCCGGCAGCGTCTCTAAGAAGCGCAGCGGAGCTCGACTCGACCCAGCTCAGTAACTTACTCCTTGCCCAAGGCCGTAGCTCCCACCTGGTAAGTTTAGACCGAAGAATGGGGGTGGGCGGGCGGGTGAAAAGCTGACAGGCCTGGGGGCCGCAGGACGGCAAGGAATCTGCCCATTTTTCCTGTGTCCCTGTCGCCGTTGCCACAACTCCCAAGCCTGCGGTCTCGGTAGCCCTTTATTATTCTGAAGTGAGGAAGAGGCGACCCCTAATCTACTTGTCTGTAGGAAGCCTTACCTCTCCAGTGAAAGCAGGGACTCGAAGATTTATTCAAAGACGGGATCAGACTTGGCTCATGAGGATGAAGGACGCGGAGGCCTCTTTGCGGCTGAGGAGCCCTTCCCGTTAGAAAATGTGCTGTTGAGTCTTTCGGTTTCTGTAAGGGAAAAGCTTTTACCTTAGTGTCCACACACCTTTTGCTTTACTTGTCAAACTTACCACTATTAAAACCTTCTTAACACGTGTGCCAGGCCAACCCCCCCCCCCCCACACACACATCACATTTTGGTCTGTGCCCAATTTGATCATCTTTAAGCACCAACACATGGAAATAAATAATTATTTTAGAAATTCCCTAGTGTTCTCAGAGACTACATTGTCTAAGGAAGTGTATTCAGTTGACTCTTAAATGTCCGCTTTAGGGTCTGTAAAATGGGGGGCGGGAGGAGAGAGATAAAAACAACCTTTTGCCCATTAGAAGACCCAATTTTAAAAACATACAAAAACTAAGTGGTTTAAAATATACCTTGCAGTAAATACTGATTCCATAAAGGAGTGGAACAATTTTTCCCGTTGAATTCTTACCAGAAACCCCAACATACAAAGCAGCATGCCATGGTGGAATTGAGTTTGGGAGCACTCAGCCTCCCCTCTTGGAACACAGTGTGAATATCATGAACTGGGCTTTGGTAACTAAGCCAAAGTTGCCAACCCTAAGATCGATTTTTAAAAATCAAAACTAGAACAAATGAGATGGAGAGGTCACAACAGAGGGGAAGGTAACCTCTAGTATCAGGCTTATGGCTTACAAAAGATCTAGACTCTGGAAAGAACTTTGTACCTTTTAGCAGACCGAAATCCGTTGTTTGGAAAGGAGGGAGAGATAATTTGGAGGCATTAAACCTGTTCTGCTACTCTCACTCATCTAACACTTGGCAGTGCATCAGACTGATGAGCTTTGAGTCTCTCCTAGGTGATATTAAATACATATTGGTAGTGCTAATGTTAAAAAAAAATCCACACAAATGCAGAGAGGGCTCTTTAAAAATACTAGGAAGGTTGGTGCGAAGAGAGAGGAATCAGTTAAAAAGAATATACCCAACGATCAGCTTCAGTCAGTTGTGGCTGCTTCCTGTACGTACTGCTCTCAAGGCTTATATCTTATCCCTGCTGGGCTGTCTTTACACCTTTTAGCCCTGCTTTTCTGTGCTGCTGGTTTTTTCTTTACCATGAGAATGTTGTCAGGTGTACCTTAAGCTTTCCTAGCATTTTGACCACTATTTCTGCTTCATGGATGCTGCTACTAGTAGTGTCTTTGGGGACTTCCCTGGTTGTCCAGTGATTAAGACTCCCCGCTTCCACTGTAGCATGGGTTCGATCTCTGTTCCGAGAACTAAGATCCCACATGCCACATGGCACGGCCAAAAAAAATTTTTTTTTAATTAAAAAAAAAAAAAAATTGTCCCTTTCTGCTTTCTCTCTTTCCTGCCTGCAATGTGGCAGTGTCAGGCATCCATCTAATAGTCCCTCCTTGCTCCACGTATGATTACCAACTGATTGCTCCTCTCTCAATTTTGGTATCGTACTCTGTCAGCATGCAGTATTTATTAGTGAATATGAGCATACTGCTCCCTCTATCTTGCGTCTCTGTCGCATTTTTCTCCTCCTGCCTCTCCCATCACTGCTGTAAAATGAAAAAGTGCTCGGTCTTAAAATTGCTACCTCAGTTATTCTCTTTAATATCTTCTTTATGTGTGTAACTATCCTTAAAACAGTACATTTTGGTCACTCTCTACATACTTCCAAGGTCTTATTCCCTGTAGTGCTGAATTGTTAACATTTTTTAGGATTGCCCGATGGCAAGCAGCATTCCAGTCTCCATTTTGTATGCTGGCAGACACAGAAGTGCTTTCTCTAATAATAATCCTCCTTTTAGAGAGTGAGAAGGAGTTTATATTTCACTTGTTGCCTTTTTTTCTTCTGCCCCATTTATCTCTGCACGTTGGAAAAGGAGATGTAGGTAATGGAAATGCAGAGACACGAGATGTAGGAAATGGAAATTTAAAGATTTCTCCTGAATAGTTTCAGATTCTTCCTAACCCTGTTTACTTATAAGCCAGTTATTGGAATCTGTGAGGAATGATACTCTGATCTGTGAGTTGAGAGCTTTAGTGCTTCCTGGAGTTTAGCCAAGGATGTATGTACAATGGTTTCTTGTTATGTCTTAACCAAGACTGTATTCTTTTAACAACAGAGATCTTAAATTGATGTCATAGGTATTTATTGGACTATTTCTATGGGCTAAAATATGCTGCTGGGCTCTGTATTGCCATGAACACAACACATGCAGCCTCTGCCCTTCTTTATGAAGCTTGCAGTCTTTTGGGGAGAAAGGCATTAAAAGAATTACTTTAAAAATTAATTGCAGGGACTTCCCTGGTAGCGCAGTGGTTGGGAATCCGCCTGCCAATGCAGGGGACACGGGTTCGAGCCCTGGTCCGGGAAGATCCCACATGCCACGGAGCAACTAAGCCTGTGCACCACAACTACTGAGCCTGTGCTCTAGAGCCCGCGAGCCACAACTACTGATCCCACATGCCACAACTACTGAAGCCCATGCACCTAGAGCCCGTGCTCCACAGGAAGAGAAGCCACTACAATGAGAAGGCTGCGCACCACAACGAAGAGTAGCCCCTGCTCGCGGAAACTAGAGAAAGCCTGCGTGCAGCAACGAAGACCCAATGCAGCCAAAAATAAATAAATTAATTAATTTTTAAAAAATTAATTGCAGTAGTGATAAGTGCTGTAAAGAGAAGAATACTGATAACTTTGAAACTTAGAGTAGACAGAAAATGAGTAAAAGCTCATTGATGGAAAGGGAGGAGAATGTGCAGAGGCTTAGCACAAGGCATGCATGTGCCTTTAGCCTCAAGCAAGTAAATATTTAACTGCAAATGAATAAATGCCTTTACTGGAGGATTTTGCTATTTAAAGAAGTCTTGTGGCAGATTATTTCATAAAGTAAATAATCTTTTAAGTAAAGCTAGATCTTCATCAAGCCGCTTTGTTTAAATATAACTGCACCGATGTTTTTCATAAACAAAATATTCTGTGGCTCTTACAGAGTTCTACTAGAAAGAAGTTTTTGCCACCCAAGGAGCCACCTTCAAGAAAAATCTAGAAATCATAGAAGCCATTGTAGGATGGTCCTACTGGTTCTATTAAACTTCCTAAAACTGGTCCTTGTACAATTAACAGAGGTGCTACAGATGACCAGGGAAATTTGCCAAGCAGATTAGCTGTGAGGCAATTGACTAGTTATTCCCAGTGTTCAATAACTTATCTCTGATTTATTTTTAAAGCTCCCTCTAAATGGATTTTAATATGAATGGTTTTACATGCTGTGCATAAGAGGCTATGTTTTTCCCCAATTGATTTAAAGTAGCCAACTCTAATAGTTCTATTAATCTAATTTATTCTCCACTTTACAGTTTCTGTCTTCATTCATCTTTCTTCCTTACCTTCCCATCTCAGAAAGGTTTTTCTGTTCTTTTCCAAAGTTAACACTTTTTATTTGTGCCTGTAAGCCCAGTTAATTGGTGACTTGCTCTGTCAGCTGTAACCTTGCATTTCCTCCATATATGGACATATTTAAAATTATCCTGTAATTATCTACTTATCCCCCTCCACACACGCACCTCTCCTATCTTTCTCAGATTTTAATTCATGTTTCCTAAAATGTGGTTCATATGGTATGCAGTTTAATTTTACATAGTATAGACAGGTTTTTTAAATGTTTTTAATAGTTATGTGTTTATTATAATGAATATTATAAAATTAATATTAAAATATTTAATGGTTCCATAGATGTTATAAAAATTATTATAAATTAAATTAGTATTAGTATATTAGTATTTTAATACTAAATAAAAATAATACACATATTACAGAAATTGAAAATAACAGTTTTAATTCTTACCAACCCTAACACCTTCGCATGTTACCTTATAGATGTGATTTGATAGAGAATAAACTCTTGGAAAGACATTTTTAGTAACTGCTTTTGTCATTACAAAATACATATTTATTGTAGATAGTCCAGAAAACAAAAAGAACATTCAAATCATCTGTAGTCCTATCACCATCGGTAGCCACTATTAAATTGGGTGTATGTCTCTCCAGTCATATATATTTGCAGAATAGCATAATGGAACTCCAAGGTCAGACTGACCCAGATTCAAACCCAGTTCTACTTCTTGATGCTTTCGGAAAGCATCTTGATCTCTCAGACCCAGTTTCCTTTATCTGCAGAATGGAACTAATAATAGAACCTACCTCAGGATTGTTAACTGGGGACTGAATGAGATAATGCCTATAAAGAACTTAGCCCAATGCCTGGCACATATTACAAGCAGTCAATAAATTGTAGAAGATTTTTTAAAATTTAAGAATATGGAATCAGACTACATGCTTTTTTTGCTTGCTTTGATCACCTAACAGTTTATCTTTTCATGTCATTAAATAGTCCTTTAAGGAATTCCCTAACGGTCCAGCGCTTAGGACTGCGCACTTTCATTGCCAAGGGCCCAGGTTCGATCCCTGGTCGGGAAACTTAAATCCCACAAGCTGCGGTGCAGCCAAAAAAAAACAATAGTCCTTTAAAACAGTGGTTTTCAAACTTTTTAAGCAACAGTAATCCTCTAATCAAAATCTTTGGAGGACATCAAATAAGTAAATCAGTTAAAAGATGGTATTATATATTAAGAATTTTGACCCTTTATCATATATGTATGGATATTAAAACTGGAGATTGTAAAGTAACATGGGAAAATGTTTTCAATGGCAAATAAACAAGATAACTTGGCTGTACTTCATGATTACATTTGTAAGGTGAGTACAGATAAGCACAATTTAAAATTAAGAAAATTGATGTTAAAGTTGTGAGATTGTGGCATTTTTTAAATCCCTTTTTGTTAACTGAACTTACTAGGCTCTGTCCCAACATTTATAAATGCCCACATAATACAGACTATTTCTACCTGCGTGACTCAACAGCACCTCACACTCATTTTCAGAGCTGAATTCCTTGCCTTCACTTTCAAACTTGTTTTTCCTTGTTACTGTTTCTGTGAGTGGCATCACTGTACTCATGTCAGTTAGGCTTAGAAGTGGGGTGTGAGCAAGCAGCTGTGACACCTCCTTCACCTCCTTCAGCACAGTGTCTATTCATCCTGCTTCCTCAGTACTCCTCCTTGTCCCTTCCTCTCCATTCTCACTGCCAGCAGCCTGGTTCAGACCCTTTCTGGTCCTCTCTTCAGTCTCTCTCATATTGCCTCAGATTAATTTCCTAAAATACAAATCACTTCCTTACTCAAATCTTTAGAAGTTTTCTGTTGTCTACCACATAGGGGGGTATTCTCCACTATCTGCCTCCATCTTAACTGTCCAACTTCATATCCCACTGATCCCCATCATGAACTTTGTGCTACATCCAGAGTGGACTACTAACCATTCGCAGAGATTCTAGAGCCTTTGCCCCAAGCCATTCTCTTTGCCTATAATGCTTATTGCCATTTCTCTGTCAAAACCCTCATTCAAGACCCAATTCATAACTAACTTATGTATAAAAAAGAATAAACTACCGATACATGTAATAATATGGTGAATTTCCAGAAACATGTTAAGCAAAAAGCCAGAGACAAAAGCATACATAGTGCCTGAATTCCATTTGTATGAAATCCTAGTACAGACAGAAACTAATCTGTGGTGATAGAAATCAGAAAACAGTTGCTCGAGGGTGGGAGGAAGAGAATTGACTAGAAGGGGACGTGAGAGAACTTGGGGGGTGATGGAAATGTTCTCTGTCTTGTTTTGGGTAATGGTACATGGGTGTATACAGTTGCCAGAATGCATCAAACGGAACACCTAAGGACTATGCATTTAGTGATTTGCATTTTGTTTGTTCAGTTAATTGTAACTGAATTTTTTTTATTGCCCTAAGATATCTGTGACAAATATTTGACAAAGCCTCTCGTGAAGAAGTTAATTGCCTCTGAGTCCTAATTCAGAACTGTTTTTTGTCTCCCTTTTGGGACTTTACACATTCTAATTTGTATATACACACACACCCATCTTGCTCACTAGACTGGAAGCTTTCTGAAAGCAGAAATCACTACTGGCAGACATTTGTCTTCGGGTAATCCCTAGACTCCTTGGCTCAGTACAGAACTATTGAATAAATGTATTCACACTGACCCTTTTCCTTTCCATTTTTGGGGTGGAGTAGCCTGTAAGGAAACTAAAAGGGAAGATCTGGCTACTCAAAATTCAGGTAGTCAACTTCAGAGAAATTAAAATTTCACTCTTTTTTTTTTTTTTACTTGTATTTTTGATTTTTAAATCACTGTTTCAGTGAATAAGAAACATTACAATAAAGCTTCACTTGTTTGCTCAAATTTAATTCTTATGACACCTAGATATGCTAACTTCTCTGAAATTATAATTTGTACCTGAAGAAGTAAATATTTTTAAGTTATATTTTAAATCATTCCTTTGGGAATGAAAACTAAAGTCATAACTTCACCAGAAATGGCATATATGTGCCATTTGTGCCACCACTTTCCCCATCGCAGCCCATGGCAGACTTCATCAATCATGGCATCTTTCCTGTTGAGCCCAGACGGCCTCAAAATCCTTTTCAGCCTCATATTCCAGACAGCTACACTCAAGACTCTAGGATTTGGGTTGGGTGGTTAAGATTCCCAGGATGGGGTGAAGTTGGGGGGAGCTCCAAGCTGTTTCTTCCTAGGTAACAAATTAGCCATATACAAATGAATCTTCCTCCTAGACTGGAGAGCAGTTGAAGACATTTGATTGTTAAAAGATGTGGAAGATAGCATCTGAAGTGTTAAGTGTTAAATTGTTTCAGTTTTATGTTTATGCATAGGGGAACAGACTTAGACTGGGTTTTTAGATCTAGGAGTGGTTTTAGGAAGGTCACACAAACCCTTTGACTCTTAGTTTTTTCAGTTGAAACAAATTTGAACTAAATATCCAGTAGAGTGCTGTGTAATTCTAAAGTTCTGCAGTGTAGGTTAGAGACCGCATATTTGTAGTGAAATCATGTGTTTAAGATTTAATAATATAACAGGAAAATAAAAATAAATTGAAAATACTCTGATTAGCATATATGGAAATGGTTTGAAAACTGCCAGGTGTTGTCAACTTTAAGTGTTGTGTAAATTCATACCTGTGGTATGAGCAAAATGAAATTTGATTTTAAAGGAATAACGCCATACAGCTTTATCTTCAACTCTGAATGAGGGAGAAGACTTTTTTCCCTCCTTATTACTCATTTTAGATTTGGAAGGGACTCAAGTCAACGAATCCAACCCTAATTGAGATGTGAAATCTTTTTGTCTTTTTTAGCACCTTCTAGCCATCATGGCAACTTCATCTGAAGAAGTTTTGCTGATTGTAAAGAAGGTGCGACAAAAGAAGCAGGATGGAGCTCTGTACCTCATGGCAGAAAGAATTGCTTGGGCACCTGAAGGCAAAGATAGATTTACCATCAGCCATATGTATGCAGATATTAAATGTAAGTCAGCTATACTAAGTCTGATGTATGTCATATTTTTTAGTAACTTTATAAGAAGACTGCTTATACAGTCTTTGTGGGGTTTTTATTATAATGTCAAAAAATCAGCTGTATAAAAATAATTATAGAGTAGGATCATTGAATATAATTCTGTAACCTGCCTTTTCTACAATAATAGAGTATGTACAGCTTTACATGTGTAAATCTACCTCACATAAAGATCTCCACACATTCCTTCTTTTAAGAGTTGCATAATAGTCCACTGAATGGATTTACACTTATGTATTTAACCAGTCCACTATCGAAGGACATTTAGGAAGTTTTCAGAATTTTGTTATTGAAAACAATGTTGCAGTATTGATCTATGCACTAATATCTTTTTGAGGTTGTATGTATGGGATACATCCTTGCAGTGGACTTACAGGTTCAAATGGTTCATGCATTTAAAATCTTGATAGATGGACTTCCCTGGTGGCGCAGTGGTTAAGAATCCAACTGCCAATGCAGGGGACATGGGTTCAAGCCCTGGTCCGGGAAGATCCCACATGCCGCGAGCAACTAAGCACGTGCACCACAACTTCTGAGCCTGTACTCTAGAGCCTGCGAGCCACAGCTGCTGAGCCTGCGTGCCACAACTACTGAAGCCCGTGCGCCTAGAGTCCATGCTCCGCAACAAGAGAAGCCACCGCAATGAGAAGCCCACGCGCCGCAACAAAGAGGAGCCCCCGCTCGCCGCAACTAGAGAAAGCCTGCATGCAGCAGCGAAGACCCAACACAGCCAAAAATAAATAAATAAATTTATTTTTTAAAAAATCGTGATAGATGATGCCAGATTGCCCTTAATAAAATTGTATCTTTTAAGTCGTCTAATTAATCTTTGCTTATGTGGCCATCATCTGTTGAGAAAATAGACTTAATTTTATACTAAATGTAGATGGGAGAAATACAGAGCATAATATTTTTATATCCTTTTTCTTTTTATGATTTTCAAGTATGAAGGCTAACATCAAAACCCCTTCTCTTTTCAAATTTGCAAAATTAACTTTGAATTTATTACCCAAAGGGTATGGTACTTTGTGGCTCAATAATAATTAGGTTTAAAGGCACCAAGTGAATCCTGGGATTTAGAACCTTTACTCTGAAAGGGATTTCTGCAATTCACCTAACTAAAAGACCTTGAATAGGAGGGACCCCAGGGGAGTTGGGCAACAAAGCCCTCAACAAATTGTGGTATCTTAACTGTGACCATCAATATGGATTCATTTATTTTCCTGGATATGAGATTCTTCTCCTAGATAAAATCCTCAACGGATTTCAAGGAACATGACACCTCAAAACATAGACAATCCTCAACTTGCAAGTGGTCAGTTTACAAATGTCCTTTGTGTATGAACAGTTGCCCTAAGGACTTACCTCTAATTTGCTGCTGGAAATGACCAAGATGCTCATCTTTCTCCACTGAAATAACTTAGAATCTTAATTTTCAAAAGGAAATGCTGTTTAAAATTCATCATAATTCAGTACTGCCTAAACTATCTGGTCTTTGTCCACTCTCCTGGTAACACTACTTCCTTTCAAAACTTTGTTTCTGTGGAGAAATGCCTCACGAAGTTTCTAACAATAGTCTTACAAACTAACATTTGTTCTACAATAGACTCATAAATTAGGAACTGCCTGTATTAGCATTTCTCGCCTTATACCTTTGCAAAACACATACTCAATGTGATGCTCACAGCATGCAATAAAGAATATGCCTGTCTTCTGTATTTCAGCAGTTCTTCTCAGCTATTGGGGAGGAGAGCACGTACCCAAATTTAGATCTGCACCAGATCAGTTTTCATTTTAAGCTGAATATTTGAAAGAATGCTCATTTCTGAAAGAAGCCATTGGAAGTTGTCAATAATAAATTACTAAGGTGAAAATTAGCAGTTAGATAGTTAAAAAACTTCAAAAGTAGGTCTCTCAGAGGCACATGCTAAGATAGAGCAAGAATAAAGCAGTGACTGAGAAAAGATAGGTAGAGAGGAGTGATAGATGGTTTTGGAGGTATGGAATAATGGAACAGGCTGGCTGACAGTGTAAATTGCTTCATATTGCTCTTTTTGGCAGTAAGGTATTTCATCTAAACTTGGTTTGGAAGCAGTATCTTCATTGAAAAAGTTTCTGTTTATTTAAGTGTTAGTAGGTTGCTTGGGGCAGAGAGCTCTAGGTAATGGGTTCACACTACCATTAGTCACCCATTTAGTGAGACAAAGCCCCTTCATCTCTGTTTCCCTTATGAAGAAGACAAGCCATGAGGCCCACTTTTTAAGAATACAAGATCTCTATTATGTAGGTATATTTTGACATTTCCAGCTCCAACTTATTATGAAAATCTTCAAAGTTACAGAAAAGTTTAAAGAATAGTACAATGTATACGTGTATATTGTATCCCATCTAAATATTAGTTATTTTGCCATATTTGCTTTTTTATGTGAGTGTACACTTTGACTGCTTATAACATTATGACACCAAGAAAATTTTAATAAATATCCAGACCATTGTTGCATTTCCCCAGTTGTCCAAAGTTTTTTATAGCTGTGATTTTTTTTTTTTTAACCAATACCTAGTCTAGGTTCATGTATGTAGTTGTAGTCTCTTTAGTCTGTTCTTTAAGAGTATGGGCTTGTAGAATATCACACATTCTGATTTTGTCTGATGGTCTCCTCAAGGTTTTGTTTAATTTTTTTCCTGTATACCTGTATTTCTTATAAATTAAAAGTCAGGTCTACAGGCTTGATTATACTCAAGTTAAACATTTTCAGCAAGAACAACACATAAGTGGTGGTGTTGCTATTCTGTCACCTCAGAAAGCCCATAGTGTCAGGTTGTTCCATTTTTAATGAGGCTAAGTTTGATCACTTGGTTAAAGTGCTGACACCTGATCTCTCAAATGTAAAATTACGTATTTTCCTTCGCAATTAGTAATTAAGCCATGGGCTATGTTTTGGAGTTTTTTGAATCATGACAAATCATTTTTATTAATGATAATGTCGGAAGCAGGTGTTCAGGGTGGATTCAGGACTCTGAGTTGGCTGTTTAGAAAGTTTTAAAGAAAGCTGCCCAGTTGAGTGGAAACCAAAGCCCTTTAGTATCCATAGGTGGAAGCAGTGGGTGAGAAGTGCCACACAAAAAGGATACTGAAGAAGGAAGCCAAGTGTTAGCAGTGAATTTGTTGAACCATGCTCTGGTTATATGGGGTTATTTGAGAAGTGTATATTTCTGCTGAAGCATCAAGATTGGAATAGGGCAACTAAAGCCCAAAGGAAGCCTGAGTCTTCTTGAGAGAAGTAACTTATTGTATGGCTTTCCACAGTGTGAGTGTCCTCATCTAACTAGCCTCATGCTTCTTTTTAGGCCAGAAAATCAGTCCAGAAGGAAAAGCTAAAATTCAACTTCAGCTGGTCCTGCATGCAGGGGACACAACTAACTTCCATTTTTCCAATGAAAGCACAGCAGTGAAAGAGCGAGATGCAGTGAAAGACCTTCTTCAGCAGTTGCTGCCCAAATTCAAGAGGAAAGCAAATAAAGAACTGGAAGAGAAAAACAGGTGAAGGAGGGAAAGAACAGCCTTTTAAAGAGATGCTAGGTTCTCACCAGTCAAGTAATAGTTTATTTCTCACCCCTTGTGCTTTGACAGTGTAGTTTAGGAAAATTTGGGCTTTGTTATCTTTACCTTTACCTTTACCTTTGGTTATTAACTTTAGCATCTTACTAGCATTATTATTTAGCATTAACTTTAACTTACTTAGCATTAACTTTAGCATTTTACTAGCTTTGGCTTTCGACAGATTAGATAAACTCAGACGAACTGCCTCAAGCCTAACGTCTGATTAGGAACAGAACTGCGATTCGAAGGTGCTAATAAGGTCCCTTAATTCTCTAGTTCTCTGTCACAGAAAAGATACTAAACCATTAGAAATGTGTTTGTGAATAAGAAACCTGAAAGAAGTCATACTGTAAAAAAGTTGAGAAAACATCTAACATAATGAGAATTTCTGATAAGATGAATTATCTTTCTGTGCTTATGGCTCCAGGTGCTTATCACCATGAAAAACTAGTTGCTAGAAAATCTCTCTTCCCCATTCACCTTTTTGTGAAGGAGAATACAGTACAGTACAAATACAGCCTTTGTATCACTGGAATATAGGGATGAATAAGACCCAATCCATGCCCTCAAAGCGTTTAGCCTTTGCTTTTTCAGACTGACTTCTGTTTATCTGCACTTACGTCTGTTCCTCCAAAAATGTTTTTTTTGCTTTTAATTACTAACAAATGAACTAAATGACCTCTGCCGCTCAGCCATCACAAAATGAAAGTTGGGTGTTTCATGTGGCTAAAGTCTTTTTTGAATGTTACCTAAATGGTGTTTTATTCTAAAAGTTCAATATGTTCGATATATTCTATCACCAGAATGCTGCAAGAAGACCCTGTTTTGTTTCAGCTTTATAAAGACCTTGTTGTGAGTCAAGTGATCAGTGCTGAGGAATTCTGGGCCAATCGTTTAAATGTGAATGCAACAGAGAGTTCTTCCACATCTAATCATAAGCAGGATGTTGGCATTTCTGCAGCATTTCTGGTATGTGACCCTTCTAGATTTCTAAAGGGAAAAAAAAACATGGTATATGTGTTAACGATGCCATTTCTTTTGTAAAATTTAGCATTTTCTTCAAGTAAATTAATGGATACTTCAGTATCCATGGTATTCTTCTAAAATAATTTTTTAAATACATACAGTATCTTTTTTAATTTATATATTTTTTGCCAATGGTATTTTCTTAGTTTTTTGGACTTGACCCTAGTATGCTGGAAATCAAATGGACTTTTGAAAAAGAATCTTTTAGCAATTGGACTAATGCTTATTTCCCCTAATACTTTTAAATTTAGGGCTTTCAGCTACCTTTTTTTTAATGATTACAATATTTTACTTATAATGCAAAGTTTAAATGTATAATGACCACCATGTTATAAAAAAGTAAGATCTCTAAAATGTATCTTAAGAGGAAAATTGAGACTACCTTATGTGTGGAATTAGAAAGTGAAATTCAGTCTATACTCTGGTAAAACCAAAGCAGTATTTATACATTTAACAAAAATTTGAGTACCAGTTAAATGTTTGGCATCTTTCTTAGTGCTTAGCAGTGAATTGAATTAATAAGGCCTTCTTAAAGAAACCAGTCAGATAATATTTAACTACTTAGTAACCAAATAGTTAAATATTTGGTAACTGTATAAGTTTTATGTTAAAGCTCCACTAGATATCTGCCTTTGGCCACACTTAAATGTGCCTATTTGACCATGTTGTATTTTCAAAAAGCAGATTTTACAGTTCACTAAAATTATGTGAAACCAGCTCAGGCTTCTGTGAGCCCTGTCTCTATGCCAAAAGCATAGGTGAGGGACTTATCTCTGTCTCTGTATTTCATTCAGAGAGTCTGTTTTTCCACCTTTGTCCAATGTCCATTGGGTTCTTAGACATCTTCCCCCAATATTCTAACAAATACAGATATATATGTGGTCTTTATTTTAGGCTGATGTCCGGCCCCAAACAGATGGATGTAATGGTCTGAGATACAATTTAACAACTGATATCATTGAGTCCATATTTAGGACCTATCCAGCGGGTAAGAAAAATCAGTTCTTTCAGATAGTTAAAATATTTGTTTGGATGAATTCAGTAATGTATCATTGAAAAACAAAAGGCTTTACCTTTATTCCTGATGAAGTGCTATAAAATATGTAAAGTACGTTATCCAGTGCCTGACATGTGGTAGATACTAATGGCTTAGCATATAATGTGCTGTCATCAATCCATTGGTATGATGACTTTCCCATTCTTTCCACCGGTGGTTCTTAAACTTTTTTTTTCTTTAATATTTAAGTTATTTTTTTCTTTTTTATGTATATTTTTTTTTAATTAATTTATTTATTTATTTTATTTTTGGCTGCATCGGGTCTTAGTTGCGGCGCATGGGCTCTTCGTTGCAGCGTGCAGGCTTCTCTCTAGTTGTGGCCTGCTGATTTTTCTCTCTCTAGTTGTGGTGCGCAGGCTCCAGAGCACATGGGCTCCAGAGTGTGTGGGCCCTGTAGTTTGTGGCACAGGGGCTCTCTAGTTGAGGTGTGCGGGCTCAGTAGTTGCAGCACGCAGGCTTAGTTGCCCCGCAGCATGTGGGATCTTAGTTCCCCGGCCAGGGATCGAACCTCCGTCCCCTGCCCCTGCATTGGAAGGCGGATTCTCTACCACTGGACCACCAGGGAAGTCCCTAAACTTTATATACCCTTTAACATACATGAGTAAGATGACATGCTCCAGAGGCATCAATAAATGAGTCTCTGCAGCACTAACTCAGATCATCCTTCATGCTGCCTCCCTTGCGGAAATCATCCTAAAAATATAAATGTTTTGATTCTAGCTCTAGTGATTTATGATGTGCAGCCAAGGTTGAGAGCAGCTGCTTCAGTCATTCTTCTAACTAAACAAAGCTCTCAAGCCATACACTATTCTCTCTTTCTACTTCCTCACTCCTGCCCCTTTAGTCCTTAGGAAACATCTCTCTCCCACAGGACTCAGCTCAAGCATCACTTCATTGCCACTTCTGTAAAATCCTGACTGTCTTAGGCAGATATAAGCCCCCTCCCCACTCCTTCCATAGGGCCCTGTTTCTTACCACATTATAATGTAATTATTTTCTTATCTTTCTGATAATAACATAATTATGTAGTGTTTACTATGTGCCAGACACCATTCTAAGGCCTTTATGTATGTTAACTCATTTAATCATCACAGATAGTACCTATGAAGTAGGTACTATCATTACCCCCATATTACAGATGAGGAAGCCAAGATAAAGAAAGATTAAGTAATTTGTCCAGCATCACACAGACAGTAAGTGGCAGACCTAGAATTTTAAACTTAGGCTCTCCAGCTTAAGAGACCTAAACCTCTTAATCTCTTTGCTTATTGAACAATGTAAGCATCTGGAGTGCCAAACTGATAGTCCAGTGGGTTATGGAGATCTTAATTTCCCCAGCACCTAACACGGTGCCTTGGATTAAAAGTGTCCATGTATAAGTGATCAAATAAGCAGACTCAGGTCTCACTCCAAGAAGCTTGGTGTTTCCACTAACACTTTGAAACTTGTTAATTTTCTTGGTACACAGTAAGGTTTTGTGGGGCTTCCCTCGTGGTCCAGTGGTTAAGACTCCGCACTCCCAACGCAGGGGGCCCGGGTTCGATCCCTAGTCAGGGAACTAGATCCCGCGTGCTGCAACGACAATCCTGCGCGCCTCAACTAAGACCCAGCACAGCCAAATAAATAAATATTCAAAATAAGGTTTTGTTTGTAATTTGTTAAGATTCATAAAGGTAGTGCCTCACCTAATCTCTCAAGTTATATTTTATATTTACGATTATTATATACAGTTTGTAGAGTTGAATACTTTCATAATCTAGTTTTGCTATTAGTCTATTTTGAAACTAATTTCAGAGGTTTTAAGAATTGGAAATTCAGTATGTAACTATTATGGGTTTTTTTCACAGTAAAAATGAAATATGCAGAAAACGTTCCCCACAACATGACAGAAAAGGAATTCTGGACACGTTTCTTTCAGTCCCATTATTTTCACAGGGACCGGCTGAATACTGGGTCAAAGGACCTCTTTGCAGAATGTGCCAAAATAGATGAAAAAGGTAACTGTTTATCCTTGACACACTCTAGTCTTTATTTATTTATTTTTATTTATTTATTTTTTAAAGACACATTTATTCAGCGTCATGATCAGACTATTACATTTAGCAATCAACAGCATGGGTGCAAAAAAAAAAAAAAAAACTACATTAAAACCCTTTGTTGGAATGCTTTACACTTTCCACAGAACAGAAACTAAAATAACCTGTTATACAATTAGTCACAAATATAGTCCTCGAGTTTTTTTGCCCGTACACTTGAGTATTGTCTAAAACATGTCTTCTTTGTAGCAGCTAGGCCCTGCGACCAGTGTGCTTGGCTGAGTTCACAAATCTCTTGTAACCTGTAGCTTCCCTGTCACTTCTGTGGCTCTCCTCTCCTGCTAAGCTTTGTTTCCTGGCAGTAATCAAAACCTTCTGCCACTGCCATAGCTACTGCTGCTGCTGGAACCACCTTGGTTTCGGGGTTTGGCAAAGTATTGGCCTCCACCACCATAGGGGCCAGAACTTCTGCCTCCAAAGTTTCCTCCTTTCATGGGTCCAAAATTTGAAGATTGATTGTTGTAACTGCCAAAATCATTGTAGCTTCCACCACCTCCAAAATTGATTCCATCATTACCAAATCCATTATAGCCATCCCCACTGCCACCATATCCACCACCACCGTGGCTGCCACCAAAGCCACCTCAACCACTGAAGTTTCCTCCACGACCAAAGTTGTCATTCCCACCAAAACCGCCTCCACGACCACCACCAAAATTTCCAGAACCACTTCGACCTCTTTGGCTGGATGAGGCACTAGCCATCTCTTGCTTAGATAGGGCTTTCCTTACTTCACAGTTGTGGCCATTCACAGTGTGGTATTTCTGAATGACAGCCTTGTCTACAGAGTCATGGTCATCCAAGGTTACGAAAGCAAAGCCTCTGTTTTTGCCACTGCCTCGGTCAGTCATGATTTCAATCGCTTCAGTTTTCCCGTACCGTTCAAAATAATCTTTTAGGTGATGTTCTTCAGTGTCTTCTTTAATGCCACCAACAAAAATCTTTTTCACAGTTAAGTGGGCACCAGGTCTTTGAGAATCTTCTCTTGAGACGGCCCTCTTTGGTTCCACAGCTCTTCCATCCACCTTGTGTGGCCTTGCATTCATGGCCGCATCCACCTCCTCCACAGTGGCATATGTGACAAACCCGAAGCCTCTGGAGCGATTGGTGTTTGGATCCCTCATTACCACACAATCTGTGAGCGTTTCCCACTGCTCAGAATGGCTCCTCAGACTCTCCTGGGTTGTTTCAAAGCTCAAACCTCCGATGAAGAGCTTCCGCAGCTGTTCAGGCTCTTTGTGTGACTCTGACTTAAACATGACGGCAGTGGCGGGGTGGTGGGGGAGACGTCAACGATGCTTACTCGGCGGCGTCCATGGGCAGAAAGCACACTTTAGCATTTAGTTTGCTGCTCTCATCATTAATGCTGTTAGTGAATTTTTTTATTTCTGAGAAAGGAAAACTTGATCAACTTTTTGTTTCATTGATTTTCTAGGGTTAAAAACAATGGTTTCATTAGGAGTGAAAAACCCACTACTTGATTTGACAGCTTTGGAAGATAAACCATTAGATGAGGTAAGTAGTAAAAGGATTTACGAGAGAAAACAGTCTTTTCCTAGTCTTCGACATTTGTATGAATTTAAAATTGCCTTGAGTATAGATATTCTACTTGTGAGAAGGTAAAACAAACAAAATACTGTTATTTGGAGTGGTTTATCAAAAGTGCTTTTCAAGAGCACTGTTTATTATTAAGATTGCCTTGGAGAACCGAAATTTCCATATGAGTTGGTAAAACATTTTTTAAAAGAATTTTCTAGCTCCCCCATCAACAGTTGCCTAGGTATTAATGAAGGTTTAACACGATGTTTTTTATGCTGTATCTAACAATCTAAATAAATGTGACTTAATATTCGTATACAGGGAAAAATTAACAAACGTTGTTGGTTGCCCACTATTTGCCAAATCTTGAGCACAGTCATGACCCTTACCCTATATTAGCCCCAATATGTTTCAACAGCTAGACCATCAAGTATGAGCTACCTACCTCAGCATCGTGACTCCAGACTGAGAAGTTTATACAGTCACGGAGAAATAGGTGATCCCTTCTGATCAAGGCTAATTCTATCCCTGCCTCTATCTTCTAGGCTAGGAAGGAACCTGCTTTCCTCAGGTATTCTCTTGACACTGTTACCTTTTAATTTTCTTGCCCTTCCTTTGGCTCCCATTCTGTTGGCCATATACACATGCTCATTCCTTCCTTCCCCCCCCCCACCTTTTTCCTCTTAGTGTATGCGTGCACCAGGTGAGAAAACCAATGTTAAAATTGTGTCCTAAAAAAAAAAAAAATCGTGTCCTATTGTCTAAATTATTAAATTAACAGAAGGTAATCCTTGGTGTCCCAGTGAGTTATTTCCCTAATGAAATTCAGTTGTTTTCTTGAAAATTCTCAGCATTCAGTCACTTCCTTGGTGAATCTCAACACATTACAAACGTGGCCCTCTTTAATCACCTGGAGAAAATAAAGCTTAAGATACAGCTTAAGGGACTTCCCTGGCGGTCCAGTGGTTAAGACTCCGCGCTTCCAGTGCAGGGGGCGTGGGTTCAGTCCCTGGTCGGGGAGCTAAGATTCCACATGCTGCGCAGCGTGGCCAAAAAAATGGTGGTATGTTATGCATACCTTTCTTCACTTTTCCTGTTATCACTATCAGTCTGAGCTAAATATACCACACAGTTGTTAAGTACATAGACTTACCTGGCTTAAACTGTAGTTTATAAACATTTTTCTAAGTTTTCTTGTAAAATGAGGTTAATAGTTCTGACCTTGGAGAGGGGTAGCAAAATTGGAGAGATGTTGTTTAAGGGTACAGACTTGCAACTAGTGTTCCCTTGTATGAATATATAAAAATTTATATAACCAGTCCTTTTAATTAAAATGTTGGTTGATTGAATTGTTCCTTTAATGCCTCTTTTTTTTTTTTTTAATTTTATTTATTTATTTATTTTATTTATGGCTGTGTTGGGTCTTAGTTTCTGTGTGAGGGCTTTCTCTAGTTGTGGCAAGTGGGGGCCACTCCTCATTGCGGTGCGCAGGCCTCTCACTGTCGCGGCCTCTCTTGTTGTGGAGCACAGGCTCCAAATGCGCAGGCTCAGTAATTGTGGCTCACGGGCCTAGCTGCTCTGCGTGCGGCATGTGGGATCTTCCCAGACCAGGGCTCGAACCCGTGTCCCCTGCATTGGCAGGCAGACTCTCAACCACTGCGCCACCAGGGAAGCCCCCCTTTAATGCCTCTTTTTCCCATATCATCCTCTAGTAGTTCTGTCCCAGGATACAGACTTGGGCCTCCTTGTAAATACATTCTTTCCATTCCATTGCTTCAAATTCGAATTATGTAATGATGACTCCCAGTTAGTCCTGGTCTGTCTAACCCCAGAACTCCAAAATCATATATCCAACTCCCTACTTGATATCTTCACTTAGGTAGTTCACAAACACCCTTCAACATAACATGTCCAAAATGGAACCTTTGTTTCCCATTCTCAAAAACCTATTTCTTCCTGGGTCTTCCGTATGTCAGTTTAAAAAAAAAACCATTACCATGGACTCAGTTACTCAAGCCAAAACCTAGGAGTCTCCTTGATTCCTCCCCTTTCTTCACCTCCAACATTCAATTGATCAACAATTACTCTACAACACATCTCTGATCTGTCTGCATCTCCTCTGTCTCCATAGACACTTACACCCTCTTGCTTTTAGGGTACCGTTGCTTCATTGCTTGCATTAACCTCCTAATTGATCTTCTTATTTCAACTTTTGTTCCCTATAGTTTATTCTTCCCTAGCAGTAAGAGTTACAAATCAGATCATAATGCCCCCCTTATGTAAAAATCTTCAGTGGTTTCTCATTGAACTTAGAATAAAATCAAAACTCCTACCATGCTCTTCTTGATTTGGCCTCTGCCTACTTCTCCCTCAGTTGGGGCTGTTTCCACTCGATTCGTGCTCCAAACATAATTGCCTTCTTTAAGGTCCATATCAAGCTTTTTCTACCTCAGGGCCTTTGCACTTGCTGTTCCTTCTTCCTGCTCTTCTGCCTAACTAGCTTCTACCCATCTTTTGGACATCTGTTCTAATGTTACTTCTTCAGTGAGACCTTCCCTAACCTCCCTATCTAAAGTATCTCCTCCCATTCCAGTCACTACACTATGTCTTTATTTTCTCCATTTCTTTTCTTTATTTTCTTCATAGCATCTGTCACTTTCAAAAGTGGTCTCATTTTTACCTTGTTTTACTTGTCAGTTGTCAGTCTTCTATCAGTAGACTATAAGTTCCATGAGGCTGACTGTTCCTATTACTGGCCTATCCCCATCACATAGGAGGTATTAGGCACTCAGTAATTATTTGATAAATGAATGAATGGCATATGAGTCTTTTTATGATTTTTCTCATACCTCTTTAACCTTATGTCTCACCAATCCCTGGCCCACCCTTCATTCCAGGTATACCGAACTACATACAAACCTATGACACAATATGTATTACATTACTTCTATACCTTTGTTTAGTTTCCTCTTCCTGAAGTGTCTCCATTTTTGCCTTGCAAGCACCTATTCATCTTATGGTGCTCCATGAAGCTTTTTTGAACCTACCCTACCCTCCCTGCACCCCACTCTGGTGAGAGTGACCACTTCTTCTTTCGTAGCCCCTATGAGTTTTAACTAAGTGTACTGGCTTACAGCCCAGCGTCCCACTAACTAGTATTTTAATCTAGATCCAAAATTACTCTTCAGGAAAAAATGCAGCACTTAACAGTTAAGGTATTTTTGTGATACTAAAAGCAGTTAGTAGTATTTCTTCATTTTTTGTGTGTATAATGTCACTTATTTTTAAATGTTTACCTGTAAGTATTTGATAATGCTCAGAATTAATAAAGTCCTGTCATCCAGAAAGTTTTTTCAGCTCAACATGTCTCTCATAATAGATAAGAAAACCAGAAGTTTCTTTTAATTTTTAATCTGCTAAATTGTTTCTCACAGGGCTATGGCATTTCCTCTGTGCCATCTACTTCTAATTCTAAATCCATAAGAGAGAATAGTAATGCTGCCATCATCAAGAGATTTAACCATCACAGTGCCATGGTCCTGGCAGCAGGTCTCAGGAAACAGTTAAGTACACACGCTAAGATGCAGTAACTGGGTTTTCCGTGATAGCCAGATGGAGTTTTGTTGTTGTTCTGCCTGTGGTTTTCAACATTAATTTTTTTTCCTTTGTTTTCAGAGAAGCACAAAAGGAGCAAAATGGCGAGCCCAGCAGCATTGATGGAAATTCTGGAGATGTAGATTGCTTTCAGCCAGCTGTAAAAAGGGTATGGGTAAAAAGTCTGGGACATTTACGGCTCACATTTCTCCAGATACCTTATATAACTGCTAGTACCTTATGTTGACCCTTGATCAGTTCAGATGACTCAGTTCTTTCTGACCAAGATGTTAAGCATTTGGCTTAAATTGTAGAACATTTTAAAGAGAACTTCCTCAGTTTTGGCTTGCCAGCCTGCTTTCCATGGACTCAAGTCTGTTAACTGTTTTTATTGTTCTGTTTTATTTTTTTCCTTCACCTGTAGACACACACACATATTAACATACAGTTTTATTTTCTGGGAAAGAGTATTCAACAAAGACAATATGACAGAAAGAAAAAACTAAAGGTTAGTGTATGTGATTTTAAAAGATAAGATTGGCCCTCATGTTAAACCTGGCATTTCAGAACTGGAAATATCTTTCATTAAATACTGAAAAGGGGTTGTGGGGGAATATGAACAGTAACCTACTTGTATATTTCTTCTCTCCCTGCAACTTTGCCAAGCTTTGCTATCCCTCAGGTTTTTTAAGTTCTCCCTCCCTAGTTATAAAAATAAGTTATGATAAAGCTTACTTAGAGTGCAATCAGGCAATATGTATTAAATTTTTAAAGGTTTATACCCTTAATTCCACTTCTGGACAGTATTCCACTTCGGACATTTATTTTTTAAAAAAATAAAGATGTGGGCTTCCCTGGTGGCGCAGTGGTTGAGAATCTGCCTGCCAATGCAGGGGACACGGGTTCAAGCCCTGGTCTGGGAAGATCCCACATGCCGTGGAGCGACTAGGCCCGTGAGCCACAATTGCTGAGCCTGCGCGTCTGGAGTCTGTGCTCCGCAAGGGGAGAGGCCACGATAATGAGAGGCCCGCGCACCGTGATGAAGAGTGGCCCCCACTTGCCGCAACTAGAGAAAGCCCTCACACAGAAACGAAGACCCAACACAGCCATAAATAAATAAATAAATAAATAAATTAAAAAAAAAAAAAATAAAGATGTGTGCAAAGATTCAGATACAAATGCTCATGGCAGTATTATAATTGAGAAAATAGCAACCATCCTAATATCCGTGATACATCCATACAATGGAGATTGATGCATGCAGCAATTAATGGCTTTTTAAAAGGATTAATGGTATGTTGAATTAAAAAGAGTTCACATATACCATGCGATAGTTCAGTTCATTAAAATTAAATTCAAGAAACCATTTTTGAGTTGCCTTACATGCCATATTAGGTGGTGGGAAACAAAAAAGAATAAGATTGGGTTCTTGTCCTCAAAGAATTTAGTGTCTACAGGTAAAACAAAATCAAAAGGATAATTATAAAACAATTTAAAGTATAGTAATTGTGTGATTTACAATAGGAACCAAAGAGTGAGCAAGTAGATAAAGTTCGCAGAACAGACTAATATGATATAATTAAGTTTATGATTTTTAAAAGGGAATTATGGGCGAGTCTTATTTTATATATTTCAGTCACTTAATATGTTTCTACAGGGATATACACCTTTAAAATTAACAAAGTCAGTAAGATATTTCTTTTCTGAACTAAGCAAAGTGAATCTAAAATGTAAGAGATGCTAAAGAAGAAATCTAGGAAGTGATGCTTTTCTTTGCAATATTGCACTAAGTACCCGTGATTCTTGGTAGTGAAAGAATTGTCAAAAATCATTGTGTGAATTTTCACAATATTCAATGATAAACTGACTCTAGATATTTTTTCAAGTCAATAGTTGTCTGCTGTGTGTTCTGCAAGGGATTTATAGAATGAGAGATCCAGAAGTATTAATAGACAGAGTCCTTATATTCATGGAGCTTTCAGTTAAATATGAAAGTTAGGTGAATAACTAGGCCTTGGCAGAGGCTTGGGATTTGGATTTATATAAGAGGTTAGGTTGGGACATGACTTGGGTAAGGCAACAGCAGGGGTAGAAATCAGCTTGACATATGGGAAAGGTAATGAAGACATCAGCATGCCTTGAAGTTGGCTCAAGGGTGTAGAGCTGAGAAAGCAATAAAAGCTTAGGCTGAGTCTAGGTAAGGTGGGACTGATTGATGTGTTACTCTGAATAGCATGCTGAGGTCAGATTTGTTCCTATACTACAAGAGGACTATTCAGACTCTTAAAATAGGGGCAATTTAAAATACTGTTTTCAGATTGATCTTTTTTGAGATATATTTAATATCTTAAACATTTTGATCCTAGTCTGGGAAGCTACAGATGAGAGCTAACCAGATGAATTCCATAGCTCTGTAGGGATGAAATATTGTAAAGTTGTTTTCCCAAATGTTTACATAGATTGTCAACATGTGTCTTATAATTAATGTATTTATATTATAAGGCTATAGAAATATAGCATTTTGTTAACTAGTCCAGGAGAAAACACATTAGTAAAACCAAAATAAAGAATCCAGAAGTAAACCCAAATATTTACATGGAGGGATTAAATACATATATGATAAACATGACATTTCAGAATCAGTGGGGAAAGACATTATTCTACACATGGTGTTAGGGGGACTGATTAATAATTTAATATTAAAAAAACCCCTCAGATTCCCTACCTTACTCCTTATTTCAAAATAAATTCTAAGTGGATCAAAGATTTAAGCAAAAAATTAACCCACAGAAAGAATAAGCTAAAGGGAGTAATTAAAATTGAAAAACACCAAATTGGAAGAAAAGTATTTGCAACACATGTAAAAAAATTAATTTTATTTATTTGGGGGGAAAAATAGTAAAATACACATTTTCATCTACCAGATTTTCAAATATTAAAGGTTCAGTGATGCTCAGTTTGGTCAGAGTGTGGGAAAACAGGTACTCTGTGTAAGTGGATGGTGAAAATATGGGTTTAGCTATTTGTAGAGCAGTCATGTCTAGGAAGTGAGACTCATTTTGGGAAGACTTCATATTTTACCCTCTGTACAGTTTTGCTTTTTCATTCATGTTCATTACTTTTGTAAGAGAACTTTACAATAAAATGTGTTGTGTTGATAATTATAGGCGAAGTTACAAGAGTCCATTGAATATGAAGACTTGGGAAAAAATAATTCCATAAAAACAATTGCACTAAACCTCAAGAAGTCAGATAGGTAAGTTTGGTGACTAATATTAAATTAACTTGAGACAGAATAGTTTTGTATCACAAGTCATTGCAGAATATATTCTGCAAGTATAGAACTCAAGTTTTAATCAGTTTATTACCATAAAATACAGTATCTTATTTCCTTAAAAATTTACTTTGTGCATCTCAGGAAAGGATCCTAAATGATGGAAGCCAAGAAAATAAATTTTTGGCTATCTGTGCTGTTTTCTTCCTATTGCCCTTACAGGAATTAAATTATTTTGTTGAAATATCTTTAACTCTTTACTTTGGGGAGAATGTTGTCTTGAGACTGCTAAAATATTTGAAAGACAAATGTTGAGCACCTTTATTCTGTGTGATTAGTAATTTCTTCTTTGCTAATCTTCAGGTATTATCATGGTCCAACTCCAATCCAGTCACTACAGTATGCAACAAGTCAGGACATTATTAATTCTTTTCAAAGTATTAGACAAGAAATGGAAGCTTATACACCCAAATTAACTCAGGTAGGTGACTTGTACTGTTTGAAAAACAGAATTCCCATTCTGTTTTCTCAGTTTATGAGCACATTCAAATTGAACTGTAAAACTAATACTTTAATGGGGTTCAAAGACATATTTCTGCTTAATAAATTGAAAAAGTCAGAGGTAGAGAAAAGAGGTATTTGGCATACCTGAAGATAAGATGATGATGAAAAGTAAGATAATGAGTTTTGTGATTGCTGACTTTTTCCTTCCATATGCACAGTTTTATTGGAAAAATCTCCCAGATTTCCCAAAATTTCTGGACATCACTCTCTAGATACTCTTTATTTTTCCCTGCCCTTGTACATACTTCAGTGGATCAGCAAGTTCTGTCAGTTCAGTATTTCTTGACTCCATTACCTTGATTTAGGCAAACCTGACTGGTTTTCTACATTGCCACTGCAAGTTACCTTGCTAAAAACATGATTCTGATCACATCACTCTGCAGCTTAAAAACCTTTACTGCCTCCCTTTGCTTTGTTTCCACAGTAATTGTCAGGATGTCCTTGTCTGACATGCCAAGCTCTGTAATCTGGCTGTAACCCACATCTCCAGTCCCAGCTCCAGCCATGTCCCCACCGTTCCCTTCCCCACATAACCAAGAGTCCTATACTCCAACCTAACACACTATAAACTATCCAGAGTTTTTTAATCGTGTCATCCTCATGCTTCCTGTACTTTTGCTCATGCTTTCTCTCTCTTTAGAATGCCCTTTGCCTGTGTCTGGGGAACTAATAATAATAATTCAAGACAGCTCAAATTCCATTGCCTCTGTAAAACAATCCTCAACGTGCCCAGTAATGAGTTATTTTTTCTCTTTTCTTTGTTTTCATAAACACTGAGACACTGAATTCATACTGTACTGTAGTGCTTATCACATATTGGGACTTACTTTTTGCTTTTTATTTTGAAATAATCTCAGATTTACAAAAAGTTACAAAAGTTTTCTGACCCATTTTGAGAGTAGATACCTTTACAGCTAAATATTTCAGTCCATATTTCCTAAAACAAGACATTCTCATAAATAACACAGTATGATTATAGAAACAATAAGTTAACATTGATAAAGTATTATTATCTAACCTGTAGGTCTTACAAAAATTTCACCAATTGTACCACTAATGTCCCTATAGTAAAAGAAAACCTTTATTTTTGGTCCAGCCTCCAAGTCAGGTGCATGAATTGCATTCAGTTCTCATGTCTCTTTAGTCTCCTTTAAAATGGAGTAGTTTTTCAATCTTTGTCTTTCATGACCTTGGTGTTTGAAGAGTACAAGCCAGTTTTTTGTAGAATGCCCTCACTTTCAGTTTCTCTATTTTCTCGTGAGTGTATTTCATGTTATGCGTTTTTGGCAAAAATACTACCAGAATGATTGTGCATCATATCAGGAAGCACATATGTATTTCTCCTAACTTGCAATATTAATGTTTGATCACTTGGTTAAGGCACTATCTACCTGGTTTCTCCGCCAAAAACTTACTATTTTTCCCTTTGTAATTAGTAAGTATCATGTGGGGAGACACTAAATTTTTTATTTCCCATCAAACTTTTACCCACTAGCATTTTAGAATCTGTTGATAATTGCTGAAAACAGTTATTGCCATGGTGGTGGTTAAATGGTGATTTTCTAATTCTATCCTCCCGTCAGTTGACCTTCTGAGCTTCCCTTCCTGTCTCCTGTATTTATTTATTTACATTTATTTATTTATAAGCATGGATTTTTATATTATTCTATGGGTTATAAATAGTTGCTATCAGTTTTTTCTTTTTTTAAACTAAGGTATAACTTACCTACAGTAAAATATACCTTTTCAGGCTATTCCTTGATTTTCAGTGTGCATGTACAGTTGTGTAATCACCAACACGATATAAAACAGTTTTGTCAACCCAAAAAATGTACCCTTGCCCCTTTGTAGTCAGATGCTTCCCATGCCATTTACACTGGCTCCGGTATGTTTCTGACAATATCTTCATCAATTTTTGAGCACCTCCTTACTTCATGGCACAATGAGATAGGTGTTCCAAATTTATCTTATCCTTTCCCTGCCCAGCCACAGAATCTTCCTTTAAGTGTTTAGATTTAGAAACAAAGATGTGAGTACTAGGTGTACTCATTACTGTTGGGATGTCATTTGCTACTGGTTTCATTGTCCCCTCAGTGGACAGAGCAAGGAAATACGTGTTGTACATACTTATGCTCACGTAACAACACGGGATTGTTTGACTACATCTTTCCTTCTAGACTATACTTGTCCAACATCTGGCCCTTGGGCCAAAGTAGGTCCACCTAACTTTTTTAAGCTGTGGTCAGTCTTAAATATTTAGATTCTTCCGCACGCCCCTAAAAAAGTGATTTCATTATCTGAGACACATGAAGAGGTTATCTGCCCTCGGATGTGTATACCTGAGTGTAGCCAGTGACTAGTCGGCAAGCTCAGCAGTCACTGAAACTTCTGGTTACAATGCATTATAACATTTCTAACAAAAGGAAATAGGAATAAAGTGAACATTCATGTCCCCTTGACTCATAGTTGTCCTGTAATGTGCTCTTTACACCAAGTTAAATATTTTTTTCATCCAGCCCGTACACACATAGATTTCTACTTGTAAAAACTCCACTGAGACACACTAAACCTGCGCTTGAGCTATTCAGCAAACGATTTGTTCCTCTCCATGGCTAGCCCTTGGTACTTGTTAGGCACTCAATGAAGAGATAGATCAGTCATGTCCCTAAGTGTTGATACGGATACAGTGGGGAATGTGGAGTTTTTTCCCCTTTTGGCTAGGTGTATTCACTTCCTTGAAAAATGACAAATGATATATTTCTGCTTTGCTGGATTTTCTTATGTCAGCTGCCAGTAAGGATTTAATATTTGTTTTATTGTCTTTTTTTTCTTTCCTTAAACTCAGTTTTACCTTCAGTGCTAAGAGTTCATAAGTTAAGTTGGTACTTAAGTAAGGGCTTGGCTAAGACAGAGAAAGACGAATATTACATGATATCACTTCTATGTAGAATCTAAAAAATAGTACAGGGACTTCCCTGGTGGCACAGTGGTTAAGAATCCTCCTGCCAATGCAGGGGACACATGTTCGAGCCCTGGTCCAGGAAGATCCCACATGCCGTGGAGCAACTAAGCCCATGCGCCACAACTGATAAGCCCGCGTGCCACAACTACTGAAGCCCACGCACCTAGAGCCCATGCTCCGCAACAAGAGAAACCACCGCAATGAGAAGCACGTGCACAGCAATGAAGAGTAGCCCGCAATCACGGCAACTAGAGAAAGCCCGCATGCAGCAACTAAGACCCAACACAGCCATAAATAAATAAATAGATAGATAAATAAATAACTCCCAATCTTTAAAAAAAAAAAATAGTACAAATGAACTTATTTACAAAACAGAAACAGACTCACAGACTTAGAAAACAAACTTATGGTTACCAAAGGAGAAGGAGGGGTGGTGGGCAGGGATAAATTGGGAGTATGGGATTAACAGATACACACTACCATATAGAAAATAGATAAACAACAAGAATTTACTGCACAGGGAGCTATATTCAGTATCTTGTGGTAAACAATAATGGAAAATAATCAAAAAAGGAATATAGATATATACATATATATGTGTAACTGAATCACTGTACACCTGAAACTAGCACAATATTGTAAATCAACTATACTTTAAAAAAGGCAGGGGGGGGCTTGACTAGACAAAAGCGTGTGTATTTTGAGGTACCTATGGACTTGCCTGGTATTCCTGGAAGATTGGTAGGTATTCTGTTTCTACACATACTGTGTTTCTAGCCTCATGGAAAGTGGTTCACTTTGGTTGCTATAACTTATTTATACAGGAATGAAGACTTACTGGACATTTTGCTATAGAACTGAAATGTTAAGTAAAAAAGATGGGCAAAAAAGAGAGAAACCACTTTTTGTGTCTTAATTTCTTTCAGGTTCTCTCAAGCAGTGCTGCCAGTAGTACCATCACAGCACTGTCACCTGGAGGAGCACTGATGCAGGGAGGGACACAGCAAGCCATAAACCGTATGTGCTGGACCTCCTGTTGCTGTCCCTTTACCTAAATAACCTCAAAAGAGCAATTTGAGAAGAGTGCTAAGTTTTATTGGTTTCTCTTTGGGACATTTCTGGGATTTTTGTTTTGTTTTTATGCATCCAGATCCTGAAGCATATTTAGACAAGAGCTTATGTTTCAGTATTATTTTAATATTACAAACAGTGGCACGTTGCTGTGTCACACTAGTAATGTGTGACATTGCTAGTCACACATTTTTTTTCCTCTCCTACCTCTTAAAGCAAAACCTGGAAATTCCTCCAAAACCCCAAGGAAATTTGAATTCTGTGGTCTGTCGGCCACAAAATCAGTAACTTGTCTCAGAATAGCACATCCTGGTTTAGTATTGGTAGAGTGTGCATTCAGATTTATTCTCTGAGTTGTCATTCTTTCAGAGACTACACACATGGGAAAATAGCTTTTATCCTATGGACCACTTTTTCTTTTGCAGAGATGGTGCCAAATGATATTCAGTCTGAATTGAAACACCTGTATGTGGCTGTTGGGGAACTTCTACGGCACTTCTGGTCCTGCTTTCCTGTTAATACGCCATTCCTAGAAGAAAAGGTCAGAACCGATTCCAAACACAGCCAGCTGTTGTGGTAGTGTAACTTAGTGAAGTGTTATCTTGAAGTTGGAAAATTGTATTGAATGTTTACCATGTGCCAAACACTACTTTGCATATATTGTTTCATTTAAGCCTCACAGCATCCTGATGGAGTAGGTATTGACACCCATTTTGTATACGAAGAAAATTGAGATCCAGACCAGTTCCATAACTTACAATCGTGCATCTTAAAAGTTAACTGAATCACTTTGCTATGCACCAGAAACTAACACAACATTGTAAATCAACTATAATTCAATTAAAAAAGAAGTAGTAATAGCTTTACTATATAGATTGCTGTTATAAACAGTCTTTAAGAGAAAGATAAATACCCCATTTAAAATAATAGGCAAAACTCTTTGAACAGGCGATTCACTAAAGAATGCAAATGGCCCAATAAATCTAAGAGGAAATTTTCATACTCAGTATTCAAATAAATTATCTTTAAAGCTACATAAATGCATTTTTCATCTATAATTTGTAAAAGGATAAAAAACTTAGAATGATCAGTGATGGCCAAGTTGCTAAGAGAGTCCTTTCTTCCACTACAAGTACTACCTTTGTAAAACATGCTTTGACCCAGAAATTCAACATTTAGAAATTTAACCTAAGGAAATAATTAAGAATGAATGTATGCAAATATTGAGCCATAGAGATGTTTCTCTACCACTGTCTGTGTAGAAATGGTCTAAATATCTACCAGAAGGGGATTGGTTAAAGATACATCCATTTTAAATGATGACTTAGTATTTAATGACTTAAAGATGTTCTCATTAAACCAAGTGGAATTTTAAAACAGTGTATACTATATGTTTTCTACATATGCATTTATACACATGCACAAAAAACATCAGGAAGGATATGAATTATAAACCAAAAGAATCTAAATATATTCGATATTGCTTCTCTGCCTGGTGGAGCCAGTTAATCTTAAAAAAAAAAAAAGAAGAAAGAAAAAGAAACCTTATGTTTGTTTTTCTCTTGATCCCTGTAGGTTCTTTGAGAGTCTGTAATTCATTATTTCTCTCTTTTTTTAGGTAGTGAAAATGAAAAGTAATTTGGAACGATTCCAAGTTACAAAACTCTGCCCATTCCAAGAAAAAATTCGGAGACAGTATTTAAGCACAAATGTAAGGCAACAATTTAATTTTGGCCTAATAGTTTTCTCTGTGTAGTAAAATGATGAAATTAACTTTGTTTTCCTGTAAATGAGTATATATGTTGTTTTGTTTTCTGTTACTGGGAATACTGGGGGTTATTTTGGGTGTTTTTTTTTTTTTTTTTTTTTTTATATTTATTTTGGGCTGTGTTGGGTCTTCGTTTCTGTGCAAGGGCTTTCTCTAGTTGCGGCAAGCGGGGGCTGCTCTTCATTGCGGTGCGCGGGCCTCTCACTGTCACGGCCTCTCTTGTTGCGGAGCACAAGCTCCAGATGCGCAGGCTCAGTAGTTGTGGCTCACGGGCCTAGTTGCTCCGCGGCATGTGGGATCTTCCCAGACCAGGGCTCGAACCCGTGTCCCCTGCATTGGCAGGCAGATTCTCAACCGCTGCGCCACCAGGGAAGCCCTATTTTGGGTGTTTTAAGGCTGCTTTTTTTTTTTTTTTTTTAAGAGCATTTATTTATTTTATTTTTGACAGCATCAGGTCTTAGTTGCAGCACGCGGGATCTTTCGTTGCGGCGCCGCGGGCTCTTCCTTGCGGTGCACGGGATTCTCTCTAGTTGTGGTGCGTGGGCTCTGTAGTTTGCGGCACGCAGGCTCTGTAGTTGCGGCGCATGGGCTTAGTTGCCCGGTGGCATGTGGGATCTTAGTTCCCTGACCATGGGTCAAACCTGTGTCCCCTGCATTGTAAGGCGGATTCTTTACCACTGGACCACGAGGGAAGTCCCAGGAATACTGTTTTTTAATTGTAAAATGTATCATACATTCAGAAGTGTATGAAATACATTTGCTCTTTTAAATAGTAAAACAAGTATCTGTGTACCCACCAATCATGGTAAAAATAGAACCAGTACCCTGAGTGTCCCTGTCCCACTCTCTCAAGGCCATAACTAACCAGGATTTGTAATAATCACCTCCATGCTTTTCTTTATAGATTTCCAACCTATATGTATGTTCCTAAAGGTATTAATTTTGAAAACGTGAGTAGCAACTACAAATGTAGCAATGCAAAGAAAGGTAGAATTGCCATTCTATGAAAGTAAGCTGAACAGTTCCTGGATTATGGTCTGCCTTCAGCTTCCCTGTTTTTTTTTTAAAGAGCAGGTGATATACAAGCTGGCTTTTTATTTTTATTTTTATTTATTTAAACACTATTTTATTTATTTATGGCTGTGTTGGGTCTTCGTTTCTGTGCGAGGGCTTTCTCTAGTTGTGGCAAACGGGGGCCACTCTTCATCGCGGTGCGCGGGCCTCTCACTATCGCGGCCTCTCTTGTTGCAGAGCACAGGCTCCAGACGCGCAGGCTCAGTAGTTGTGGCTCACGGGCCTAGTTGCCCCGCGGCATGTGGGATCTTCCCAGACCAGGGCTCGAACCCGTGTCCCCTGCATTGGCAGGCAGATTCTCAACCACTGCGCCACCAGGGAAGCCCAGTTGTTTTTTTTTTAACTACCTCAGATTGAATCTAAGTAATTGGCATGCTACAAGGATTTAGGACTTCCTGGTCTCTGTCCCCATACTGCCAAAATTGACTTGCAGACTTTTTATAAGACTTTTACTTCCAACCATGTAAATTACACTGTCCACTTCCGAGGAAACAGATAATCCAAAGACATTCTGCCTTAGGAGTCTTTATCAGCTTAGATCAGTGTGGTCCTGTTGACTTCTAGTTATGTCTGTGATGAGGGTAAAATTTTTTTCTACTCAAGATACGTAGTCCTGACCTAAGGCATGACATAGTACTTGTGTGAAGCTTTGAGACCATTTAGATTTTTCTGTAATCTGCTGAGTTACATTGAAATCCTGAAGTCTTAGACCTGGAAAAGACCCTAGAGAACATAGAAAAGTGCTTCACAGGGTTGGCTGTGCAGCAGAATTAAGTGGAGGAGCTTTTGAAAATCAAAAGATTCCTGGGTCTCATCCCAGACCTGCTGCCTCAGAATCTTCAGGGGAGTGGGGCATTTTTCAAATTTTCTCTGAGTTAGTGTTGATGCCACCCTCTTGACCTTAGTCAAGTGACTAATGTTTAAATCTAGAAATCACCAGTTTAGTTCACCTTTCTCATTTGACAAAAGAAACTAAAGCCTAGAACACAGGATTTCATGTTGTCCTATGACTGGTTAATGACAGGACAGACATACAGTGCAGGCAAAGCAGGTGAATTTCCAGCCTCTACTATACCCCACCATCCCTCTTACCTTTCTATACAAAATGTGTCTGATAACACCTTCACAGAGGGCTTGCATGTTGCCTCTTTGGAGAAATAAAAAAGAGCTTGGGAACAACACTGAAGTATGTGCCAGATCTGGATCAGAAGTAGTAACTTCCCCAGCCTTTACCCCATTGTTGCCTAAGTGTCTTGCTATGTTTTTCAGTTGGTAAGTCACATAGAGGAGATGCTCCAGACAGCTTACAACAAGCTCCACACGTGGCAGTCACGGCGTCTGATGAAGAAAACGTGAAGTGTCCGTGGCTCTCACAGGTTCTGTGAGACTGAGAGAACTGTGACCTGCAGTGACTCTGGAAACCTGGCCTGTCAGACATGCAGGTGATCACACAGAAGTGACAAGAAATATCTGTACCATGCCGACTCTTGGAGCTGATGCTATTGTACTTGCACATTAAGAACTGAAAAGAAGGGAACTATGATTAAAAGCTAGGGAGGTAAATTAAGGCAGAACCAAAATGAGCTAAGTTGCAAATATATATATATATATATATATATATATATATATATATATATTTTAAAAAGACACTGTTTACAGCAGTTACTCAGGAACTGCTTTTGATTCACATTAAGCTGCTTTCAGGAATCTAAAAAAAAAAAAAAACTTTTTAAAAGGGTGCATTGATAAAATCTGAGGATTTTTGGTTTTGTTTTGTTATTGTATAAATTTTTTTTCCTAAGTTTATGGCACAGGGTACACCTTAAGTATTTCTCCTCCATCTTCCACTTGTATCCTTAAGTTTTGCTGAATTCTAGTTGTACCTTACATCAGCAAGTTAAAGAGAGTACTTTAAAATAAAGCAGAGGGAGACTGTTGCTCAGCCATCCAGAAACAGTTGTAGTCAGAAGACATCATTGGTCCTGTGTTTCCTACGGAAATAAGAAACAATAAATATTGCACTGAATGTTTGTGGTTTGGAGTCCCTAAATGATAAAGAGGGGACATATTTGCAGAAAGTCATGTGGGGTTTTTATGCAGAATTTTGTCAGAGGACAATGCGCTGCATGTTTTTCTTTGAGTGCAAATGTACATTGCTAAGATTTTTTTTTAAGATGGCATGTGCTTTGAAAAGAAATTGCATTTTTAAGAGTTTAAAAATCTTATGAGTGAGAGATATAAGAAATCTTACTTATTTTCACCTCTTTAGAAAAAATAAAAGATGTTTCTCATATCTCTTTTTCTCCAGTATCTGACTGTTACTGTCCTTGGCGAATTGATAATCATTGCATAGTGACTGCAAAGCCTAAATGCAAAAAAAAAAAAAAAAAAAAAAGATATGTTCTTGTTTTTGGAATCTGTGCCATATTTTGTTCCTGATAGTATCAACTCACCGTTTATCTAAGACTTTAGATGTCTTGTATTAAAAATCACAGAAAAAAGCAAAACTTTTTATAGATACGCTTTTAACTGTAACACATCTTGTGGATTCTCCTTATGTGTGGTGCTTACTTGAGTGGGCTGCTCGAGGGCTACTCTTTTTTTTTTTTTTAAGCCATTATACAAGCTGTTTATCTTTCATAAAATGGCTACAACAGGTCGAAAACCTGTTCAGACTTTGAACCAGTTAACGGAAAGTAGCAACATCATTCTTCTGCTTCAGCCCTCCCATTTCTCCTTCAGATCAGTTTAGTAATGGTGTGTTACACTTCACAGTTTTACAAAGTGCATTTCAAATGAATTATTACCACAACTACTCATAAGCAATAGCAATCGAGCAGATAGAAAAATGTTTGAAATAGAAGAAAGAGTATGTCTGTTGGGAAAGGCAGACGTAAAGAAATAAAATGCTCTGTTGAGTGCTCTGTTAAAGATTAAGTGATAAATATAATGGAACCTGAAGGAAGAAACCATTGGGGGAATTGGGTAGGCTTCACTAAAGAACTAACATTTTAGCTAAGCCTTGAAGGTTAACAGGGAAGTGCATGATGAAGATGTGAAGACTTTGAAAGACCCACCCCCCGCGTGTTGGGACAAGAGTGTTTGTTGGATTGGAGAGTTGGAAGTGACAAGAGGCTGGGAAAATCAGTTTAATTCAGGTTGCGGGTGGCTTTGTAAGGCCAAGGTAAGAAATTCAGACCTTACCCATTAGGCACGGGGGACCTTGGAGAAAATTTTAAGCACATGAGTTGTTTTTCTGAGTGTAGTTTGCTTGTTCTGTTTGGTTTGTTGGATTAAAAGTCCAGCAGTTGGGGATGCCAAAACCTAGAAGGCTTTGGAACAATCCAGACTAGAAACTAGGTCCAAATTAAAGTGGAATTCTGGTAAATAGAAAGGAGGGAACTGAATAAAGACTTTCATAAGGTGTATGATTAAGTCTCATAAGGAATGAAGGACTTAAGGGAGATTTCACCAGAGGTAGCTCTCACTTTCAAGTCCAGCTTACATGTGAAATATTTGATCCTTGGAGTCCTTTCAAAATGAACTTTGGCGGCTGTTTAGACCTACTACGGCCCCACCTTCCCATTGTGGAAAATGATAGCAGCCGCTGGTGATTGAGAGCTGCGATAAAGATGCCTAGCACCTTTAGAAATGGTTTTGATGTTAAGTAATTTACCCCAGTAAGTGTCAGAGCTTACTCTAAACTGCTAAGCTTCTGCAGTCACTAAGATGGGACAAGATGCTTGTGAAGTTGGAAGCTTTTATTCCCCAACCCAGGCTTCCATTGCCTAGTTTTTCTTTTGACTGCCCCGTCAGTCATTCCTGCCTCCAATTCTATTCTGTACTTGGTTTACGGCAAATCACATTATGGGGTTATTCTGCCTAGTGGGTCCCATTAGCCCAAAGGGCTGCAAAATACAATAGTATAGTGAAAGTATGCATGCCTTAGGAGAATGAGTTTCTCTTGGAAAAACATAAAATTAGTAGTGCTAGTCTACTTTAACACTTAACACTGCAGAATGAGTAGTATACTTTGTGACATCTGCTTCAGTCTGGAAAGCAAAAGATTGCTTAAACACCTATAACTTAGGAGGGTAAGCCACTCATCCAGGCTGAGGGTTTAACCCAGAAAGTGATTTCCTATTGGTGCATATATCATCTGGAGCCAACAGTGGCCCTGGTATGGAAAGCTGCCCATTTTAAACTTAGATTTGCTGTTTCCAGTGTCAGAACTTGCATGGGAGTCCTCAGTGCATTACCTCTGCCCTTTCCCAATTTAGCTTCTTCAAGACTCAGCTGTTTTCCCAGTTCCTGAGGCCAGGGGAGTCTTAGTTATTTTCAGCTCTTAAATTGTCCAGAGCTGGAGCATTGCCTAGAACCTGGTTCAGGGGTGATCAGCCTTAGTTTGTAGTCCATATCCTCGATTGGGTGTGTATTTAAGTCACAGAAAAGACCTTGGAATTCAGACTTTGTAACCACAGAGCCCTGTTTTCATAGTTTTTTGCAGAATCCCTAATATTTATGACAAACATGAAATTATACCTGTTGAGGTGGAGCCAGCGATCCAGCTCTTCCCACTCCCCCTAACAAAACAGCTTGAAAAACCTATACCCTCTCTGGCCACCTGGTAACCTGCTGTGTTTGTTGGGATGAATGATAACAGAAGTAGGCTGAAGGGAGTTCCCTGGCAGTCCAGTGGTTAAGAGTTGGTGCTTTCACTGCTGTGGGCCCGGGTTTGATCCTTGGTCAGGGAACTAAGATCCCACAAGCTGTGCGCGTGGCCAATAAATAAATAAAAATGAATTCTCTTTAAAAAGAAAAGTAGGCTGAGGTTGAAGCATAAGATAAACTGGCTGGAATTTATTTATTTATTTATTTATTTGCTTATTGGCCGCACAGCACGGCATGCCGGATCTTAGTTCCCCAACCAGGGATTGAATCTGCATCCGCACTGCAGGGTCTTAACCACTGGACTGCCAGGGAGGTCCCTAAACTGGCTTAAATTTAAAATTTTACTCATCTGTAGTCATAGAAATAAATAGCAAGATGGTAGACTTAAACCCAACTTACTAGCAATTAAAACAGACTGAACACTCTAAAAGATAAAGATTGTCAGATTGGATTGAAAAACAAGACTCAACTACATGCTAGTTATAATCACAGAAATGTCTATACTTACCTCACTGGATTTGCCCTCCCCTCATGTCAAATTTACTAGTTACCTAGGTTCACTAGGTATTAGAATTCAAAGACCTTTATTACTCAAATTTATATCTTTCTGGTTCGAGGACCTAAATGGTGAACAGAGAGTGAAAAAGGAATGACAAATACAAGATCACTGACCATTAATGTCCATTTTTTAAATTATTACAAAGGTATAATATTTTTAAGGTTTGAATAGTACTGACATATATAAAATAATAGAAAATGTTTCTGTATCCTTACCCCCAAATCTCATTCTCTTGAAGTAGTGCTTAGTGTATTTTCTCCTGGACATTTTTCTATGTGCTTAAAATTATTTTTCTAACCTACAATCTAAGATTTTTCTAGCAAACACCTGTGCACACATTTATACCCTTTAAGATAAACCCTGACAATGGGGCTTATCTCCATAGAGAACCCATTCATGGTCCCATTTCTGTAAGCTAAGTTTTTGTGAATTTTGACCTTATCCACTAGTGTGCTACTACTTCTGGCACCTGGTTATCCGTAAGAACAGGCTATGTCTGGCCTGAATGCAAAAATTCCTTGGAATTTTACTTGTACAATCAGATTCTTATTACCCAAGAACATTTAGACCCACAGATATAAAAAGTAGAGAAAAAGTAGTGTTATAACAGGCCCTCCCAGGATTGACTGCAGCCTCAGCAGCAGTAGAGACATGGTGTAGCAGAGCCATTAGAGCACAGTCATTGGACCTACACTGGGTTCAAATCCCAGCTGCGTAGCTCACTAGATGTGTGACTTTACTTAATCTGTGCCTTGGTTTCTTCGTCTATAAAGTGAGTGTTATAGTACTTAACGGATAGGATTACTGTGAGGATAATAAATAGAGTATAAGGCACTTGGAGCAGAGTCCAACGCATGACATGTGCTGGGTGAGTGCTGTCCTTAATGCTGATACAGGTTTTCACTGAGCCACACGGTGAAAGGCAGCGTCTTCTCGATTTCATTGTTTAGAAATCTAAATGGAAGAAAATTCCCTCAACAGTAAAGGTGCTTACTTGTACTTCTACCCCAAAAAAACTGCCCAAATCTAATTTTCATGGCTTATCTTTAATAGATGTATTAATAGTCACTTTTTTGTGGTGCCCTGCATTCTCCAAATTACTTTAAAATATACGTATAAAATTGCTTATAACTGATTTCACACTTCAGTTACAGTATTTATGAAATAAATTCCATTCTTTTGAGAACGTGAGGAGAACGTTTCTGTGTTCTTCCCTGGGATGTAAAATATAGATCAAAAGACAACTATAAGTTAAAAGATACTGTCAGGGCTTCCCTGGTGGCTCAGTGGTTAAGAATCCACCTGCTAATGCAGGGGACACGGGTTCGAGCCCTGGTCCGGGAAGATCCCACATAAAAAAAAAATTAAAAAAAAAGATACTGTCAATTAGAATCCAAAATTCGTTTGAAATTAATGTTTCATTTCATATGTTTGATATTTAGGGGAAAAAGCTTTCCTTTTTTTTGGTGGGAAGGGGAAGGGAAGCACATCCTGTTATCTTTTAAGTACTTGCTAAAATTTTTTCTTAAAAATAGAGGTTGGGATCTATGTAGAAAACAAACATGGTTACTGGGGGTAAGCGGGGGAAGGGATAAATTGGGAGATGGGGGCTGACATATACATATTACTATATATAAAATAGATAACTATTAAGGACCTACTGTATAGCACAGGGAACTCTACTCAATACTCTGTAATGGCCTATATGGGGAAAGAATCTAAAAAAGTGGATATATGTATAACTGATTCACTTTGCTGTATACCTGAAACTAACACAACATTGTAAATCAACTATACTCCAATAAAAATTAAGAGAAAAAATAGAGGTTGGGATCAAAGAAAAAGAGGTTGAAAATATGCTGAGTTAGCAGGAGAGCAACCTTGAAACTTGATAAAACAGGTGAAGGGGTTTCTCTTCAAAACAAGGTCACTAACAGGCTTCAGTGAGCACATCCCCAGACCTAAACATGGTTATTTGTTATCTGGACAGTTGCATATCACAAGTATAGCTTAGTTAGGCAAGAAGGAATTTCTTTAAAAACATAATAGTGATCAATTTTCTGTGTTACATGAATAGGTTAGTAAAAATCTAGTAAATGAGAAAGCGCTCAAGCTCTACAGCTGAGCTACCTGGGTTCAAATCCCAACCCTGCCACTTAATAGTTGTGCAATTACTTCATCACTTCATGCCTCAGTTTCCTCACTTTTAAAATGGGCGTAATAAGAGTACTTACAGATTTATTGTGAAAGTTAAATAAGCTAATCAATGTAAGTGCTTAGAATACTGCATGGCACAAATTAAGCACTCCATAATTGTTCTTCGTACCATTTATTATTATTTACCTTTACCTGACTTCAGCTCAAAGCTTATTGACTCAGGCTGGCATAAAATATCATCATTGATAGGGACCAGAGAGTAAGGGGAAAAAACTAATATTTATTAGATCTATTTGCCAGACATTTGCCATGTTATATGTACATTTTTAATCCTTAGGATTCACTCAACAATTATTTATCAAGCTCCTACTATACATCAGTCTACAGACCCCACCGTATAAAATCTCCGGGTCAGGAAAAGGCACTGTCCTAGATGATGGGTAGAATAGACTGTGCCTTCATGGAACTTAATAAAACTGAGTCTCGGAAAGGTGAAATGACTTGCCTAAATACCCTGACTCCAATTTGAGAGTGGAGAGCTAAGATTCAGGCTTAGCTCTTCAAAGCAAATCTGTGCAGCTGCGAACTATTGACCTTTCTCTCCCTAATCGCCTTACTGTCTCCCCACCCTGCTCAGGCAGGCTGGAACTTTCTCTTCTCCCTGCTATAAATAATGGAGAAAGGGAGATCTGTGCTATCAGGCCACACACTGACAAGCACATGTGGCTCTGAGGCTGGGCGACTGCTTCATTCTCCCGAAGTGCAGTGACAGACACAGATTCTTGGATTTGAAGCCCTAACGGAGGGCCACCCAGGCTCCAACTCTGCTGTTGGTGCCTAAGCCTCTATTATGTGCTGGGTCTTCAGAAGAATTCAACGGACCTTCACTGTCCTGTTTTCTCCTGACATTTTACTTTTTAAAAATTGATTTTGTTTTTTAGCAAAGTTATTCATGCTCATAATTTAAAAAATCAAAAACACTAAAAGGTGCATACCAAAACATCAAATCCACCAACTTCCCTCATCACAGAATTAATCACTTTCAACTCTTTTAGCTTATATTATACCATTCTCAATTTATCAATTTTGTTATTCTCCACTATTATGGTCATGAAGGATTTAGTGTTCTTATCATTATTCCCATTTCCCTCTCTCCAGACTCCCAATATAGTTATCTCACCGTTTTTTGATGATCAACAGGGTTCACATTTTGATAATGTGAATATTGTTTGGTGCTTCAGTCAGGGTCCTGGCAGGAAATAAATGGCACCCTCAAATTGGGTGATTTAAGGAGATTAATAAAGGGACAGTTTTCCAAAGTGTAGGCAGAGTAGAGAGAAACCATAAGTTATAGTACGGTATCCTAGTTACCAGGCCTAGGCCTGATGAGGCGATGGAAAGAAGTGGTCACCAGGAGAGAAGAGACCCTGACAGGAGTTAAGGGACACAACCCACCCACAGTCCCGCAGGGAGGGCTCCATCTCACTTTCCCTCTCCCCCAGTCTCTGCAGGGAAGGCAGAGGGCATGGGGGCACCATTGCTGTGTGGTTCCTTCAGGTCAGTCCCTCAGAACCCAGAGCAGGGTGGAGAAGAAGAGAGTGGACCTGCAGGGCAAATAGAAGATACCCAGCATCACAGCCGAGCAGGGTACTAAGGTTCCCTTAACTTTCTTGACCAACTTTTCTTTCACCACCGTTTCCAGTTGGCTTGATCGTCTAACACTCCTATGGCCACTTCACTCCAAACTCTGAACAGACTGTAAAACCCCTCAGCTGGCCCTTGTATTTGAGCAAGTTATTTAACGTGGATTAGAAGCTCCATGTGCACAGGCAGGTCTGTCGAATAGAGGACGTCCACCGGGGTAACTGGGGGGAAGCCGCTTTGCCAGCCAGGTCTCTCACATGTCAGTATTTGGGGAACTTTTCTCTGAGACCATTCAGTCTCTCCAGAGAAGGAGCCTCTGTGTCTCTACCTGGGAGTATAAGCCTGGAGACTAGCTTTCTGGGAATTGCCTCAGGAAGGGGGTTCTCTGTCTATAGACATTCTCTTATGCCCCAGTGCCTCTCACCACTGTGCTTGCGTCCTGATTGCATTTCCCCAAAGAGTAAACCCCTTATTTTCAGTGAGGGTGGAGGCAGGAGGCAGTCATTTTGTTGCACAGGTGGGGAAGGAATCCGGGAGTCTCCAGTCTCTTAGATCCCTTGTTTCAGGCCCACACTGTACTCCTATCTTCCATAGAACTTGCTCCCTCCAGCTCCTGAGCCCATCTAGTGCAAATCAGCTTCCATCTCTTCACCACCTCCCTCTGTGGCCACTTGGATTTCACTCTCGTGTTAGTCACACTGATTTCAGCTTTCTAAAATGTGGTTGACAGACCTCAGCTGCGGTTGTCTCCTCTACCAGTCTCTTGGTCTTTGTGTGATTATACGTTTGTATGTTCTTTTCCCATTGTTTTAGTAGGATTTGGGGAAGGAACTAAGATAAACATATGAGTTCAATCTGCCACGTTTAACCAGAGATCCACTAGTGTTGAATCTTGGTTATTTTAGTGTCGAGGTGAATGCTCACCATTTCATGACTAAATGCCCCATAAGATGACTGCTCTAAACTGACTGAAAAAAAATGCACAACCTAAAAGTTGAGAATTATGTTTTATTCGGCAGACATACTGAGGACTTAAGCCCGGGAGACAGCCTCTCATATAGCTCTGAAGGATCCTTCTGAAGAGGTAAGGGAAGAGCCAGCATATATAAGAGTTTTGCAAAAACAAACCAGGTAGTTGAACATCAAAAGGTTTCCGCTAATTAAAGAAAAAACAAACATCTCAAGTTAATGAATTTAGCGCTTTTCTCTGTATGGGAAGGTGCAAGAGTCTGGGCTCACTGAAATCATTCCTTTGATATGCACCTCAACTATCTAGGGCCAGCATACTGTTCTTTTCCATCCTGAATCCACTCAGGGTGCACCGTTGGGGGTGACTGCAGTGGCTGATGACTTGATGGCCACAATGACTTGATGGCCACAACATCCTTTGTTTACTGATTTGGCCAGCAGCATTCTTTGTCCACAACCCAAACCCCTAGTAGCTATCCTCTGTTCCTTGTCATAGAGCAAGCCAAAGTTACTGAGCTCGTGCTTTTTCCCCTGGTGTGTGTGTGAGCATATCACATGATCCCACTGCTAAGTTGTTCACTAGCCCAGTGTTTTCTAAAGTGTGGTTAGCACACCTCCAGCGGGTTGAGTAAATATATATAAATTTACTTATTTATTGAGTAAATAAATATCAGATGACTGAGCATTTCAAATTTCTAATTGTATAGTTATATATTTTAATGTGTATATATATATATATATATTTAATGTAACTGGCATATCAGGCACATTTTTGCTAGGGATGAAGCTAAGTAAAATAGGGAGTCAATTTAAAGAAGCATGTTGACTAGAGTAACATGGGTGCTATTCAGGAATGGCAAACACTGTGACAATGACTGATATTTCCTAAACACCAATGCTGCTGAGTTGCAGCTAGCTAGTGCTACATGATCCAGAACCACATTTCTTTCTAAAAAAGCCCTAGGGCCTGTGCTCTTCCCCCAGCTGGAATGGAAACTAAGGATTGTCCAGTGTGGGCATCTCACTGTTTGTTTTTGTGGAATGGACATAGAAATCCTTCGGGCCTGGTTGGAGTTAGCCAGTTGTGAGTTGCAGAGTGTGGGCACTAGAAGAGCAAAGCAGGCCTTTAGAAACTGCCTCCCTCTTTAGAGCTGCATTTCTGCCCCCAGAGACCTCCCTTCCTTTGCACCTTTGCTCCTGCGGCTCTGAGATGCAGGGTGAGCACATGGGAGGGGCTGGTCGCTGACAGAGCGTTCAGTTCTCAGCCTCAGGGAGGCCGCTCGCTTGTCTCAGAACTGCCCCTGGCACAGCTCCAGCCCAGATGAGGCAGCGCAGGTGGGGAAACAGGTGATATCAAAGGTCTCTCCCAGCTCCTGGAGGCCATCCCTCTTCTTAGATTGGGGCTCTTGAGAGCTTCCCAGAAGTATCTTCACTTCAACATTCCAGATTGCCCCCCAGGGATCGAAAAGGAAGCTAACATTTATTGGGCACCTACTGGGTGCTGGGTGCTTTACATTTAAACCTCACAACAACCTATGAAAATGGTATTATCCCCATTCTACAGAGGCCCCATGAGAGGAAGTAATTTGCTCAAGTTCTCATAGTGAGTGGTGGAATCAGGAGTCAAACCCAGGGCAGTGTAAGGCCAAAGCAAAGAGCCATACTGAGGGAAAGACAACAGCAGGCCTGTCCCCTGGAAACATGGGCCTCCCCCTGCTGCTGTCTGGACATTGCATGGCTGCCTCTCTTTCCAAACTGTGAGAGAAACAAAACCGAGGGAGGCCAGGGTCTCGTGGGCGGGGGCTGCCTTTCTGAATCCATGCAAGGGGCAGAGACCAGCCAGCGTAGGGTGGCCAGAAACAACCGTGTGCTTTACATCATAAACTAAGGATGCCATAAAAAACTGGGAAACTTGTAGCCCCTCCCTGACCAGCCCAGCCTTGTGTATACAACCAATTTTAGTACTAGGTAATAAAGTATCTTTAAAAAAAAAAAAGGGTGGATAAGGCAGGCATTATGTGCAGGTTCTAGAAGATCCTCACCTGAGGAAGGGGTCAGGCTCGGCCTGGGTGCAGGGCCAGGAAGAATGCTCTGAACCAATTAGAGTCTGAAATAGATAAAACAAACAACCTATAGATAGGTTGATAAATAAATAAAATAGATAAAAATATAGATAGATAATAGATAAAAAAATAATAAATAGATTAAAAAAACAAGCAGTGACCACAAACTTGCCTCTCTCCTCAGCTCAATTCCTGAGATAGGAATATGGTTTATTGAGCAATTTCCTTGTTTTTCCTATTTCAAAGATGCATAAGGCTTAGAAAGTGACTTGCCCAGAAACATACAGGCAGTAGGAGTCATGTCAGGGTTTGAACCTGACTGGCTCCCAAAGCTGAGGTTCCCATGGAGACCGTCTTCCGGAAGGACAGGAAGTTTGGTACAGCAGAGGAATGCAGTACAGATGGAGGCTCTGCCATCTGCCCCTCCTTGTCCCTTAGGAGATGTGCAGAGTATCCCTCCAAGTGGAGGAGTTTGCAGGGATGTCTGTTTTCTGAAAGGCCTGGACAGAAAGATGGACAGGGCCCTCCTCGGAAAGGGTCAACCTGGGCTTTGTGTTCCCCAGCGTCTCCGTCCCAGGACTAACAAAATGGCAGGAAAACAGGCTGACAGGAGCTGTCCGAGATGATCACGTCCTCCCCCGGCGCATTCCTGCTGCTCAGAGCAGTGAGGGAGCAGCCTCCGTGGAGCCATGCCTGCTGTCAACTTCGTAGATTTTCTGCTTCGTTAGGTCAGTGAGAGGCTGCGGCTTCCACAGAGAGCCCTCTTCAGCGCGGCCTAGCAATTTCCTGAGAGGAACTCCCCATTGTCCCTGCTGTCACGGGCAGTAGCTGCACCTGGTCTCCCTGCAAAGAACTTGCCCAGATGCCACCTGGCTTTCATGTCTTTGAAACCTGGCTATAGCAGATCTGGCTGTGTGACTTTGGGCAAGTGCCTTCACCTCCCGAAGACTCAGTTCCTGTTTCTGGAAAACGGGAGTAATGATGTGCCCTACTCCACAGGGCAGTTAGTTGTGAAGATTAAACAGTGCTTTTAAAGGGTTTAGTAGGAGTGCTGGGGACGTACATATTCAACGTGCAATAAACATGGGAGTGATTATTATTGCAATGCTCACAAAGTCTGGACCCGCGAGGTTTGGTGTCCTGGCACTGACTAGGAAGCACCCTTCAGCATCACAAGTAATTTCAAAATAGCTCAAATCCCAGGCTCGCCCTTTGGCAAAGTGAGAGTGGAGATGACCGCGATGTCCACAGCAGCATTGACCAAGAATTCTCCTTACTCTCAAATCTCCTTTCATCAGTCAGCAGAAGTTAAGGCAACTCTTTTCCAGTCTTCCACCTCCACTGCCTCCAAAATTCCCTTGAGACATTTTCTCTTCCTCGTTATTATACAGATTAACATCCTGTAGACCCAAATCCTCCCTTCCACTACCGGTCCAAATACACAGTCTTCCCCAATCAGGTATTGATTCTGCATCACAAAAGCCCAAGGCACAAGTTGAGCAAAAACCAAACTCCCCTCAGAGACTGGGAAAAGAAGTTGAACAGGAGAAGGACTACCCCAGGGCGCAGGAAAGGCTATGAATGAACCTTGCCCGGTCCACTATCCACACAACTGAATTTCAGACTCCCTCCCGGAGATGCGCACAGAGGGCTGAGAGGAGAAGTGGGTCATACCAGGAGCAGTTCCACTTGGCATTCTGATTTGGTTTTCTCCTGGAAACGGAATCTCTCTGAAGAGGCCGCCCCAGTTCTTGACACTGTGGAAGCGAGTTTTAGCTCCATCTCTGCTCCTGGGGCACCCACCCTACCTTCCCTCTCACTCTGGAGTCTTTGACTCCACATTGATAAACACCCACCCTGGTTAAGAGCCTGCCGGCTCCTCAAATGCCTCAGGGGCCATTTTATGGGGTAGGGGTCACAAGGACCTGGGATTCTTGCCTAATCCATGGCAAACTATCTGCTGCACCACCAACACGCCCTCTGCCAGGGAGAGCAAAGTCTAAAGGCAACTAACACACTGCGCAATTTTCAACTTTCACCCATTACCCTAAAGAAGGTTTACCACCAGAGCCCCACAGTCTGCCCTGAGAAATCAATTCCATGTGGGAGGGAGCGGGTGGACTCCAAAGTAGAGCCTTCCTAGCCTGCCCCGTTTCCAGACTTTTCTCAGAGAACTCCTGCTGGGTCTGAAGTCTTCCAGGGAAACCCAGCTGGGCTTCCTCCCTAGGCTGTTCCTAAGTTCCAGGCACGACAGTGGGGTGTGATGGGCCCGAATGACAGTCAGCCCCACTGGAGTCTGCAAGGGAGCCCTGCCAAGGGTGCTGGCTCTGGGTCGTCACCCAAGGCAGGAAGCTGTGGCCCCTGGTTACCGTGGAGATCTTGGCACAGGCTGTGCCCATCTATGGCTGACAGGCAGCCTCCCTTAGGAAATGAGGAGGAGAAATTTGGTTGCTTGAGAACTAGCTCAGCCTGGGGGAAGACTCCGTGACATCATGAGCCTGCAGCCGAGGGGGCTGCAGAGGAGGCTGAGGCCGGGAGCTCTTTGAGAACAGCGCTCTACTGAGGTGGGCTCCTGCAATCCCGTGGCTTTAGTGGCTGGGGTGTGGCCTCCTGCAGAGCGAGGCCTCCCCGCCAAGCTGCCAGTCCCAAGCCAGGGCTTGTTCGGAGCGGCTCTGGTACAGTGGAAAACCCCAGAAGCCAAGCCGGGAGAAGAGCCACACCCACAGTGCCAAGGAAGCAGCCCAGGCTGGTGGAGAAGGCCATGGTGTCTGGTGCAGGGGAGAAAACGCTAGACTAGTTGGGAGGTTCGTGTTTCTTAGTCACCACCCCTGAAACACTACGGTAGAGTCAAGAGCACTTCACTTCCCTTCCCTTCCCTTCCCTTTCCTTCTCCCAGCCCTACTTCCCCACTGCGCAGTGACGTCTGCCCTGCAGGCCAATCGGATTGCTGAGAGGCCCTGCAGTGTAAGCAAAGCAGGGGCAGGTGTGAGGGGCTGATCTCCCTCACTGATTCAGTGGGTGAAGGAGGGCCAAGGCTGTGAGGGCCTCTCCTAGGCTTTCATCCCTTCTGTGGCTAAAACTGGAAGATCAGCTCAGTTAAAATGTCCTTTAAGACAGCCTGACGCTGCAAGTTATGTTTGTACAGAGGGCAGAGCTTGGCCCTGCACACATGTGGGCTTTGCCAGGCTAATGGAGCACCAGGAAGAGGGAGGCTTATTAGATTATTAGATAGGGCCCTGAAGCAGCCCTGTGGGCAGATGAGCTGTCTGGACCTTGGGGAGTATTTATCACATTTGTCCTTTGATTTTCAGAGAGCGAAGGGCTAACTGCTTTCCAGGCTGTGAGGCACCCCAGGAAAGACAGAGGGGCAGAGTAGCGTAGGAGAAGAAAAACTAGACCAGGAGTTTGAAATCCACCTGGCTGCTTTCCAGCTATGAGGGGCCTGAAGCAATTACATTTTTTGAGGTTTGGTAGTCTCACCAGTAAAACAGGTCAAAATTCTTGTTCTGCTTTCCTCTCTCGGTTGAGGTGAAAATGCCTCAAGAGAATGGATATGAAACACCCCCCCTAAGCTACACATAAAAGAAGGCCCGTTGAGTTTTGTCCAGCTGCAGGGAAGCCTTCTCCATGTCTGTACCCATCACAGCCTGTGGTCCCTCCTGGGGTTCAAAGGAGCTCTCTTTTGTTCCTCTTAACAGAATCCCAGGCTCCCTTCTGGTACCCTGGAAAAATGAGGTGGGGCTACCTTTTCGGGTCAGGGTGCTCTGAGCAGGCTCAAATAACAGGGCAGAGGGCCTCCTTCTCCAGTAGAGCCTGCGTTGTGAGGTGCAGCTAGATGAGTGCCTGTGTACCCCAGTTTAAACAAAAACCTAGGACCCAAATTTCAGTGAAGGGGCCCCGCAGTCGGCAGCTGCACAGCTAAGAAGACTTCCATTCATTTCCCACACCTAGCCCCAGGAAATTACCAATACAATTCCCTGGTGGTATTCATATTTACAATTGGCTTGATCCTCTTGGACTTTTAGAGGAAATTGCCCTTCTTTTTTGAGCTAGGCTTTGGAATGGAATTCTCCATCTGGTAAAGGTTTGAAACATCTATGCAGGAATCAAAGAGAGATGGGTTCCTATTATCAGTGATTCACTTTCAAAGCCCTGTGAGACTGTTTTTTATTAACAATCCAATACCCACCAGTGCCTTGGGAATTTTGGACCCCGTTTTGGAGCTAATATGGGGACAAGAGAGTGCCAGGCATGGATTTCCTGTTGCCATGGGTGGAGCCAGGAGCCTTGGATGTCTGTCTCCACCCCCATAGTAGCCCCAATCACTTTCCAAAATAGGGGGCGGCCTTTGCCACTGAGTCCTGAGCAAAACTGGAAAAATGAAGGTGTGTGTGGAGGCTCAGCTCCCTAGCTCAGAGCCTCCCGGGATGTTTGAGCTGGAAGAGAGAGACCCTCTTATGTTTAGAGGCAGGGATGCTGAGACTACAGAGGGAATGTGACTGCCATAATGTCACCCAGAGGTCCATGACAAAGCTGGGGCAAGAACCCCAGGTCAGGGTTGCCTCTTCGCCAGGTTGCTCACTCATCTTTGCCAAGCCACCACTGTCACTGTCCTTGCCACCCAACCTGTCAGAGGGAAAGGCTGTCGCAGCTTCCCACAGTCCTCCCCTGCTGTGATTAGATAAGGGACATCTTCTGTTACACTGGGAATTGTCTGGCTTGGAGAGGCCCTGGGACTCCCTCTGCAGCACTGATTTTGGAAGGCCTCAGTTTGGGAGCCACTTATATCCTGGTGGCAGTCTTTGCCTTGGAACCCGTCAATGGGATGGAAAGATTGAGGCCTAACTCCCTGCCAGGGAAGGATGGAGAGAAAAGGACACAGGTCTTCTCTCTTTCCTGGGGTAGAAAGTGGCAGGAAGGGTAATGCCTTAGTCCGTTCAGGCTGCTATAACAAAATACCATAGACTGGGTGGCTTACAAACAACAGAAATTTACTTCTCATGGTTCTGGAGGCTTGGGAGTCCAAGACCAAGATGCTGGCAGTTTCCAAGTTCATAGATGGCAGTCTTTTTCCTGTGTCTTCACATGGAAGAAGGGACAAGGGCTCTCTCTAGGGTCTCTTTTATAAGGGCACCAACCCCATTCGTGAAGTCTCCACCTTCATGACCTAATCACCTCCTAACAGCCCCACCTCTAAATATTATACTATTCTATTGGGAATTAGGTTTCAACATATAAATTTTGGCGGGACACAAACATTCAGTATACAGCAAAGGGAATTTAGAGTTTCTGAGGGGATTGTTAGGGGATCATGTGAGGAGTGAACTCTGGAGGGAATGACAGTCTAAGCCAAAAAGGGAAACAGAGGCAGCATCTAGTGCCTGAGGACGAGCCAGCTTGGAGGAGGGGAGAAGAAGGAGTTGGGGGCAGGGAGACATCAGGATAGCAGAAGAGACGGCACCCAGGAGAACTTGAGGAGTTGGGCTGGGGTCTTCAGCTTCTCCTCCCATCATGCGAGAAGAAGATGCGACTGGGGGGATGACATGAAGCAGTCTCCCAGGGGCAGGCACCTGCTCTCTTCCCAGAGAGAGGAGCCTCTGCTTTGGCACATACGCAGCAGGGCCTGGCCTATCAGGGATGGAGATGGAAGAGGCTATCTGCATCTTGGACCCTGCACCTTAGGAAAGCCATCAGCTTTGCAACTGTGGAAAAGGTGAAAAAATGTCAGGCTGTCAGCGAGTGTTCAGAGGTGCCATGGGGACGTGTAGGGTGTGTCAGAGAAGAATATGTTTTGTGCAGAGGTGGTTGGAGCTGTGTGTGTTCTGAAGCTTTCTGCTGTGTAACAATGTCCTTACTCAGGACCGTCAACCATCACCTTTCAACCACCTTGCTTTCACCCTATCTCTCCCATTTCCCCAAAACTTCAGTGACTTCCACTGACCACCAAAAACCAAAAAGCCAAACCCCCAAATTTCTCAGCCTGGCATTTAAAGCTAAAGATTCACCAGACATACCTCAAATTTCCTGTCTCCAGGCATTTGTTCTCTGCTTTCTCAACACCTGATCTTCATTAATTGAAGTCTTTTTCTAGGCTGAGCTCAGATCCCATCTCTTCCAAGAATCCTTCACCAGTATCCCTGGCCAAAGGACCTCTCTCTCCTCTGAATACTAGAGCAATATTTTCTACATCTTTTGTGTTAGTTTACATTCTATCTTGCACTTTGACTATAGAGGGGGATGTTGTTGGTTTTCTCCACTAAATGGTGGAGAAAGCTTTGAAGGCTTATAAATTTGTCTTATTCATTTTTGTATCCCTAGCACCTAGAATGGTGCCCTTTATACAGCAGGCACATAATTCAAAATACATTTATTAAACAAATAAATGCTGGTGATGTGGAGATGAATGAGAAAGTTTCTGTCCATTAGGAGCTTACAGTCTACCGAGAGCAAGAGATGCACAGCAATAAGAACTAATTTAATATAAAGCCCAAGGAACAGCATTTGATCTATGGAGGTGTGGGGCGTGGGTGGGTAGGGATGGTGTGAAGGGGATCATGTGAGTTGAAGGAACCGCCCAGGTGGAAGTGGGTGGCATATTTGGGGAACGTGGTAAGTACCCTTGGGACTGGCATGAAGGAAAATAGGAGATAATGCCAGAGAGGGATGTGGGCACTGGATCATAGAAAGCCTAGTGTGCCTTTCCAAGGAATTTGAATTTTATCCTGGAGGTCACTGACTGAGGAGCCATTGAATGTTCTTGAGAAGGAAGATAATAAGTACTTACTGGATAAAGGAATGACTGCTTTGGTTAGACACCATTCTCTGGCCTGGGTCACTTTAGGAAAATCTTATGTTGGATGTTGAGTAGCACCCATTCTCTGAGGCCAGTCTGTCCCCTGGTCAAACCACCTCTCTGTGAGATTTTCCCTTTTAAAGAGGCCACCCCCCCAAAAAAAACAAAAAACCACTTGGTCAGGGTGAGAAGTCTGTTCTGCCTTCTGAAACAGTTTCCTGCCCCACCCTTGGCTTTGACATTTATACAGAAATTCTACTGTTTGCACTGCATTAGTCAGGATACTGTATTACTCAGGGTTCTCCAGAGAAAGGAAAATATATATATAAAATGAGACTCGTTAGAAAGAATTGGCTCATGCGATTATGGAGGCTGAGAAGTCCCACGATCTGCTGTCTGCAAGCTGGAGACCCAGGAAAGCAGGTGGTATATATTCCAGCCCGAGCCAAAGGCCTGAGAAGCAAGAGTGCCAATGGTGTAAGTCCCAGCCTGAGGATGCAGAGACCCACGTCTCAGCTCGAGCAGACAGGCAGAGACACCCACTGCCACCCACTGCCTCTCACTGAAAACTGAGCCTGGGACTGGCTTGGGCCCCCTATATAATTTCTTGACCTTTGTGGAATTGGGGGGTAAGGGGTGGGGGAGGGACAACATCCTATACAGAAGAAAAATCACAGGCTTTGGAGTCATCAGCCTGGGTTAAAGTACCAGCTGAAATCAATTATTAGCTGTAGGACCTTGGCAAAGTCAGTAATCTCTTTGAGCTTCAGTTTTCTTATCTGAAAAATGGGGATAATTATGCCTGCTCCAAAGAATTAAAATGAAGATGAGTATGGGGATTGCCTAGCTTGCTGCCTGACACACAGGAGGTGCTGAGTAAATGGTACTTGTTTGATTCATATTTGTAGAGTTAAATAGAAGCTCCTGTTCTACATGAAGAGGGAAGCTGTGCTTGGAGTGAGCTGTTGTTAGGTGCCTTAATTTAGGGGACTGCAAACTTTCTGCCTAGATTATCTTCAGAGGTTGTCCCAGAGCCCTCCTGGTGAAGGTTCCTACCTGTCTCCCCAGCCTAACGTCTGCTCTCCATGCTCTGCCTTCCTCCTCCGGACAGCTGCGGTTGCATTAATAGGAAGCCAGGGGCCCAGCCCTGACTGAATGAGGACATTGTTGCAAAGACTGAGGAACCACAGACACTGTTGCAGTCCTCCCTGCCCCAAGGAACCCTGGAGAACCTGTGGCTGGCCCTCAGCCCCTCCAGCTGTGTGTTTGGGGAGACAGCCTAGGTCCTCCCCAAACCTCCTGGCCTCCTGGGCTCCTCCGGGCCTCCTGGAGGGATGGGAAGACGGTTAGGATGTGCTAGAGAGATGCCCTGTTTTTCTGAAGATGAGGTTAGAGTTTTCCCTTCAAAACCAAGGAAGCCATGATTAGGGATCTTTCTCAGAGCTGGCGGCTAAATTGCTTCCCCAGGTGCAGGGAGGAAATAGACTCACCCATGCCCTTAAGAGACTCACCCGCAGGTGGGAGAGCGGAGCCTCATACACCTCGAAGGCAACAGGTTTGAAGGATGTATAGACTTGTGTGGTGGAAGCAGAGAGGAGGGAGATACCGACTCTGTAAGTGTATGTGGGGGGCGAGTAGGGGGAGTAGCAGAAGATGGGTACAGCTGGAAGAGGTGGAGGAGCAAGGCCGCCCGGGAACCAGCGTGAGCAAAGGCCTGGAGGTAAAATTAACGTGATATGCTGAAAACAAAAAACAAAAAAAACCCAGACTGTTCTTGGGCGCGGCTGGGACACAAGGTGCTGGGCCGGTGGGGCAGTAGGGAGTGCCGACCAGAGAGGCTGAGGCTTTACTTTTGAATTGTGGGACTTGGAAGGTTTAGCAGTAGGGGGACAAGCAGGGTCAAGTTTTGGAAATCGCTCGACTTAGGTAAGCAGACTGACGGTGTGCTAGGCATTTTCTTTCTTTCAACAAATATTTGTCGAGTGTCTATGACGTGGTAGAAGCTGTTTTGGGCACCGGGCAACAGCGGCAAAAATTCAGATCGAGCCTTCCTTGAGAGTAACTTTCACATTTTATGGAAGAGGAAATTGAAGGTCGGCTTGACCGCGGCTTATGACTCTGGCCCGGACTTCTGTGCAGAGGTAGCGTGGCTCTGGACAGCCCTTTAGATGTCTCGGCGCACGTGGGTCGGTCAGCCTGCGGGTCCTCAGGATGCGCGCGCCGCCGGGGCTTCTCTACCGCCCCGCCCGGAGCCCGCCTCCAGCCCAACCCACACGTGGGTTCCCGCACGTCCGCCCGGCTCCCCCCCTGACGTCAGCCTCGCGGTTCTATTTAAGGCCCCTCCCGCTCCCCAGTCGGAGTACCCGAGCAGCTGCCGCCAATTCCGGGTCCAGCACCGCTTCCCGCCGACGCCCGCCCGACGTGCACTCCCGGTACGGTCGGGCCCGGCGCGCACTGCGCCCGAGGGGGAGAGCGACTGCTTGGGACTAAGCTGGCCTCGCGCTGCCTGCTCACGGGAGGGGTGGGCGCTGCTTCCCAGAGGCAAAGTCCTGAGACCTGGGCGGTGGCTCATGCCACAAATGGGCTGTGGGCCCGGCCGCACCCTGCTTTGGCTCTAAGTGGGCACAGTGGCCTTTGGCCGGGCTGGGGAACCAAGGAGGTGGCCGCACCTAACCTGGGGTCGAAGGCCTGGGTGGATGCAGGAAGGACCAGGAGACTACAGGTCTGAAGGGTGGGGGTGAGGGCATACCTCCGGGCTCGAAACGAGCAAACTGCACGGAACTCGAAGTCGGGTTCCGGGAGCCCATGCAACCGAAAAAGCCTCAGCAGTCTGGGGCGGCTTTCTGGAAGCCGGAAAGGCGCTGGGTGCCGCTCGGGTTGCATTTTAACCCTCGGAATCTCGAGAGGTGGGCTTCTTGGGGGCAGCCGCTGCCTGCAGATTAAAAGGGTGCTCTTTGTGCAAGTTACATGTGTTAAGCAGCTAACGATGTATAGGGCGCTATGCTAGACATGGTGCATGCAAATATGAAGCCGAAAGGGTACCAGCTCTCCCGCCTCTCAGACAATGTAATGAGAGGAGGATAATCCGGTACCTTCCCCTCCTTTTGACAAATGGGGGGACCTAAGACTGGTTGGGGCATCTCTAAGGTCACAGTGAGTGGCTGGCAGAGTTGGGGCGTAGACCCTCTTTCTTCAGGGCTTCACGCGCACCCGTATCCCCACATTGAAGGGAGCGCTGCAGCCCAGAGCTTAGGTTTTGGTGAAACCAGATGTCGGCTGAAAGAACTCCCTTCCCCCTGTCAGGCTGCTAGAAACCTTACAAGGCTGTCTAGAAATAGCAGTGATTTGTAAGGAGAGACTCGTTTCCAGCTTGGTGACTCTGGGCTGCCTGCCTGGAATTCCTCTCGGATATTTTTGCCCTTTGGGGCAGTGTCAAGATTAGACGTGGTGCTTTCGGGATGCAATCTACAACAGTCTCCCCAGTGAATGCAGTGCAGGTTTGGATTAAAAGAGTCGAAGCCCCCGTCCCCGGCTCTGGAAATCGAGGGTTCCACCAAGTATTTATTAACTTTAGGGCTCCAGGCTTCAGGCCTCTGCAGCTGTTGCTGCACTTCCTGTAGTAACAGAATTTCCTCATACCGGGCCTCACGCCTTTGCAACGAAGATCACGGCAGAAGCCACACGAGGTGCCTCCCTGTGGGTTGGTTAACAGTCCCGGGTTCCTAATATCACGATTTAAAATCTGGCTCTGGCAGCGCGCCAGGCCAGGGAGGCTGCCAGCCGGGCTTCACGTTGTTCGTGTGTGCTTTGGGGCGCTAGTTTAGCCTAAAGTCTGATTCTGAGCTCACTCTGACCCAGAGAGCAGGATAGTTTCTGGTCACGTCCGCTCACGGGCGGGGCCTCGCAAGCGTCCGCTGTGCTGTCTGGTCTAGGGCCCACCTCTCGGTAGCCGGCGGCCACTAGCACTCTGAAATGCGCTTGCGCGATACTGAATGGGTAGGTGGGTGGGGGAGGGGCAGCTGCTAATCTTCCGGGTCTGGGCGGGGCGTAAAATCCGCGGGCTCCGCCGCTTCTTCGGGGGCGGGGGTTGGGGTGAGGGAGAAGAAAACGAGGGATTGCGCATGAGCAGAGCTCACCCTGGCGCTGGGCAACGCGGTGAGGCCGTCAAAGGCCGTTTACTCACGTACCTGTGGTCCTGGAGGGGCTTGGCAGGAGTCCTGGTGACGGGAGTAGAGTTGGGCGGGCGGCTCACAGTGATCTTGTTTGAGGAAAGGCCCGCTCCACTTGGAGTTAACAAGTCAAGATGAGTGAGCCCTCAGGAGGCTATACTTACACCCAAACGTCAATATTATTTTTCCACGCCAAGGTGAGGACGTTTACACCAAGATCCTAGTCAGACCAGATCCTGGCATTAGGCCTTTCAATTCTCCTTTGTCTGTCTTTAAGTTTTTTTCCCTCTCCCTTTTTAGTCATCTCTTGTGATTTTTAGTGGCAGCTACCCCAAAAGGAAGCAAAAGAAGCTTTTTCAGAACACCTTTTGGTTAATAATTGTTAATTTAAAGAGGATGCAGTGACTGCGTGTTTTTCCCCTTATAGATTCCTTTCGGTTTTAAGTCCAATATGGCAACTCTCAAGGATCAGCTGATTCAGAATCTTCTTAAGGAAGAACATGTCCCCCACAATAAGATTACAGTGGTTGGTGTTGGTGCTGTTGGCATGGCCTGTGCCATCAGTGTCTTAATGAAGGTAAGTGAGAGCCTATCACTCTGGAAGCCAAGGATACCTTAACTCCATCCATCCTCCACTCACTCTCCAAGAATTGCATTATCACATTGTATATACACATATTTAGGTTCATGCACTCATTCAAAGAACTTTATGTGAAACAAACTTGTAAAACATGATGCTATACCAAAAGAGTATCTAAACTACAAAAATTAAAGGTTTTTAGGCTGGAGACCCAGTTTCCTAAATTCACAGTACTTTATTAACCTGCATTAGTTGCCTACAAATGAAAAAGTAGAGTCCATGCCTTTAAACAAGCTAAAATTATTTAAAAGTAATTTTGGAATTGAAATTGATATATATACGTGGTAAAAATTAAACTGAATGTGGGAAGTCTTCCACCCATGTTAATCCCCTCTGCCCCCCTCGTTAGATAGCAGTTTTGGTACCAATTATGGAGCTAAAATTTAATTAGAAAAAGAGAACTTGTGAATTAAAAAAAAGTACTTTTGGGGACTTCCCTGGTGGCACAGTGGTTAAGAATCCACCTGCCCATGCAGGGGACACGGGTTTGAGCCCTGGTCCAGGAAGATCCCACATGCTGCGGAGCAACTAAGCCCGTGCGCCACAACTGTTGAGCCTGCTCTCTAGAGCCCGTGCTCCAGAACAAGGGAAGCCACCACAGTGAGAAACACGCACACCACAATGAAGAGTAGTCCCCCTTCGCCGCAACTAAAGGAAGTGCGCACGCAGCAACGAAAACCCAACACAGCCAAAAATACATAAATTAATTCATTTTAAAAATATGGGAAAAAAAGTACTTTTTACAGCACTCAAACCTGGTTTATATGAAAAAGAAATTGAGGCAGCTTTACATATTAAAATATTTTAAGTTCGGATTTGGAGTTCCTAATAAGAGAGTGAAATGATGAATTCTGGATTCTGAACAGAAAAGGATTGAAATGAGAAGGGACTGAAGGCAGAAATGAGCTATGCAAAGGTCTTGTAACTACACAGGTTGCTCTATATGTTCGTAGACCACATAGTATACCAACTCTTATTCTTTCCCCATTGGTTCAGAAATTGATGTCATTTATTTTTCCCAAGCCTATGAAACACCTGTGATGCCCCCTAACTCAGGTGTGGCTAAGAGTAACTGCCAGACCACTCATTATACTGTAGATGATTAGGGGTAGATCTGCAGCTCAGCGAGTATACCTCTTTGGTTATAATAGTCCTCATTCCATTTGTATTAAAGCTGTTGCTGGTGCTCCTTGTCTGAGATGCACCTGTGAAATTTTATAGGTTCATCTGAAAGGATATTTTTCACCAACATTTTGTAATGCACAAATCTGTCTTTATGTAATAAAACTGTTAGTGTTGGTTAATATATGGAAAACATGTAACCAGGGAATGATCCAGAATATCACTTTTTAAAGTCTTAATACTAATCAATATCATCTATTTAATGGCTAACAACCTAAAATCAATGTGTAAAACTGAATTTGAGAGACTAAATAGAGCAGTTTTATATAATTGGTTGTTAGTCACTGCCAATCCAGTGTTCTGCTTCTGTACAGTAGTGGTGGACCTCCTGCAGAGGTTGCTCCAATGAGGAGAGAGGGTTGGAGAGAGGGTCAGTGCTTTTTCCTATGTATAGGTCATCTGGGAGTCAGCTCTTAAATGGAGGCCTGCCTCTACTTTGAGGTATGTCCTGAAAATAGTTAATAAAGTAGCTGAACTCTCCTATTCCAGAAATATAGAAATTTTGCATGCCCTTCTAAAAGTTTGGAAATAGCAATTTTCCATTGAACTGAAAATTTTTTGTCTTTTAGGACTTGGCAGATGAAATTGCTCTTGTTGATGTCATAGAAGACAAACTGAAGGGAGAGATGATGGATCTCCAACATGGCAGCCTTTTCCTTAAAACACCAAAAATCGTCTCTGGCAAAGGTTGATTTCAACATGTTTGTATTACACTCTATGCTAGACTTAATTCTTTATCAGGCTTGAAAATCCTAGCTCTTCAGAGATTTCTTTTTTATACAGGATAAGAGAGCCTTTGAACAATTTTGCATTGGTACCTATGGATATCAATGTTTGAATTTCCAGCAAATGGTTTTAAATGGAAATCCAGTTCGTCTATGATGTGGAAAGCATCTGAATTAGAATGTAATTAGCAAAGCTTCATAGGTCCATATTTTACCACATTGCTTCAAATATTTAAATATACTTACTTCCACTGCTTTGTTTCATACACTAATACAAGGTTGAGACTAGGGTAAATGAGTCTGTTCAGCAGATATTCTTGGCTTAACCCTATCACACTTTACAATTACCAGCCAGGAAACAGACATAGGCCCAAATAGAGTCTGTTTTGACACTTGAAAATCATTGACCATTTATCTGATAGGTGAGTCCCTTCATTATCTTCAACCCAGGGTTAACCACACTGTGCCATAGGGTATCTAGAAGCAAGACATGCTTGATAAGTGTACAGTTGCCCCCCTGCTTAAAAAAAAAAAAAAAAAAAAAAAAAAGAGCCTATCCCTGAGCTGGTATGACCACAATTAAGTAGTTAAGTAGAAATAGGAGTGTGGAAGAGTGTGAGCATTGACCTCAGGTGGCAAAAAATTGGGGGATGTGTCTCATTTGATATGAGTATGAAATAAATTTTATTTCTTTCAGCTCCCCCCAATCATAGTTATATAAAGCCAACCACATAACTAAAACCAGAATACAAGGAAGGTGTTGATGTTATTCTTCTTCCATGTAAGTGGCCACAGTGATAAAACTCCAAAAAGTAAAGGAGGAGTCTGGGCATTTATATGCCACATATGCAAAACACTGATAAAACTGTCCATTAAAAAAGTTAATGGGACAAACTTTTGCTGGCGTTTTCTTAAAGGCCTTAACCTGGTTATTGTTTCTCTTTTGTCTAGACTATAATGTGACAGCAAACTCCAGGCTGGTTATTATCACAGCTGGAGCACGTCAGCAAGAGGGAGAAAGCCGTCTTAATTTGGTCCAGCGTAATGTGAACATCTTTAAATTCATCATTCCTAATGTTGTAAAATACAGCCCAAACTGCAAGTTGCTTGTTGTTTCCAATCCAGGTGAGACTTTTAATGGCATAAAGATAGATGAGCTAGAGTAAAACTGATAGTATCAATATATATCATAATCTGTATATATATTTCTCATATTTTTCATTTTTCTCAGAGTGAGTTTGTGTTTGTAAAACAGTTAAGTTTAAAACATTAAAAGGGATACAATGCCTTTAATGTAGTCTGCACTTTAAAATTTGTTACTTGCCTAAGAAGATCTTGGATAAGGGATAAGTTTATGAATAATGTGTTATTTATTTTTTAAAATTTGTTTATTTTTGGCTGCATTGGGTCTTCGTTGCTGTGCACGGGCTTTCTCTAGTTGAGGCGAGTGGGGGCTACTCTTCATTGCGGTGCACAGGCTTCTCATTGCGGTGGCTTCTCTTGTTGCGGAGCATGGGCTCTAGGTGCATGGGCTTCAGTAGTTGTGGCTCGTGGGCTCTAGAGCGCCGGCTCGGTAGTTGTGGCACACGGGCTTCGTTGTTCCGCAGCATGTGGGATCTTCCGGGACCAGGGCTTGAACCCATGTCCCCTGCACTGGCAGGCAGATTCTCAACCACTGCACCACCAGTGAAGTCCCAATAATGTGTTATTGATGCACAATTTATTTTCATTAAACTACACTTCTTGAATACTTAATGTATTTGCTATATTATACACAGTATAGAGGCTTAAAAATATTAACAAAAATATTGATTGGTCATGATCAATATCAAGATGTATACAGAGCCATGTATCCTGAGTAGTCAGTCCTTATCTAATGATTCACGTAGTATCTGTGCCTAAATATTTTCTTCACAGTGGATATCTTGACCTATGTGGCTTGGAAGATAAGCGGCTTTCCCAAAAACCGTGTTATTGGAAGCGGTTGCAATTTGGATTCAGCCCGGTTCCGTTACCTCATGGGGGAAAGGCTGGGAGTTCACCCATTAAGCTGTCATGGATGGATCCTTGGGGAGCATGGAGACTCTAGTGGTAAGCATAACTTATTTTCTCTTATTGTTTTCAAGAAATTGTGTAAAAAAATCGACAGGAGTATCGTTACTAAATCAGAGCCTAAATCAGATATCCATTCATTAGGGTAGATGGTTTCCAGAAATCTTATCTTTTGGTATAATTATATGCTAAGAATTGCTAAGATTTTAGCCATTTTGTATGACATTTTTTGGTATACGGGATGGGGAATGAAATTTATTTATTATAATGGACACATATTAAATAAGATGATAGTGCTTAGGATACTTCATTTAATATCACAGCTGTTTGGACTCAAACTGCTTGTCCCTGAAAAGGTAAGCCAATCCAAGTGGAGTGTATGAGAAAGAAATCTTTTATTATCACAGTTGAGAGATGTTATAATTTGTGCAGAGTTCTCAATTCCTTATGCCAAGAAAATTCCTCTTATGATCTCATAGTATCTCAATAAGTTAGGAAAACAGATTAGAATATAGTGAAAATTCTTAGCTTTACATAATCTAATCAATGAAAATCTAAAAGAGTATTGGTAGTCTTGACCACCTACCAAAAGGAGATAATCCTCCGTAGATAAGAAAAGACAATTTTAGAAGAATGGGTCAGAATTACTAGTCTGCTGGCTGGTGCATGGGAATAAATAAATTCTGTACTATTTCTTTTAGTGCCTGTATGGAGTGGAATGAATGTTGCTGGTGTCTCCCTGAAGCATCTGCACCCTGAATTAGGCACTGATGCAGATAAGGAACACTGGAAAGCAGTTCACAAACAGGTGGTTGACAGGTAATAGATCTCATAATTTGTAACACAGAAGGTTGAAACTTATTATTTTTATTTAAAAGATTAAAAGTTTGGGGAATTCCCTGGAGGTCCAGTGGTTAGGACTCTGCACTTTCACTGCTGCAGATGTGGGTTCAGTCCCTGGTCAGGGAACTAAGATCCTGCAAGCCGTATGGCATGGCCCCCCTAAAAAAAAAAAAAAAAAAAGATTAAAAGTCTAATAGCATTTGCATTTGGTTACTCATTTAGAGTATGATAAATCTTCCTGTATTTGTAATGTAAACTAAGATAAATCAAGTTAGATTAAGTCTACCCTATTTGAGATTCAGTCTTTACTTCAAAAGCATATGATTCATTTAGTTAGGAATAAGAATTTAAAAATCTTATATAGGGACTTCCCTGGTGGTACAGTGGTTAAGAATCCGCCTGCCAACACAGGGGACATAGGGTTTGAGCCCTGGTCCGGGAAGATCCCACATTCTGCAGAGCAACTAAGCCTGTGCACCACAACTACTGAGCCTGCATGCCACAACTACTGAAGCCCACGGGCCTAGAGCCCATGCTCCGCAACAAGAGAAGCCACTGCAATGAGAAGCCCGAGCACTGCAATGAAGAGTAGCCCCCGCTCGCCTCAACAAGAGAAAGCCCGTGCGCAGCAACGAAGACCCAACACAGCAAAAAATAAATTAATTAATTCATTAAAAAAAACTTATAATAGTCTCTGAATAGAAACACAGCTAGCTTCTTATATTATTCAGATGATTATAAAATTTTAAGCAAGGTATATATTCATAATGGTACAAAAAAATGAAAATAATTATTAACTGTTAGAAATTGTTCAAATAGGGAAACTTTCAACTTAGTGGCATTATCTACTTTAAATAAGGTAGCCATGTGTGGATCTCAAGTTTATGGAATTGGAGAATGAATCATGATGGGTGTAGGCAAGACCCTCTTTTTTCTATTTGTTTAGTTAAAACCTGTTAACCCATCATCCCACCCAAGAAGCGTAGACAGTCGCTGTCAACTAACTGTAGCGTTTGTTGAGTTGGAGTTAGTAGTCTGCTGGTGCTTGGAAATGAGTGAATTCTGTGCTCCTCCCACTGATCCCTGTGTACCCCTCCCCCCAACATACACACTCTTGAGATAATCCCAAGTCAAGCATGCTATATGTAATCTTCTTGGATTTGCATTTTTAAATTCAGTATTGCATTTATAAGAATCATCCATTTTGTCGCATGTGGCTGTAGTTGTTTTCACAGTTATGTGATATTCCATTGTATGAGTATACCACAGTTTATCCATTCTCCTTTTGGAGAGCATTGGGCATGTTGCCAGGTTTTTGCTATTACCAGCAATACTGTTGTGAACATACCCATACATAATATCCTGGCATACATGTGCAAAGGTTACACTTAGGTATATAATGCAACTTTACTATATTATGTATATAGTATTATTTACTATAAAAATGATTTATTATAAAGCATATGTTCAGTGAAAGCTTTTTTTTTCTTTGTTCGTCCCACCCTACTTTTCCCTACCCTTCCCTGTCCTTCCCTACACTTCCCTACCCTACAGTGCTTATGAGGTGATCAAACTGAAAGGCTACACATCCTGGGCCATTGGACTATCTGTGGCAGATTTGGCAGAAAGTATAATGAAGAACCTTAGGCGGGTGCATCCGATTTCCACCATGATTAAGGTAGGTCTATGTAGTAATAGGTTTTACTTGAATGCCGTTATTTCCTGTTCTTTAAAAGAAAAAAAAAACTTCTGAGAAAGCAATTAGATTAATGTTAAGTCCTCAATCGCTGATTTAAGTGAAATAAATTAATGCACCTGCAACTTTCTTTTCTGAAAAGACACGGTTGAGCTTTAGGATTAATGTCCACCAACACTGTGTTCAGCACATAGATACTTGATAACTTGTTGACTGACAAACTCTACTCAATTTTGTTGAGATGGGTGGAAGACTATAAAACAAATTTTTTCCTTTGGGAAAACCAGAAAACACACTCAAGTTAGAGTTACCAAAGTGTTATACAATAAAAACGGGGAATTCCCTGGCAGTCCAATGGTTGGGACTCCATGCTCTCACTGCTGAGGGCCCAGGTTTGATCCCTGGTCGGGGAACTAACATCCCGCGAGTCTTGCGGGGCAGCCAAAAAAAATTGCAAAGTACGATGGATAATGGCAATAATTTAGATTTTCTTTTAGAATCGAAATCTTGCTGCTATGTTAATGACTTTCTTTTACACTGTTCATTACATCCTAACTGAAAATCTGGAAAGGAATTTCTACTTATCAAGTTGTATTAAGTAAGCTTCATAATTGTAAAGAATGAAATTCTTGGGAGATCCCAGAATGCATAGAAAAAACGTAAAATATTTTTCATTTCGTCCTCAGGGTTTCTATGGAATAAAAGAGGATGTCTTCCTTAGTGTTCCTTGCATCTTGGGACAGAATGGAATCTCAGATGTTGTGAAAGTGACTCTGACTCCTGAGGAACAGGCCTGTTTGAAGAAGAGTGCAGATACACTTTGGGGGATCCAGAAAGAGCTGCAGTTTTAAAGTCTAATATCATACCACTTCACTGTCTAGGCTACAAAAGGATTTTAGTTGGAGGTTGTGCATATTGTCCTTTATATCTGGTCTGTGACTAAAGCAGTAATGTTAAGACAACCTAGGAAAAACATCAATTTCCTAACATTAGCAATAGGAATGGTTCATAAAACCCTGCAGCTGTATCCTGATGCTGCATGGCACTTATCTTGTGTGGTCCTAAATTGGTTCGTGTAAAATAGTTCTACTTCCTCAAGAGGTACCACTGACAATGTTGCAGATGCTGCAGTTACCCCTCAAACCAGATGTGTATTTAACTCTGTGTTATAGAACTTCTGGTTCCTTTAGCCAAGATGCCTAGTCCAACTTTTTTTTTCTCCAATTAATCACATTCTGGGATTGATTATAAATCCAGTGTTGCATGTCTTGTGCATAACAAGACATTGTTATGTCTTGTTCTAAAGAATCTTATGTACTATATGTATCAGAATAGTATACATTGCCATGTAATGTAAAAAGGAAAAATCAACATAAATAATGCAGCCAACTATCTGTTATACCAACTAAAACAATAAATAAACCTTGAACAGTGACTACTCTGCTAATTTATTAAGATAAAAAGTGATAAAGCTGTTATTTGTTAATTATATTAATGGGAGCCATTAGGTTATTCTTGGGCAACACTATGATGATTTTTTAAGGGGTACTGTTTCTAATGACAAGACTTTAATAAGAATTAATATATTAAGGGTGTGACTAGATTAACTAGCTGTTTTGTTACCATTTCCATTGTAATCAATTGTTTTAATATACTAAGGCCCAAAGTATTATGAGATAACTTGATTATAGTGCTAATCATAACTTGTACCCTACAGTTCACACAGGTAACATTCTATACATGAATGTAAAAAACATTATTTGCCAACTGAACATAAGCAGTGGTACTTGGCCACTACAGGGGGACAAAAATTTTTAAGAACCTTTACTCTCTGGAGGCAGTAACATAATGGTACTTAACAATTTTAAACCAAATAGTCCTGGTGGTTGTCTACTCAAAAATTTTCTTTAGATTTCCCTCAAAATATTTCTATAACTGTGACCTTCTCCAGGCCTAAAAACCATACTTATAGAGGTTAACTAGAACAACTTTATGGTTATCACTCCTCCAGGATATTTTTTCCAAAGTTTCCTTCTTGAGAGCTAGGTAAGGGAAAGAATTATGTTTTTGTTTTTGTTTTTTTTAATGTGTCTCAAATGTAGAAGGACAAGACTAACCTACATAGGCTTGACAATTAGCTGTTATAATAGGATTTGCTTTCCTGTAGTATTTGAAAAAAATAACAGCCTTAAGATATAATTTACATAGCACAAAATTCACCCTTTTAAAGAGTACAATTCTGTGGATTCATATAGTTGTGCAGCTATTACCACTATCTAAGAACTTTTTAATTACCCCCAAAGAGATGTGCAATTATTCCTATAGCCTTTTGTAGACTTTGATGCATCTTCAGTCTTTAAAAAAAAAAGTATTTACCCTTACTTCATATTATTTCATACAATAAATTAGCCAGTATCAACGTGACAAAAAATGCTTAACAGATTCATTAAACTAATCTTTCATGCATTTTCAGATTTAATCTTACAAAGCTTCCTTACTTTCTGGTACATTATGTGTTCCATGTTCACCTTGCACCTTCCTGCGCCAGGCAAGGGTAGGCCAACTCTGCTAGGAGCCCTGATTGTTTTTACTGTTATATGATCTCATTTTAGTCTTAATAACCTTGGGAAGTGGATTAAGCAGGACTTAGACTCATCTCACACAAGTTGCCAGTTAGTGGAGGAAGCAAAGGGGACGTTCAGAACATGTGCCTTGGGCAGGTATGAATGAAGAGCCTCTTCACCTAGGGCAGGAGTTTGGTCACTACTAAAATTACCCCTCTTTTGGCCTGAGGCAAGTGTAGAGCTTGAATCTGGAGGTCATCCAGGTCAGCTGTGTCTCGCTCACAGCCCTGTGGTAAATGAGGTACAAGGGCCAGGAGCTGCTGTGGAAGGAAGCACACAAGCAAGTGGTAGTACGTACAGAACCAACAGTCACTGCCACTCCTGTGAACCCCTTGCTTGGGGCTGGTAGTAGGTTGTGAAAAGAGCCATAAGAGAAACAGGAGAGATGTAGGGAGCTGATGGTAATTGAGACATTAGTCAAGGAAAGCTAGAGGAAGTGCCATTTATGTTCGAAACTGAAAATGAGGAATCAACTTTGAGAGGGGCTGGGGAAGAACTTTCCAGATACATGGAACAGGAAAAAGCTGTCCAAAAGCTGGAGGGAAGTGTGGTGTCTTGAGATGAAGTTGGAGGGACAGAAGCTGGCCAAGTCTTGAATGTCTCTTAGGTTGTGGTAAAAACTGGTTAAGTGGTCTTCCCTGGTGGCGCAGTGGTTGAGAATCTGCCTGCCAATGCAGGGGACACGGGTTCGAGCCCTGGTCTGGGAAAATCCCACGTGCCGCGGAGCAACTAGGCCCATAAGCCACAACTACTGAGCCTGCACGTCTGGAGCCTGTGCTCCGCAACAAGAGAGGCCGCGATAGTGAGAGGGCTGCGCATCGCGATGAAGAGTGGCCCCCGCTTGCTGCAACTAGAGAAAGCCCTCACACAGAAACGAAGACCCAACACGGCCAAAAATAAATAAATAATAAATAAATTTAAATAAATAAATAAACTGGTTAAGTGTAATGGAAAGCCATTGAAGGGTTTTAAGCAGCCTCACTGCATGATCTAACCCACATTAAAAACAAACTACTGGCTTTGATACAGAAAATAGATTATCCTTTAGATTCTGAAAAGGATTCAAATGCAAGTGATGACAAAAGATGACAGAGGAGGTTGTGTCCCCTTCTGTGAGTTATAAATCCTTGGCATAAATTAAAATCAACCCTTAGAAAACTAGACATGGCCTTTCCTTTTCATTACTACCCTCTTCTCTCAAGAGAAATTCGAACTATTTCACCAGTCAGTCCTTAAGTTATAGAACTTAGTCAGAATTTTTTAAATTCCTGCAAATAAATGCTCGGACAAGGGCATGTAAGTGCACTGAAAAGTTTGTTTCTGAAACTCAGGCTGATCATTCCCAAGTCTGCTCTTTCCTTAAATTCCTTTTCGTCCTCGGCGCCCAGGTCCCTTCAGCATGCCCTCTCATAGAGAGGTAAGTTAGGTCGGTTCAGGCCTTGAGCTCTGCCACATATGTCCCAAGATAGCTGCCCTGCCCATCTTCAATCTCGCCTCCACTAGCTACTATCAATTCAGATTTAGAAGCACTGTCCTCAGGATGCTGGTTTTAGCTGATCCGCTGGAGATTATGGGGCGCTCCCAGGAGAGTTCTTTCCCACGACGGCTTTGAGCCTGGCCCCTTGCCCACCACGTGGTAGTCTGGCCTCCAAAAAGCTTCGCCCTAAAGTCAGTCCGAAGCCTAGGCCGGCTGAAGGAAATGAAACAACACGCCAACATCCCTCTCTTGCACACTCTTCAAGACCGTCTAGAATTCCACCTGTATTAAGAGAAGATAACCACAGGCCCCGCTCAGGCCAGAGGACAAGCCTGAGCCAATGCGCCTGCGCCCGGGCTGGCCGGGGGGCGGAGCTTGCGTGCTGACGGAGGAGAGCCATGCGTGGGAGCGTGCTTGCGTAACGGTTCAGGGAGTAACTGTCGCTGGGTTTCACGCCTCAACGGACTTGGCAGTCTTTTTTTTCCTGGTGTAATTTTAAAAAGCAACGTAACGGCCGTGCGTTGCGCATTCGGGCTGTCTGTACTGTTGCGCCACGCTAAGCGTTAGTGAGTGACTGGGACTGGAGCGAAAATGGTGGCTGGGGGCAGGGAGAACCTTTAAAAACCTGTTGGTTCCCCAATCCCTAATACGGATAGATAGACTGGTCTGTGTTCCACCCCTCGACCAGGAATTTTTTTTTTTTGGCTTCTCCCTACTCCTGGCTCCAAAATTCTGCAGACTCAAGAGGTAGTTCCTTAGATGTTCAGTGTGGTTAGTACATCGGTAGGTATGAGAGTGATTAATTCAGGGACTTTGATTCCACTGAAATTGCATTATCCCTATCAGGTTCTCAAAATGTCCACTGTCAAGGAGCAGCTTATTGAGAATCTAATTGAGGAAGATGAAGTCTCCCAGAGTAAGATCACCATTGTTGGAACTGGTGCTGTAGGCATGGCTTGTGCTATTTGTATCTTATTGAAGGTAAGTGATAAGCCTGTACTGTGGCTGAAAATAAGTAAGCACTTATAGGTCTTGTAGATGATGATGAGTGCAGGTTGCAGGGTTAATCCCTTGGAGCAAATAAGTATCATCTGATTTTTACACAATTTAAGAAACATTTATTTGGAGTTTACCATCTGTTAGGCATTGCCAGACTATTTAAATTTATTCCTAGGAGACACACTGATTATATTATTTTGTTAATAGTATAACATTTTCTGTTAGAGTGATTCAGCACTTTGCCTTCCTTGAAGAGTAATGGGTGAAAATCATATTTCCCAATGGCTTATACTTTAAAAAAATTTTTTTAATTATATAAGCATTACATTCTCATTATAAAATAAAAAGTACCAAATTTGATAAAATAACAATGGAAGTCCTTTAATTTTCCTTTCTGTTTCCAGAATATCTTTTCATGTGCTTGTTGGCCATTTGTATAGCTTTGGAGAAATGTATGTTTCAAATCTTTTGCCCATTTTTATTTTTCTTTTTTATTATTATTTATTTATTTATTTATTTTTGGCTACACTGGGTCTGCGTTGCTGCGTGCGGGCTTTCTCTAGTTGTGGCGAGCGGGGGCTGCTCTTCATTGTGGTGTGTGGGCTTCTCATTGTGGTGCACGGGCTTCTCATTGCGGTGGCTTCTCTTGTTGCAGAGCACGGGCCCTAGGCGCGTGGACTTCAGTAATTACAGCACACGGGCTCAGTAGTTGTGGCTTGCTGGCTCAGTAGTTATGGCACACGGGCTCGGTTGCTCCGCAGAATGTGGGATCTTCTCGGACCAGGGATCGCATTCGTGTCCCCTGCATTGGCAGGCAGATTCTGAACCACTGCACCACCAGGGAAGTCCTTTTGCCCATTTTAAAATTGGGTTGTTTTTTGTTTTTGAGTTGTAGGAGTACTTTTTATATTCTAAATGTTAACTGCTTATCAGGTAAATGATTTTCAAATATTTTCACCCACTCCTTGGGTTTCCTTTTCGCTCTGTTGTTGTGTCCTTTGATGCACAGAAGTTTTAAATTTTAATGTAGTTCAATTTATCTGTTTTTACTTTTGTTGCCTGTGCTTTTGGTGTCACATCCAAAAATCATTGCCAAATCCAATGTCATGAAGCGTTCCCTCTCTTTTCTTGTAAGAGTTTTATAGTTTTGGGTCTTACATTTAGGCCTTTGATCCATTTTTAGTTAATTTTGTCTATAGTATAATGTAAACAGTCCAACCTTATTCTTTTTCATGTAAATATCCAGTTATCTCATTTGTTGAAAATGCTGTCCTTTCCCTATTGAATGATCTTGGCACTCTTGTCAAAAAATATCTGACCATATATGTGAGAGGTTTTTTTTCCCCTGGGCTCTCTGTTCTATTCCACTGGTCTGCATGTCTCTTTATGTTAGTACCACACTGTTTTGATTACTGTAGCTTTGTAATAAGTATTGAAATCAGGAAGCTTGAGACCTCCAGCTTTGTTCCTTTTCAAGATTGTTTTGGCTATGCAGAGTCTCTTGAGATTCCATATGAACTTTAGAATGGATTTTTCTATTTCTTAAAAAAAAAATACCATTGGGATTTTGGTAGGCGTTGCATTAGATCTGTAGATTGTTTTGAGCAGTAGTGATATCTTAACAATACTAAATCTTCCAATCCATGAACATGGGATATCTCTTTATTTGTGTCTTCTTTAATTTGTTTCAGCAGTTTTGTAGTTTCCAACTTTAAGTTTTTCACCTCGCTAAATCTTTTAAAGGTATTATTTAATCTTTATAACAACCTTAGGAGGTAGGTACTGTTATCATCTCCATTTATAAATGAAAATACTGAAGCACAGATGTTGAATAGCTTGCTCATGGTCAAATGGCTAGTAGGTGAAAAGGCCAGAATTCAAAACTTGGCAATCTGGACACATATTCTGTACCCTTAAAAGCTTTACTACATTATTTAGACAATCTTTAGAAACCTGCATAGGGAGATGATGAGAAGAAGCAAAGCCAGTTAAGTTCCAGAACCTCAGAAAGGCTCAGGAGTTGGAAGTATCAGTTACCTCACAAGACGGAGCTAAGGGATGGGACTAAAAACAGGAAGATTGGGCTTCCCTGGTGGCACAGTGGTTCAGAATCCGCCTGCCAATGCAGGGGACATGGGTTTGAGACCTGGTCAGGGAAGATCCCACATGCTGCGGAGCAACTAATCCTGTGCGCCACAACTACTGAGCATGCGCTCTAGATCCCGTGAGCCACAACTACTGAGCCAGTGAGCCACAACTACTGAAACCTGCGCCTAGAGCCTGTGCTCTGCAACAAGAGAAGCTACCGCAATGAGAAGCCTGGGCACCACAACGAAGAGTAGCCCCCACTCTCTGCAACTAGAGAAAGCCCGCGCCCAGCAACAAAGACACAATGCAACCAAAAATAAATTTATTAAAAAAAAAAAAAGAAATAACAGGATTAGTTGAAAGTTTATATGATGAGAGGGAAAACCACCAGGCTCCTTCTGCACCTTAATCAGCAGGCAACCACCTCTCACATCCCAGCAGACAAGGGGAAGGAGTTTATTCTTTGGAGAAGTTTAACTAGACAGGCTCTGCACTCAAGATAATCAAAGACAATAGAGGACAAACATCCTATTGAAAGCAGTAGAATTCATTGAACGTCTACATGTTCGACAGTGAGGCAAGAATCTTCTTACTCCCTCTGGGCTGCTAGATAGCAGACTGTCAGACAAAGATGGAATATAGAAAAGAGATGAAATTAGAGGGTCAGTCAGGAGGTCCAGTAGTTGATTGACATTTCAGTAAGAAATAAGAGAGGGAAGAAGATTATTCAAGAGATAAAAGGACATGAGTTTGTAGATACGAAGAATTCACTGAGGGCTCAGCACAATGAATCAATAAAAGCCTACTCCAAGGAATATTATCATGAAATTTCAGAAATCAAATTATATGAGAAGGTCAGTTGTTAGAGCCCATTTATTTTCTACTAGAATCCACTGTACCCTGGCAAATTCCCAAATGAAGGAGAGTAGTTCAGGACCTTGTCTTCAAGTCACATTGATATAAATTGTGGGATAAATGGAAAGTGATGAAAGATATTAAAATATTCATATTCATATAGTCCACTGATGTGAAGGGACATAAGGGCTGTAATGAATACCATGACACCTGCATATTTCATGAAAGGTGGACTTTAAAGGTTTTTTTCAGGACATGTAAAGTTTTTAGGAGTGGATAGCAGTACAACCTACTTCCTTGTCCTGTACAGAGCAAAGTGCCTGTAGCAGTTTTCCTTAGATTAATTTTTTTTTCTATCTCTCTACCTTACTATGGTTACTCAGGACCTCCCTAGAGAAAAGATCCTGGGATACTCTTAACTATTCCTTTAGATTCTGGTAGGCTTAACAATCCCAGGGTCTCTATTTGGAATTGTATTTGAGAAATGACTCACATAGATGTAGTTAATTCTTAAAAAACAAATAAACAAAAACTTTTAGGGATTATTTGAGCTCCATCTTTGACAGTCAAGACAAATGGGGATGGAAGGATTCCCTTGAGAGAATTTTCTGGTAACCTGTTGAGAAGGGAGATAAATCAAGTTGGAAATGTAATTTAAAAGCAGGCTGTGTTGGTTATTAACTTACTGGCACTCAGCTCCAAATTCAACTTTGTATACTCTGCTTTGTGATGCTGGTGCTGGATCTCCGCATAATCATTTTCTCCTTTGCTAGTTGTCATCTTGTTAGGTTCTGCCAATAGGGAACACTAGAGGAAAGTTGGGAGGCAGGAGGAGAACCATGACCTGCTGCTTCCTGTTTGCTTATTGTTCTGTTCACTCTCATACCAGCTGTATCCCTTTGTCCCAAAGGTAGCAGTTGGTTCTAACCTCCACTTTCTTTTGGAACCCCCAGCATTGACCTCATCTTGTCCATTTAGTGGTATGAGCAGTAGGCAGATTTTGCCTCTTCCAGAGTCTGAGCCTAGTTCCATGAAACACCTCCTTTAGACTCTCTGCTTCCTCAGCCTTAGGGGTGGTAGCTTCAAGCTGCAGTTACTATCTCTGGGTTACCATAAATGTTCCCCTTCTGTTCTTACAGCCCTTCAACATCTGTCTAACCAGTTCCCTATATTAAATTCCTTCTGTTGAAATGCTTAGAGTGGTTTCTGTTTTCCTGTCCAGACCAGACAGAAACACAGATGTAAAAATGGATCTGTAAGCATGATCTTATCAGTTAGCTGAAGAGTGATATATGATTCTTTTGGATGAAACTCCTTATCCTTATCCTATTCCTGATGTATGACACTTAATTTAGTAAATTTTAGAATTTACAATTTTTCAGAAAGGCCAGATGGTACCTGATGTGGGGGGTGGGGTGGGGAACAGTAGTAAATAGGGACTTTGATTCCTTTCCCTTACTGTTCACCTTTGGAATCTGGCCACTGGAATCTGAGGGAATACATTCCTTCTTCTTCTTCTTCTTCTTCTTTTTTTTTTTTTGCCACATGGCATGCGGGATCTTAGTTAAACCCGTGCCCCCTGCAGCGAAAGCACAGAGTCTTAACCACTGGACCGCCAGGGAAGTCCCTGACATTCCTTCTATATAGTTCTATATTCTGTTGCATGTGATGAAAACCCAATAAATTAGAGTATAGTATAGTATATAGAGACTGTATATTGTTCATGTAACTGGAAAAATCTCAGTAGAGCTAGCTTCAGATATTACTGAATTCTGGAATTCAGACATATCAAGACACAGTCTCTGCATATCTTAGTTTATATTTCCACTGTTGGCTTAATTCTTGGGCAGGGTCTTTGTATATGGTGGTAAAGATGGCTATACAGTTTGTTCTTAGAGTCTTATATCATTAGAGCTTATGATGCCAAAGAAAAACGAGACTTCATTTCTCATCTTCCATTTTCTAACCTCATAGACATTGTGCTCATTTGTTATGCCTGGGCCACATACCCATTTGTGAACTAATTGCTGCAGCCAGAAGGAAGGATGGAATAATTGGTTGGGTCTGGTATATGCTTATCTACCCCTAGGTTGGAGGGCGGACGTTAATTGTAATATACTGAGCCACATGAAATGGTTTCCCACAGGCGGCTATCTTTATATTTTGGCCATAAGCATTCATACTAAAAACAACTTCAACCAAGTCAGAAATTAGGCATAAGGGTTAATATAATAAAAACCTTTGAAAGGATTTCATAACTTTTTATTCATTTTATACTGTTACCTGAAGTGGAAGAAAACCAATTCTAAAAAACTTAACAATTACATGAAGGCAAAGCAATTAATAATTTTTGCTACATTCAGTTGTTTACCTTAACTTCTGGTCTCTCTAGGCGCATTAAAAGACTTTTCTTGGCCATGCCTTGCAGCTTGCAGTTCCCCGACCGGCGATTGAGGGATTGAACCGGAGCCACAGGAGTGAAAGCTCAGAATCCTAACCACTAGGGCACCAGGGAACTCCCACAAAGACCATTATTTTTATACCACTTTTTCTATTAAAAATGTAACACTCCTTTGATTATAAAATAACCACACAAAATTTTTTCTCTTTCTCCTAAAATTGAAATGGGAACATTTTATTCAGGACTTTCATGTATTTTAGGATTTGGCTGATGAGCTCGCCCTTGTTGATGTTGCAGTGGACAAACTGAAGGGAGAAGCAATGGATCTTCAGCATGGCAGTCTTTTCTTTAATACTTCAAAGATTGTCTCTGGAAACGGTTAGTTTTATAAAGTTATTTTCAGAGCTTTAAAAAAA